>NC_080437.1:28820907-29420907 GCF_028018845.1 Melospiza georgiana | reverse complement strand
TGTTGACGAGGTTCTTTGGACATAAACTTTCCCCCTCCCACCTTGTGTCCTTGTTTTTAGAGAGGAAAAGACTTGAATACAGTAAATGTTAATGGGTAATGGCTCTTAATTCAATTCTTTGTGGTATAGGAAAGTGAGATGGTAAATGTCCAGCAAGAGCTGTGCAGGCACCTCCCACTGCTCCTGCAGTGACTGGCCTTTGGTCAGAGCCACCCCACATGTAAAGCAACACAGATTAGCATCTTCCACAAATCCCTAACTGATCTTACTGGTGCCATCCTCCTCCTGAACTCCCTGGGCTTTGGACTTTTCCAGCTTGTCCCTGAGTCACAGGTTTGCTCTCTGCAAGGGATGTGTGTGAGGTGGGACAGCAGGCTGGGAGCTGGGAAAGCCACACATGTGTCTTTTTCATTTCTGGTAGTTAAGAAGAAGGGCACAACTGGCCTGAAACTGAGCAACCTGATGAACCTCGGGAGGAAGAAGTCCAGCTCCCTGGATAGCCCAGAGAGATCCCTGGAGACTTCAAGTGAGTGGCAGCAGGAGTCCCTCTGCAGGGATTTGCCTCAGGGCAGGATGAGCACCAGGCATCATCCTCCCCAAAAGGGCCTGTGCCAGGTGGTCCTGCCAGTAAATCCATGCAGATTGTGGTGATGTGGCTCTCAGGGTGACCCAAGAGGAAGGGTGGGTAATACCAGACATGCACACACAGGGCATTTGTGCTGCCAGGGTGTGGGAGCCTGCAGGGATAGTTGTGAGGATCAGCTTTATTTACCACCTGGGACCAACTTTGTCCAACCAGCTGCAGCCACCTTGCTGCTCCAAAGCTATCCTGAATTTCAAGGGTCTCATTTTCAAGATTTCTACCCTTTTCACCCTGTTTTATGTGGCTAGGACAGCTTGTCTTTGTGCTTTTGCTCTTTATTGGTGCCTGTGACTTTGTGTTGTGTGGTGATCTCATAACTTACCCTTAGACATCCCCAGGGTGTTACACAAATTAATATGGATTAAATGGAAAATGTGTTTAATGAGCTCTGATTACTTGCAGGTTACCTGAATGTGCTGGTGAACAGCCAGTGGAAGTCACGGTGGTGTCAGATAAAAGATGGGCACCTCCATTTCTACCAGGACAGGAACAGAAGCAAGCTGGCTCAGCAGCCCCTGAGTTTGGCAGGCTGTGAGATCATCCCAGAGCCGAGCCCTGACCATCTCTACTCCTTCCGCATCCTGCACAACGGGGAGGAGAGGGTTGTTTTGGAGGTAGGGTGTCTATCTCTGAGGAAACTCTGCTCAAAATCACCAGCTTGGGTAGCTTAGGAGGTCTAAATGCCAGTGAGTTCCTCCAGAGGAACATCAGTCCAATGAAACAGAACCTGAAGAGCAGGACTTTGGCTGATCTGCCTGTGGTCGCCTAGAATGTGTCCCACCTCCCTGGTAATCCAGGCTGTGTGTGATGCTGGCACCTCCAGAAACACCATTCAGCCTTCATCTTTTGGGGGGACATGGGTCCTCTGGAGATTCCCATCTCTCCCCCCACTGCAGGATAACCTTGGATAATTAAGTTCTGTGTAGTGCATTGCAGATGGTTAATGTTAGATGAGAACAATGCCACTTTAGGGATTTAAAGCTGTGGTTAAGAGGAACAGAGAATTTCATATTTTGACAGCAGAGCCCCAAGGCCATGGGGCACACATCCCAAGTAAGCCTATCACAGATCTGCCCCTGAAAGTGCAAGTGAATTCATCTCCATCTGTTACTTTCCTTTGCCTGCATCCAGGACTGTTTATCTCTAATCTTGCTTCTCTCTGACGACAGCATGGTTATAGTAGGAGGTGGACAATGTGAGCAATTTCCTGTATTTTTCCAGTGGGTGGAATATTTATAGCTAAACAACTGACTTTGAGGGCATACCATGAAATTGGAAGATGTTTTTGTTTAGTTTCTGATTCAGGGTCTGTCTGTATCTAAAAAATTTTACCAATTACAGATGTGAAGAAGAGGTGCTGGGAAAATTTACATTTTGTGAATGGAAGAATCTGTATTTTGTTGGGATGTCAGACTCAATGTCAGACTCAATCTACGGACTGGCTGGCTGGCAGGCTTCCCAGGGACTGAAGCCTCTGCTAAATAAAACAGACTGAAAGCTTAAAATATACTTTCCAGTTTGGAAAGTGTATATATATATTCACTTGCCCTGAATTTTACTTTGTGGTTACTGCTCTGACTCCTCAAATCAGTGCAAAAAGTGACTACATCAGCCAACTCCTTGCTTTAAGTGCAGTCCCCTGCATTGGGAGGTGCATGTGGCTGTGTGCTAGAGCTGACTTCATGGCACAGAATTTAACTCTTCATGTGGCAAAGTGTTAGATTGCTCACTGCAGCTGGGAGTTGGGTCCTGGCCATGTTGAAGCAATGGACTCTGATGTTCTAAGCTCTTCCCTTCTCCTCTGCAAAGAACCGTGGAAAGGGTTTGGGACCAAGTAGGCTCGGGTCTCCTTGCCTCTGTTTTGGCAATCCCATTGCTGCACTCTGCTGGTGCAGAATAAAACTCGCAGGCTTTCCTCACCCAAAGCTGCTCCCTGCCAACATCTCCAGCCTCAGAGACTTCTCTTACTCTTGTAGAGAGCTGAGTTGATCACCACTGAAAGGAAAATGCAGACTGACTAGAAATTTTAGGAAGGAGCAGAGCAGAGAGCTGCATTTATGTAGCTGCCAAATTTTTGAATCAGTCCATACACAGAGCTGTACTTTTAAGGCAGCCTTCAAGAGCCTACTTTTAAGTTTTATTATAAATACCCAGGGGATTGCCAGCATGCTTCCCTACCCAACCTAAGCCAGCATCAGCCCTGTGAGTGCAGAGAAACCACTGCTGCAGCCTGTCCTGTCTATCTGATCACCCTGCAGGCAAAGTCCTCTGAGGAGATGGGCCACTGGCTGGGCCTCCTCTTGTCGGAGTCAGGCTCGAAAACAGACCCAGAGGAATTCACCTACGATTACGTGGATGCTGACAGGGTTTCCTGCATTGTGAGCGCTGCCAAGAATTCCTTCTTGTATGTCACTGGTAATGGGTTGGGGCTGGGAGAGGGAAAGCAAGCCAGAGCAGGGGCTCTCCACTTGTGGGAGGTTGGCTGCCATGGAAATAGGTGGTGAATTCACAGCTGCAGCTCAGCCACTTTCTTTTGGGACAGGAGAGCACTTCCTGAGCTGCAGCTTGCCATGGGGCATGTGCCTGAGTGGCTGTTGCAAAAGCAGGCTGGGCTCTCAGCCACCCATCCATCCCTGGGGCAGGGTGACTGTGCTGTGTGGTGGTGCTCACAGGGGTCTTAGGATGAGGGAAGAGACAAGGATCTGACTCCATGTTTCAGAAGGCTAGATTTATTATTTTATGATATATATTATATTAAATTGATACTAAAAGAATAGAAGAAAGGATTTCATCAGAAGGGTAGCTAAGAATAGAAGAAGAATGATAACAAAGGCTTGTGACTGAGACAGTCTGGACAGCTGGACTGTGATTGGCCATTAACTAGAAACAACCACATGAGACCAATCACAGATGCACCCGTTGCATTCCATAGCAGCAGATAATCATTGTTTACATTTTGTTCCCAAGGCCTCTCAGCTTCTCAGGAGAAAAAATCCTAAGGAAAGGATTTTTCATAAAATGTGTCTGTGGCAGTGCTGCTGTGGCTGAGGGCTGGGTGAGAAAGGGGAGAGCCCAGGGCAAGTACAGCCCCACTCTGTTGGGTGCTGCTTAGGGGGCAGCAGCAGCAGTGACCCCACTGCTCTGTATGGCTCTGCCTTCTCCTCTCCTGCACCTGGCTGCCTGGCCTTGCCCAGATCTCAGCAGTGGTGTTCTCAGGTGTCTCAAAATGCAGCACTGCAGAGCCATGCAGCAAATCCAGTCCCCCTGATGGGATGTCCTGTTCACAGGCTCATGCAGAGGAAATACTCTGAGCCCAATGCCTACATTGACAACCTGCCCAAGGGCAGGGTGCAGCAGGACGAGCTCTACGACGACGTGGATCTGCCAGACCTGCCTGTGGTAAGAGAGCTGCCCTGCTGCAGGGAGCTCTGGGGGCACCACAGCAAACAGCTGCCCATGGGGAGTCTCCAGCAGAGCAAGGGAGGGATTCCCAGCCCCTGGGGAGATCCTGACCTTTGCAATGGAGCAGAATCAAGTATGGAGAGGAGTTGCTAAGGAATGGGAGAGGGGTTTCCAGAAAGGGGCTGTAGGGATCCTCAGGCAGCTGGGATAAAATTCCACAGTTTTCATCAGCAAACAGCATGGATTATATGGTGATAGTGGGATTTTTGAAGCCTAGCCTTTCAAAAATTCTTTTTTGTGCCTGTAAGAGCAAGTCCTGTGTGAAAGGACAAGAACAATGGGTCATGCTGGGAAATGGGACTGTCACCTCAGGAAAGGCAAAGAATGGGGCACGGGTTGCTGGATGTACAACAGTATGATATCCTTGCATGGGGCTGTTGCTGCTATCAGAGAGACCTATTGAAGGAAAACAGGAGGGGCCTTTCCTTCAGTACTTCAAAAAGGCCTCTGTGGAATAACTCAGAGACTGGCATTTTAGTTCCTCTAAGATTTTTTTTTGTACTTCTAGTTTCAGCAGATGGTCTCTTTTGCAGGAGGAAGTACCCAAGAGTGAGAGCAAACTGGAGGGGGATCAAGACAGGGTGTATCTGGATCTCACCCCAGTGAAGTCCTTACTGCACTGTGCTGGCAAGATGTCATGCCAGTCTTCCCCCCTCGGGTCACCATCCCTAGAAAGGGCTGCCAAGGCTGCCCCAGAGAGCACAGCTGAGACAGCCCCCATGGCCAAGGAAGCTGAGCCCTGTGCTAAGGCAGCGGAGACCGCGGAGCAGGTACTGTCCAAACCATGATACCAGGCCAGGCTTAATCACTGAGCCACTTCCCTACACCTCATCATCCCACTTCCCTCTCCTTCCCAGAAACACCCAGAGAAGCCAGACCCCGAGGAGGCTGTGCCACGGGTGCCTGCTGCCAAAATGCAGAGCCAGCAGCAGAGCAATGTGGCCCCTGAGGTGCCAGCGGGGCCAGTTCCAGCAGGCAGTCCCCAGCTGGTACCTGCACACCGGCCCAAGATGCCACTGCCAGGTGGGTGTGCTGCTCAGGTGGCCCAAGGTGCCACTGCCAGGTGGGTGTGCTGCTCAGGTGGCCCAAGGTGCCACTGCCAGGTGGCCCAAGGGTGTTTAAAGACAGGTGGTGCCCTGAGATTGAACTTGCCTCTGCTCTCCAGCAGTCTGTGTGCTGTGGTTGGTGACTTTTCAGACCTTCCATTGTTTTCTTTTCAAGCATCTGGAAAGGTTTTCTCCCTCCTGCTTTTTTGCCCCTGACTGAGCGTGTTGTTGGTGGGCTGTGTTTCCAGCAGGAGCAGTGGAGACCAAGCTGGGCAAGAACAGGACAGAGGCAGAGGTGAGACGGTTCACGGAGGAGAAGGAGAGGCTGGAGAAGGAGAAGGATGAGATCCGAGCTCAGCTCACCCAGCTGCGCAAGGAGAGGCGGGAGCTGAAGGAAATGCTTGGTGGCAGCACAGGTAGGGCAGGGCAAGGTGGGATGTGTGGAATTGAGCCAAGCTGGGGCTCTGGAGAAAGAGGGAGCAATGAACCTGGCCCTTCTGGGACCAGAAGAGATGGGGGGAACCTGGTGCTTTGAGCCAAACCACATAACCCAGATTGCACTAGAGCAGGAGCCACATCCCTCTTGGGATAAAACCCAAGGAAAATGTACAGGATGTGCCCTGATCCCTGCTCCCCTCAGGAGCTCCCCAGGTTCCCAGCAGGCACCAAGATTCCTCTTCCTACAGACAAGAGTTTGGAGCAGAGGCTGAAGGAGATAGATGAAGAATGCAAAAGAAAGGAAAGCCAGAGGGTGGACCTGGAGCTGAGCCTGGTGGAGGTGAAGGAGAACCTGAAGAAGGCAGAGTCTGGCCCGGTGACACTGGGCACAGCAGTGGACACCACACACCTGGAGAACACAGCCCCACGGGTATGTGGGGCACCCCTGGGATGGACAGCAGCTTTCTGGCAGCTAGGCAGCCACACAGTCTCAGCCTGCTTAAAAATGTAATAATTAATAATAGCATCATTATTATGTGTAATATGCAATCTTGTATGAATGTATAGTTAATATGTCTGTATTAACTATTATATATAATATACATTATGTAATAATAATTTAATGAGGTAACAGCAGTAATGGGGAAGTTAAAGGTGGATGGAGCTCAGGAGAGTGATTGTATTTTCCTGTGGGACCTTGAGCAGCACCCTCCAGAGGCATGCAAGTCTGGGATCAGCTCCTTCTGCATTTGGCTGAGCTAAGGGATGGTTTTTGCAGGAGATTCAGGCATCTAATTTCCTTCTTGGGAACTTGTTTTGCATGAATTGGAGATCTCCAGCACCTGCACCCTGCTCTGTATCTCTAGTTCTAGAGTCCTCAAAACCCAAACACATCACAAACTCCCCTGATGTTTTTTTGAAATTGGCCTGTCACTGAAAAAATGCACCTCCGTGCAAATGGGATGACACTGTGACTAGGAGATGGTGGGAAAAGGCAGCAATCTCTCCCAGTAGTCTGTATTCATAACCATTTCTCTGATTTTTATTGTAGGTTCAGGCCAAAAGTGCCAGTCCAGCAAACAGCGCAGAGAACTCACCAGTCAACTCAGCCACGGCTTTAAAAAACCGGCCCTTATCTGTTATGGTCACGGGGAAGGGAACAGTCCTACAGAAAGCTAAGGTGAGTTACAGCTGGAAAACCTCTGTCTTTCCTTTCTGTCAGTGGAGCAAACTGGCTGTGGTGAGATGGGGTTGTGTGGGAGTCCCACGTCTGGGAAACACGCCTGACCAACACAATTCAGACACGTCAGCCTGATTTTCCTCCAGTCTTTTCACCTGTGTTTGCCTTGCCTACAATTTAAATGAATAAATACACGCATTGTTTGTAACTTAAATATAACCCTGACCCACCTTGCAGCCAAAACCACTTGGGGACCAGACAGTCATGTTGATCCCATGCACATTATGGTTGCCTGCTTTGCATTTTGACTAATTTGCCTTTCTTCCTTGGCAGGAATGGGAGAAAAAGGGAGCCAGTTAGAAGCACGTTGTTCAGAGATGGACTAAAGACTCGAATTGCCCACGCTTGGCCCAGGGGATTCAACCATCTGTCAGTGGAGGTTGGGTGTTCAGCACCACCACACACCAAGTGCCTCCTCCACGTGGCGCCCACAGCTCCGACGCAGCGCTGGAGTCACAGCTGCTGACCCGAGTTACCCCACATGAACCTGCTCTTTCCAGACAAATCCCAACCATGTAGCTAAAACAATAACAGCCAGTGGCAATCCTTCCATCAAAGTCCTAACCCAGCTGATGTAAACAAGAACGTTACTGTACATAGGGGGTGTTTTGTGTATTTCTACTCTGAAGGTTTATAATTGAGTTATTAAGGTTTCTGTATTAGTGACTGTAGTGGATTCAGAAGGAACCTCTGCTCTTCCTCAGCCTGGTGAGTTTGTACCTGTCCTGATAAGGTTGTCAATCTGTCTTGCTGCCAGTCATCACTCAGCTACATTTCATCCAGCCTTCAATCTATCTAAGGGCTATCCCACATGTGAGCAATTCTTCAAATATGAATGAGAAGCACACAGCAGCCTGTCCAGGGCATTTTTTAATCAGTGTCCTGATGCATTCCAGCATCTCCTACCAGCTGCAGGTTTGCTAGAATATTGAGCTGCTCACCTTCTCGTGCTGTAAGCTGTGTTACAGACTGGCAGCGAAAAGAGCTCTGAGCAAAGATGATCTGCCAGGCAGATTCAGTTAGCTTTCTTAAGGATCTTAATTCACCTGAGGAGTTTGGTCTTTAAAGAGAAAAAAAAGTAAAAAAAAAAAAAAGAAAAGAAAAAAAAAGAAAGAAAGAAAAAAAAAAGTAATATATGAGGGCTTGCTCAGCTGTTTCATGGGAAAGCTAGATCCTTCAGGGGTCCCCTTTCCCAGGAGAGGGGAGGTAAAGCTGCTGCTGCCCCAGCTGTAGTGGTGTCTGATCCTTAAGAGAGCTGCAGCTGAAGCCATCCCTCTGTCCCTGTGTCCCTCCCTACTGCAGTAAGGCTGCACTGCCAGGGCTCTGCTGGACCTCTTGGTGCTGTCACCCTCATTTCCTGATCATTAATACAGCCTTTGGGCCCTGGCAGTATGGCCTACAAAGCCCATCCCTCTCTACCGTAGCCAAGCTCTCTAATGAAAGTGGTTGGAGATTTGGAACTGCTAAACTTAGAGATATTGAAATTAGAAGGGTGGCAGTGGGTTGGCAGAAATCTATGCACTCCTCCCCTCCCTGTAACCTGCTGGCATGTGTGATGGCCTGGAGACTCCTCATCCTGTCTCCTCTGATGACCCTTCAGAGCCCAGGCTCAGGAACTGGGTTGATGGATGGGACTGGAGTTGTTTTAACCCTACAAAGTTAAAGCAGCACCAACTCCCAGAGTGGATCATCCATGGGGTCCTGTGGCTACACCAAAGCCAAGGTAAAGGCAGACAGGAAAAATGCTGTACCTTCCTCGCCCTGGAAAACATTTGACAGGCCTGAGAGCACTTCTAAAAGGCTGTTCTGTCTTCACACAAAGGCCAAACAGCCAGTGGGAGCACAAGGCTCTGATACCCAGGGCTGGTGCTGTCACTGGGGTGAGTGAGAATGTCCTGACAGGTTCTGGGCTTGCTTGCCCCCACCACAGAGCCAGGGTGCAAAAAAACCCTTGGTCAGGGTATCCTGGAAGAAGGAAAGGTGACTGTGCTCCCATTTTTTTACTCTTTAGTTCCCACTGTGGTGCAGATGGAGGAGTTGCTAATGCCAGGCCTCTGGAGCCTCAGCTGGCAGGTTGGGCCCTGTGCACATAGGAAAAAATCATGCAAATAAACTGCTGATTCTGGTTCAGGATCCTGGGGATTTCCTTCTCCAGAGCACCAGAAAGCCACAGACTCCATGAAGCTTTTGTTTTGGCCCATGAAGGGCTGGCAAGAGCCCCTCTCTGTACCCTGAATATCCGTGTAGCACTGTGCCCTCAGCATACTCCCTGTGCCATCCTCCCTCAGTGTACACCTGTGCCATCCTCCACGAGTTGTCCAGACATTTCACTGAGACAGCCATGGGCAGAAGCAGCTCTGCTTCCCCCTCACAGCCCAGTCAGCCTCAGTGCTCCTGCTGGGATGTCTCCATGAGGGAATGGTAAACATGGGCAAGTCCTGAAGGACACTCATTTTCCTCAAACAAGAAATGTTAAACAATGTCTCTGTGTCCCCATTGTTTTCCTAACTCAAGGCATTTCCTTTGTTGTAACTGTGACCTATAAAGTGGCTCTTTAGAGGGTTTTATAATAAAATGTTGAGTATATTATGGTACCAGTGGTTTTCTAAGTTATGGGACTTGTCCCTGCTCTATTTTCCAATAGGTTTCAAGTACATCAAATCCCAAATACCATTAGTTACTACAAATCCTTAGCTATGCAGTGAACTGTACACTACAACTGCAGTGAACTATAGCTTAAATAGTAGTGATTGCACCATCAAGAAAAACAATTTTCAGAGATCTAACCCACTGAAAAACAGCAGTAACCCTGACAATTTACATGAAGACACATAACAGATTCCTACCCAGACAAACTACATGAAGACACATAACAGATTCCTGCCTGTATCTGTGTAGCAGTCCTCTTGCCCAGAACCAGCAGGGAAAATCTTCCATTACCTTCCTCTGGCCACTAGATAGCAACTGTGTGCAGCTTACTGCCTGCTGCAGTCTGAGGGAAAGCCGGGATGGGCTTCAGCTGGGAAGGAAAGAAAAGTTATTAAAGAAAACAGTTGAGACCTTTACAGAATGGACACCACAACAGGCACATCTGTGAAATATCTCTTGGTGGCTCCACTCCCACAGACAGCTTGGGGAGGCACTGTAGGTACAGCACAAGTTCCTGGGCCAGGTCACACTCCCTGGCCTCTCTGAGCTGACCCCTTGATACAAACCTGCCAGTGAGCTCCTTGGTGTCCTGTCAGCCTCCGAGCCCAGGAATCCCCAAATAATTCCATTTGGGGGCTGGTTTTGTGCCCTGAATGGACAGCAGCAGGAGCTGCTTTTGTCCTTGCCCAGCATCGCTGCCCCATTGCCTTTGGCTGCTTTAGAACGCCCTGTATCAGCTCCAGCTGGTAAAATTACTGCTTTGTTAATCATCCCAGAAGTGCCACCAGCAGAATTCCATATTCTTCTGGAGGGAAATTTCCTGCTACAAACCATTTTCCTTAGCAAGTTTCTCATTTAAATACCTCCACATTTCTTGCTTTGGATACACAGAACCCCACAAAAGCTCCTGGGTGTTCTTGACTAGCACACCAAGGCTGCTAGTGGGCATGTTGATTTCCCAGTAAGAGAGAAGTAAAGTGACAGATTTTGAAGGAAAGAAAAAAAAAAAAATTCCTCATTTCAGTGGAGGAGTTGGCCTGAATGTTTATGTAAGATGCCTCAGGTGTGAATCAAATTAATTGACTCCTGCTGCAGAGTGAGATTGCAGGGGGTTTGAAGGTGAAGAAGCCAGCTGGCTTTACAGGGAGCATCAGCAGAGCTCTTGCAGGCTGGCTTTGGCTTTTGGCCTTTTGCATTTTGGTATGCAGGGAGAAAGGCACAGTGGGATCAACCCCCAGCTTCCTTGCTGCAGCATTTACAGGACAGCTGCCATCCTACCTTTACTCACCACAAACAGGCATGGTATGGCTCGATGAGGGAATGTAAGACTAAAGAGGGTGAAAATGATGGCACTTACCTAAATCCCATTTTTAAAGGAGAAACAGGCTCTCTTCTGGAGCCAGCATGGCCCAGGAACAGCCCAAGCTCACCCACCAGTCCTCCAGAGAGTAATTCAGAGCTCCATTAGCAAGAGCAGCCCAGACACTCATGACAAGCTGGCACAGACAGCATCCTCTGAGCTCCTGTGAGGCCAGACAGGATTAGTGCTGGCTTTGCAGGGACCCCACCTCCCCAGTGCCTGTGCCAGCCTCAAATATTGACCCAGCCTTAAGAGAATGAGCTCCCCTCAGGTACAGGCTCATTAAATATTTCTGATTGAATCAGGGCAAGTCTGAGAGTGAATTTAATAAGGGATCATGTGAGAGACCCAAGCCACTTACCTACTTAGACTTCTTGAAACAAAATTTACCAAAAAAAGGGCCTAGAGGCTAGCCAGGAAGATCAAGTCACATTTTTGAGAAGAAAGCAGCTCCAAAAACTGCTCAGCAGTGTCCTGCTTGCCTGTGGAATCAGCAGATCTCTCCAATTTCATTTCATTTGACCCTATCTCCTTTCCAGAGTGTTTGTAAGCCTTTCTTTTCAGATTCCCAAGATTCCTTTTTTCTTCCTGATTGGAAATTCCATGTTTGGGGATCCCTGGGGCTCTAAGACCTCATCCAGGTGTAGTTGGAGCCCAAGAACTGGGTTTAGAAACCAGCTTTCCCGAGCCAAGGAAATGACTGGAAACTCATGAAACCCTAGGTTTCATGAGTTTTCAATCTCTCACATCATCTCTAGTTGACAAAGAGATGCACTGAGTTAGATCAATCCTTTCCAGCATTAGATTCTGCAATCTGTGCTTCCTGAATCACACAGAGGTCTTTGTGTACTTATGGTGCTTAAAGCCAGCAGGATGGTAAAAATTGCAGGGTTTCCGTAGGTCAGGACACAGGCAAGCCTGCCTTGTTCCTTGTGCAGCCCACAGGTATACTTAACAAAGTATAATTATATATATATATATATATATATATATATATAAAATTAAATCCTAGTATATAATAGTATATATTAATAGGTATTAATTATATTATATTTTAATGATCTATTAATTTATTAATGTATTCTATTTTTTATATTAATTTTATATATAATTATATATATTATATATATTATTTTGGTTATTATATATTATTAAGATATTGTTTTATTTTCATATATATATTAATAATTATATAGTTGTATATATATTTATATACTATATATAGTATATATATATAGTTCTTTATTTCAATTATTTTATTGTGATATATATATATATATAACACAATAATATAATTAAAATAAATAACTTCCAAACAAATTACACCACACCACATTAACCACAAGCCAATGTGCCCAGCAGCAGCACTCTACACAGTGTCCTGCAAACAGCTCAAGGAACTGCACTTACAGAAGGCCAGGAGGGCACGTCCCAGCTGCAGAGCTGTGTCCCAGGCAATGTGAGCTCACTGCTGTTTGAGGGCAGGCTGATCTGCAGATGAGAAAGGGCTGTGAGGCGTGAGTTAATGATGCTGTTAGGAAAACCATGGCAGAGAAACCCCCAGGGAGCTGCAAAGCCAGCAGGGCAGCAGGGTGAGAATAGGGGTCCCTCAGACCCCTCACACAAACAGGATGCACTCTGCTTTTGAGAGCAATTTGTCTGCAATCTAGTCATTTACTTGTGCACCACACCATGAACCAGGGTTTGGTGTGAGCCTGGCCAAGCCCATTCTCCCCACATGAAGAGAAGACTGACAGCTTAACAGGAGAGGCAATGCTGAGCTCCAGCCATGCCCAAGAAACATTAATAGATTCATTTCCCTTTGTATCCCAAATGTCAGCCCTTCAACTAAGCCTGTGTTCTGTTAGATTGTCTGTGTCCCAAGGCACAGCAAAGTGACAGAGAAAAGAAAGCAGAATCTCCTCTTCCTCCCAGCCTGGTTTCTCCCACAAGGCACCACAGTGCTCCTCCTGTCTCAGTGCCAGCTTTCATCCCTGAGAGCGCTTTCAGACCATTCTTCTTTTGACAACAAACCTGCTGAGCAATTTGTGTCTCTCTTTGTCCATCTAATGTTACTATTCAAACATAGGGCCAGGACATCTGGGTGAAGGGATTTTTCTTCTGCTGGGAACAATAGACTCTATTCTCATGAGCACTGGCAGTCACAGTTAATATCTCTGCCTTGGCTCTCTGCAGACCTGGCTGTGCTCTCCTGAGGTGACAGACACCATGGGAAAGTCAGCAGACAACCCAGCACTGGGAACCACAGGTTTTGGGGGAGCAGCTCTGTAAATTTTACAGGTTTGTGGGCAAATTTATCTAGTGATGAGGTGAGGCTGATGCTCCAAAGGATGCAGGCATGTGGCCAAACTCTCTTTGGAAACGTGAACCATCACAGGCCAATAAATGCAGAGAAGAAAGCAGCATGAACAACCTAAACAGAAACAGAATAAAGACTTGTAATCAGTTCTCCTTCCTCTTCCTCTGTCTTCCTGCATGTAATGAGCTATTCACTCCAGCAGCTGGCTGCAAGTGCATCATCTGTGTTATACCCCTTCAGCAAGAGCTCCAGAATTGCTCAGACTTCTGCATATTTTTAGACTAACTCACAGATCTATCAAAATCTGTTAAAAAAACCCCAAGACAATCAAGACCTTAAGACCTGGATGAGTAAATGCAAAATGCCAGAAAGAAATACTTAAACACAAATATTTACTTCAGTTATAAAAGAAAGAGAGTTCTGGGGAGCCCAGTTTGTGCAATGCAGGAATTGGGAATGGCCTCAAGACAGTCCCTGTGCTGGAGCAACTCCAACAACTCCAAGGGCTGGACAGTGCCTGTGAGGGGCAAAGAGTGTTCCTGGATGGAGAACTGGAGCAGTCAGCACATCTGTGTCAATGCCTCTGATCCATTTGCCTTTTGCTGTGCTGGAGGGCTCTGGAGAGGTGCTGCAGACCCCTTGGACTCCACTGCTCATGGGAACGTGGAGGAAGGGCTGGAGATCTTGGAGAATCCCCCCGGAGAACTCCTGTGGCAGAGGAAAAGCATAGATGTGGGATGAGGGCTTTAGGACCAAGGGATAAGGTCACACTCAGTCCACAACAACCAACCAACCATTCATTCCCTTAGATGACAGATATTAGAGGCCACAGGCTGGAAGTCAGAATTCAGGTAAAAAGCAAAATATTGGGCATGGGGAAAACCCATCTGAATTGAGAACATCATGCTATGGGCACAAGGCCATCTCTAGGGAGCCAGAGACTCCCCACCTCATGGACATTGCTCCCCTGCTGAAGAGAAGGAGGGCAATGGAGAGGTTTTACACCATGGACAGCATTGAAAGGGTGTCTGCTCCAACAGAAACAGCTCCCTCCCATTAAATGAGAGTCGAGTCTTTCTACTTGGGAAAGATTGTTTCAACTAGCAGAGCAGAGCAAAAAGTGGAACAGAACAGAGTGGAAGATTACCAAAATTATTAGACCTCCTTGGGCCCCCCTCACAGTCAACTCACTCAGTGAATGTATAAAAATGCACAGCTGCTCCAGAGAAGCCCTTGCTCCCCTCAGCAGCCCAAACCTCTCTACTTTCCATAAGACAGAGACCACACCAGCATCAAGGCCTGGCCACTAAACAGCTGTCCAGGGGTTTCTCTGCTTCAGGGAGAGGTGGAATAGTGTGGAGAGCTGCTGGTCCTTACTGCTATCGCAGTGGGGTCCCTCCCAGCCGTGGCACTGGCAGCGGTAGCTCCCCGGCCCCAGGATGCACACGCCCTGGTTCATGCAGGGGTTGGGCTTGCACAGGTTCACAGGGCTTCTGGCTTCTGCAACAGACACAGAGCAGAGAGCAAGCTCAGGCACATCTGCATTATTACTAGCTGAGACTCACATCCATCAGGAATGCTGCAAAAATTGTCATCGGGGGCTACTGGGACTGGAGAAACATTTAAATGTGGCAGAGGGTGCAAGCCACAATTCTGTCTTGACACTTTAACCTTGGCTTTTCTATGTCTCAATCTGGAGAATATTCCTAGTAAAGCTTAAAAGAGTCACTTAATGATAGGATGCATATCCTAGAAAAGCAAACTGGAGCATGTGCAGAGCTGTGGGCACCCCCAAACTCCCCCCACCAGACACAGACAACACAGAACAAGACACACGCCCTGCCTTAACAGGTTCACAGTCTCAAATGCCACTGAAGTTCAAACCTCACTTTGCCCCAGAGAGGATAAGAGTTTCCACTGGAGAAGAGTAAGGAGAAGTTGCCAGCTGGGAAGTAAGGATGACATGAATGGAAAACAACACAGGGAAAATTTCTGGGTGTCTTTTTGAGGGGGCTTGAGAGAAGCCTGCAAGCACAGCCCAAGTTATTAGCCTTGTTGTTATAAAGTATGTGACAGCTTTCCCAACCCTCTCAACACAACAGAGCCCAGCTGTCAGCAGGGCTGGCAGGGTTCCATGCTGCCTTGCTGCCAATACATTAGGTTAAGTAGCAGCATCCCAGAGGAATTTGCTTCCAGTCTGCTGGCAACACCACTGCGGTGTTGGTGAGGGTGTGAAATTCCTCTGCTCAAAAGCTACAAAGTGGTGTAGAGCTGCTTGCCTTACCCTTTGCTCCAGGGTAGAAAAATCACAGAGAAAATAGAAAAAGGGGAAGGAAAAAGAACACAAATCCTATCCCCTATCTGTCAGGGAGCTTTCTACAGCTCAACAGACATTGTGCTCATTCTCCCTCTGCACATCAAGTCATTGAATCTCAACCCACACCTAAGACTGGCAAAATTATAACTGAAATTTTTTTTTTTTTTTTTTTTTTGACAGCCCTAGACCTGAGACATATCAGTCTTTAGCTCCAGTTGATTTCATAGGGAACCAAGCCAGGTTAAAAAATATTTTAGTTACCATGGGATTTGTGAACTGGGGTCCTGCCTGAGAGTGTATTCCCAGGGATGGACACTTTCACTATTATTGGGCTGAAAGCTGGATCTCTTGGACACAGCACTCATCTTCCAGGTGCTGCTGTTCCATGGTGCTCTGCTCTACAAGTGTCCACCTCGTCCGTCCAGGGATGCTCCACAGCATAACCTCACAGTCCCTGCCCCAACATCATTCTGCCCCAACACCATTTCTCTAAATTCCAGCCTGCTGTTAACAAACCTTAAATGAGGTTCTTGCACTTTGATGATCCTAATAACTTGCATTTCCATTAATCTGATTCATATATACTTAATGCTTGGGAACTTTTCTCCTAAACCCTAGGTCCTTTTATTCTGGACTCTTTTCAGATGAAACCTCAGAACTAATACCATATTCCAGGTACACAGAGGCAGAGTACTCAAATACCTCTATAATCATAAAGTTTTAAGTCCTTTCACAGACAATGATTCTGTTATTAAGCCTTGGATTTGGGAGTAGAAGACTGAGTGAAGGGCTTATCTTTACATCGCCCTTGGTCCCAGCCTATCTAGTACAAACTGTGATTTACCTGCAGATGAAATGAAAGCAGCAATTCACTCTCAGGAAATGATATGTTATTACCCTGACTCCTTGAACCCTGCTGTCTCTTCCCCTTCACCCCTGGCATTTTAGCTAATTCCAAGGTACAGTACGTTGTTTTTGTAATAACACAGCTGAAAGTACCCCTGCAACAGAAACACACTGAAAAGCTCAGCAGAAACCATCTGCAGAGCCTGCCAGGAGAGCAGCTCTCACCCCAAAGGGATGATACTGCAGCTCTTTCTCAGCCTGAAGGAGACACAGCTGTGCCCAGAGATGAAAAGGACCTCTGAGCTGCAGCTCAAATGTGCTTCTTTTGATCTTATAAACATGTTAAAACAAAGCAAATAGATAGATGGTAAACTTAGGCTATTTTGAATGAGAAAGCAAGGCATGGTATTTTAACTAGGAGTAATTTCATTGTCACTGTCTGAAAACTAGGGTTGCTGTCCTTTCTGAAAAGCTGATTTCTAGACAACATGCAAGTGTTTCAAATTTACTATTAGAGCCATATTTTTCCCCAGCTGAGGACTGGCACTCATGACTCAAAGTTTTGAAGAAACTTCCCCTTTTTTTTCAACCCCCAAACATGAGTTTTGACACAAATATTTGAAAATTCTTCCACTTTGAAGATAAGGATTTGGTCCTACAAATAAGACAAATCACAATTTGTCTAAAGGACTGGTTTAACAGTCTGAAGGCTTCGAAATGGACAGATTCTGATTTTAGGATTGAATACAGGGCAAAACAAAATGTCGAAAGCCTACATGATAATTTTAGTAGTGAGATATTAAGGATGAAAACGAGTGATGAGGTTGCAGACTCACCACTTTACAAACACCTGGTCACAAACCTGTTGGACAAGACAGCAGAGACCAGCACAAAAAAGGGGCCCATTGAGCCCTCCCCCAGAAACACTGAAGAGGAACAGTAACACACAGTAAATTCTACAGATTTAAAGCAACATCAGAAAAAGAGAAAACTTTTTCCTTCAGAGAAAACAGAACCTAGATCTAGCAGGGGTGGAAAGAGCCAGCCACACTATGGCCACTCTCATCCACTGGACTGAATCTTAGGAAATTTGGTTACTAATTCCTGAAGGATTGCTTTGGGCAGTCATCAGATTTCTGTGTCATAGTTTCCCCATCCATAAAATGCAAAAGACAGTATCAAGTTCAGTCAGTAAAACATCCAAAAACCTACAACAGCAGCAGCTGGTGGCACTGACAGAGAGTGATGACTGGAGGCTCTCCTACCTTCACAGATCCTCTCGATGATAAGGCCTTGGTAATACTGCAGGTCTTCATAGGAGGAGATGTGCACCAGGTAGTTGGGGGACCCAGCAACTCTCAGCAGTGTGTCCCTGTCTGCGTCCCCAACGACAACCACAAACACCAGGATGCCATTGTGCCTCAGCTGCTGGGCTGGGGCAGCTGCACCCTGCATGCCCCCCCCGTTGGAGAGCAGCACCACCACCTTGTTGACCCCAGGCCTTGCTCCCTTCTGCACAGTCATTACATCACTATGAACATGCAGCAAGGCACTGCCTGCAGAGGCTGAGCCCCCAAGGAAGGGCACCTGGTCGATGGCCTGGAGAACAGCAGAGCTGCTGGTGTGGGTGTCCAAGGCAAAGACAGTGTGAGCTTTGCTGCCATAGGTCACCAGGGCAATCTGGGTAACGTCCCGGTTGATGATGAAGTGCAAGCAGCTGCTCCTGACAAAGCGCCTCAGACGCAGAAAGTTCTCCAGGCCAACTCCAGACGAGGCATCCACAGCAAATGCCAAATCCAGAGACTGGGCCTGGCAGCCTGGGGAAAGGAGCACAAACATGGTGTCTCTCAGAACATATATCTGCTCCTTTCTGACTGAAAAACAGCAGCGAGAGGAAATTGTGCGTAAAATTCAACACTGCTGATCACTGATGGTGAAGGGTGATCTATGTCTCCTTCACAAGATCCATCACAAAAATCACTCATGCGAGGTTAGTCCTGGGATCTGTGACTGACAAAGAAAACAAGGACATTGATCCTTCTGTCCTTCCCTCCTCCCTGCTGGAATTCAGGATACCGCTGCATGGTTTGGCAAACTTGTCCCCCCTTGCCCACACCAATCTTACCTTCAGGATTGCCCACACTGCAGATTTTTCTCTGCAGCTCTGGCATCCTGTTGAAGAGGTCCTGGGGGTCAGAGTAGACAATGGTCTGCTGTGGATTGCCAGTCACCGTGGTCAGCTCTGCTCTCATGAAGCTGCTGCCTAAGCCAATCAAGAAGATATTTTGGTCTTTCACATATTTAGCGGCTTCTGCTACCGAATCCTGGGACTTGGAGTCAGTGAGCAGGACAACCACATGTGGGAGATCATCCTGCACATCTGCAAAGACTGGGCTGCTCCTAAAACCGTGCTGTGCAATGTACTGCAGGGCTCTGCCTGTCAGGGTTCTCCCTCCACTGAAATTCAAGGCATCAATTCTCTTCATGAGACTGAGTGTGTCCTTGTGCTGGCCCAGTTCAATGGGTACCTTGATATCATCATCATACTGGGCCACCCCCACGCTCACTGGGGAGTCCTGGCCCACCACGGCCTGGAGGAATCTCTTGAGGAAGGCCTTGAAGCGCAGGAACCCTTCCAGTGTGACCCCTGCTGAGCTGTCCATCAGGAAAAGGAGATCCACACCGCACTCCAGGCTCAGCTTTGCTGCTGGAAAGGGAGAAGGCAATCAGCCATCTGCAGGGCAACCCCAACAGGGGCTTGCTGGAAGCCTTGTGGAGAGGGAACACTGTGTCCAGCAACCCAAACATTTTGCCATTCATATCATGAGCTGGAGGAAAAATGGACCAGGAGCAGGCTTTGTTTTGGTCGGATGCCATATAAACGTTTAGAGACAGGAAATATCTATGGGAATTCTTGCAATTTTGGATGGCAAACTTCAAATCAGAAATTACAGCTCCACTTTTAATGCTGTCGGCAGAACCTCTGAATGACACAATCACATACTGGAGAAAGGAGAGAGTCCAAGCACCAGACCCTCACCTCTGACACCCTGAGACACTCTGAAGCTGGAACCTTGGTTCTGGGGAAAGTAAGTACAAGGTGTTTTCTAATGATCAGGAGCTTTTGGCTTTTTTACATTGAACCCCCAAAACCAGGAGCTCCTGCTGCACCCGTGTGTGTGGGGAGGGGACCAACAGACATGTTCATGTCTCTCCCAGTGACTCTGATCCCATGGCACCTGCATTTAGGCACAAAGGCAGCCATGCAAGAGTGAGACTGTCAATACTGGTGCTCTTCATACCACACAGTGTCTGAACAGCAGGACCCAGCCACTGGGCCTGACACAGCATGACAGTAAATTCAGCCTGCTTTTGGAGAAAAGCCCAAGCACTGTGGCCCCACCCCAGTTGTCCCCAGGGTGGCACAGAGGGTGTCACCAAAGCAGGACCCAGCTGAGCAGAAAGGAGACAGGGCACAGGCTCACACCTACCACAGTGGATGTCTCCTCCGTAGCCCAGCAGGCAGAGGCAGTGGTACCTGTCCAGTCCCTCTGGGACACACGTGCCACCATTCTGGCATGGCTGGGAGTCACAGGGGTCTGACCAGGACAGGGAAGAGAAAGAGAGGTCATCAGCAAGGAGCCTGCCCTTCCTGCCCTTCCCCATCCTCTGCCAGCATGAGCAGCATTGCTAGTGGAAAAAGGGTCACAGCTCTGCCCCTCTTGCTGCAGAGTTTGAACTAACACAGGGCCACCTCACCTCCATGGCAATTTCCATTTGGGATGGCTCTCCAGCAGGCTGTGACAAAAAAGCAAACCAGACTGACTTTGTTTGATGTGGAACAAAAGCAGTGACACCATATTTGTATAAACAGAGAATTGCTAAAGGTCCTGCAGTCCTGACAGATTTTCAGCAGCAATGAAGAGGTCAGGGTCTGGCCTGCTGCTTGGACAGCGCTGTACTGATAAAGAAAATGAAGCTGCTATCATCTGAACTTGCAAAAAGGATGGAAGCAGCACAGCTACTTCAACAGCCACAAAAATGGGCTGGTGATCAGCACCTGTCAGGCTCCCCACTAACCTGATGCTGCTTATGGTACCTAGTGTATGACTGGAGGCATCCCTGCATGCTCCCCTGGCTGGAGAACAGTGACACCCTGCAGGCACTGGGAAGCAGTGCAAGACTCTGCCCCCAGGACACGAGCAAATGAGAATTCACTGGCTCCTCAAGTGGAGGAGAAGTTATTGGGAGACATTTTAATCCAAAAGAACTCTGATCATAAATACCTGTGAGAAACACAAACTGGATTAAATATCTACTGATCACAGTCTCTCACTCTGAGCACAATTTTTGAGAAGTGAAAGCAAACCCTTGTCTTTTTGCTCTTTAATTATCACCTTTCCTGTTTCACAGATTAAAGTTTTGGAAGAGCAAAACCCCACCTGGACATACAGTTCGGAAGCACCTGGATGGGTGTTTTATCAAGACTCTCTTCCACCTGAAACAGGAAGAATAAGATCTGCCATTAATTTAAATATTAAGAAGGTGCCTTCAAGGTGGATCTTACTGTGTTTTCAATGGAAAAACTTCCCTTTGAAAACACAGGTTTTCAAAACAAGTATTTTTTTTTAAATAGTCCATTCTAAAGGAGATGGCAAAAGGAAAAGCATAATTTCATTGAATCTACCATTTTTCAAAAAATTCAACTGTAATATTTACATTTTAAAATTATGGATGTATTTTTAAGACTCAAAAAATTATTTTGTCTGCTTGCTGCTCAGCTAATGATCAGAGCAGAGACTCTTCCTAGCACTACAGACTGTTTGCATCAGTCTTCTGAGGGATCTTTATCCCAGTAAATAGTCATGGTCAGATAAAAGCCTCATTACTGTATTTATCTCTCAGTCCCTCTCATTTTTAGAGCTGTGGGTGCCCAGCTTACCTGGTGAAGGGGCACAGTGAAGCCTGCACTGCATTGGGCTGCTTTGAGCCTTTCCAACACACATAGCTGCCAGCCAGCTCTTTCACAATCTCCAGGGTCCTGCGCTCACAAGGGTGGGACTCAACTTTGCAGCCTGCAGCAAAGTATAAGGCAAACTAGCCTCAGCTGCCTGAAAATGCAAAGGCTGTAAGAGTAGACAGCTGTTTTCAACTACCTGACAACAACAGACTGGGCAGAGCTTCCAAGAGCCTCTGGGAGACCCCAGAGGTAAGATTTCCTGTGAAAAGATCACCAGCCTACTCCACTTTCTGGAAACCTAAATATTCAGCCTCCTTTGCTTTGCTATAAACCACACACTGCTGAGTTCATGGTTCAGTGACAATTTTTCAGCCCCTTTGGTGCCTTTATCATTCATGTGTTTGATTTTCTGCTACCTCTGGACCACTCCAGTTCTATTCTTTCTAACTCCTGGTGCCTCGCCCTGATACACAGCCAAGTCCATTAGAAAATTAAACACAACTGCCTGTATCCCTCTATCCCCTGTCACATGACCAAAAGCCAATATTCCCATTTTCAGAGGTGAATCAGGATGCAGGAAGATTTAGGATTCTGCAGCTTGGAGGTATTTGGAGAGCATGCCATCCCGTTTGGGCACCAGAAGCAGATTACCTCAAAGTGCAACACCTGCTAATTCCCCTGCGTGCTTCCTGACACTGCCTTATCTTCCTCACTCAGTGCCATGTCCAAGCTAAAGCATGGGCATGGAGGTGTGGCCAGCAGGGTCACCTGGAGCGGTGGCAGTGCAGACAGAGTCACTCAAGGTGCTGTACAGGCCGTTGGCAGCATCCTCAGCATCTCCAGCAAAGAGCAGGTGCCGCTCAGGGGGCTCGCTGGCCAGCACCTGCAGCTCCTCCCACCTGCCAAGCAAGGCACAGGTCAGCTGCTCAGCCTCCCCCACAAAGAATTAAGAGTCAGAACCAACCCTGTGCAGCAAACAGAGAGTTGATGCAAAACCATGACACTCCTCAGTTTCCAGGATCCTGGTGTGTTTAGTCTCAGGCAGCAGCATAGCTCTACCAAGTGGAAAAGTTTCCGTCATTTACTCTGGTGCTCCTTCTACATCAGCCACCAAGTCAGTGTTTCCTCTGTGCCTGCATTACCCCGAAAATTCCTTTTTGTCATGGTTTAAGAATGGTATTCCCCAATTTAGTGTTCTCACTGAAACCAGGCTTCCCCTTCCTTCCCCTCTCACCTCCAGCTGGAAACACAAAAGGCAAAAATATTTCATGGACTGAGATAAGAACAATTTACTGAGAACAGAAACGAAATGAGAAATCAAGCAGCAATGGCAGCAATAAAAATATGAATAACAAAAGACATAAGACGAAATCAATTTCCTTGGAAAGTCTGTCTCCACACTGTTTGTCCACCACACTTTCTCCCCTCCTTGGAAGGAAGGAATGCCCTTCCTCTCTGAAGGGATAAAGTCCCTTTCCCCCACCCCTGCAATGACAAAGTGGTATGGATTATCTCCTAGATACACCCACAGCTACAGGAAAAAAAATCAACCCTGCTCTGGCAAAAACTAAGTCACCTTTTTCTCTTTTCAAAACTTATATCTAGCCTGAGACAACCCCTCACCCACCAGGACTGGCCATTTGGCTAGCTGGGTGTCTGCTTCCCACTCTGGAGAGCTTCCTACCTTGGAAACTTGATTCCCACAGCAAAAACTGTGATGTGTCTCTCCTTCACCAGCATTGCAGGCACTGAAGTGCTGCCCTGGGACTTTCCATCCGAAATGATGATCAGGACTTCAGGGACACTTGAGTTTCTGCCACCAGGGAAACCCTTGTGGAGAATGTACTTCAGAGCCTGACCAGTCTCTGTGCTGCCACCTCTAGAAAGCAGGGAGATATAATCAGAAAAGAAGAAATCAGAATTCCTCCCCTGGTACTGAATTTACCATTTGGGTTGCAAATTTTTACCCTCTGGTGTGACTGTGTTCACAGGGGTCTGAAGATGAGGGAAGAGATGAGGATCTGACTCCATGTTTCAGAAGGCTTGATTTGTTATTTTATGATATATATTATATTAAAACTATACTAAAAGAATAGAAGAAAGGATTTCATCAGAAGGCTAGGCTAAGAACAGAAAAAGAAGGAATGAATAACAAAGGCTTGTGTCTCAAACAGAGTCTGAGCCAGCTGGGCTGTGATTTGCTATTAATTAGAAACAACCACATGAGACCAATCACAGATGCACCTGTTGCATTCCACAGCAGCAGATAACCATTATTTACATTTTGTTCCTGAGGCCTTTCAGGTTCTCGGGAGAAAAAATCCTAAGGAAAGGATTTTTCAGAAAATATCATAGCTACACTCTGGTAATGGGAAGTGTAGCCTATTTCTGCTTGTTGCCACACAACAGATCCATGGGGATGTCTCATCCTGTCATTCTTCTCATCTTCCTACCCACTGGTCCCATCTCTTCACCCTTATGTCCCTCCTCTCCAACTTGGAGTGGTCTCTACAGCAGAGAGTTTCTGCAATTGGTCCAGTAACCAGAACTCTTGGATATTTGAACTTTATTTCCATCTTCTACAAATGTCTCTACAGCTTCTGTCTTTCCATGTGAACATTGTGGTCATTCAGCTGCTGAAGGGGTGCCGGATGTGGCCCTTTGTGACACGGTGTGTTGTGTCAGAGCCCTGGGTGATGTGTGACACTGCTGTGGCCCTTGTGACACAGCAGAGGGCTGTGTCAGGGGTATCTAAGGGGCACAGAGCCCCGGGAATCCCATTCCTGTGAGAGCTGCTCTCTCAGGAGGAAGCAGCTCCTGGGATCCCTGTGCCCTGACCGCATCAGATGAGGAGGAGGAGGAGGTGAAGCCCAACTCCCAGCCCCCAGCCCCTTGCCTGGCTGGATGGATGGAAAACCAGCCCTCAGCGGGCAGAGGCTGGGGGCAGGGGGCAGCTCAGGCCTGCCCCTGTAGGACACTGAGGAGGAGGGCGCCTTTGACCACATGGATAAAGACTGGGAATATGACTCGGATCAAGAGCTTTCCCCATGGAGAGACATTACCAGACGGGAGCTCCGCCTTTGGGAAGAAATGACACTCCAAGAGTATAATCAACTACAGGAAGGTGTGAGGGCCCAGGAAGTCTCCCCACAGAGAGCTGTGAGGCACCAAGAGTTGTATCAGAGGTGTGAGTGTGGGAGAGGTACAACTGTGAGAGTCCACTGGAGAGATGCCTCACAGCAAAGGCTGTGGGGAGCAAGAGTGACAGGCCAGGAGTTGCACCGATTGCACACAGAGGATGAGACACACCAAGCGCAGGCCCAGCAGGAAGGGTGGGCACACCAGGAACCATCTCCTTTGGAAGAGGTGCAAGGCCACCCATTCCAATGGGAAGGAGACAAGAGTGACCCAGAGTTGTCCCAAGTGGGAGACAACAGGGACGAGGACCTATCACAAGAAAAAGACTACAATGTCCAGGAGCTGCCCCAATGGGAAGAAGATGGGAGCGACCAAAAGCTGCCCCAACAGGAAGGAAGCATCAGCAGCCAGGGGCTGTCCCATGGGGCAGAAGGCATTGATTATAGGATATGGGACAAACCCTTGCTCCCAGAGAAGGACGAGGATGCCCAGGAGGGCCCCACCTCTCCCAGCAGTATGGGCACCGAGGTGGCAGGAGAGGCAGCTCATGAGCTGCCCAGAGCCTTTTCTGCCCTGGGGAGTTCCATGGAGGATGAGCTGGCAGCCACTCTGGCTGAGGAGGAAGAGCCCCTCGAGGTGGAAAGGGCACCGGGTTCTCCTGCCCTCATGGAGGAGATGCCACCAGCAGCAGCAGAGAACCCATGCTGGTCCCCAGAGTGCAGCCAGGCCGTGCTGGATTTAGCGAGGCGCATCAGCTGTGAGATCGTGGACAATGCTGTGCTTGTGATCCAGGGATTTGGCCAGCAGCCAGAGGAACAGAGGGGCCTGGAGCAAAGCTTGGATGCTGAAATAGAAGCAGCAATTGCAGGAGGAACAGGGGAAGAGAGCCCAATCTCTATCCCACACAGCCCCTGCTGCACCCCCAGCCCCTTGCTCAGCCCACTGGGAGCCTCCAGTGAGGAGCAGGTGGACACAGACAAGGGATCAGCCCTGGAAGAGCAAGAGCCTGAGGAGGGGGCCTTGGCTGAGGAGCTTGAGCATTCTCAGGGCGAAGATGAGGAAGGCGCAGAGCTGTCCCAAGAAGAAATCAATAAATATCAAGAGGGGTCCCAAGGAGAAGCCTCAGATGAGCAGGAGCTGTCCCTAGATGAAGCTGGTAGCCATCAGCAAGGGTCCCAAGAGGAGGTCTGCCCTGAGCAGGAGCTGTCCCTAGAAGAAGACAGTAGGTACCAGGATGTCTCCCAGGAAGAAGCCAGCACAGGGCAGGAGCTGTCCTTAGATGAAACTGGGAACCACCAGGAAGAGCCCCAAGAGGAAGCCAGCCCTGAGGAGGAGGTGGCCATAGATGAAGCTGGTAGGTACCAGGAAGGGTCCCAAGGGGAAGCCAGCCCTGAGCAGGAGCTGTCCCTAGATGAAGCTGGTAGGTACCAGGAAGAGCCCCAAGAGGAAGCCAGCTTTGAGCAAGAGCTGGCCATAGATGAAGCTGGTAGGTACCAGGAAGAGCCCCAAGAGGAAGCCAGCTTTGAGCAGGAGCTGGCTGTAGATGAAGCTCGTACGTACCAGGAAGAGTCCCAAGAGGAAGCCAGCCCTGAGCAGGAGCTGGCTGTAGATGAAGTTGGTAGCCATCAGGAAGGGTTCCAAGAGGAAGCCAGCCCTGAGCAGGAGCTGGCTGTAGATGAAGCTGGTAGGTACCAGGAAGAGCCCCAAGAGGAAGCCAGCCCTGAGCAGGAGCTGGCCATAGAAGACACTGGGAGCCATCAGGAAGGGTTCCAAGAGGAAGCCAGCTTTGAGCAGGAGCTGTCCCTAGATGAAGCTGGTAGGTACCAGGAAGAGTTCCAAGAGAAAGACTACAGTGAGCAAGAGCTGGCCCAAGCAGAATCCAGAATCTACCAGGAAGGGTCCCAAGGGGAAGCCAGCCCTGAGCAGGAACTGTCCCTAGAAGACACTGGGAGCCACCAGGAAGAGCCCCAAGAGGAAGCCAGCCCTGAGCAGGAGGTGGCCATAGATGAAGCTGGTAGGTACCAGGAAGAGCCCCAAGAGGAAGCCAGCTTTGAGCAGGAGGTGGCCATAGATGAAGCTGGTAGGTACCAGGAAGAGCCCCAAGAGGAAGCCAGCCCTGAGCAGGAGATGGCCATAGATGAAGCTGGTAGTTACCAGGAAGGGTCCCAAGGGGAAGCCAGCCCTGAGCAGGAACTGTCCCTAGAAGACACTGGGAGCCACCATGAAGAGTCCCAAGAGGAAGCCAGCCCTGAGCAGGAGCTGGCTGTAGATGAAGCTGGTAGGTACCAGGAAGAGCCCCAAGAGGAAGCCAGCTTTGAGCAGGAGGTGGCCATAGATGAAGCTGGTAGCCATGAGGAAGGGTCCCAAGGGGAAGCCAGCCCTGAGCAGGAGCTGTCCCTGGAAGACACTGGGAGCCACCAGGAAGAGCCCCAAGAGGAAGCCAGCCCTGAGCAGGAGCTGGCTGTAGATGAAGCTGGTAGGTACCAGGAAGGGTCCCAAGGGGAAGCGAGCCCTGAGCAGGAGCTGGCCATAGAAGAAGCAGGTGGGTACCAGGAAGGATCCCAGCAGGAAGCCAGCAGTGAGGAGGAGCTCTCTTTAGAAGAAGACCAAAGCCAGCACGAGCTCTCTGCCTGGGATGAAAGCACTGAGGAAGAGCTGTCCCATGAGGATGTTGAAAACTACCAAGAAATTTCAGACTGGGAAGAAGCCACGGAGCAGGACCTGTCCTCAAAAGAAACTCAAAGCCATCACGAGCTCTCTGACTGGGATGAATACAGTGAGGAAGAGCTGTCCCATGGCGATGCTGGAAGCTACGAAGAACTTTCAGACTGGGAAGAAGGCATAGAGAAAGGCACTGAGCAGAAACTCTCCTTAGAAGAAGCCCAAAGCCACCATGAGCTCTCTGACTGGGATGAATCCGTCGGGGAAGGTGATGCACCGTCCCATGGAGATGTCAGAAGCGACCACGAAATTTCAGACTGGGAAGAAGGCAAGGAGCAAGGCCTTTCCCAAGCACAAGTCAGTACCTCCCAGAATCTCTCTGCCTGGGAAGAGCCCAGCGAGCACGAGCTGGCCCACGAAGAGGTCAGCAGCTACCAAGAAGAGTCTGACTGGGAAGAGTCCGTTGACCGAAAGGTCTCCAAGAGACGTCGCTCCCGCCTGTTCCGGGCGGTGCGGGCGCTGCAGGGGATGTTCTCCTGCCTGGCCCCATGGCCCTACGATTAGGGCTGGCTGCCAGCACCAGCCTGGGCCCTACAGGGGCAGCTGGCCCTCAGCATGTCCCCCATGTCCTGGGACAGCTGCCTTTGCCCAGACATGGCCCTGCAGCCCCAGCAATCCCCAGCTGCTGTGGAGCATCCCAGGCTGGTCTCTCCAAGACAAATATCACCCATGTGGCCAGCCCCAAACCAGCACCCATGGGGGCACTTGGTGCCATGTGACTCAGTGGTGAAAGTCACAGACTCATCAGGGTGGGACGAGACCTTGAATGCCATCCAGTCCCACCATCACCCTGAAGCCATGTCCCCAAGTGCCACAGCCAGACAATGCTGGAACACTTCCAAAGACAGAGACTCCACCACCTCCCTGAGGAACTCTTTGCAATCAACCCCTGACCACTCTGTCAGAGAAAAAATGTTTTGAATATTTCATCAGGACCTCCCCTGGTGGAATCCAAGGACGTTTTCTCTCATCCTGAAAGGATTACATGCAGATCCTTTGGGATTTTATCGGCGAGGAATGAGCACAGACAGGTGTTTTGCACACTGTGCGTGACTCCATTGCACACTGCATGACTTTGCCAAACACAATTTATCCAAAACAGACAGAAGTTGGGTTTTAGAAATAGTAGCATTAGTAAAAAAAAAAAAAAAAACCCAAAACAAAAAACCAAAAAAACCCAAAAAAACCCCAAAACCCACCACCAAAACACACTAAAAAAAACACACAAAAAAAAATAGGAATAGGAATAGGAATAGGACTAATAATAATGGCACTTGGTGCTAAAGTCTAGTTGAGGTGTTAGAGCATAGGTTGGACTCAATGATCTTAGAGGTCTCTTCCAACCTCATTATTCTGTGATTCTGTGATAATACGAAGAAGATTAAGAAGTAGTAGTAAATAAGAAAATAAGCATAAGAATAAGAATGAGAAAAAAAAGAGTAAGAATAATAATAACAATGAGAATAAGAAAAAAAATAAGAACAAGAATAGGAATAATAAAAAGATTAAGAATACGAATAAAATAAGGGAAAAAAGGAATAAGAATGAGAAAAATAATGCAAATAGAAAAAGGAATAAGAATGATAATAAGAAAAAAAGAATAAGAAAAAGAACAGGAAAATGAATAAGAATTTAAACAAGAAAAAAGAAAACAAAGATTAAGACTGAGAATAAGAAGGAATAAGGACAAGAATAAATTGATGCAGAAGAAGAAATAGAAGTAAATAGTGGGAAGAAGAAGAAGGAGAAGAACAATAGGGATGATAATAAGATGACGATGGAGATAAAATAGTAGTAGTAGCAAATTATTATTATAATATATACATTATAATGCATTATTATTTATTATATTATTAATATACATTATTATTATATATTTTATATATTATATTATATTATTTATATTGGTAATATCAAGATAAAAAGCACATCTACATATCCTCTAGCATCACAGAATGGTTTAGTTTGAGATGGACCTCAGAGATCATCTAGTTCCAACAGATTCTCTTCTGCTCTTTTTCTCTCTCTCTGAGACCTCTTTCCCATTTCTCTCTCCCTCACATTTCTTGTAAATAAAATCTCTATGTTGCCATCATATGGTCTCATTTGCATCTTCATTTGGGCAGAGGCATCTCTCCCTAAAACACATTTTCTGCCCAACCTGTCTCCAAAGCAGAGGTTCTCCAACCCTCTGAGGATGCCAGCTGCTTTCCTCATTCTAACATTCCACATCCTCCTCATGCTGTGCCCCCAGACATGGCTGTAGTGCCCCAGGGGTGTCTCAAACAATGGACTGAGAGCCACAATCACCTCCCCTGGCCTGCTGCTCCTCACTCCTTTCATGCAGTGCCCAAGGGTGGCTTTTGGGCTGGCAGCACAGATTGCTGACTCAGGCTCAGCTTCTCCTCCACCCACAGCCCAAGTGCTCCTGCTCAGCCCCTGCCCTGCCCAGCTTCTTCCACACGTGCCACAGACCTCTGTGCTATAAATAAATTCCTGTAATTGCCCTTAAGGGCTGCTTTTATTGCTGTCCAGAGCAATCCAGGGGAACAAAACCACAGGTGTCACTCCTTCCTTGGAGGATTCATGTTCTTTGTCTGCATTGATACAAACACACCTCATTTGCTTTCTGAACATCCATCCTTCGCCCTAGCACCTGATTCCTGATTTGCTTGTTCTAGAAAAGCATTTCATCATGCCCAAGTGCACTGTTTTTCCATCTACCCTCTGATTTTCACAGAAACTTTATCATTCTGTACTTGCCAGGCATCTTTGCTTTGAACTTCTTCCTCCCCTGCACTGCACCATTTCCAAGCACACTCAGTGACCATGTGTTCATAGCAAGTCCAAATTTGCCTTTTTCTGACCAGATGTCTGTGAGACGTTTCACTGAACAGTGCTTTGCACGAGGAAAAACACACTGTGCATAGTCAGTGTGGTGACTTAAATCTTGATTAATTCAGTACACTGTGCCCATGTGAGCCCCAAGGATTACAAAAATTTAATAAAGAGCTTATCAAATTGCTTATTAATTTGCATTTGGAGCTTCACTGGGGTTTGACACAGGGGAAATGTGTTTGAGGCATTACTCCAATAGGGATTTTCTGAAGTACAAGGAGATCTGGGCTTTACTTGCTGTCTTTCTTCAGGCACAGCACTAAGAAGGTTTCTCTCCTGTAACCAGCTGCTGACTGATATAAAAGAAATTCATGTGAAATTTAGCTTGAGATTACCACTGAGTATGGCTGGAACTGGCCAATGAATTCCAAAGCTATTTGGACAGCATTCACAGGGACCAGCAGTCTCCAAATAAATCACAGAAGCTTCACTTCAGTCTGGTGCTGCCTCCTTCCAAGGGCTGTCAGCTCTGGGCTGCAGTCAGGAAATGCCTCACTGGCCAAAGGCTCATCAGAAGCACATCAAGGGACTTCTCAACCAAGATGTCACACACCCATTTTTTTTTTCAGAAGCCAATTGGAATCCATCCATAACTGTTTTATCGACTTCAAAATGTCAGCTTTTCATTTAAACTAGATGAAATAGCCAGGTAAAAAGTAATTATTTCTGTTTGATCTGTCAGCATCCCTCTGTTGTCATCAAGGAAATGCAGTGCCAGCCAGCCTGCTTCACTTTCTCTGCTCTCACAGACTTTCAACAACAACCAGAGAGGGGGAATGCATCTTTGTCTTCTGCAAGTTTTTCCTGTAACAGAGTACACAAGAGGTTTTCTCGATTTGCTAAACTCGTCAAAAGAAATACAACAAAATCCAGCCAACTGATCTTGCTTGAAAAATGCAAAGTTGATCACATTTGCTTGCAATATGTGCAACATCCTGAGAGCAGAAGATATCCATGGGAAACGTTGATCTAACCCTTAGTCCTAAGGCAGATCAGCTAAAAGAGTAGACATCCAGAGGCCTTACCAATACCTCATCTATCATCAAAACAAGTGGTATTTTGGGGTGATTGTCAGATCCTCAGTAGATCCAAATGTATTTCTCCAAGATGGAAAGTTTGGATTTTGAGAGGCTCTAAGGACAGCTCTTCTTTGGACTTCTGGCTCCATTTCCAGGGGTCATGGGAAGACATCCAACTCTTAACATTCAGGAAGAAGAAAGGTTTCCATCTGAAAACCTGATCCTCTTGAATTCAGCAAGCATACATAAATATCTACAGAGCAGCAGTTCATCACTGACTCACAGGACAAAGGAAATTGTAACCACCAAAAGATGAAGCAGCACACAGCCATGAGGGAACAACATGCTTGTTTTTCCGTGGAGGATGTAACCTACTTCCTGGCTCAAACAGACAGAAAGAGCTGGAAAACTCTCTATTTACCATGTTATAAGAGGAGACTGAAAACTTTGTCTCCTATCAGCTTTCACTAAGACAGACCAGGTTTCACATTTTAGTGGATTGTGGATCATGGAGCACGGTGTTCATTCACCTCCCTCTCTGGGGACATCACACTGGTGTAAGCACAGCTGAAGCAGAGATTTCTAAACCTCAAAAAACCCCTCAATCCAGAGATTGAGCCCAGAAAAAGGCCAGAAAAAGAGCAGAGCTGTAAAATAAGCTGACCTGAACACAGTCCTCTTGATTCTCTCTTTCACTTCTTGTTTGGTTAGATAAGAATCCAATGGGAATTCAAGGTGGGGAGTTGAGCTAAACTGTATCATTCCCACACGGACCTAAAAGAAAAGATTATGGAAGGTTATGAAAGGTGTCTGTGCAAGTTTTACTCTTTTGATCAGTTTACAAACTTGGGAAGACTAAACTGTATAGAGGCAAACTATGTTTTTGATGTCGAGCCACAAGCAGTCTCAATGAACTTAGAGCAGGAACTCCATTATTATCTATACAGACTATAAACAAGGCAAAAAAAGTTTATCTGGAAACAACAGCAGCCTCTGCTGCAGTTAGAGGCAGCTCAGGATCTGTATTAATCCACTCAGAGCAGCTCACAGCCTCAGGGGCAGTAAATTTATAAATAACACCTTATACACCAGCCCATTTATACACTGGGCAGGAAACCTTTCCATCACCAAGAGTAGCTCCCTCTGGCACTGAGCACAGCAGGCAACACAAACCAATACTTTTTCTAATGGTTCCTCTAAAACCATTTTCTCAAGTTGAAAATGCAAGTGGACTAAATGGTCTGTACTGGGCAATACATCCAGAATACTTCACTGAAGCCTTACAAGAAGGATTATGGAATGTGACAATTCCAAAGGTGGAAAGATTACCAATTTTCAGTCCAGTCTGTGAGACGATTAAGTGAAAGACTAGTGGAGAGATGGTATTTAAAAAATAAAATACAACCTTCCCAAAGACCTGACATTTATTTGGAAAGGCTCTGGCACGGAATCAAGTCCAGCAGCCATTCCAGCCTGTTCCAAGGCCCTCAGCTGAGGCAGTGCTGTGGGACTGATGCACACCTGGAACTGCTGCCAGTTAAGTCCCCCCAGACAAATCCCAGGATGTGTCATTCATGTCCAGAGGTGCCTCAAGGCTGACTGCAGGGACAAAGATCTGAAACTACAGCAGCACAGCACCCATCTCCTTCTGGGGGAAGCAGAGCAAGCAGAATACATCATTTACATCTGCACAGAAAGGTGGCTAACTTCCCAGAGATTAATTCTGCAGCTTTCCAAGGAAAAGCAACAGAAAGATCCAACTAATTGATGAGCTTCCAAACCAAAATAAAATCAGTAAAAAAAAAAAAAACCAAATAATAATCGTTAACCGGAAGGATTATGTATTTTCTCAAATTCCAAAGGAACTGTTTAAAATCTGAAGAATCAAGAAGCATCCTCCAATCCCACTGCTTCACAAACTGCATCTTTCTGATAATAATAAATACTCTGCCCCCATGGTAGGTTGAATTTTGCAATTTCACTCAGCACATTACCACTGGCCTTTAGACACACTGGCCAAGCTATCTGAAAATTAGAGGAGATATTCCTGACACTCACTCTGTCTGGATGGATGTCCAAGGCATCACAGAGCTTGCCTGCAAAGTGCTTGGACCTTTCAAAGCTTCCTTTGCCAATGCTGTAGGAGCCATCCAGGAGGAAAAGGACATCTAATGAGGCAGAGCACTGCATCACTAGGAGAAAACAAATATACACTGTGAAGCTGTGTCTTTGTATCACCCCTGCCTGCATGAACATGACTGCTCTCAAGCAGAAGTTTCTGAGGTGCTTCTGCTGCAGTGGAAACCCACAATCTCACTGACATTCACATTTAATTTTCATTCACTGAAATGAATAAATGGCAGATTGCAGACTATGAAGAATCATTTTCAAAGCATTTAAAGGGAAATTTTAAAGTCTCCTCTGCAGCATTTGCCAGAATCAACTTCAAGGGAAAAAGAATCCAGAAGCTCAATAGAGATCAAGCACACTGACCCCCTTAAGAGCTGTTTTGGCCAGTGATGCTACTCTACCCCCATTATTATAATCTTTTTATCGTCACTACTTTTTCCAAATCCTTCCTGCTAGCCAAAACCTGAATTTCATAATTAGGGTTTTCTAATGCCAGATTACAGGGATTGGAGGTTGTGAGGCATTCCCTTCTGGGTCACTGGCTCTCCTGAGGGGGCACCCAGCCTGGCCCTGGGGCTCTGTGTTGAGGACAAGCTGGGGCACAGCCTCCCTGCCAGCCCTGTCCTGGCTTGTCAGCCTTGCCCTGGGAGCTGGGCTGGGCCTGGAGCTGCAGCAGGGCTCCTACCCCTGCCTGAGCAGGCACAGAGAAAGCTGCAGAGCCCCTGCTGGAGCTCAGTGCATCCCTCGGGGTGTCCAGAGTTGCCAGGACCCCGCCAGGGGGCTCAGAGACCCTGGCACACAGCCCAGAACACCGAGGGATTTGATTATGACCCCTGGAGCAAGTTACCAACCTTAGATGAATATCTGCAAGCCATGACAAACTAAGTAGAATTATAGTGAATTTATCATGAGGTGAAAAAGTAGATTTTGGGGTTTTTTGAATGGGGATTCATAGGGAGCAAGGGATCTGGGCATGTCCAGCCTTTCTCCTTCTTCTTGGCCTCCATCTTCTGCTGTGATGTTGGCACTTTTAGATAGATTTAGAGTAGAAGCTCACTGTCTAACATAGGTGATAGGTATTGGAAAGTAATTGTAAACATTGTATAGGTAGTTTTTAGTATAAAGACATAACAATAGAGCAGAAGCTCACTGTCTAACATAGGTGATAGGTATTGGGAAGGAATTGTAAACATTGTACACGTAGTTTTTAGTATAAAGACATAGCACCACCCTGGGGGCAGGCAGAGTGCCTGGAACTGTGCTGCTGGATGGACCTCGGCAGGGCAGGAGAAAATTTTTTATAGCTAAGACACAATAAACAACCCTGAGACCAAGAAATGAAGAGCTCTGACTCCTTCTTCAAGTGATGGGCTGGGAAAAGAGACTTTTTGACTTTTCTTGGGGTCACTCTGACAAGCTAAAGATCCTGACAATCAGGAGAGAATTCACAACAGAGTTTATCAGCAGCTGATTGCCAGTACAACAAGGGAGCTGCAGGTGACCATGGGCCATCCCTGCTCCCAGCAAGCTGTGGCTTTACAGCCCCAAAAACCACCCACGTGGGAGGTCTGATCAAGGCAGTAATTAAACATGGCTCTGCAAATCAGGATTGCTTGGAGCAGGCTCTGAAGAGCTGACAGAAACACCATACAGCTGGCAAATAGCCAATCAGGGGAAAACCAGAGTGGATCACGTCCCAGGAGAGCTAACACCAATGAGGGAGAAAGCCAGGCTGGAGTAGAGGCAGCCACAGCACTGTGACTGCCAGAGCATTGCTGGGGACTTTACAGACTGAAGAGGGGCTAATAAATGTAAATAACTACTACAACAACAAACTTAAAAAATATCTAAACAAGACACAACAAAAAAACCAAAGAAAGAGGGAATTCAGATCTAGAAAATGCTTTATAAAACAAACTTACACTGGCCAGCAGCTGAGATCTTGCCAATCATCTCCTGGCCAACGTGGATTTGTTGTATACCCAGTACCAGCAAAGCTGTGGGATCAAACAGCCATCCATGAACAAGACATACAGGATTTAACCTATAACAGCAAAAATGCTGGTTTGCTGGATAGGTTTCACAGCTGAAAAACATGATTTGGTGACACAGCAGTGTATCTATGTCAGGAAATTCCTTCTGGCAGGGACACACAGAGCATGAAAAATGACAAGGAAATGACTCCAGCACACAGGACAGTCTCTCTGCTCACTGCATGCAGGGACACAGGGCAAGAATGAGAGCTAGGCCAGCCTTAGGCTTCTGAGATTACAGCCATAAACACTGGATAGATTTAGGCACTTTTAATATCAGCTTTTCCCACATCACTTTACATACAGATCAGTCACAATCCGACACTTTACATATGGATCAGTCACATGTTCAAATTATCAGAAAAGCTGTTTCTCCAGGTATTATTTTCTTCCCCATTTGTGTGAGACTATGTTTCAGAAGTTTATCCCTAAATCTCCTGGAGAGGCACTCACTTGGCTCTCATTCCTCAGAGTGAAAAATTCCAGCTGGAGATAGGGAAGCACCCGAGACCAAAACCAATAATGCAAAATGGCAGCTTTAAACATACCTTGGGCAAGCAGGAAAATGCAGATGGACTCAAATGATGAGAGGTTCATGGTGACAAATCTGGAAGGAAAAAAAAACCACAAAAAGAAACAAAAGAGGAGAGGAATAGCAATCCAATTCCCAAAGCCAGTTTCTTTACCTGCAGCTGATCATCTTCCTGGGTGTCTCAAGTGATGAGCTCAGAAACATATTGTTGGGGGGCAAAAGTAACTCCTACCCGAGGGAGAATGGTAGGGAAGGTAGAAAAAAAACCCATGAAAATGAAGGAATAATAAAAAAGGAAATCTCTCAACATAATCCTCTCCTTTCCCATCACACCTGGAGAGATCAGCCCTGGCAGGGAGGGACAGCCAGCCCTGCCTGTCGTCCTCTCCATGCGCACACAGACCTCTCCTCTCCTCCCTCTCCTGTGCACCTCCCTTTCTCAGCTGAGTCCCACCAGGGCACCTGGGAAGGCCAGTGGAGGGCCCAAGGGAGCTGCTCAGGGCTTCACTGAGCACAATCTGAGCCTCATCCCCCCAGCTCCCCATCAGCTCCGGCTGGGATGCCCCTGTTCAGGAGCCCAACCCAGGGACCCATCCCTTGAGCAGTGCTGCTGCCTGTCCCCATCCCCATCCCATCCCCATCCCCATCCCAACCCCATCCCCATTCTCATTCCCTTCCTCATCCCCGTCCCCTCCCTATCTCCATCCCATCCACATCCCCATCCCCATCTCTGTCCCCTTCCCTGTCCCCATCCCAATCCCTATCCCCGTCCCCAACAACACTCAGCCCCAGGCTCCTTCATGCCTCCTTTTTTACAAGGACTGGCTTTCTGGGGAGATGTTTTTATGCATAACTGTCCAGCAAACTCAATTTTCTGCTCATTTTTCCTTTGAAATCAGCGAGGCTGCCATCACGTCGTAGGTAGATTTCAGTTACACTTTCAAGCACGCCCAGATTTAGACCATATGTATCTGGTAGAGCTCTTGGCTTTCTATTTCAAACATGGATATTTATTTTTTCTCCAGATTAAAAGCACTCACTAGAGCAGATTCCTGATGGGTCTCTGCCCCTGTCATTGCACAAGCAGATTTTATTTATGTAGTTAAAGACAAGTAAGTGTGCTTCATGATAACCAGCTTTATTAGTTGTTTTTCCAGAAAATGGGTGGATTTTTCTCAGGAAATACTTGTCTCTGCAGCAAATTATATATCACTCACACCACACAAGGCAAGATACTTAAGCAGGCCGTGCTCAGTTACCTGCACAGGTACAAAATGAAGAAGGGATTAAGAAACACCCTCTGGCATCACCCCACCATTATTACAGACAATAACCCTGTCCTGCAGTGCCAGGTGCATCAAGCATCCCCCCTCAGCAGACTGCCCCCACCAAATGGACAGATCCCAGGCTTGGCTAAATAAAGAGAGATCAAAATACAGCTTCACTGGGGAAGCCCCACTGTGTGTCCCCCAGGAGCTTCAAGCCCTCCAAATTCCACAGAGGAAAGGTCATTCCTCTGCCACGCCTCAAGGACATTCTTCCCAGGAGCTATTTCCATGGTGCACATCACCCCGGGCTGGACAGGCCTCTGCTTGCAGCCACATGTGACAGGTGCTGCAATTTCACATTGTTTTCACACAAAACATTGACAGGTCAAGACGTTTTGCCAACTTGGTTTTATCTTGGGTTTAAATCAACTAATCTGCAGGATGAATTCCTTGCCTTTTAGCCCAGCCAGACTCTCAGCAACAGGAATTGAAAGAAAGCTTCATCATCACCTGCTGCTCATCAGCATTAGCCCAGGATTAGCAGCAGCAACCTTAGCAGCTTTGCTGGGGGGGGTGTGGTGGTGAGTGAAGGGCATTTTCATTTTATCTTCTCAGTCATTAAGATAGGGAATTTTTAATAATGTCTACCTCAATAATGAGTCAAAAATACATATTTTTTAAACCACACTAAGTCAAAACTCCTATTATTGTATCCAGATTCTCACTTGGACACATGAATATGACAGCAACTTACTCAAAGCTAAGACTTGTGACCATGTGTAGTGTGTTTGGAGGAGTGACACCAGAGATGGGAAAGAGAGGTAAAGGGGAGAAAAGCTCCTCTTGACAAGTACCTTCCCAACATGTCTTTCAACATTGCAAAATATCACTCATTTTAATCAGGGAGAAAGCAGGAAAGATTACACTGTATATTCATTAAAACACATTTTTAACAAGCCAAGCAACCTCCTGTCAGTGCTGAGGAATGGCCCCAGCTTGCTGAGGGGAGCTCACTGCTACGTGCTCATCTGATGTTCAGATGTAGGGAGGGAGGGGGGAACCAATCTTCCTGTCTCCTTTTTCAGTCTCTCTCAGCTTGTTCTCCATAAATAAATTTTACTTTTTATTTCTTGCCAAGCTTTGGAGGCAGTGACCAACTTCTGTTAGGAGCCCCATGCTTCCCCTCTGCCCAGCCCCAGGCATTGCTTGGGGGCAGCTCACAGTGGGATCTGAAACTGAAGGGCGAGGAGCAAGACAACAGGGGAAATGTTTAACTTCTCCTTAAAACAAACATCACAGATTTCAGTCTAAAAGTTTTGAAAATGTTTTTCTCCAAGGGATAAACAGGATTAAATTTCCAGAAGACGCTCTGCAAAAGTAGTTTATTTGTTCTCCCCCACCCAGTTCTGCAGCAAGGGAGTTTTGAGAGGCTCTTTTCCCCTGTGCAGCAAAGGCTCCTGTCCATAAAGAGATCTTGATCTTGCAGCACTGCTCACATGGGGTACTGTCAAAATCAGCATGCTGCAGATCAGATCCTTTATGACCCATGAGTTACAGAATAAAAGGCACTTCTCTGACCTAAGAGCTTTTGCTAAACTTACAGAGCAGTTTATTCTAACAGAAGTGCTTATGCTACTGTCTTTGCCCATGGCTAGAGCACACACTGAAGATGACATGGCTGATACCCCAACATACAGATGAGAAGGGGGTCAGAACACACACTGCCTGTCTGGCACAGCCCTTGCTGAATAAATGGGGAAATCTGATTGTGTGGACAATTTATCTCTCAGTGACGCCTCATCTTTACTATGCAAAATAAAGAGGCTACACTCATTCCTTTCATGAAGTATCCAGACACATTAGAGGTATCAGTCTTTCCTTGGTTATCAAGTCGTGATCAAGTTGTTATCGTGTCTTTTGCAGAAAGATGTCTGTTACAGACACGAGACACAACCTGTTGGAAAGCCAGCCCTGGCAGGCTCAGCTCTTTCCTCTGGCCGCACCCCAAAAAGTGCTAGAAACAAAGTAATTAAAGCACGAGAGCACGGGTTGAGTCTGGTTCCCGGGGTGGTGGGGATTATTTTTATTTTACTAACGCACCACAGCCCTGTTTACTTATTGGAGAGATTCACGCCGTGTTCCTGCCGAGCTGCGGCAATCCCCGCACGGAGCTCGGCATTCCCCGCACGGCATTCCCTGCGGGGGGACCAGAGGCAGAGCGGCCGGGACAGGACCTGGGCTGCGGAACGGCGCTTTCGGGTGCCTCCTGTCCCTCCTCCCTGCCCCGGGCTGCGCAGGGCTCGGAGCTGGCTCCGCATCCCCACTGCCCTACGCACCCTGCCCATGGGACAGCAAGGTGTCCCCGCCGATGGGACATCCCGGCCCGCTGGGAACCAGCCCTAGCCCTCCCCAGAAAGGCTCTCCTGGCCCCCATCGCCCCGTCCCTCCCCGCGCCGGGCTGCCCCGAACAGCCGGAGGAGCCGGGCGGAGGCTGCCCCCGAGCCCCGCCGCACACCCGGCTCCGCTGAGCGAGCCAACCCCCAGCACCTCCGAGCCCCACTCAGCCCCAACCCTCCCAGCCGGAGCTTTAGGATGTTCTCCGTTTAAAAGGGGGGACAACAAAGCTCTCCGAGCCGCACTTTACCTGTTCTCGGCACACTGCGCGGCCCCGCTGCACCTGCGGGGTTACGAGCAGCCTTCTCCCCACCTGGATTTACACCGTGCCCGGCTGTGACAACCTCTCCTCCACATCCACCACGGCCTGAACCTATAACTGCGAACTGGGGCGTGGGGAACAAGCCAGGAACACCCACATTGCTGTAGGTTACACTGAGGAGGAACACTGGTGTAGCCGCTCCTCCGATAGGCTCCGGACAGCCCAAACTGTCAGCAGCCCTGGAGCACAGCCAGCAGGGCTGCCGGCAGCTCCGAGCAGAACGCCCGGCTCACAGCAGCCCAAAGGAGCTGCATTAGCAATCGGGCTTTTAAAATGTTTTTTCTAATGCTTGCTTTTCCACAGAAAACTATTCTTGACTGGGCAGAAGTACCATATTCACACCTACTACACCTGGAGGAATGATGTAAATGACCTGTTTTAAAAATTATGTTTTGTTATTATGCTATTATTATTATTATTCTCTGCCAGTACTAGCAGTTGCACAAAACTGAGCTCTTTCAGTCAAAGAAGAGCTTGCACACCTCCTCCCACCCAAAACCTAAACAATGATCAATAATTTTTGAATTGTACAGGCAAAACACACCCTTGTGTCTACCTCACAGTATGCAGTTAGGAACACACCAACTGCTAAATAATAAATAATTTCAGCCAAACCCAGTAAGCAAAGTATACTCAAGTTCCTCCCAACAGTGCTTCATAAATTGAAATTATAAGGATAAAAAAAGCCTTGTTACTTTGCAGTACTAGGTAATTTTTATTAATTTCCTACTACTTCCCTTTCAAAAGTGCTGTTATTCTAGATTTCCAGTTCACTTTTGATGGAGGATGTGGACAAGTGAACAAGAGGTGTGGGAGCACTAAATAATCAGTGAGGTGCTTTGCATGAGAGCCAATCCTTGTGCAAGTCACTCTGCTCCCAGGGAGTCAAAGGACACCTGACAAAGCCATAGTCTTGTTCAGAACCAGGGGCACAAAAGAACTCCAGAAATGCAAGTGCAAGCATTCATCTAATTATTAGTTACTGCAAGAACATGATGCAACAAAAACTAAGAGGCAGGAAAAAAAATCTGAGGCAATTTGAGTAATAAAACATTAAGTCAAAGGAAAATATTTGGCAACAATTTTAATATCAAGATTCTTCCAATCTGCAAAAGCCCAAACTTGAAGTATATGTTGTAAGTGGACAAAAAGGCTGACCCTGCAGTTTCAATCAGCAAATGTCTACTCTGTTCCACAAAAAGTAATCTGACATTCCTGAATTAGTCACAAATGACTGCTAATCTCTTAATACTAAAATACTGATAATCTCTTAACAATTTGATTTAGTATTTTTGTCATTGCCGAGACTGGGTCTTTTTTATTATGATGTGAAAACTTGATGGGGTAGAAATCCTGATGATGTAGCTACACAAAAAACAGCTTCAATGCAATTCACTTAAAAATAACATTCACAGATGCATATTATACAGCATAAGTGTAAAAAAAGAACTGTGCACATTAAAGTGTTTACTGATTTTAGAGAGAACTATCCGTATTCAGTCCAAGACAACATTCAACCTTTAATGATACTGAAATCAAGGTCTAACTACAGACCTGAAATTAGGCTGAAAGATCAGTAATTAAAGAAGACAGAGAGTTTTTCAAGTGATATAAATGGTACCAAAGTTAAGTGAGCCTTACAATTGCAATCATTCCAAATGTAAGTCTGCAGAACAGACTCACAATGTAATGGCCATTCCATAAACTTCTGTGCATTCAACAAGAAAATACAGGCAAGATGTTTAGTAGCACATGGTAGCATAAAACAAGAACAGAACAGAAATTTTAGCTTGCAGGTTTGCAATCCTCCAAGTTACAGACTTGTGTCACAGTAACAATCAAGCACACAGATAAATGCAGGTACTTAAACAGCACAGTTTCTACACAGTGACCCTCATTTTTTAAGCTGATGCTCTTGATCTTCTAAAAAAGGAACTGCAGCAACTTGGTGGACATGAAAATGAAATGGTGCCTGTCAGAGACTTAGTGGTTCAACAGATTTTTCATATCACTGAATCCATCTGGATTCCCAAACTTGTTTAAAAGGAAGAGTAGGACTTGTTTATGCTTTTCAAGCTGTGGAATAAGCAGAAAGAGTTAGAAGTATACAATTCTGGGGTTTTTTTAATTGCTGATTTCAGATCAGGGTAGATGCTAATATGACAAACTCAGCTAAATACTATATTAATTCAATAAATAGATTTAGTTCCTTTCTGTTGTAAAGTCTTCTGGAAGGGGAAAAAGCCAACAGAACTGTAGCTGACCTCCCCTTGTACATGTATATGTCCCTCCCCCCCTTTTTTCCCCCTGAAGCAGCTTCCTCAAACCAAACTGATTAAATACTCAAATTAAGGTTGAGATTGCCATCTTAAATTAGATAACAGAGAAAAGTGCCACTCCTGAGAATTAAACACTTGAAAAATGAAGTAAGAGCTGTCTGTGGGGCAAAGTACAGACTAATGAAGTCTGTGTGCTCCAAACACCATCCTTCCCTCAGCTTCAGGGTACTCTAATTATTACCTTCTATAAAAAACCTGAGAACAAGTGTCAGGACACATTTCACTAAACTTCCATGTTTCAGTAGCTATTATTCCCCCTACTCCCATTTGCTTCCTACACAGGGTTTCTTTTGAATTTTGGAAACATAAAAAAGGAAGTATTGCTTGGAGTAAATCTTACTTGCACTTTTAATTCTTTGCAGCAGCAGCTGGTCTCACCTTCATCACCTACAAAAACCAAAGTGAATGAGCAAAATACACATACACACACTCCTTCCCTAATTTAAGAGGTGACATGTGGCATTGTCCAGGATTTTTAGAAGGAAAAGTCATTTAGCCACCCCATGTGCTTACAAGAATAAGCAAACTGAAGTAATCAAGCCAAAGTATGTACCTTGATGTTCACTATGTGAGTTCTCAGCACTGCAGGATGTGACCAAACCCTCCTTTAGCAGTTTGTCAGCTACATTCACATAACCATTGTCCAAGTGCTTCTCCACTGTTACTAAATTAACATTTCCATTAATCCCTTTCACTGTAATTGTGACATGTTGCTTCAATAACAGTTTTTTCAACGTGTCAAGCACTAATGGAGACCACTCAGCTTTCTCTATTCCTGTGGAAAAAGGAAAATCAAGTCTGTTATATAAATAATTAAGATATAACTTGAATAGTACATATATGCTTTGGAAAATATGATGCTAAATTTTCCTAATATAAATAGCTGAAATTCTAGAGATAATGAACTAAAACCATGCTTTCTAAACCAGCTTTTACTGTGCTTACCAATATACTATTTCAGAATATTGTCATGTTGTTTACCAGTATTAAGGAATGAACACTACTACCAGAACAGGTAAAAAATTATAAGGTTGAAGAAAACCAGTCAGAGGTTTTTGGGGTGCAGTTTTTTTGCCTATTTTGGGGTGGTTTTCTTACCTGCAAGTGAACATGTAATAGTCTGAAAAGGCAGCTTTAAATAGGAATCAGTGATTGGCAGCACTTTTGAAAGGGGTAAAGTTTCTGTGTTGCCATAGTCTCCATACAGAACTTTCACTGCAGACTGGGAAGCTTCCAGAACAACAGCTCTGTACCAATTGCCATTACCTGAAAAGATTGGGGCAAGAATGGTCATGTGTAAGAATCATCTTATAAACACACTTTATCTCAAGAACAAGAAACTGTAGAGTTTTTAAAGAATTTTAAATACTGTGGTGGATATATAAAAGGCCAATTGACAAGAAGCACAATTAAGAGATCCATAAGCACTTTCAAGCTGGTGTTTTTCCTTTGTCTACAGCAAAAATGAAAGCTGTGTTTTGCACTGGCCAAGGAAATGGAAGGACAAAGGAATGTCTCACCTGAAAACTGAGCACAACAGGCTTCACCCAGTTTTGGTTGGAAGGGCTGCTTGTTGCAAGATCTGCAATAGTCTTCCAGTGAAATCAGCTCCCTAAAGAGCTTCTTTTGACCTACAGGAAGAAAAACCACATTCGCTAACCATGTCTGGGTACAATGAAGTCCATACTTAAACCTCTTGCTCCCACCTTTGACATTTTTGTATTTTCCTACTGCCCAAGATACATTTCTACACTTCAGTTCACTACACACAATTTTATTAACTAGCTTGCAACAGTGACTTCTTGCTGGTATTAGGAACAATGAACACTTTTTCTTACCTTTTTTTGGAAATGGTACAGCATAGAACAAGTCTGGGCTTACAACTTCAGTTACACAGACAGACATGGTTTCATCTACAGCCAACTCAATTGACTTCCAGTGCCCAAGTGAAGTTGCTAACAGAAATTGTAAGAAAATGCAGTGTTACCACTGTCCTCCAAACATACATATATTTTAAGGAACTGTTATTTTATCTGATATTTATAATAATTTTTTGAATTTCAGACACGACTACATGCTTCCCTTCGGGAAGACAAATCTAAATCAAAATAAATAATGCTTACTTTGCTGTTCATAAACTGTTGACATATAAAAGTAGCTAAAGTAAAAAAAAAGCTCAGAAAAAAGAAAACCAGACCTTGAAAAGGAAACATGAGAAAAGTTTCAGTCATAGAAAATTTCTAATTCTCTGATTCCCACAGAGTCAAACAACATTCATTTAAGACACACAGATTTTTAACTTTCTCTTTTTGTCTATAATGCCACCTGCAGGACAGTTGGTGTTCAACTCTAAGAACTGACAATATACCTGAAACTATGCATTGATATTAATTGTAGTTAAACAAGCAAATAACAGTTAAAGGCTGGAATACTGAAAATTCTTAAATCTAAATTCCTAAATCTAAAATTGTTAAATCTAAAAATTAATATTCCTTTAATTACCTTTCTGGTCCATAGATGTGTTTGGAAAGTCATTTTCATCTTGTAGAACTTCCTTTACAACCAGTTTTTCTGAAGTTAGTATCTCATTGATAATTGTTGGACAATCTGTGGAATTATCAGTAAGCACTACACCTGCCCCATCTTCAGAAAGGGAAGTTACTGTGGCTTGAAGCTCTAAGCCTGAAGTGTACATATGAAATCTTCTTGTAGCTTCTGGATTCCACTGGCTGTTTCCAGGCTTTATACCTGGGAAGTGAGAAACTGTTAAAATATCTCCATTCACTAATATTGACTTTCCTCAACATTTTAATTTCCTTTAAAAAAATTTCTTTAGAGCATACCCTGAAATATCAAGGCTTTTACTAACCCTAGGGCAACACATTGTCCTTCATCCTGTCAACTGCTCTCCCTCTTCCTCTTTTCTTCTAAATGCCCACATTTTCTCAGGACACCCAAGTTTCATCTTTTATATTTTATGATTCAGCCAAGTCAATCCTTTCCCTCAGCACAAACAACATTATTAAAACTGGTTTTGGATCAGTATAATCAGGCCTTTTTATCAAAGGAGCAGACAAAACCAAAGTGTTTTAAGGGTGGGTGGGCAGGGGAACAGCACAAGACACTTGAACAAAATGAGGTTTTGAGCTTTTTCCTGTTTCCACACTTTTCATTTTTAAACCAAGCAGACTACACTAGAAAGAAAGAGAAGTTCTGCAGAATTTTGAGCGGTGTGGAAAAGGAATTTGCAAAACAGTGAGAAGCAGCAATACAGTGCCAAAATCTTCAGGAGTCCAGTGAAAGAACCGAAAGGCCAACTTGCTTCACTAAAACAGATTAGCTCCACTGCCTGCAAAAGCTTTGAGAAATAAAGTTGCACAAAAGCACCTTTACTCCTAGGAAGGCAACAACCAAAAACCTGTAAGCATTACTCATGAAGCAGAACTAAACAAGCTCCCTTTTGACCAGCAAAGAAGTAAGCAAAGTCCATGCAGATCACTCCAGAGAACTGCTCAGAGAAGAGAAAGCAAATGAACAAACCCAAAAGAACAGCTCTGCACAGTATTCCCCAAAGCAGCAAGTCTCTAAATGCAAGAGCTCTTGAAGAGAAAATGAGGTTCACCTGAGAGCCAGCATTTAATTGCCTGAAATGGAAGTTTTAGGAATGAGGGTGAGATCTGTCGGATGTTATCCCGTGGTACATCCTCAGTGTTCCCATAGTCCACAAAGCTCACTCGAACTCTTCCATCTGAAGTGACTTTTTGCACCACAGCACGGTACCAGTTACCATCCTCTAATTTTAAAGATTAAAAAAAAAACTAGTAATTACTTCACACATTTGCTAAGTCTACCAGCTTTCACTTGTTAGTAAATAAATGTAATTCTTTGCTGTCCTCTACTAATGTGAACTATCAGCTGATTTTTCATGTTCACCCTATAAAAACAAAACAATTTTATTCTGTTACTTGCCAAAGTAAAAAGCACAGCAAGGGTCTCCATTCTCAGGCTCCAAAACATCTGGTGGTCTATTCTGACAGTATTCAGACAATGTTTTGTTAAGCGAGTTTAGAGCAAGTAACTCTGAAAATTAGAAAAAAAAACGAAGATGAGATCAATGAAATGAGCAGACTTGAACTTTATCAGTTCACTCTACAGTTTACTTGTAAACCTTCAAATGTACTCCTTGGCTACATAAGTCAAGGAACAAACACCCCTCACTTTTTAAGAGCTGCCCCATAGTTTTTGTTTGAATGCCTTTAGCTCCCTCTTCAGCCACTGAATTTTGTCACATTCTTTTTCTAGCATTTAAAACACCAATGGCTATCAGAAGTCTTTGTACAGACTTCTGGTAGAGAAACAAGATTACTTTTTAACTAATCCAAGAGGAAGTCATATCCCAACAGCTGCATTTTCTCATTTTTGTGTTACAATTATTGTATCTCTTAAGTTTTTATAAATTATGAGAGCGTACTAGAAGAGAGCTCCAGTAAATACTGTCTTGGCACAGGGAACATGTGTCTTACTTGCTTTTATTAACAGAATCACTACACCATCAAGGATGGAAAAGACCCTTCAAGATCATTTAGTCCAACCATCAAGCCAGCACCACCACAGTCACCCCAAGTATCACATCCTGATGCCTCTTGCACACTTCCAGAGACAATGACTCTGCCACCTTCCTGCACAACAAATTCCATGCCTGGCCACTCTTCCAGTGAAAAAAAAAATTAAGATAACCTTTGACTAGGTTATAGTAACTCATTCACTTTCCTCTACTGCTTATCTTCAACATTATTCAGATTTCAATACCATGATCCAATTTCTGGGTCACTCCACTTGTATTCTCAGATAAAAACCTCAGAGGTAAGCCTTTGTGCTGTAAGCTTACTTGACATAGTAGTTAATTAGACCTATAATAAATGACAAACTAGGAAGCAAAGAAACTACCAGAAAGAATTAAGCTGAATAAACTTACCATGGCTGTTTGAAATCTGACAGTAGAATTCTCCAGGATTGTACACTGTACACACTATGACACTGAGTGTTTGGTTAAGAGTTAATTTAATCCACTTGCACATTCTTTTGTTCGTTGTGTCCTCTAGAGAGGACCAAAAAAGCACAGAATAAAAAGAAATTAAAGTAACTTTTACAGGAAAAAAACCCCCCATCCTAAATGCTCATTCACATCCTTGAATTTCATGTTATAAACTGTCCAACAGACTAATTACCAGTGAGAGCCTCTTTGCAGAGTAAAACCAAGAGAAATATGCCAGTTCTTTAATGTAATTCTTCATTATCAAAAAGAGCAAGCCATAGATAGCAGGGAAGAGTAATTACATACAGAGGTAAAGGCTGGCTGGCAACAGCCTGGGCAAGAGGGGCACTGGGGAACTTTGGCACCAGGGAACAGGGTAGGGAGCATAGAAAAGGGAAACATCTGTCACCAATCCAAGGAGGAAGAGCAAAAAAGACTAGAAAGACTGGTGGCAGAAATTTGCACTGAATATTATACTCAGGTACCTGAAAGAAACTTATTATTTAACACAAGTTGTAGAATGCATCATGGGAACACTAAATCATGGCACTGGAGAACACACTCTGTTTAAAACCTGCATTCAACAGCTCTGGCTCAGTGACAGAAATGACAAAAAGGTGAGAGGTAACCAATAAAGCAAGGAAGTACAAAACAGGCCCTTGGTGAGGGCCACAGATGTGTTTAGATACAGCCAGGGAAGTTACTTTTTATTCTAATTTTTTTGTAAGATTCCTTACTCTTCTGAACGAAGACAAGGAATAATTGTGTCCTAGCCACAAGGCCTCTAGTGAGAAAGATCAGAATTATTTCAACAGACTTGACAAAAAGTGTTCAGTACCAATGGATCAGAAGAGAATAACTACATTTGCCAGACACAGGATGGAAAAAAAAAAGGAACTTAGCATGCTTCATAAGACAGAAGCCAGGAATCTTCTCCAAGATTTCAAAGAAATTTAATGTAACTTTAGCAAAAATCTCTTGGATTGAAGTTTTGGCCACTAAATTCAAACAAGGCAATATAAGCATAGACTTGAAGCTTTATAAGCTACTACAGTCAAATTTTCAAGGACTAAGTATGAGGTCTATGTGTAAAATACAGGACAATGAAGATGACAATAGAGCAAATATTATTTGCACTAATGGATAAGGATGTAGGAATAACCAGGTAATAACCAGTCGTAACCTACTTCAACTGGAAATTTTAAGACTTCTAACAATATTAACTTCCAAAAGCAGGCAATAACAACTTAGTTAAGTGTGCACACCTGGACACACACACAGACACACAACTCTTTACAGTTCAGTTGCTATGGATAACCTTTGAACTTGTGAGGGCTAGACTTGAGGAGCCAGACTGAAAAGCTCTTAGAGATAAGAGCTTGCATTCTCTGTAGCCACCCTAGCAGGAGGTGAGCAATGCCAGGCAGCAAGATGTGTTCATACTCACCCTTGGCTTGCTCCACATCACTCCCTCTGGCTGCTGGTGAGGCCATGCTCAGCTCCTCAGCTGCAAAGCCTTCCTCAAGGAGAAGGCTTGATACATTTATTACTGGAGTACTTGAGGCATCTGTAAGCTCCACCACGGATTTAGAGCTCTCTTTATCCACTACTTTTACTGTCAACACTTTGTCTTTCACCAGTTTTCTCAAGTAGGAAATACATTCTGAGGTCCGTGCTGATGGTGCCTTTACACCTAAAAAGTCACATAGTATGGAAAGGTTCTGAGGTCAGTCCAACTCTCACAATGTGTGGACAGGTACAACAACTGCAAGTACATTCTGAAATATTTGTCACATTTTGTAGATATGCCATGACAGTTAAGAATTCTGGAAATAATGCCCTACCATTACCTCCATCCTTTCCCACGTTTCCATGTGTGATACTACAGCTGTGGTGGTTGTGCAACACCACTTGTCCTCCCCCTATCTAGTGTGAAACTGCTAATCATTTACTTCATACCTGCCAGGCTACATCTTATGGCTTGAGCTGGCAACTCCATTAAGCTTGGAATTATAGGACGAAGTCTGGTCAGTGGAAGAGAGTCAGAATTACCATAATCCACATAGTCCACCAAAACAGTGTCTTCAGAAGCATAAGCTGTAACAGCAGCACGATACCAAAGGTTGTCCTCTAGAAAGGAAGACACAGATGTTTTGTCTGAGAATGATTTTTTTTTTTTGACAGACCAATATAAAAATACATCCATCTCAGTACAGCTTAGGACTACCAGGTGTTGGCTAAAGTAGTATTTTGAGAAGCAGTCTGTGAGAGCAGCATCATTCCATATAATCCCATTTCTTCTGTGCCTCTTTTGGGGACTGAAATTTCAAACATATACCTATTTCCAGCCCTGGGGAAACAGTACTTAGCAACATAAAAAAACCCAAACTTTCCACAATCTCTTAAAAAGCTATTCTAAATTATCTGAATCCAACGTTTATTGCTCAATAAAGGGACATTTTAAAATTGGTACTTTACAGATACAGAATTTTTCAAATCAATACCCAGCATTACCCACAGCTAAAAATCAGAGATAAATAAACTCTACATAAAGTTATTACCAAAAAGATAATTTGTAATTATGTTTAGAAATGTTTTAAGTGACATAACTTAGTGTTTTCAGTCCATTTTTACCTGTGAACTGGGCACAGCACACATTGCCAGCAGCAGGACGGAAAGATGGACTACTGGGAATTTTGCCACAGTATTCATTAAGGGATGCTTCAAGCTCAGCAAGTTGACCTGATATTAAAATACATAAGTTTTGGAATATAGCCTATCTTGCAATTATTACAAAATAATTAAGCTCAAAGCCTGGAAGAACATCTTATAGTCTAATGGAGATTATTTCAAATGTTTAACACTGATCAGAGTAGGGCTCTTCTGTCATTAACATCCAAGAGAGTCCTCATGTGTGTCTGAGGAATCACAGCAGCAGTGAACAGAGGGAACACCAGGGATGAATTTTTTTCAGCAAAGAGGCAAAGCTGAAGCCTGTGCAAATTGAAAGCAAGCTAGTGGAGGCATGCCAAGAAGAAACCAAGGAAGACAGCTCTTCCAACAACAGGCAGATGATGAGGTAGGCAGCTTCTTCCCAAGGACACACTTTGCTACTGATTACCCAGAATTAAAAGGCTGCACATGGACACAGAAGAAAAATTCACCCTCCTCCAGCCACTCCCTACCAAAGAGAAAAATGCCACACCAGGCATTCTACATCCCATTTCCAACCATCACTTACGGGCACTTTGCATCCACTGACAAAAAAAGGTGTCTGGACTTTGAATGTGAGAAACCACACCAGAAAATTCATCTCCAATATTTAAAGAGACAAACTTGATAATTGAATTAACGCAGTGAGAAGAGTCTTCATCCTCAGGTATAATTTTTTCACCTCCCTTTGAATGGTTTTCTGATACTGCACACAAAAAAGAAAAAAGGTTGCCAATCAAAAGCTAGTTGACTTTGAAAATATAAACATACTGAAATTTATTTTTTTTAATTGATGCTTTGGACTTCAAAGGCTCCTGTCGCATTATGAAATTAATGCTTATATAATAACCACTATACAAATGTTTTATACTATTAAAATGTCTATGAGCTAATGTATGCAGTGACCTGAAGCTCCATTAGCCAACATTTTTAACTTTGAGGTGATGCTAGTGAGCAGCTAGAACATCATGCAGTACAGGAGGAGCTAAAATTCCCCAAGTTTAGTTTGGCTTGCTTGCTTACCTCTTGGAGAGTATACTTTGGCATCACCTCCTGAAGCTAAATGAGACTTCATTTCTAAGGGAACTTTACTTAGGCAGTCTTCTAAAATATAGATCAAGAATAAATGATTTAGCACACAAATAGCCATCAGCTAGTTTCACTTCAGAACCATCCTCTGAGCCAGATCTATATTCCTATCACAAGGTGAGTATGTTCTACTTATTTGTTCAGCACTTAATGTTTAAAATGCAAAACAAAGGTAATTTCAGAGTAGCTCAACTACTTGAGTTTTCTGAGCACATTCACAGCTCCAAGACTGTCTGACTTCATAAAATGAGAAAAGCAGTAACAACCAACATTTACTTGCAGTCACTAAAGACTGTGAGCTGAAAAACTGATTATGGCTTTTTAGACATAAGGATTCATAACTTACCTCATTATTTACAACACTGAGTATGTAATGATTTAGTCAAGATGTCTTTGAAAGTTTGGAATGCTGCTTCATGCATTCAGCTGAGAAACCAAGATTTACAATGTCATTCTTTTGAAATTAAAACCTCAATACAGGTGTTTCAGTTGCTTATAAAGTCTGGAATGAATGCATGAACATTTCAAGAATGCAGTGCCATTTATGTGATCCTCTCTCCAAAAGGGTAGCAGGTTACACAGCACTTCACCACTACTGTGCTGTGAAGCAACCAAATGTGAAATATGCCCAGCACAATCCTTAATCAGTTGAATTTACAGGGGACTGAAGTGAACCATCCTTTGAGAGACTGCCCAGCATCACATGGAGATAAGCTTCCTGCAGGTGAGCAAGTTTAGCAAGCTAGGAGCATCAACCACCACTTCCCTGAATGTTCCTGTGGGCTGCAGATCAATTCAATGAATACAGTCTTGGCACTACATTGCTCCTGTCTGCAGCCACAGGAAAATGTAAACAACATGACAAAATGTGCACCTTGCATGTACTGATCTGCCTTGACAATCAAACCCAGCTCAACTGGAAATCTGAATTGTGACTCCTCAAAGGTCTTGTGCTTGGCTTGGCTCTCACTGAAGCTTGCTAGGTTAGAAATATAAACATGCTTATAGAGTTCTCCAACTGGATACAGCAATATCCAATGATTGCTCTTTCTCTGGAATACTTAGTGAGCATGTATGAAATGTAATGAAAGCTGGTAAAATCCTATATGGAACTAGAAATTGGCACTAATTTTTAAAGAGTTAAAAATGCATGAGAAAGAAACAAAATGGTACCAAATTTTCATGCATCTATTAAAACAGAAAAATAAACAAGATGACCCAGAACACACTGAAGTTAATACAATGCTATTGGAAAAGTAACCTTCCTAAAATTTAAGGTTATTACCCTTAGCAAGGTATTTCAGGAACTGACATTTTATGGAAAGGTGAAAAAGTAGAATTGAAAAAAAAAAAAAAAGGGAGAGGTTGGGAAAGCACCAAGAGGGAGGAGGGCAGAAGGAAAAAAAAAACCAGATTATCTTTTACACATGTTAGGGAGGGGTGTGAACAGAAAAGCCTTAATTGTGGTGAGTTATTTTATCCACACAACCAAGCACTCACCAGAATCTGGAAGTACAACATCTACAGCAAAACTCAACCTCACTTCCTCCTGCAATATATCAACACCAGTTAGGGAATAGTGCTTTCCTTTGAGCTGACATCACATGAGCACAGCAGATCCAGTCAAGACATAGTCAAAATTGTATGACATACCTTAACATAAACTCCTGTCTTGGTTTTGCTATGACTTAAACTGTAATCAAAGAAAAATATGTCAGTTTGAAGAACCAGAGACTGACAAGTAGCATTAATAATACAATCTACTTGCAAATAGATAAAAAGCTGTGCTCATAGTATGTGATTTTTGCCAACCCTTATTCCTCATCCACTAAAATGCAGAATTAAAAATATGTAATAATGACAGGCATAAAATAATGCAGTACTAGCTTAAGAATAAACAAGACATTTTACTGTACTAGTGCCTTCCCATGGTTATTTATGTGTAGTAGGAGAGACATTGTTTTTCTGTGAAGATGATTTGGCAGAACTTTTACAAACTTACTTCTGTTTAAGGGGATCACAAACGACTCTATGTGCTGGCCAGTCTTTTTTCTGACAATCTGCAGAGCAATAGTAAGTTTGCAGACACTGTGAGCATCTGAGCTTTCCTAAAACAAACCAAACAAATAAAGACAAGAGAAGTCTGAGGAAAATATGTATTGGAAGGAACAAGAACTGTTTAAATAACTGCTCTACAAAACAGCTCCCCTGCAATTCTAAGCAGACACAAATAGGTCTTTGTATTGACATACAGCTATCAGACATTGCTACCCAAATATCCCAAACTCCTTCTACATTTAAGGGAAAAAAAACCCATCACTTCTGATAAAGAAATGCTCTCTTCTGCTTGTCAGTTCTGTTACTCCAACTATGTTCTGAATAGAATATACTTGTGTCTGAGAGTTAAAAATATTTATGCATTTAAAGACATTTCTGAGCAAACCTGGTCTGGTTTCACTGACAGATGTACTGTGTGTCAGGCTGCAGGACAGCAGGCACTTACCAAACAGACCACAGTGATGGCAAGTGCCCCCTTTAGGGGGTGGTACTAACAAGCTCAAGAAACTCTTATCATAGCAAATAGAAAAAGCACTCTTAGAGGAACACTGCAATTTCTCTGGCTTCCCATTAATCCAATTAGAATGTGACACCTGTGGAAGAAAAACCTGAAGTCATTCTTACTGGAAAAAACCTGCCCATTAGGGTAGAAATATTCTAATACACAAAAACATGACAACAAAAGGAGACAAAACTTTTAAGTTCTAGAAAGAGAAATACATGCTGATAACTCCTGCTACCTAGAAATGCTCAGAATACTTGGGGCAACTATAAAGTGAAATAACTCACAGTATTTTCTTTATCAGCTGCAGCTATGCAGTTCTCTCTACCAGTTTTGTCTTCCATAGAACTTCCTAGAAGCAGAAGTATTTGCAAAGGGATCTGATTAACAACACCAACACATGCCTATGTTATGGAATATTTGCAGGAAGAAACAAGGCTCTTGGCTACTCCTACTACTCTGCCAGCCCATTTGAGGGAATGGAGATGCTTGGACCTTGACACACTCTGGAAGTCACTTGTTTCCACTCTGACACCACATTTACTCAATCATGCAATCATGGTATTATTAAAACAACACTTTCACCTTCTGTGCTTATCACTCAATACTGACAAACAAAACACTCTGAAACAAGAGACTGACTTTCCAGTGAGTGCCTTATAAACCTTGTGGCCTTTCCTGTGAGTTTTTCTTTACCAAGCAACTCTTAGAGGACATTCATCTAAGCCTGCATATCAATAGAGCAGGAACTCTGTTTTGATAAGTGGAAAACTCATCCACCTACAAAGAATTTTTTTTCTGTTCTAGGCTACATATACCACTCAAATCCTGTTCCAGCCTGGCAGGCCTGTCCAAGGTCTCCACTGAGACAACATAAAGCTTTCATGGCCTTTTTTTCCCACCTGGAAGCAAGTGAATCTTGGAAAATCTGCCTGAACTGAAACTCTTGCCTAACACAAAATTTCATGAACTCTCCAGACCCAAGCTGTTTGTACATAAAGCTAGTTCAGATCTCCCAAAATGAAGCCTTTCCCTCTCCCCAACTTGGAGTAAGAGAACATGGATCAGACAGTAGAGTAGCAAGGCACTTAAGAGGCAAGAAGCATTGCTGAAGGAACTCCAACTCCCATGTATTGGTCCTAATTCCCTGACACCTCGATTATCTTGGTGGGTTTTTTAGATTCTGAGGCATTTCAGCAGGCACAAGTTTGGATAATTAGGAGTTATATTTACAAGCCATACTCTAGTGATGATGTGTATCAATAATAAAGCATATACACAACCACATAAGAATAAAGTCAAGACACCTCTGTCAAGTTTAGGACAAAGTCTCTCTTACTGCACTTGTGCTGTTGCTAAAACTTTCTGTACTGTATCTGCATTTGTCAAAAACACCCTGTATTCTTTGCTTACAAAATACTGGATTTTGTTAAATATTTCAGAAACTCAGCCTCAAAACTAAAAGTCTTTCAACAGTAAGTTTGTACCTGTGACCCTGTTGCTTAAATCTGCATCTGCAACTTCCTTATGTTGAAGATTAAGTGGTTCTGCCATCACGTAAAGGTTGACATTAGAGTATGACCAAAGGTGGCTGTGGGCCAGGTAACTGCAAAAGCATGGATTTAAAGATAAATTCAGGCAGGCACACAAATTAAAGTATTTTTGGGTCATATTCTGAAGATATATTTAAGAATTCATTCTGGAAGGCTAATTCTCTACCATCTATTTCTTTTGTTCAAACAGCAAAACACTTTCTGCACTAAAGAACTCAACAATGAATACAGGAGATTAAATTATGAAAATTCCTTCAGAAGAGGAACACACTGACAAATAGAAGCAGCCATCAACACCTGCACACGAAGTTCACTGTGTCACTGGAAGAGACCTCGCTGTACTTTTGTTAAAAAAGTCTGTAGTAATGAAAAGCACAGGCTGCACTCCTGGGTTCCTCATGCCCTGAGGGAACCACTGCCCCAACAGCGGCTGCCTGAGGGGAAGCAAAGCCCTGGGCTCTGCCGAAATGCATTTTCAGCACCTGCTTTCCAAATGCTAAGATGCAATATAATTGTTTTAAATTAAAAGTATAGGCGAAAACAAACTAAAATGAACCTGCGAATAAAGCAGAGTAGTCTAAGTGACACTGCACACCAACTCCACCAGAAATGTGCTTTCAACAACCGCAATAAAAGAGGCGTTATTAAAATTAACTGATTCTAAAGTGATTTTTAAGTGATTAAAATTAAGCGATTTTAAGTAACTCAGAATAAAATTAAAACAACCCCGTCCCACGGCCTGCACCCAAGCTCGCAGCCAGCCCCACCACCTCCGGCCCACCCTCCCCTCAGCAAAGCGCTCACCCCGGGCCGCACCCGCTCCTTTCCTGGGGGAAAGCGAAGCGCCCAGCCCCTGCCCCTCTCTCGCCCCAGAGCAGCGCTCACCCCGGGCCGCCCCTGCCCCTCTCTCGCCCCAGAGCAGCGCTCACCCCGAGCCGCCCCTCAGAGCAGCGCTCACCCCGGGCCGCCCCTGCCCCTCTCTCGCCCCAGAGCAGCGCTCAGCCCTGGCCGCCCCTGCCCCTCAGAGCAGCGCTCACCCCGGGCCGCCCCGTCCCTCTCTCCCCTCAGGGCAGCGCTCACCCCGGGCCGCCCCGTCCCTCTCTCCCCTCAGGGCAGCGCTCACCCCGGGCCGCCCCGTCCCTCTCTCCCCTCAGGACAGCGCTCACCTCGGGCCGCCCCCGTCCCTCTCTCCCCTCAGGGCAGCGCTCACCTCGGGCCGCCCCGTCCCTCTCTCCCCTCAGGGCAGCGCTCACCTCGGGCCGCCCCCGTCCCTCTCTCCCCTCAGAGCAGCGCTCACCCCAGGCCGCCGCCCTGCCGTCGGCGCTGCCCCACGCGGGAAGCTGGGCCGGGCGCTCACTCGACGACCGTCGGCGGCAAGAGGAGAAGCAGCGGCCCCCGCAGGCCAGCGACGTCTGCAGGCGCTCCCGGCGGGCCCGTGGCGCTCATTCCGCCCCGCCCAGGCGGGACCCCGGTGCCCAGGGGCGGAGCGGGGCAAGTGCTGCTGCCAGGGCCATCGCGGCCGGGGAGGAGCGGCTTGGGGAGCCTTGCTCTGGGCCGGGTTATTCCAAGCCCTGACCTGGCCTTGAACACTTCCAGGGATGGGGTATGGGGCATCCACACCTTCTCTAGGAAACCTTGTGTCAGGGCCTCACTACCCGCACAGCAAAGGATTTCTTGCCAATATCTAATCTAAACCCATCCTCTCTCAGTTTGAAGCCATTCCCCCAGGTGCAGTCACTGAGTGCCCTTGTAAAAAGTCCCTCTTCAGCTCTCTTGTACCTTTAGGTACTGGAAGGTGCTCTGAGGTCTCCCCGGAGACTCCTCCAGGATGAGCAGCCCCGGTTCCCAGCCTGACCTCATAGCAGAGGTGCTCCAGGCCTCTGAGCGTCTTTGTGGACATAAGTACTCGTGGTTGAACCAGTAACCCCAATTTATTTGATACAAATTCAGAAAATGGCTGTGAGAGCTATGCAAAAAGCTGAAATTTGATACATAAAATTGATGTATTTGTATTTTAAACTATTTGAATTTTGCCCTGCAGCCCAAGAACATAAATCACCTCATTTCCCATTTCTAACCGATTCCCATTTTCCTTTGTCCTTTTTCCTCTTTCTTTTCTATACAAGGTGTTTTCCTCTTTTCTTTAACTTTTGTCTCCCACCTCCATGTCTCCGTCCTTATGGGAAAATATACTTCATCCTCAAGATTGCTGCAGTTTTATGCTACTACTCAGACATGATCTCAGGTGTTCTCAGTGCTGTGCAATTAAGCTTTCACCAAAAAATAAATTAATCTGATCTATTTTAGTGCCTACATTGTTGTACTTATTTTTAAAGTGTATAAAATCAGTGATGGATTTTATTGTTACATGTTCTGTACAGCAGGGAATAATTATCTCTGTTCACAGAGAAGTAGCTGAAGCATAGCTATTTTGCCTTAAGTCATTTGGCATCTGGCTGTGACAGTGTTTCAGTCTAAATTATCTGTATTTAAGTCTAGGATCCTGTCTGCCAAACTAAGCATTCTCAAAAGAGAAGTGAACAACGCATCTGAGGGCTGCTGAGTTTTCTCTCAATGGTTAAGATACCACCTACTAAAGTCAGAGGAACGACTCTTCCTGGCTCACATGAACCTCCAGCCTGAGCAAAGGTGAGTGGATCAGAGGCTGCACTTACAACAAGAAGGAAAACTAGGTAGGAATTGGTGGGATTTCAAGAAACCCACATGCCAAATTTCTCAGCATTGCATATCAGAGTAGGCACACACCTGTATGTGGGAGATTGTGGGGAGACAGGGCGATCATGATCATTCAGCCTTCATCATCTCCCTGCCCCTTGTTCCTCTGTCCCCAAGATTAGCCCAGTAAGTGCAAGGACCGGGCAAAGGAGTCCCTGGAAATCTGAGTAAGGAAGAACTAATACCAGTAAGGCACTAAGAAATACTTCTCTGTCATTCAAACCTCTCTCTCAAAAAAAAAAAAAAAACAACAACTAGGTTTTCTTATAGCTTAAGACATCTAGATAAAATGATGCAGCACCCTGTCCAGCTGAATATTAAAATTGTCCAGCATTGGGAATCCACCACTTCCTTGGAGAGATTATTCCAATGGCTGTTTTTTCTTATTGTGAAACATTTTACTCCATTGGTCCTTTGACACCGGTGGTCTCAGAAGAGTGTGGGGTATCACTCAGCACATCTGCTGGTTGAGCCACCTCACTGTTCTCCCTTAAAGTGGAGTTGCTAACACTTTAGATGAAGAAGAAAAAATAGCTTTGTAAGCCCTTTCAGAGGTCAAAGCTATAGAAATATTCAGGATAATTAACAAATGTCATCTGGAAACTGAGCAATCAGATGAACATTTCCTTTCCTTTCTCTTATATAATAAAGCATAAGCCAAAAGCCAGAACTACAATCTTTTGAATATGTGGGCCAAATTCTGCTTCTGCCTCTGCAATGCAGAGCTTGTCTGCAGCAGACAAGTCTGTTGTTGTGTAGGACTGTCTGTCTTTCAGATGGCAAGTTCTCTCACTCAGGAATTGTTTTCCTCAGCATTTGTACATGCCAAATAAGACCTATGGCTGGCTAATTAAGAGGTCCATTAATTCATTTTGATTTAACATCATGTAAGTGGTCTGGGTAAAGACTCTGTGACCTGTCACTATCATTCCCTAAGTATCTGTGGCCACCTCCTGGGGATAAAGTACTCTTCACATGAAATGTGGCTTAAGCACAGGTATTATAGAAGTCAGAACTCTCAGCATCAATTCTGGGACTAGAGCTATGGGGAGTCCAGCTGAGTACAAAAAAAGTCCTTTTCTTCTGCCTTTAAGGAAGAACTGCACTAGCCAGGCTCTATTTTCTTAACCTGATTTTAATCCTTCTCTAAAAATGCCCAGAGTAAAAGGCAAAAATCAGATTACATTTTGCCAGATCTCTTGGAACACACTCAACACATACAGGTAACATCAGTGGGACTGCAGACAAAGTGTACAGCAAGGTAAAAGCACAAATCTTAAAAAGACTGGGGTCAGAGTATACTGATGAGTCTGCAGTTGTCTTCAAACAACCTGAAAACCAAATAGGAAAAGAAGCATTTGGGCACTGAAGTGACTGTGTTACAGAGCAGCAGTGTGAACTTTGCAGCTCAGCTGCAGAACAGCAGCAGTGGTGGCAAAGAACCCTTCCTGAAAGCAAAGCTTAGACTTGTGCTGCATGCCAATTAGCAAGTGAGTGTTGCATGGCACTGCTTTCTGAAAAAAAGACAATTTTTACTTATCTCTGTTTCACACCCGATTTTTTATGTATTTTTAAAAAGATGGAATGCACAGTATAATTTGAGCAAAGCAAGGGCTAGACATTTGCCTTTAAAGTGTTATTTGGAGGTTAAAGTTGAGGGCATGAGTGTTCTCTGCAACCTACTTCCCTTTTGCTTTCAAATTAATGTTTTTAAAGACATATGACTGACTCCTTTGCTGCTTAGAGGTGAGGGCTAGGACATTGCCTAATTACCTGAAGTAGTATTAGCTTTCCCAGAATAATGGACACTGAAAGATTTATAGTTATTACGGCACTGAAAGGTTTACAGATTGATTTTTTCTAAGATCCCACTGTTCTTTTTAAGGATCAGTTAAAATGTTTTGTCCTGGTTTCGGCTGGGATAGAGTTAATTTTCCTCCTAGTAGCTGGTACAGAGCTGTGCTTTGGATTTAGGATGGATTTAGAACAATGTTGATAACACACTAATGTTTTTAGTTGTTTCTAAATAGTGTTTACACTATTGTCAAGGACCTTTCAGCTTCTCATACCCTGCCAGCAAAAAGCTGGGGTGGGAGAGGGGGGGGAACACAGCTGGGACAGCTGATCCCAGCTGGCCAAAGATTATTCCACGCCAAATGGCATCATCCTCAGTACATAAACTGAGGAATAGCTGACCAGGGAACAGTTTGGGAACTGTCTGGGCATCAGTCAGTAAGTGGTGAAAAATTACATTGTGTATCACTGGGTTTGTATATATTATCATGGTTATTATTTTATTTTCTGTCACATTAAACTGTCTTTATCTCGACCCAAAGTTTGAGTCTTCCAGTTCTGAAACTGGAGAGGGGAGTGAGCCAGCAGCTTTGTGGGGCCTAGTTGCTGGCTGGGGTTAAACTACAGGTTTTAAGGAGCATTTTCTAGGACCCCCAGATCTGCAGTTGCAGCTCTGAAATTCCAAATGCCTAGAAAGAATATGGAGAAAAAGAACTTGCTCTGAAATAACTCTCTCAATGAATGTTTGTAAGTGAAGTTATGCAGCACATTCTACTTTGAAGGTCATCTGTGATACAAAGTGAAGGAATCATCAGTGCATCATTGGGTAGGTGATGTTTTCATACATGTAGGTATGTGTACGCTTTTATATAAAAATTAATTAGCCAAAATAAAGCAACAGTTTGATCTAACATCAAAGTTAGCCTTGCTATGAGTAGGGGATTGGAGTAGATAATTTACTGAGGTCCCTTCCAACCTGAATTATTCAGTAATTCCAAGTTGCTTTTCTATTGTTAAGATGTTAGTTGAGGAGAGGTGCCAATGCTCATTTTAGCTGAGCTGCTATAGCAAATACAACTGCTTTCACTTAGCAGCTTGTCTGCTGAGGTATTTTTTTCAATTTTTTTTTATTAAATAAAATGGCATTTATGCCGTGCTCTGTATTCCAAAAAGCTTTGTGTTCCACTGAAAAACTGCTGATCCCAGCACTGAAATGCAGTCCAGATTTTTGATGCCCAGCAAAAGTTTCACTTTTTAAAAAAATCCAATCAGAATAAGGAATGAAGTCCCGACAGGTGCTAAGTAAGCTGTTCTTTAACATTACTGGATTGACTCTTGCATGGTATGTAGGTGCAGAAGATTTTGACATAATGTGCAGGGGTTGGTTATGGAGAATGAGATGCTGTTTATTAAGGTGGAAGATTCTATTTGTCATTACTTGTGCTCTGGATCTTGCAAAAAGGAGAGGCATCTCCGTAACCATCTCTCCGAAAACAGCTGAGGTGAAGAAGAATCCCTCCTGTAAGGCAGCTGCTCAGGGCTATGGGTTTAGACAGTGCTATGGAATGTCTGACATGAGATCCCTTCTTAACATAAACACATGTTTAAATAGGAAGAGAAAAAAAAAAACATCCAGACTGAAACAATTTATAGACGCGTGCCTGGAAATGTCTTGTGTGAAATCACAAAATCGATTCGGTTGGAAAACGCTTCTGAGATCACCGAGTCCCGCCCATGACCCAACACCACCAGGTCACTGAGTGCCCCGGCCGGGCTCTCCTTAAACACCCCAGGGAGGGCGACTCCACCACCTCCCTGGGCCGTCCGTTCCGCCGTCTCATCGCCCTTCCCGTGAAGAAATTCTTGCTAATGTGCACCCTCAATGTCCCCTGGCGCCGAGTGCACAAACACCGCAGCACGATGTCCTACATCCAGCCGCTCGGAGCTTCCAGCACCGTCAGTGGATCGCGGGCTTTCGGCGGCGCGGGTGGGACCGCGGCAGCAGCACGAGGGTAGGCGGCGAGATGCGTCCCGCGTCACCTGCTGGTGACGGCGGCTGCCGCGATAGCCCGTCCGCCCCCGGCCCATCCCGAGGAACCGCGGCCCCCGCGGGGCAGGGCCGGCCCCGCCGCCCGGGGCTGCCCCGATCCCGATCCCGATCCCGCCCCCGCCGCCGCGGGGCCCCGCCCGCCGCCGCCATCTTTGTTGATGTGTCAGCGCGCCGGGCCGGGCGGCCGGCGGGGAGTGGGAGCGCGCTGTGCCCGCCATGGCCGCGCTGCCGCCGCTGCTCCTGCTGCCCGTGTAGCGACCGGGTGAGGGCCGAGCCGCAGCAAGGGCGGACGGGCGAGTGGGTGGGTGCGTGCTCGGAGCCGGCGCCTCGGCACTGCCGGCGTCCCCAAGCCGCGCGGGCACTGCCGGGCTCCTCGAGGGGCCGGCGCGGAACGGCCGAGGGCGCTGGACGGGACGGGCCGGCGCTGCCCGGCGGGCTCGGGAGGGGCGGCGGGGCCGCTGATCCGCTTCACTGTCAGCGCAGATAAACCCTGGGGGCCGCGGGGGCGGGGGAAGGACGGGCGGCAGGCAGAATCCCCGGTGGCGAGGGGCTCTCCCTGTGCCGGTGGCGGCGCTGGGCTGGCAGGGGTCGCGCCGGGGCCGCGGGCGAGGCGCAGGAGGAGGGAGCGGGGTGACAGCAGGGCCGGAGCTGAGCTCCTGCCTTAGCAACACCTGCCCGGGCCGGAGCTCCGAGCGGGGAGCGCAGGCTCCTGGGCTGGCTTGCAGTCCCTTTGTTTCTGAACAGCTTTCTTTCCCTGGGTGTTAATTACGTTGTGCTGTTTCATTGACTGCGTGTTTATTTTCTGTATGGGTAAATAATTAGATAGCGAAGCCCAGCAGCTGTTATGAAGGTTATTTTTTAGAGCCGGCTGCGTTGTTGCGGTAGGGTACGTGTCCTTGTTTTTGCAGATGGTATTTGTAAAAGCTGCCTGCCCTTGTAGGTTTGAAAGAAGGACTTCAGCAAAATGATTGTGATGTAGGCTCACAGATTTTGGCTCTTGTCCCGGAAAATAGTCTGCACAGGTGAGTCTGATACATGTATGCTTCCAGCGAGACTCCGTGCAGACCAAATGAGGATTTCTTAGGGAATTGAAATCTGTGAAGATGAGAAGTATGGCATTCCAGCTTTAGTGCTGCTTTGCTTTATCTTATTGTAGAACTGCTTTTCAGAAGTTAAAATATTGCAAGCAGAATACACTAAAAATCCAGGTATGGCTCCTATCCCAGTATGTTTTGTTGTATAAGGAAATGACTGAAACTGTGAGCCACAGCTGTGTTTCTCTAATGTAATCACTGGCTGCACTGAATGCTTATGTTGCACTTGACTTTAGAGAGGAGATGGTTAAGCTCTGGAGATATGAGAAACTGAATGTATGAAGATGTTTCAGGAGGGTGTTAGGTGACTTTTGAAATGTCATTTGTTTTATTTTAAATAAAGAGCTAGATGTATATTGCCTTGAGCCCTTTCTAAAAATCTTCAGTCATCTGTTCTTTTCTGGTTTTAAAACAGTATTTTTCTGTCATTTTATAAGATTTGATTTGGAGTTGTTGACAGATATTTGTTGGCATTGTGAGGTTCAGTGTTTCAAACTGTTGAGAAAAGGACTGAAGAACCACATACAGAGAGTGGTTAATTTGATTCTAATTAGCAGCTCTGTTGCTTAATGCTATATGAAGCCAATGCTGAACTTCCTGAGGCTGGCTTTTAAAAGAGCTATGAAAAATAGGCAATGTTTTTCTGGATATAATTGTGTTATTAAGCATGTTAAATTAGTAGATGTGGGGTCCAGGAAACAATATCCTCTACTTAGTTCTGGGCTAAATTGTTCTGAGCTTCTTTTCCAGTTGCCAAAGACAGTCTTGGATAGCCTCATAGATGATACTTACCTCCAAGCCATAGTCCAAGACCTGCTGCCTCAAATTGAGTGTGAAAAAAACTCATCAGAAGGAAATAAATGTCAAAATAGAGGGGAAAATCATGACCCTAATTTCAGGAAGTACATGGAATACTGATACTATAACAATATTGTCTATAATACTACATCTTAGATTAATTAACAGAAGTTAATTAATCTACAGTCTTCTATAGAGCTCTCAGTTGACTTTTTCACATCCTAAAGGATTGAAGTGTTTACTTATTTGTTTTCAGGGATACTGGAGAAACTCTAGGAAAGTCAGGTTTGAAAACAGTAGAACTCTACTGTCCCCCCAAATGGTGTTTGTCAGTATGTAGTGACCATACAGGCAGTAATTCCATGGCTGGAATTTTACTGCTTTTGGCATGTTCTGGAAACAGCATTTGAAAAGAGCCATTGAAAGCAAACTTGCTGCAATCTCCAGTGCCAAATATGCCAAGATCCGTGTCTTACCAGTGCCATGACACTACAGGTTTGTAAGAAGGTCTGCCAGAGCTCTGGCTTCTGTAGTGTGAGCAAGAGTTATGGCTCTGTTACAGGTGTGGAAGAGCTGTCATAGAATGTGTGCTTTCTCCAGCTTGTGTACTCAGTCGTAAATTTGATTTCTTCCCCTCCCTGAAGACATTCTTCTTTGCACAGGTGATGTTATCAGTGTCAGAAGGTGAATGAAAACAGGGTTCTGGTGAGGACAGAGCTGCTCCTGGCCTTGTAAGCAGAGATGAAGGCAGGGTTCCAAAACTTGAAAGGTGACAGTAGTGCTGTTGCTGGCATTGCATTCATTGGTTGCTGAAGTAGAGACTCATTTTACTGACTTGGGGCAGTAAGAATTGCTCTGTGCTGAAGACACAGAGAAGATTGCAAATCCTGAAGTATCCAAGCCTCATGTGATGTTCACAGTAAAAGGATGCTGTTGCTAGGATGTTGTTTTCCTCTGATACATAAGCTTCCAATGTTGGGGCTCCTATGACAAAGGATAACTCTCTCAAGGTGTACCCCATGACTTGTGTTATGATGGGAACAATTCCAGCGTCACCTGTTAAACCTTAACTGATGAACTTTATTTTGGAGTTGTTAACTCCAGACATGGAGTTAATATGACCATAATATTAACCCTGTGCATGAGTTTTATAGAAAACCTGGCGCTGCCTTTAAGGAATTGTACATTTCTGTTCAGCTATCTAATTTGTGATGAAAGCAAAGGAAAGCAAATACAAAGTTTGAGTAAACCTTGTCTTCTAAAGTACTTGTGTTCAAAGAATTGATAGAAATGCTGAGCTTTGCACCTTGGCACTGCCATTGGTGTTTAATGAAGTCACATTGAAAACCTGAGAAGAGTAATTGAGTTGAAGTGTTAAACTGATAAAAGCAAGGAAATCCTGCAAGTACCACTGTGTATATTCACTGTTCCACTCCTTCCCTTCAAGCACATGCATCAAAGCAGGGCTTTGTGTGAGTCGAGTCAGAAGCTGTGTCAAGTTCTGCCTGGCTGGAGGACTCAGTGTCCCAGTGTACAGACAGCTTTTCTATTTCTATTTGATCTTGAGCAAAAGTGAATTAATATTGGGACACCTAGTGTGGGTGGGACTCTGGTATGTTTCTTTTGCTTCCTGTATGTGCTGTCTGTAAATACAGGATGGCTGGGAATGGGCACCCTCTTTTTTGTATGGAGTACAAGCAGGGGTGATCAGCATTATCTCTTCTTCAGCTTAAGAATTCTGTCTTTTTCTTAGGTTGTGTGATGCTTTCCAGTCCAGTTCATCTCCTTTTAGTGTTTCATAACTTGTGTGACTTCCTGCTCTGATTAATGTTGGATGTGGAATTGTAAGCAAATATATAAACCTGAAGCCAGAAGGAGTTTGAAATTCAACTCACATTAGATTATGTAAATTATTTGGTTTTTTGAACCTTTTTACCTCAGTCCCTTTCAATTTAGTTCAAACCTTTGTTTTGTGTCTCTACACAGCTGCTGTACAGTAGAGCTGCATTTTGTGTCTTATTTAAACCAGAACTTTAGCAGAATCCTCTTTTCTTAGACAAACTTCAGTTGAAAACAGAATTGTCTCTAGTTGAGCTTCCCTGTTTTGCAGTGTTACCTGGTGATGTAAGGCTTAGTCTGAGAAAGCCATTGTGACAGAGTTCTTGTGAAAGATACCATGCAAAACACAGGTAAGCTGGGGATTGACTGGAAACAATAGGAAAGTGTGTTTGGCTGATCACTGTGTTGACTAGTAGACAGTAGCTACGGAAAAAGTAGCCTTAGGAAAAAGAAACCAAAAACTTCACCCAACAAGTGAAGTAAAAAGGTGGAGTCAGCCTGTCCAGATTAGTTTAGGTAACAGTATTATTAGGATTACAGTGAGCTAAAACAAGCTATAAAATTTCTCTTCAATTTTATTTTTAGTCTTACTGTCATGTAAAATTCTTACCAAGAGTTCTCATGCAATGACAAGTTGGCACTGACTTGGAAAAGCATTTTAGTTTGCTTAAGTAATGATTATTGTGTAATAAAGATGTGAAAAGTTCTCGAAGAGAGGCATTTTGGGTTTTGCAATGAACAGCACAACTGTAAGAAGCTAGAAATGTTTTCATACCCCAGAATTATTCTTTAGCAATCTTGTTGGGTTGCCATTATACACGTGGTAGCACATAAACTGTCTAACAGGTTCATCTCTTACCTGAGTGTAATAGATTGGAAATTGAATTAAAATGGCAACTCATTCTAACAGTTGTCTGGCTGTTAATGGTTACTTTAATATCTCTGGCTTAGGAAAACGTCTGTAAAGATAATAGAAAGTACTTTATTTTTCTGTTGTGATTCATCTAAGACTGTGTTTCTAATGGAATATTTTATAGCATGATAGCTAAAGGAGACAAAGACCTTTGTGAAGCAAACTGTTCAGGCAAGTTTTGTTCTATCCAATAAATGCTGGGCACTTGTGAAGCTTTTTTACATTGGGTTGCAGGTTGCTTCATATGTTTGTGACTTGCCAAGAAAACTCTACAAATCATTGTTATTCTGTTCAGTATTCTTCAGCCAATAAATCCTGGTTAAGTCTTTGAAATACAAAGTCCATCTCTGGTGTTAGACTGGATTATACTGCATCTCACATTAACTCTTGAATTTGCAGTTGAACTGGTAAAGCACTTGTACTCTCTTTTTGTTGCTCATGAACCTGCAAGAGGGGAGTCTGTAACTGAGCTGTGCAAATGGTGCTGATGTGCAGCTTTTGCTTTTAGTGGGGTCTTCTGATGAGCATCAGAGCTTTATCATGAAAGTCTTTTGATTGTTGACATTTCAGTCATATGTCACTTCATTTCATGGGTGCATGAGTGGAAATGTAAGGCAGTATAAAAAATCTCTTCAGCAGAGCTTTTAGTCTGTACTGCAGTGATTGGGGAAAGAACCAACCTGTTATTGCACTATAAATGATAAATGTGCTTTTGGTAAAGTTATCTATTTATCTTTGCTTCATGAGCTTCAGTAGCTGCTTACATGGAGTGAGGTGCTTCCAAGATGGCATTCTTGAGTGTAATGAACCATGTATAAAAATCAATCTGCGGATTGGAATTTAATATTATGTATTCTTTAATGTGAATGAGTAGGAGGCAGAGTTTAAATGGTGGAACTTATATTGATTCTGAGTTGGCCTGTACACTAGATTCCTTTTTTAAAATCATAATTATTGTTGAATAACAACTTCCAAGGGTTAAATGTAAAACTGCTATTTTAGGATAGCTTTAGGGCATTGCTGATCCTTATAAGAATTTTTGAAGATAATGTCAGCAAAAAGGTGTGTTTTGAAACAGTGCTCAGTATTACTGAATTAAAGACAGTCCTTGCTTGCATGTGAAGTAAATGTTAGAATCCATTCCAGCAGAAAGAGCTGAAGTCTCAGCTCACCTCCAAGTTGTTGATAAGATGAGAACTACTTGTGCTCAGTGCTTTTGCAGGTCAAGACACAGAACACTGTAAGACAGTGGATGTTTTATTTGTAGCTGAGTCCAGTGCATGGGTGTGTCTGGGCAGGCTGCTGAGAGCTTTAACTCTGGAGAGCTGGAGTAATGGGAGAGTGATTTACAATGTGACTTCAGGTATAAATGTGAATCTTCAAAACAGCTGTAAAATACACATAACTTCCTCTTGCAAATTCACATGACTGCATTTTAATTTGCTGTTGGGTGATACCGGAAAAAAAAAGTCAGTATTTTCTTTGCAGTTAAAATTTTATGAGGATAATGCTTTTCATTGTAAAAAAATTAAATAAATCTGTCTTCCAGACCTCCCAGTTGTAGATTTAGCTGGTAGTTTGGAGATTTTAGTAGCCTTTTGGTGTGTGTATCTTGTTTTTTTAACATTTATTATTTTATTATTAGATAATCTTTGAAAGATTGTACAGCTAAGTTAAAAGTATGTCTTTTTCAGGTATCACACATATCAATGAACAGGCCTCTTGATTGCAGGGCTGTTAGAAAGCCAGAGTACTAAAAGTGAACAGTTCCTGGTATCTCTTTAGACCAGCTACAGTTTCAGGTGCTTCAGTGCTCTGCTTTGGTTTCTGAATTATTGCAGGTGAACAAACAGGGCAGTCATTGTGAAAGCATTACATTTCTACCTGATTGAGCTGGGGTGTAGAATTTTCTGTTCATCTAGTACTGGGCTCTGCAGAAAGAAACCCCACAACTTTCCGTATCTGTAGGCAGGCTGTATGTCTGCTTTCCTAAATTCAGTTTTGCCAAAACTGGAATGATTCATAGATGTCTGCATCCAGCACCTTCAGTATCAAAATGGAGCTATTTTTACCCTTCTTGCTCCCACAACATTGCCATCAGCTGGCAAACAAAAATCTCTGTAAACCCACAAACAGGCATTTTTGGTTGAATTGTAGAGAAGGATGCAGAAGAGCAGAGCTATTTGTAAAATCAGTTGGGATGTGTTACAGGGAGCAGTAACAGTGCCTGGGACTGACAGCTGGTTATTTCAGCTATGTGTTGCTGCCCACTCTTCTGGGGTGGTACTAGGGAAAAGAAGTCATTATTAGCTCTCACTGGGGAGCCTGAGCATGTTAAGAATAAACCCCTTTTCTAGCTGTCTCCATAAGAAACTCTCCAAAGGACAAGCATCCCTTCTCCTGGTTGCTGCCACTGGACAATAAACCTGAACTGCAGAGTTCAGGAACCAGAGCCAATATGGAAGGATAGTGGAAGGATGGTGAGTGTTACAGAGCATTTGAAGAGACTACTGCTTAAGGATGTTTGCTGGGATTTTTGTGGAACTTATCTTCAGAATGTGCCATCTTGGAAAAGAAAATAAGGAGTAACAGCAGGAATTTTGTGAGTTGTCATCCAGTTCTTGAGAAAGAACCAGGAAGTACAGATCACAAATTGCAGCATGAAGAGAATTGCTCTGAAGCAATTTCAAGGCCCTTATTTTCTAGATAGGTTTTTCCTGTAAATATGTGGACTTTGTTTAGAGGTGTGCTGTGATTCCTTGGCAAGTTTACAGTACACAGTGCAGTGACAAAGCAGCTCTGAGTCCTGAGGTGACATCAGAATAAGAGCAGTAAGGACTTCTGGGAACTTGGGGTGCTTGTGTTGGTGTCACCAGGTTTTTCTGTCACTGAGCTGCTTGCCAGGCCCTGTCATGGTACTTAGGACATGTTGGAGTCATCTGCCCGTGTCTGCTGGAGCACTGCATCACTCCTTTCCTTGTCCCCCACCTGCTCTCTGAAATGCTTCACAACTCTGTGGCAGCTCTGAGTATTTTGAGACTTTAGTCCATTACTACAGGAAATTTGAGTACTCTGCTGTGACTGATGTGAAATGGAAAGATGAAAGCTACCTTGTACTTCTGTTTAAAAATGAGCTTGTTTCATATCCTATAAAACCTGTCTGGATACTTTTTACATATCCAGAAGTAAACAGCAAATATGGTCTGAGCTGGTGTGAGAAATGCTTTTTCACAATTTTTTGGATTGCACGTGTATTTTTTGGAGAGTAGATGATTCCTGAGCACAGCCAGGCATGGAAACCATCTGCCCAAAGATGATGCAAAACCCTTTCTTGTTGAAAGGAGCTAAAAGAATTGACTGCTACTGGCTATTATGTTATGTAATGTGTAGTTGAATGTGTCTGGTGTCCAGTAAACTGTATTTGCTGTATTAAGTTTTTATTACTCCTCTTTCAGAAGGTTTTCTGCCTGAGAGTCCCTTAGCTCAATGCTCTTCACTTTCATTTCAAGCCTGGGTTGAACAAGGTTTCATATCTGCACTCACCTGTGTGTGAAGCATTATTCCTTCCTGCCCTTTTTTGCCCCTCTGTCTGCAGTATTTTTAGGCATTGAGGTGTTACTATATATATAATTTTTTTCTCTTTAAGCAGTGATTTTTGTTTCTCAGGACCTTGACCTTAAGTTTGCTTACAGAACCACCCCAGGCGCACATTTCTGTCATTCTTTAATCTGTTTGTTGTAAAGAACCTCATTGTGATAGTTACTAGGTGACAAGGCACACTTTCTTTTTTTCCCTTGTTTTTAGTGAAGTCTTCTAGGGAGCCACACCTCAGAGAAAGATTCCTATAGTTATAATTTAATGTGTTTCTTTAGCTGTCATCTCACTTGTGTTTTGGAATTGGCTGAAACAAAGTATTTTTCCTCTTTCTTGACTATTTACAACAGAAGTATTGAGAGTTTGGGTCAAATTCTGCTCATTTTATGAAATTAAATTCCAGCATTAGTAGTGCATGTGCTTAGGAAAAGACCTTTGTAGTCAGGGACTTAAAAGAATCATATTTGCATTCAGTAAGAAGATTGAAAAGACAAGCAGTTTGAAATGGCATAATATTGGATTAAAACAGACCAGAACCTTGCCTGTACTCATTGCATAGCAGGCTGGAGCTGGCAAAGGTGCAGTTCTAGTCAGAATTAGCAGTACTGCCATGGCAGGAGGGATTTCCAACCAGTACAGTGGATGAACAGCCAAGGGACGAGGGTGCCAACAGCTTCCCTAAAAAGTTAGGAGTGTAAGCAGAGGAAAGGGGAGGTCTGAGTGTTACAGAAAATGCTTTTCTCTGTGCCAGTGCATGGACTCTGAAGTGAGAATTTGCTGTTACAGCATGAGCTTCTCTGGACTGCTGCTGAAGGTAGCTGCAGGAAATCTTTTTCTTCCTTTAGCTGGCATGTTACAGGAGTGTGTATTGAGATTTTTGATGTTCTCCCAGGATAATCAATACTTATGCTGTGTCAGATACTTCCTTGAAGAGCTTAATTGACTCATTGTCGTATTTGTTCTTCTTATTTGATTAGCAGTTAATAGAAGACGTTTCTGTTGTGTAACAAAGTGAAATAAAAAATGCTATTTCCTGAGTCTTTGTATTCACTGCCATACCTGGGAGACATTTGTATTCAAAAGTTGTTGTGCTGTTCACGTGTTCCTTTGGCAGGCTCTCTGCTCCCTGCCTCTGATTCCAGTCAGCTGTGCTATCAGCAATTTAGCAGATAAGCACATCTTAGTTTAAGTAGTGTGATAAATGGCTGTAATCCTTACCAGTACCAGCCTTTAATGTTGTGTGTCCTGTGCTAGCTATTTAACTACTTACTTATTTTAGATGTTACTGTGGAACTTGGAGATCATCTGTGCTGGTGCAGGTTTAAGCTTAGTTTTGTGAATAATGATGAAAAGTATGTATGCTCTCTGCATCTTTGAAGGACACATCTGTGATGAGAAACAACAGTGGCTGTTTAAAGAAAAGGCAGTTTTGGCTTTGAAGGGTACAACTTGCCTGTGTTCTGATGTGTAGGGAGGTGTTTTGCAAACGTGGCTGAGCTGTGCTCCTGTTCCTCATTCCTGGGTCTGAACTGATGTAATTCCACTTGGATTTGTGTCACTGCACTGGGGGAGAGCACAGCCAGCTGCCTCCTCTGCTGTGGGACAGGAGCATGGGGAGGATGTGTGGAGTGTCACACTAATTGTGAGCTGTAAAACACAGGACAGCTGGTCAGACCAGTTACACAGAGTCCTGTCACAGCTGCAGAGAGTGTCACAGGGCAGTGACAGAGCTTTTCTCATGCTGCCCTGGATGGATAGCAGTCATTCATGGCATGTGGGCAAGCAGGCTTGGGCTGGGCCACCCTGGGTGCTGCTCTGAGAAGGTCCTGTGGCCCAGGCAGCAGAAGGGACTTAGACTTCAGGGTGAAACAAGCATCACACTTCTGCCCTGCTGTCAAGATGATGGTCAGGCCTAAGGAAGGAGCAGAGCACCTGGCTGAAAGTAGAAGCTTTGCAAAACAGTGCAAGAATCCAGCACTTTGCTGTCACTCAACACACTGTGCTTGTTTGATGTTTAAACATGTCATTACATAAGCCAGTTCACTTGCTTCAGTCAAGATTTGCCTTTTCCGATTATTTTTGCTGCCTTCTGAAGACATCATAAGAGCCACTAAACTGTTTTGTTTCCTTAATGCAGTATACATAACCTTAGTACGTCCCTGATTTTGAAAAGGTAATTTTAGTGGGGTAATACAAGATGGATATTAAACCTGGGAAGGTGTGGAGCTCCTATCAGGTGGTGTCCAAATACTATCTGGAGCTTGATGGATTTGTGTGTTTGATGTGAAACAGTCAGATATTAGCATGTTTCATCTCAACTGGCTGCTGCTAGACTGAGGGATTCTTGTGTCACACAAAATGTTTTGCTTACAAACCAGGAGCCTTTTCTCCAGTGACATCACTGCAGTTTTGTCTCTGGCATTATATAGGAAGTAGCTGTTATATTCAGTTGCCTGAGGTAGGCAGAACAAACTTTGAATATTCAGGAGGTATTTGAATGTCAGTATGAATTTGCATGGACAGCTGCTCTGCATGAGTTCTTTGTCTGCATGTTTCTGGTGTGAAAATAAACTGTGATCCTGTGATCAATTATTTAATTTCTGTTTAAGAGTTAATAATTAGAAGGTAAAAGCTAATATTATTCATTGACAGTAGGGGGGAAAAATCTATATATGTCATACATAGGTTCAGATAGGTGCAGGTAGATTTGGGCAGATAAGGCTAAATCCAGTGTATTGGAATCATAAAGACTGTGAACTTAATGTGGTAAATTATATTCTAGGTACCACTGAAAATTAAAGTACGACTGCAGGGAACACTAAATCATCATAATTTTCTTTTCATGCTTTAACTGATTTGTATAGTCATTACTCAAATTCCTCATGTGTTTGATATAAAACCTACACTTTAGTTATGATTAATAATAACTAATTTATTTGGATATGGAGTCAGTGGCTCTTTTTTACTCTGTGACTGAGTAGTGCAAATAATTGTATTTCTGACTCCACGTAGATTAGTCTTTGTAATGCTAATTCCCAGTATTATTTACAGAAGGAAGTAACACAATAAAAAGAAAACTGAGTGACCTTCCTAATGTGCTCTTTAACAGGGCTGTATTTTTCACTTGTTGCTTCCATATGGAGATAAATACCCTCCAGCTTGCTGACTGGACTGGAAATTTTACGTGTAACAACCAACATGGAAGTTCATGTATCCAATTTTACCACTCCCTTTCTTGTGGTGAAGGTGAACTGCAGCAGCTGGGCAGTCACAAGCAGGTTTGAGGCAGTAGTACATCAAACAACTGCACATTATGGGATGTTCTGTAATACTTGAGAAGTACCTTTAAAAAGGCTTAAAACAAGGTAGAAAACCCCCTCTGATCATTCCAGAGAAAGCATCATCAGGAACTTTGACTAGAGTAACTACTGGAGAAAAAAACAGTTCCTCAGCTTTATGCTAATAGAGTATCTTTTACAGCTGAGTGTGAAGTGGATTATAAACTTCTTTTGACAAGAGGGAACAGATACTTGCAGGTGAATTTTTCTTCTGTCTTAACTGCATAATTGGCAGACTATCTTATGATTATTGATTAAAGTGCACTAGTCTGAAAGCATTGGTTTTTAACAGCATTTTAATTAAGTGGGAACTAATGTGTTCTGCAACTATCAAACTGAATACTTTTTCTTGCAGTTATGTTCACTTTTACTTTCACATTGAGACTGTCAGTTGGGTTTGTTTTGTTTGAGAATAATAGTAGTACATTGTGAATTTTCATTGCTAGCAGAAGTTATCAAAGGGTAGATGGGTACCAAAAGAGCATTTGTTTGGACTGCATGAACCAAGCAGTGAGATTTGCTGGTTCCAGTGTTGACCTGAACATAAATCTTTTGAAGCAAAGGGTAATGAAAAGTTTGCATTGTTTATAAATAGTCTAAATTTCCAGTGTAGGAGGATAGGGTTGCATATAAAAGTTAGGACTGCTGTAATGAATTTCTCCTAATGGAAATAAGGGCTTCCTGTGCTTGCTAAAAATGCTAGTAGTCTTTTGAGATACTGGACCATCTGGGATTCCTGAAAAAGTATTATAAGTAAAAAAGTATTATACCCAGGCTCTTCCATAATTATTCTGGCTATTTGGTTCTCACTATGGTGTCCTTCTAGAGAGCTTCTACTGAGCTTTTCAAGTCCTTGCTCTGCAAGCCACTGTTTGACAGAGTAGATCTGCCCCAGCCCATCTGTGCTCTTCCACAGCGGATTTTGGTTGCTTGAAAACAGATGGGAAAAGAGAATCTCACCCCATTCTCCCCCAGCCCCTTCCCTCAGTTTCCTGGGTGCAGATGCATTTTCCTGTATGGATGCTCATTGAGGACAGGACTCTGAGGAAATTGGATATTCTGGCTGGACCAGGGAGTCACCCTGTATTGTAAAAATGAATAAATCAAGACATGTTGCTTTCAAATCATATATAGGGAAGTAAGAGCTGTAAGACCCTGGGTGCCTAATCTTTTTAGGTTATTTATTGTCATGAAGTATTTTTAGAAGTGATTACTTGGAATTTTTGTGGATTTAAATGGTAGAATTATTAATTCTAAGAAGTTCTTCTTTTTTCTTACCTTGGCATTTATTATCTCTCTGCTTCATGTTCGCTATCCCTCATTTCTCACCTTCTCTTAGGAAAAAATGTATTGGAGCATTTACTTAAAGGTTGGGCTGAAAGATCAACAAATTCTGTAAAATATGTATCTAAATATTTTTCCACTTAGAATTTTATTTTCTAGTAGTCTTTATTCCCCCTATCTCAATCTATTTTGATATTGTATATAACATATTGTAATATGAATTCTCCATCTAGATTTCCAAAGGAAGATTATGGAGGAACATTTACCAGAAATGCAGAGCACACTGGAGCCAGTCAATCTGTCAGATGATGCCTCTTGCAAGTCCTCAGAAAATGAGAAGGGTGATGAAACACCTGGAGTGGAGGAATGCCCAAGCACCAGTTGCACTGGAGGTGATGCTGCTGTCTTGGAGAGGGAATTGAGTTCCTTGTCCCCAGATCAGGATGGCACCAGCAGCAGTGGGGCCCCAGCAGAAGGACAGCAGCAGTGTGGAGGGACAGACTCCTCTGCCAATGCCTGCTGTGAAACAAAGGCAGGAGGCTCCACAAAACCACAACATCTACCTAGTGAAGAACTTGAACAACATGATCCAAAAACTAACCAGACAGAACAATCATTAATGGAAATATTACAGGATCTAAGGGAGGAGTCTGACTTTGTGAAAAAATCAAGTGATAAAATCTATTCAGAAAGCCCCTATGACACAGACTGCACAAAGAAACTTATTTCTACAATACATCAGACTTCCTCACAGGAGGATTTGCTGAAGGAAATAGAGTCTGAACTCTTATCCACAGATTTTTCAAAAGAACCAAAGCTCCCCAATGGTGTGCAGAAGGGTGAACATGCCTTGGCTGTGTTTGAAAAATGTGTACAAGATAAATACCTACAGCAAGAAGAAACTATTACAAAGTGAGTATTTGAGTATGTGCTTCACAGTTGGAGGTGTGTGTTGAACAACTTTGGCTGCATGTTGTGTGCACCTGCATACAACATTTTGGTATGAAGCAAGTTGTCTTGAGTTGGTATGGGGATAGTTAATGAGATTTTTTTAAAATTGTTTTGTGCAAGGAATAATTTTTACTTGTGGCATGTACTTGTAAATAAATTGTGTGCCTAGATGTCTGAATTCTTGCAGGATTTGGCAGCAACTGAATAGCCAACTGTGTCATTGAATAGCTTGCCAATGTCTAGAATTACTTAAATACTGCAGCAGTAATGGTGATTTAAAAATAGTCCAGGATTCATTCAGTCCATATGTGTCTGTGGAGAAATGAATCTTTGAAAGTACTAACTCCCACAATGGACATTTTATTTATGTTCAGAATTGCTTGTTTCTTTTTCCAGTAGTATCCAATCTCCTGCTGTCATCCAGCAAAGTTGTTAATCAGATGAGAGTATTGTTTGAGTTGGAAGTGCCATATGTAGATAAACTGCTCTGCACATTTTTTAGGAGGACTTCTGAAATGCATGGCTTATAAGTGTTATAATTAACTGGGCTTAATAGTTCTACCAGGCAGTATTCAACATGAATATTTCTGTTCATCAAAAGCCAGTTCATTGCTTGACTTCACGATTCCTTCCTTGGCGTTTAATACTCTGTTGCCTCTTTAGAAATGTTTTTTTGCTAACAAAATGTAGCCTCTAACTTTATATTTATTCCTTTGTGCAGAGCTGGAAATAGAGTCCTACTTTTGTATAAGGCTCTCCAGTACCATGATATAGGAGGACATCAAAGGAAGGGAAACCAGACAGGGGGACAGAGTCCCAGTAGGGAAAGTATTCTGTTGCACTTCACCAGTTAACCTCTGACAGAAACCATCCATGTGAGGAGAGTCAGCTGAAGACAGGAAGAGTGCACAGTTAGACATTCAGAAGTTACAGAGGAGGAGTGGGAATCTGAAGTAGTGGGTGTGTAGAGAGAGGTAATTCCAGGAGATCATGAGATAAAGAGTTTTACTTACTCATAGTAAACTCAGAGGCAGGGCAGCATTTTCAGCCATGGATCAATTACTTCCTCAGGGACAAGTGTTTTTATATGTGTGTATGTTATATATACATACAGAAGGCTTTATGTAAAAACATGTCTCTTTTGGGCAGCTGCAATCATTTGACACTTGGGAACTCACCTTAGGAGTATGAAACTGCTGTGGAACATTTTGTGTTTGGCCCAAAGGCTATTCTGGGTTCTGTTTGTTTTGTCCCTTATTGATGATCAGCAGAATTTCTTGTAACATCATTCTGGAAATAGCCCAGTTGTCTCCTGTGATCTGATCTAAATATGTATGTCAGCAGCTGTGGCATAAATTAAGAATTTGTAATCCTGGAATATTCATTAATAGATTAAAAAGCAAATCACAGGTGCACAGCTCTTTGTAACTGATGGTTTTGAATTCTTTATAATTTAGGAGACTAGTTTGTTCAGAGATTTTTTTTCAACAAAGGGGTGGATAAAGGGATTATTAAGTATCTTTTTCAGGTAAATGCATGCCTCTCAAAAATTTATGCATTTAGTGGCCTAAAATACCCACCCACCATGTAATGGTATCTGCAAACATGTAAATACATGTGAGACTATTCATTCAGCAGTTCTGACAATGTAACTTCTGAGTTTTATGTTAGAATGTCAAACTAGGTCTGAGTTGGCTTCAAACAGCTGAACTGGATTTATTGCTGAAAATTGAACTTTATAAAGAGCATGGGCACAGATACGTGTTACCCAGTTAGGACTTAAATCAGGATTCTGTTTCTTACCAGGTTGTGAACTTCTTGGGTATTCTGAGAAATCCATGAAATAAATAAAATTTATGTGTTTTCAGACAAATGACTGGTGAGACTATCTGTCTGGAAGTTACTGTATTTAATTATCTTAAAATTACTGGCATTTACAATTTCCTAGTTTCATAGAGTTACCAAATGTCCCATGTCATTATGGACCACAGCAACCCTAAAATGCTGGAAACAAGCAGTTTCCTCACAAGGAGGCTGCTGCTTGCTCTTTTGGAGTTAAGTTCCACATGCACAGTATTCTTTTTTTTTTTTTTTTCCTTGTAAAGCTTTCATGGGTTTTTTTAGGGTTTCTGGCTTCCAATAAAACTTGCAGATCGATGAGCGAAACCCATGTTTCTCGAGATTGAAAACAAGCAACCAAAAAACCCCAGTACTGATGTACTTTGTTTTTAATTTTTTTTTCTTTACAGATTGATTAAAGAAAATAAAAAGCATCAGGAACTGATTTTGGAAATTTGCTCAGAAAAGGACAAATTAAAAGATGAATTGAAAAAACGAACAGAAACGGAAAAGCAGCACCTCAGCATCATTAAACAGGTACAGATAACAAAACAGAAGTGCTGGTTAGTATTTCACCTGTGTATAATGTCACTGTTGCCACTGTTGATTCCCATGCTTGTTATCCTAAGCTTTTTAAGAGGATAAAGCTACTTTTGTATTCCAAGAAATTGTCTAAGTGCCTTTAGTGAATTTGGATAAGCTGACTTTCTGGATTCCCATTGCTTAAATGTTCTTTATCTGGCAGTCTCTGCTGTGGTAGTAGCAGGTACTAAATACAGGAATTTTCTCAGGGGCTTGTTAGAACCCCAGCAGGCCAAGGAGGACCATGGTGTGTGCATGGTGGAGGCTGCTTTTAGTGTGGGAGGAAAAGGTTTCACACCAGGTGTCACTGCTTGGCTGTTATCAGCTATCTGCTGATGTCCCTGCAGCTGGCTGGCCAGCTTTATAAACTGATTACAGGTTACATCTTGGAAATCTGGCAAGAGAAACATATAAAATACCAATTTCTGTTTGTCCAAGTGCTGGTGACTGTCCTGGTTGTCAGGTTTCTTTGTTGAAACAGGTGTCTGCATCATGCAGAAATCTGTTCACAGAGCAGGGTGTCAGGCTTGAAGTGTTCTAGAGGAATATATTCATGTAGTATATTCATATATTCATGGCTGATTTCAGAGAATATTTGAAAATCCATGATGTGATTGAAAAGTGTTATTTTTAGGCTACACATGCTTGTGCCTGAATAAACCAGTATGAGCAACTCTCTCATTCTTTCTTGTCTGTATTTCCATGATAGCTCTGTCGTGAGTCATGTATGATTTCTTGAAGCTCTATCATGCAGCAATTGCTTTATTCCATTCTGAAAAAAATACTTGTGAGGGTGTTTGTGATACTACATGCTTGCAAGTGATTTCAGAAAATATTCTTTTGGACTATAATAGTTTTATATAGCTGTTGATAGCACTTGAGCTGTAAGAGACATTGCAGTGAATCATTTGCATTTTTCCATTTGTGAAGGTGGGGTTTTACTGTTGGAATTTCTGTGTTAGTGCTTTATGGTAACTTCTCTGTAAATGAAACCTTGGCTGCACTGAAAGCTCTAGACAAACTGTACCTGCCTGCTTGTACATGTGAAGCTTTTTCTTTGGCACGTGATGCATTTGCAGAGCTGAACAAAATGTGGTCAAGTCATGGTGTGGTAACAGAAGCAAATTGGGTGGTTCTTGCCTCTTACACAGCAGCTTGGGACTGCACAGAATGTACAGTACTGATCCTGGCATCCTGACACTTCTCCTCCAAAGCAAACAAACAAAACCAAAATCCCCAGCCTGGGTGAGCTGGCTTTCCCCTGGGACAAGAGGAGAGCTGTGAGGCACAATTTGAACAAGATTTGGGCAGTGTCACAGCCTTTGCAGCCACCAGGCTGCTCCTGCTGGATTTGCATGACTTGGCAAGGAGCACCCTCTGGGAAGTGTTCCAGTTAACACTGGGGATTATTCTTCAGCTGGATCAGGTCTCTGACTTGGTTCAGTAGGTGGCTAAAAAAAGTGCCAGCATGATGACTAAGCTCATCTTTATTTGCTGAGTGATTTTTTCAATGAATTAATTCCCAGTCCATTTCAGTATGGATGCATGGCTGCTTTGCTGGCATGGTGAAGGATATGGCACAAGGATAGGAACTAAAGGATGGAAGGTGAGCTGCTCTTCTCTGGCAGCTCTGACTTGCTGTCAGTCTGTTATTTTGTGTAGTAAATTACTATGCCTGGTGTTTACTTGGTTTGAAGCATCTTCACTCTCACTGAAATGAGAATTGACATTTTTCATGCTTTTCCTACTCATGCAAAGCTAGATGTTGATATGGGTGGTTGCAGCCTGACAAGTGTAAAATACAGGTAAATATCTGTTGAAGCATCTAATTTTGTGTGAAATATGCCTGCCTCTATAAAACATGATCAAAGAGTTATTTTCCCTATAATTATATAATGATGTTGTCTTTTAGCTGGAAGCAAGAATAGAAGAGCTTAATAAAGAAGTGAAAACTAGCAAAGACAGACTTGTAACTCAAGATGCAGCAGCCAAAAATACTATTCAGCAGTTGCATAAAGAGATGGCCATTCGAATGGAACAGGTAATTTGAAGAAACTTAAACTATTGTACATCTACATTACTGAACAAACTTGGTTCTTGTAGGAAACATATTGGATCACTAAATAAGACAGAATATTCCAAGATTGGATCTGCTAGTGTGCAGTTATATATGCATTTTGGATAACTGTCAGCAGTGAATTTCGAAATAGCTGTTAACACTTCAGAGTGCCTGATAACTCTTTTAAAAAATACCTATTTTTATATGTATTGAATTCAGCTCTCAAGGAAATCTCATTTTCTTTACCTGTAAGCTGAACTTGATTCAAAAGGAGCTAAAAGCTGACAGTAGCTGTCAAAAAAATTAATATTTTTCTCAATTCCAGCCCAAAGCTTTTATTTTACCTTTATGTGTTACTGAAATCTGGGAATTTTTTTTCCTTCTTAATATCATACTATACCAAGTATTTTCTCAGTTGCATGTGTTCTAAAGCTCAGTGTCTGATTTTATTTTTTTTTCCTTATTTGAGGCAGAACTTGATAGGTGTGGGGTGGAGGGAATCTTTAAAAGTTAGCCACTGAAAGTGATCCAGCTGAAAAACAAGCCACTGGATAATGATTGCGCAGTTGGCAAGTTGGCAAGTTGGCATGTGGATGAAGGAAGAGAGAGTACCAGTACTATTTGCAAAATTCTGTTCCTAAATATTATACTTCTTTTCTTCTAAAAACCAAATTACTCATGTATTGATAACTCATTTGAGATGTTCAGCTGTAAAGATGCAGCTGTTACAATATTTATTGTTAAAAGTAGGAGTAATTTCAGTGCTTAAGAGGGATTGAATGTTTGTCAAACTGGAGCTTTTGAGTCCTGCCTTGTTATGTTACTCTACTGCAATACTAAAAATACCTGGTTAATTCTGAAATGCAAGGTCTGATTCCTTGTGTTTGGTGTTTTTCAAGGCAAACAAGAAGTGTGAGGAAGCTCGGCACGAGAAGGAGACGATGGTGATGAAATACGTCCGCGGGGAGAAGGAGTCGCTTGACCTCCGAAAGGAAAAGGAGGGCCTGGAGAGGAGGCTGAGAGATGCAAACAAAGAGATAGAAAAGCTTACAAATAAAATCAAACAACTTTCTCAGGAAAAAGGAAGATTGCACCAGCTCTATGAAACAAAGGTACTCCAAGGACTGCTGTGTGACTTGATTAAAAGCACTGTCAGAACAACCTGATCACTTGTTTGCTGTTGTACTTGGTAAAAGAAACCTGTTCTCATTTATTTTCTGCTGCACAGCTGTGAAAATGTCTTCCTTCCAAGGAAAGGGGAAAAAGTTACTCAGTTCTCATTGCAATCTTTTTGAAGTTCCTTTTAATATTTCCCTGAATATTAATTTGTGAAACATAATATTTTTTTCGTTTTTTTTTTTAACAAATTTGAGAAGACAGCTTGTTTCAGTTGTCTAGATAAAGGCTGCAGTGGCATTAAACTACTGCAGTCTTTTTTTGTTGTTTTTTCTATGTTTTCACTCTGTATTCCCTTTTTTTACTACTAAAAATTGATAATAAAGCAATAGAATTCTTCATGCAAAGTTTTGCCACTCATTTTTAGAAAGCAGTAAGATTATTATTAAATGGTCCAAGTCTTTTGGTACTCCTTCAAAGCTGTTTTTTCAATTCTGTTTCATGTGGAAGATTCAAAAATTAATAAATGACTAGAAACTACACTTCTGAAACAAAAATTTCCTCTCTGGTGCTTTGTCTTTTCAGATATATAATATTAACATATGCTAACAGTAATGCAACCTTACCTTGCTGTTCTAACCACAACACTAATGGGTTTTTTTTTCCCCACTGGATTTAAGCATTATTAGGCATTCTGAAATATGTGCATGGTTTTTCAAAACCCAGACAATAAGAAAAAAAAAAAACTTGATAACTGGAGTTTTATTCTAGAAACACTAGATCATTTAATTTTATAAAAAACCTATGAAATTTTCTCAGGACGGTGAAGCCACTCGACTCAACAGAGAAATAGAGAAATTGAAAGAAGAAATCAATTCTAATGTTATCAAAGTAAAATGGGCTCAGAACAAATTGAAAACAGAAATGGATTCACACAAGGTGAGTGAAGTGATGCTGATATCATTACATGAAAATATAGTCAGAGTAATGTACTTGTTACAGTATTTACTTTTTATGTACTGTTCCTAATGTGGTGTTCCTGTTTAATTTAAATACCTGCAGCAAAAGTCAGAGTAGTGTTCTCAAATAGTGATACTGAAATGGAAATGTTGAAAGAATGTGAAAGGAGGATGTACTGGGGCATTCTCTTTAATTTAGTCATCAAATTCTAATTTGTTGTTAAGTTTATGTTTTGGGAGTGGGTTATTTATTTGAAATAACTGTTATCTTAGTTTTTAAGTGATAGAGTTAAATCTGCTGTCTGAAAATGTGCATGGCACATAAACAAGAGTTCCTTTTATTCTGCCTTCAGTGTTGGGTCAAATGGAATTACATAAATTAACAGCTGAATGGAAGCAAGGGGAAAAATAGAGTTGGACTTCTTGTTTTGTTAATTCTTTTCAGACTGAAAGGGCAGTTTTGTTATGAGTAATGTGCTTCTCAGATGAAGTAAATGGACTTTACTAGGTTTAACCTGTTCTTTTAATTACTGTTTTTGTAGGAAACCAAAGAACGCCTCAAAGATGCAATGACAAAATTAACTGAAGCAAAAGAAGAAGGAGATCAGATAAGGAAAAACTGTCAAGAAATGATAAAATCCTATCAAGTAAGCACATTTTCTCAAGAGGTCAAATTATTGTTTAGTGCCTGAGTCTTCTTTTCATTTCTTTTTAGCTTAAGCTGTAGCAGGAAAGAATTATCCTGTGCAAGCTCCAAAGCTGAGATGAATAGAGATGGGTTTTTTACTTTACTGAAAACTTGTTAAATAAAAGTGAAAATGTTTATCTTGATTGGCATGCAGTGTGCGGGTCTTTTTTGGCATGGTCAGGATTATTAGAGGTGCACTTAGAGGAAAGACTCAGTGAAGTGAAAAGCTGCCTGTGCACTCATAGAATAGAAAGGGAAACGTAGAACTCTAAAACTCTACTTACATTTCTTCAATCCCTTTAGGAGTCAGAAGAAATCAGATCAAATGAATTGGATGCAAAATTCCGAGTAACTAAAGGAGAACTAGAGAAACAAATTCAGGAGAAGTCTGAGAACCTGGAGGTAAGTATGTGTTGTGTGGAGTCCACTTTCTGGTTAAGAATTCCATGAAATTATAATTTTGAGAATCTTATTTAAGCTGCTTACAGTTATGCCACGTTCTTTGGGTTTTGCCTTTTTTGGTGGTCTGATACTAAATCCCAGGTGTCTGCCCTCCAGCATTGCTTTTTTGGAGGATATCTTCAGGTACTACCTTGGATTCAGTTTTTATAAACAAAGTTAGGGGGAAAATAAGGTATAGTGAAGGTGAAATAACTTCTCTTTCATTTATAAACATGAATGTTGCTGTAATTAAAAGCACAAATTCAGTTGAATCAGGCCTTTCCCTGACCAGTATTTTGCCAAGATGTATGCCAAGAAGAGACAAGGACCAGCCTCTGTTTTTTGTAGAGATTTGCTAGCCCCAAAGTGAAACTCTCTAATGATGTGTGTACTCACAGCTCATCTGTGCACGTGCCCTCTTCAGAGGTGACCAAGAGCCAGTTTGCTCAGAGCTTTCTTAGGGCCTGTTGTGCCATGGATTTGTGTACCTGAAGCCAGAGTGTGCAGTCTCACTTTTCTTCTCAGTTGCCTGAGAATAAAGAAGCTTTGAGGTTTTGCTTTCCATTCTGAAGAAGTAAACCCAGCCTCTGGGGTACCTTTTCTGCCTCAAGCCCTCTCAGCTGTTGTGATGGCCTGTATTGGCCTAGGTTTTGGTGTTTTGTTTTTTTTTGTTTTTTTTGGTTTTTTTTTTTTGAGGTGCCACTGTACATTTAGTTTTCTTAATGAGCTTTTTACCTTCTAAAAAGGTGCATCATGCAAAAATAAAAGAAGTGGAAGACTTGAAGAGAACATTTAAGGAAGGCATGGATGAGCTTCGAACGCTCAGAACAAAGGTAAAGTGTGCTGAGTTGGATTGGGGTGGGGCTGAAAGCATAGTGCTGGGCTTTTGGAACAAAATACATTCCACTCCTAATTGTACTTTTACTTCTTCAGGAATAAACAGTGTGAGTAGAGATTGGCTGGCATGTGAGACTAGAAAGGATCTCTTATTGTTGACTTTGCATAGCCTTTTTTAGAAAGTAGGAGCTGATCTGTAACACAACAGTTCATCATGTGTGCCTCATTTGGCTGAAAAGTTGAGAAACATTTTAGATTTGTAATCCTGCAAATATTTTAAATCTTCTAAATTTAGTTTAAATAAAATACTTGTAAGCTTCTCCTACCTGTGACATAAGTTTTTACCTCTGGTAAGGAGGTAATGCTGTCCCTAACTTGTGGACAGTCTATAGACTAGCATGCCAGTCCCTCCAGAGCAGCTCAATAGGATGTGGAAAAAGGGAGGGAGACGGAATAAATGGTTGCCTTGGTAACTGGGGAAATGTCATATCTGTGGACGCTGAACCATTAGGCTGATAAGTTTGAGCCTTTGGGCAAAACTAATGTTAATCATGCTTGTTGAATGTAACTTTGTTTGCTTTTCTGACTCTATTTGATCTGAAATACTTTGGGATATTGGTCTAAGTTACTTGGAACCACCAAAAAATTAACACATGAACTTTGTACTACAGTCTAGATATGTGATCAGAATAATTTAGCTCTGAAGTTTGTGAAACTAAATCGTTTCTGGTTTTATTTATTTTTTGTTTTTCCATTTAGGTAAAGTGTCTAGAGGATGAGCGCTTAAGAACAGAAGATGAGTTATCCAAGTATAAAGAGATAATAAATAGACAGAAAAGTGAAATTCAGAATTTGCTGGACAGAGTCAAAACTGTAGATCAACTGCAGGATCAGCATCAGAGGTACAGCTGTGCATTTTGAGTAATGATTTTAAGATTTTCTGAGATGTGGAAGGGTTTGTTTTATTGAAGTTATTCATGCTTTAAATTAATTGTAATTTGAAGAATGCCTGTCTTTATTTAAATCAGTGCTGCTAGTATTGAAGATAACCTTGGTGGCCGGTTACAAACCAAGGGGATTGAGATTGATAAATCTAATTTAGCATCTCTCATTGTTAGAATAACAAGTGCCTGATTTCCAACATACTCTACAGGAAATTGTCTTCTAGGTGTCTGCTCAGTGCTTATTTTATTGGAAGATGCAGGGGAGCAATTAAAATGGAAAGATAAATTGCTTTAAGATTGTGATGGATGAATGAAAGTATTTAATGGAAAGAATTTTACTTACTTGAGAGATGCTGTATTCAGACAGTGTGAGGCATTTGTCTTTCTAATGGGCTGCAATTCATTCTGCTGTGTTGAAGTTCACTTATTTAAGAATGTGAGAGGAATAATGTCAGGGGAGGGCTGGGCTCATGTACAATTCAGGAGTGTTTGAGCATAGTCCTGTGTCTGTGAGGTGCACATCGACTGGGATATACAAATGCTGGCCACTCTGCTGGTTCCACTGGTGCTGCATAAATGGAGATAGATAAATGTCAGATAGGCAGAGCCACCCCTGTGTCTGTCCCTCTCGTTCTGCTAAACAGTTTTTATTTATCAGTATAAAGTATTTCCATAATTAGAGGCCTTCCTCATGGCTTAGCAAATCAGCCACTTTCCATGTGCTGTGTGTCTGTCACCTGTATTGTCATGGTGTCCTCAGCCTTTCCAGGGAAACAGCTCTGTGCTGGAAACCAGTGGAGCCTGCACTGGGATCAGTAACAGTTATTTTTCACCTGGAATCTTGCCAAATTAATTAAAGTGACTGTGATCAAAGTGTGAAACTACAAATGTGTGTTTCCACTTATCTTTTCCTCTAACTAATTGAGACATGCTTAAATATGTCTCTCATTCCTATTCAATTTGGTTTTTTTTTCTTCAGTATCCTTCCCATACAACATTTATTATCCCTACATTAAATTTCATGTTGTCTTTTATTTCAATTTCAGTGCAGACATCCTGGAATGTATAAATGCTGTAGAATATGATTTTAGGTTGAATGCTGGGAAGAACTTCACCTGCAGTGTTCCCTGGTCTTCTTCATCTGCAAAATTAAAGGATAATCTAGACATCTCTTTTAGAATGGTCTAAACCTTTAATTTTGTCTGATCCAACCCTGACTGCTAGGCAGAGATTTCTCCTGTCGTGATGAAACAACATATTTGAAAATGTAAAATACAGGCATACATGCAACCTTGTGGCACAGGTTTTTAAATGGGAGCTACAGGTGAGATACTTTGCAGCACAAATAACTGGGTCTCAGCTCTTGTTGGAGAAGCAAACAGTACAGGATTGTTGATTTAAAGTGAATTGATCCTCCTCATAATTACACTGTCTGCCAGGAAATTAAATTATATGTGTGCTCTTGCTTTGTGTAATTTTAATTTTAGTTTTAAATTTGAATATACACACTCCCTGTGAGAAAGGTGAGGTTTTTTCTGCTGATGTTAGAAAGTAAAGCTTTGGAAAAGGTGTATTAAATTCAGTGATGGAAGAATTAATGAACTAATATTGCAAGAGCAAATAAGAGGGAGGTTTTTAGTCTGTAACATTTTTAACAGCTATTAAATTTTGGAATTAATTTCAAACATTTTCTGTAGAATGTTGATGATAACTGAAGATGCAGCATTTTTTACTCTGATTGGATGTGAGAGTCTTTCAGTAGAAACAAAAACTTGTTCTGTAGAGGGAAGAACTTGTTTTTGGGGGGAAGGAGTAGAGGAGTAAGACAGGCCCTTTGATTCAGAGCTGCAGGGCTTGGATTAGGACATGTCAGGAATGACCATACTGCTGTCCTAGAGAAATTCAAACTGCATTATTTCCCTGTTTCCTAAAGAGAAGGCCTCTTACAGATTGGCCGCTTTGTTGGGTTTGCAAACCTTCCTCTCACCCACTATGTCTGGTTTTGAGGGTTTTGTCTGTGCCCTGGTCTGAAGGTCATATGGAGAAGCTGAAAATGGAGAGCTGGCCTTCCTTGAGGAGCTAATGCCTGAGTGTCCTCTGTGGGCTGCAGCAATCTGTCATTTCAGCACTGCAGGTGTCGTGAAACAAAGTGAAAACTTCCTTGACATTTAGAATGATCCAGTGACTAACACCTACCCCAGGGTCATTAATTGTTCCCCTGCCTTATTTGGACTTGACCTGAATGCTTTTACTGCAATAAACTTCGTATCTTTAAGCTCAGGTTATCCCTAATGTGATACAATTGTTTTGACAGAGATGAACAAGAAATCAATGCTTTAAAGGAAGAAATAGATGGTTTCAATTCTCTGGTTGCTGATCTTCAGAAGGACATTGAAGGTAGTCGGAAAAGAGAATCTGAGTTATTGATGTTCACTGAGAAATTAACCAGTAAGAATGCACAGCTTCAGTCTGAAAACAATTCCTTACAGAGCCAGTTGGATAAGCTTTCTTACAGTGAAAGAGAGCTGCAGAATCAGCTGGAGTGTGTTCAACAGACTAGAGATGATCTGGTGAGTACAGTGGGCTTTTTGTTTTTGCTCCAGTAAGATGTCTGATGCAGATAAGGATGTAGCACATAAATGCCCCCTTGTATCTCCATTTACCTGACTGCATTTTCTCCTTGAGTTTGCCATTAGTAGCAGTGGGATTTGAACACCTCATGTTCCCAGGCTGAAAGAAATTTTAAGGCACACTGCACTGGAATGAGGGGGTGTCACTGTGTTTTTCTTTCTGGTTTTTTTGGGAGCAGAGAGTTGTTCACTTCCAGATGAAGTGAAACAGACAAAAGGTTCTAATTTGCCTGTGAAATTTGTTACTGTAAATTGTTTCTCAGGTCCTGTTTGTACTATGAGATAAATGTAATTTTTATTAAACTTAGTGTGTCATGGAAGGTAATGTGACTTTGTACTGTATCATGTAGAAGTTCTGGAGGTAGATGAGGAATCTTACTATTCATGTGAAATGCTAGTGTTCAGCCTAAATAATAAATGTAAAGTGTGAATGATTCCCAGGTGAAAAGTGCAGTTAGAGATGTTGAGCATGCACTGTGGTTAGGATAGGATTTTTTTGTGTATGACTGAAAATCAAATCCCAATTTCAGGCCATCAAGTTACAGAAGGAGGAGAATCAGAGGAAGTCAGAGGTTGAGGCCCTGCAGGCTCAGCTGGCCTCAGAGCAGGAGGAAGTGTCAGCCCTGAAGACCCGTGTGGATGAGCTGAAGGATGACCTGGCTACCCAGAAGCGCAAGCACGCAGCCAACCTGAAAGACCTCACAAAACAACTTCAGCTAGGTGGGGATTATTTTCATTTATGAGACAGCCCTGTCTGTGTCCCCCTTAGTGTCTGCTAGAGATTCAGGTCCTGTCTGTGTGTGCTCACTGCTTGAGTGTCACCCTTCAACCTCTCCCTGTCCCTGGAGACAATGACAGTGAGCAAGTTAGACCTTGTGCAAACTGTAGTTTCAGACCTTTGTGTTAATTTTCAATCTAAAATGTAATTTTTGAAGTGGGCTTAGACATAAAAGGAAATACTTATTTCAAAAGAGCTTAGTCTTTGTTATGATATATCTGACTACTGAAATGTCACCATAGGTATATATGGATCCTGGTCTGTGTAGGAGTATATTAAGAAGCTGCCAGAAGCCTCCTAGTTGCTGACTGTATTAGGAATTGCTGGTTATTTTTTTAACAGAACACTTCAGTTTTTAAAGGTGGATATGGAGAGACTGATGACTAATTTTGTCTACAAACAGAAGTCATCAAATACCCCACAATGCATTAGTAGAAAAAAGATTTGAAGATAATCAGATGTGTTTGAAAGAAGAGATCCTTATTGGCACTTTGCAAGACAAGTTCCATGTCCCTTTTTATGCATATAAGAACAGCTGTGTGCTTTCCCTCTTGATCCCTACTGAGTGAGTGGTGCTTCTGGCACAAGTACTGCTGTAGTGCCACAGTTAGGAGATGCTGGAACAGAGTTGCTGACATCAGTAGTGATTTACATGGCAGAACTAATCAAAAGTAAAATCAAATTGAAGTCTTAATGGTCCCAGTTAATCCTGTATATGACATTACCCCTTCAACTGGCAAACACAGCAGTGTGTAGGGATCGTGGTGGGTGTTACCTCCAGGTGCTGCTTGGGTTTTACTTTTAGTTGCTACCATTGGCTTTCAGTTGTCACATCATGTTAAATTAGTGCAGGTCAGAGATGATTACAGGTTCTATATGTTGGGTAACAATGTAATTTTTAGTTCTTAGTCTACTATTGCTAATCATCATTTTGTTAATACTTTTAGCACGGAGGAAATTGGATCAGATGGAAAATGGTAATTATGACAAAGAAGTCAGCAGCATGGGGAGCCGTTCCAGTTCATCAGGTAATGGAGCACATGGCAGGGCTGCCAAACAACCCTTCAGTCTTAACAAGGTTGCTCACAGTGTGCTTGCTCTTTATGTGGTTTGTGCATATGCAGTGTGTGGGCAGCCTCCCATTAAAACTGACAAAATAGCCTCTAAGCAGCAAAATGCACATGACTGAGTGCAGTTGTAGGTGCTTATTATGAGATTAAAGGGTAATGTTTATGATGTTTATATATTTTGGTTCTTTTTAAATACCTGCCTTTTTTATTTCATGGCTTTTATGTTTGGAGGGAAGCTCAAGAGGACTCCAGCTTATACATGCTCCTTTTACATGCTGCCAGAAGCAAAATAAAAATGAGCTGTGGCTTCCAACGTTGTTTAATTGCCCTATTGACAGTTGTGACTGTGTAAATGAGAAATCAATTAGCATCATTAGAGACATCAGTAGGTTTATGTAATATTCATTACTTTCTATCCAGTACAAGTAAAGGAGTGATCTTTAGCACTGAAAACAGCATGTTTCCTTCCTTGATACCTTTAGGTTTTAAATTGGGTTAGTTCTGTCCAGATGTCTGTAATCTCACTGTGTGAGAGAGACAAATGCTTAGAAAGAGCAGCAGAAAGTAAATACTGTGAGCTCAAAGTGATCAGTGCTGCATGTGCAGGGCTTTGTGAGTCTGTACAGTTTTCATAATATTGTAATTTTAGTTTACTCCAAAACTAGGATTTAAAATCCCCTCAGTCTTGTACAAAGTAAATGGGCATGAAGGTGTTTCAGTGGGAATAAGCATTCCTGAAGGGAGTGCACTTAGACCAGAGGCAGTGCACCCACAGGAGGGGACTGCACCGCTGTCCCAGCCTGTCTCATTTAAACACTGCAAGGATCCTTTAGAGAAAACCCCACTACCATAAAGGGAAACTGGCATCCTGGGGAGGGTATCCTCAGCTCCTGGCAGCACTGCTCTGCTGGGGGCACTTCACCTGGTGTGAGCTGCAGAGGGGTTTTTACAAACACTGTGCTGTTGGCAGGGTCCCTGAACGCACGCAGCAGCACCGAGGATCGCTCCCCCGAGAACACTGGCTCTGCAGTGGCTGTGGACAGCTTCCCAGAGGTGGACAAGGCTGTCCTGGTGGAAAGAATATTAAGGCTGCAGAAGGCACATGCTCGAAAAAATGAGAAGATGGAGTTTATGGAGGATCACATCAAACAGCTGGTGGAGGAAATCAGGAAAAAAACCAAGTATGTTCTGTTCATACAGGTTTTCGGTGTTGAGCTGTTGCACTAGACAAGTAAGAAAACTAATTGTCATAGTGAAAATGTTTAAAACAGTAAAAATATTGCAGTGACAGTAGATTTTGAAGATGGAATTAGTTTTGTGGGATTTTTTTCCCTTCTCTTTTCCCAGCAGTTATAGTAATTGCCGAGTTTTTGGCAATTAGTACTATTACTGATTTTTTTTCAGTAGGAATAAACTGGCACAAGTAGGTTTTTGGTAGCAAAATGGTCAGCAGGTGGCTGATTTCTGGTGGACTGCTGCCACTGGCTAACAGAAGAGTCCATTCTCCTCATGTGCTTAAAAGGGTGCTGATTGTGTTTGTTTTGGAAGGAGAATCTGCATTATTCCAGATGGTACTCTGGTATACACATCAAACAAATGATGTATCTGAGCCAAAGCTGGTCAGTGGTTAATATGAGAGACAAGATTCCACTTCAGTGAAAATCTCATCTTACAGGATAATGTCTGGAGCTTCAGTTAGGAGGGTAAGAAATGCTGGCATAAAGCTGCTTCTGGAAGGTGCAGTTGCCTTTTAGGAACAGCCCTTGCTTTATGAGTCCATACATCTCACAGAACACGATTACAGCTTGGGAAGACTCCTGAGAAGTGGCTTTGTATTTTTTTTTTTTTCTCATGTGTAGAAAGCTTAAGATTTCATGTCTGGAGTCCTTCAGCAAAGAAAAACAGACTTTTTAAATTACCTTTCTTGTCTCAATAGCTTTTCAAAATACTTTTAAATAAGTAAACCCTGCACATTGTATTGTCTTGGCTTACCAGCATTTCCTGTATCAGTGTTGGTATCTCAGGTTTTCCTCTGACATAGAAACTGGGTGAGTAATTTTTTACTGCTTTTTTGGTAATATACTGTACTGCCTGAAAATAAAATTACTCATGGCAGGACTCTGAAATTACTGCAGCATCTGACTCTTCTCTGCCTTGTAATGCTGTGATGTTGTTGGTTTATTTTTCACTCCAGAATTATTCAGAGTTACATCTTGCGGGAAGAAGCCGGAACACTTTCATCAGAGGCCTCTGACTTCAACAAAGTTCACTTGAGCAGGCGTGGGGGGATCATGGCATCTCTGTACACATCTCACCCTGCAGACAGTGGGCTCACCTTGGAACTCTCCTTAGAGATAAACAGGAAGCTTCAGGCTGTGTTAGAAGATACATTACTGAAGAATATTACGTTGAAAGTGAGTAGCTGTGCCAGTTCTGCACATTCCTGTGGTTCTCAGGTGCTCCCTTCACTGCATGCTGTTAAAGGCTGACAATGAGAAGTCAGCTCATTGTGATTTGGTGCCACTGGTAAGCATTGGGGTTAAGCAGGGAGTTATGTGACATGAGGCCATGTACCTCCAGTGTAGGACCCTCAGAGTATGCTGCACTAATGAGCTGCTGCTTGAAATAAGTTCTGGAGTGCCTGTGCCTTCAGCAGGGCAGGGTCTCTCCATGCTCTCCCCTGGGCAGGTGGGGCAGGAGCACAGCCTCTGCTCCTGAGACAGCACATCTGCTGCCAGGGAGAGGTGGCAGGCTGGAAAATGGAGTGCAGGCTGCCAGCTGGGCTGCAGGGCTCTGCACAAGCTGGAGATCTCTTCCTGTAATCATCATTCCCCTTGAATGCTAGGGGAACTAACATTCTACCTTCTAGACATCCTGTAGAATACTGGTAACTGCAAAAGAGGACTTGCCAATAGCTTTGAGTTTCTTACTGAAATGAGTTTGTATTTTTCTGACTCTAATCATTTGCATTTGTTCTGGATACTTGAAAGTATCAACCTGCTGACATAAGCTGTAATTTTGACTTATTAGTGCATTTGTGCTGATGGACTCATTTCCTTGTATAACTTACCTTATCATTTCCCCCCCAAAGGAGAACCTGCAGACTCTAGGAACAGAAATAGAACGGCTTATTAAACACAAGCATGAACTGGAACAGAGAATAAAGCAGACATAACTAAAACTTCTGGGGACTAACCAACCTGAAGATGCAGAAAAGGCAGGTGCTACAGACCACTGTTTTACATTCTGCCTGCCAGCACAAGCATCTGGGTTTTTGCAGAAGAAGCCTTTGGCCACACAGGCTCACTCATGTGAGAGATCAACAGGGTTTGGCATCTGTGTGGTTCTGGCTACCCAGGACCAGCCTGAGGCGCTGCTGAAATTCACTGCACACTACGCTTATCTGAAACTTCTATTTCAAATACTGATGCTTTGCAGTGCAGACTGTTTGGAGTGAGTTGCCATGAGATTTTAATTTCTGCACTGTGTAATTAATCAGTCTCTTAATGATGGAGCTTGAAAAAAAAAATAAAGCCAATTATGTCTTAGTTGCTATTGAACATATCCAGTGTTACTGAGCTTTAAGGGCTTTAAGACATTTATTTCCTTTCTTGCATATTATTTCTGATCTTTGGGTTGATTAAGCATTTTTGACATATGCATGGAAGAATGCTTTGTTACAAAATCTTGGGTTTTAACTGGTGACCATGATATTGCATATTTTCTGCTTTAGATTAACATTCAGCTGCTCAATTTCTTTATTCCAGAGGAGTGAAACAACAGTAAAACTAAGGAATTAGAAAGTGTTCTGATTCAGTTTTTGAGTTCATGTAATTGAAACCAATGTCAGTTCAGCAAATTTTGTAAACCCTTGATCCTTAGACATATGGATCAAAAGAAGTCTGATATCAGATAATTGGTTAATAAAGTTCTCTGGGCTTCTGCATAACTTAGAGCATTTAGGAGTTTCAGCTGCCCATTGTAAATCTATGTGAGTACATGTAGACATGGTGATTGCATCTGCTTTCAAAGACAAATGGAAGCCAATAAATTTTCTCATTAGCTGTGGCTAGACCAACTAGTGACAATAATGGTAAGAAGTAGATCTAAATGGGATTTTAATAGTTGGACTGTGAAAGTGGCACAGAAATCTGTGCAACTGCTTGATTTTACTGTTGTGAAGAAGTTGGTGAAAATCACTGAAAAGTGTTACTTAATCCTTCAGTGGCTGAGATGGTGATGGAGGAAGAGTATCAAGGTGACAAGATTTGGGTTACTCACAACATTATGTTCACATTTTAATTCCAGGATAAGTAATACACAGGATCTGAAATATCTTTATTCCAGCAGTAAATGCACAGTTTCTGTATCTATCACCTTTTGACCAAAATCAATTGATCAGATCACCCTGTAAATACATACTTCAGGTTTTTATTACATACTTGAACTTCCTATTGCCATGAGAAGAGTCAATGTACATTTACAATAGCAAAGCTTTAGCTACTTTAATCAAAAAGGGGTTGTGGGGAGAATCTGTCTGGTTCTGCAGATACTGTTTGCATTGTACACCAAATGAGGGACCTGAATTTGGCAGCACAGAGGAGGATAATTGATCAGACATCTGGGTGACCTAGGGATGTGAACTCCATTTCCACATGCCACTAAGTTGCCTGAGCTTTGTAATAAAACAAATTGAGCAAAAAGCCCAATTTGATTTGAATAGTTTGGTTGAAGACAGTGGGACTTCCTTGTTAAAGATAGGCATCTCTGAAAATCCTTGTGGGATCAAGACCTGGTTTGTGGTCCAGAGAGCTTCAGGAGTCTGGGATGGCAGGTCCCCTCAGTGTCAAAGGATTAAATATTCCTTTGGAAAGGGAGAATGGGAGCAAATATAGTTTAAAACCTGAGCAAGTATTATATAGAAACTGCAAGCCTTTAATCTGGGTGGGTTTTTATACATCTATTTTTCTAATTCCTGAGAGCAATGATTATCTGAAATGTTAGGAAATTTGGGCCAGTCCAGTCATGGGACTACTTCTGTTTTACTGTTGTTGAAGTGATGTGAAGAAGCAAATACCTGGCTGTGCTGAAACAGATTTGTCACAGCTTCCAGGAAGCAAACAGGCAGTTGTTCATGACTGAGCTTGGGCCTTCTGCTGAGAGAAAGTACTTTAGAACAATTTGCATGCTAAAACATAGCTTAGCTCTTGTATGTTTGTGTTTTCATGCTTTAATGTACCAGATCTCTGGATGTTTTCAGGCATTGAGCTGAATGATTCCAGTATTTCAGTACCATGTTAATATTGTAATCTTTTATTGTATGTTCTCCAGGTGTACAGTGTGAATGAAGGAGGGGTGTGGTGCAGATGGAATCAGTGCAATGGCTTTGTGGAAATTCTGTTTTCTTTTTGGCATGGTTGTTCTCCTTTTAAGTTGAGAAACCTAGTTAGCTGTCCTCCTGCCCTGCTGAAATGCTGCTGGCTCTTTGTAGCACTAATAATTTCTCAGACTATTTTTTTCCCTTGGTTATGGAGACACACAAAGCAGCCAAAATACCACGTTGTTTTTTGTGCACGGTGTTTTCATGGACCAAAGCTTCATCCACAGGTGTTATTTTAAACATATCTGTTAGACATGGAAAAGTCATTCTGGCTTGCACATTGGCAGGTGACTGTCCAGTCACTTGTGATGAGTGCCTGATGGGGTCAGCCAGCAACTTGGCACAGGGATGTTCCTCCTTTTTGAGAGGCAGTGATGTATCAGCCATGAAATGTTGCTGGCCCTGTTGCCATGGGGTGGCTTGTCAGGAGTGTGATGCTGCTGGTGCAGCACTGAGCACACTTTGTGTGCAAAGGTGTTTCTGTGGGGTGGCTCTCACAGGTGAGCACCAGCTGGTGCAGGGGTGGGTGTGAGCCTTGTGTAGCCATCTCATCCCACTTATCCTTGTTTTGGAAACTGTACTGTGGACCTGAAACTGAAAACTGTCCTCAGATAAACTGAATTTTAGAGACAAACTGGTGAATTGATAAACTACTCATGAAGGCAGCCTGGAGCATGTAGCTACATGCCTGTCACTGAAATTCAGTGCCCATTAGACGTGGAATTGCCACAGGCTGCTTTTGAAAATTCCAAGCTTGTGGCTGGTTGTATTACAAGCTTAAACATCTGTTCCTTAAATACTCAGGGTGCTCTTTTCATTCAAACATCGCACAAACAGATGTTGTTAGAGGCCCTACAAGAAAGCTGCCTACGCTTTTCCACCCTCTGTAAAATCCAGCACTGTCATTGCCAGAAGCCAGACCCTCTGACCTGAAGAATACAATTTTGTGCTACAGAAATCACTGGCTTGTTGCCATACAGACTTGTGCAATATTTTAAATTATAATGTCCAGAAAACTGGATATTGATTTCTTCCTTGAACATTTTCTCATTATCTTCATTTGTTGCTGGCAACACCTGTAGTATCTCTCTTAAAATATTTTTAATTGCAACGTTTTGGTTCATAACTAAAAATAGAAAAATTTAAAGACAGCATGTCTGGCTTCCAGTGCATCAAGTGTAAAACCTGAGTGTCCACATTCTGCAGAGACCTGAATCTAGGGAGGGGTCCAGAGGGCAACGCCTGTCCAAGGGGCCTTCACCCTTCCTGTGCCAGCAGTAGGTGGCACAAGGATTCAGGTGTTCCCTGTCTCACCTGTCCAGGGACAGGTGCCTGTGTTGCAGAGGGAGCTGGGTGGTATTTAGAGCTTTTCCAGATGGATGGGTGTTTCCTTCCCATTTTCGTGTTCTAACTGAAACTGTTGATTCTTCCAATCTATGTGTGTAAGTCCTGTACACAGAATGTCTTGTTGATTTCATTTTGTAGATACCTGTTTCTGTATAAAGTTTTCAAAGGTATTGCTATACCTTATGTATATACTGTACTTTGAAATAATAAACATACAAATGTATGAAAGCCTACTTTGGGTCTGATTTGTCCCACTATGGTGTTTGGAGGTCTTCTTACTAACAGAATGGGACTGCTGGGCTATGTTACGTGAGCTTTTATTGCAGCATCAGCCTCATTACATAGTTGAGACAACAGAAAGATGGCAAAAGCTCATGTGCAACCAGCAACAGCTGAAGATTTCTTTGTTATGGAGCATTTAAAAAACTTTCTGACCATTGCTAAAGCTTACAGACAGTTGTTCTAGCCAATTACTAAAAGTACAGGTACACCTGCTTCACACAGTGCTTACTTGTCTTCTTTCTATTAACAACATACAATACTTCATTATTAAGTAATGAAGTAAGCTTAATTAAGTAAGCTTAAAACATTCTATTATCTTACTAAGCATATTTTTCTGCAGTCTTAAGGTCTATCTTAGCTAAGCCTAAAACTCAAGCTATTGTTTCCTGTTCTTACTATACTATTGTAACTTTTTCTGCTTTCAGACTTTGCAGCTGCTTCTAGTTCTGAGTTTTCTGTTCGTTCTATTTCTAAGACCTGCTTTCCCAACTTCCTAAAAATCTTACACCAAAGCCCTTCTTGTTCCCCTCGGGTGGGTCTGACTGTGCCCAGGAAATGCGAGCGGTGCTGCAGTTCTGCCCCAGCCCTGCTTGCCGATTGCACCCGCTGAACAGGAGGTGGCAGTGCCTCTTCTCCGGTGCTGCCGGTGAGGAGCAGCCGAGCCAGGGAAAACACCTCTCGCACTGCTGTTCATCCCTTGGGAATTGCGCGGGACAGGCGACAGATGTGCTGCAGATGTCCCTGCCAGTGCCCTCGGTGCTTTCCCCTTCCATAACCTGAATTTTGGGAATCCCACAATCCCAGCAGCCAGGACTGGTTCCTTGGCTGCAGCTCCACATTTGCTCCTCTGATTTATTTATTCTCTTGTAGAGATCTAACAGAGTTGATTTTTAGGTTTTTTTTAGGTTTGGGGTTTTTTTTTTTTTCAGTTTTTTAGCCATGAGAGTATTTTTAAATAAAAATAGTAAGTGGTCGTGTCTGGTTGCTGTCAGTGCTTCTATTAAAAACCTGGGAATGAGATTGATATGGGTTGTCCTGCCCTTGCAGGGAGCCAGAAAAAGGAAAAAAGAATACCGTGAAGGTGATAATTTATGGAGTTTATTCTAGTATCTCTCAGAGTACCTTAAATGAAAGAGAGGGGGCTGTCCTATATTTTGCTGAAATTTAATGGCAAAGAGCCTCAAGCTTCCCAGGACCAGGCCAAGGGCTCCCAGTGATTTTTCTGGTTACATTTACCTGCATGACCCTGTGCTTGAAAATTGAAATGCTACAAAATTGTTTTGCAGATTACAGCTTTTCTTCCAGGTTTTTCCACTGATAGCAGGTACAGTTGTTGGTGATAGATGTAACCAAAAATCAAGGTTTATTTGTGCTTCCCAAGTATTTAACGCTGCAACTTGGAAATAACAGCCTGAAGCTAAACTTCCTCAAATACTAATTTTGGCTTTGGTGCTGTTTGCAAGTGGCCATTTGGCAAACAACTTCCCAGCCCTGTTTTTGGTCTGTGTCTGAGCCTGAGCCAGCTGAGCTGTGTGTGCAGAGGAAGGGCTCTCATGGCGATGTTAAATGCTCAGTGCTGAAGTAGCCAGGCTGATACTGCAGCCACTGTGTGATAAATATCTAACCAAATGCTAGCAGTTCTCTCCTCTGGCTGATTGTGAATGAGGAAATCATCACTGCTATTTTTCTCTATCTCTATCTCTGCTTTATTTTAAGGGGATTTTTAATAGCAAGCTCTGCTGGATGTTTTGTTGCTGCGGTTGTTTTTAGGCTATTTTGCATCAAACCACAGTGGGTCTGTGCCAGATTCTGTGAGATTTTTGCATGCATAAATGTAACTGATGCAGTAGCAGAGTGCTGCTGAACAAGTTGTTCTCATCTAGCTGTGTATAAATATGCTGTTAAGTATTTGTGTCTTTGTTGCTGTTCTGCTCCAGTGGAAATCCTCTGGCCCTTGGGTTTCTCTGGGCTCTTGACCATGTGCAGCTGCCCACTGATCTCAGCAGGGCTGCTCAAATGCCTCAAGGGAAACACCTTGCTCACTAACAGGCTGAGTCCTATGGATGTCTAAGAGCTTCTTAAGAAGTTTCTATTTTAAAATAATCCCCTGTGTGTGGAATAAGGAGAAGCACAAAGTCTGGGAGCTCTGACCAAAGTGCACTGATGCTTGACACAAGGTAGGTGAGCACTGCTGCTCTCTCTGGGGTGGTTGGTGTGTCCTCAAACACTGCCCTGGGCCTTCCAGCCTGCAGTTCTTTGGGAACTGCTGCTGCCTTTGGAGATGGATGGAAGCAGGTTGCAAATGCAAGGCAGTTTATTCAGGCTGTGATCTGCAGCCAGACAGAAGGGTTTGTGAGGCTGCACTGTGAAAGGAAGTGGTTAAAATGATAGATCTTAAATTATTTTTACTCTAGTCAGTACCAGCACAGGGGAGAGGAAGAAGGTGAGAATTACTCATATCAACACTGTGGGTAAAAGCAGCATATGCCTGAAAAAACAGACCTTGTGCTGGCCAGCCTAGACCTCTGTTGTGGTCCTGCAAATTCTCTGAAAACTTTTCAAGTTCAACCTTCAAAGAGGTTGAAAAAACCAAACTTGGGTTCAGAGCTCTGACCTCTTCATGCTGTAAGTGGCTTGTACTAATCAAATGCCCTGGCCTCACCGTAGTAAATGGATTATCAGAGCAATAGTGATTAGATGGACTCTTGCAAACATGACTCTTTAAGGGCTTCACCCCTTTGGAGAAGGGATCTTCATCCATGAGGTAAAATGAGGAATCAGAATGAGCTGGTGTCAGCTTCTCATGGGCTTAACATGTGGAGTGACACGGGCTGCTGACAGCCAGACCTGTGGTGCCCTTCCCTGGTCCCTTTCCTGGGTCCCTTCACCTTGCCATGGTTCTGCTTTGACCCAGGGCTCACTCACACCCCTGGTGTGGCTGGCACAGGGAACAGGACTGTCCCACAGTGAGGTCTTTGCTTGTCTACCTGCTCCCCAAGCTGTCCCAGCAGCTCCTGGTGCACTGCAGGTAATGGCAAACAGGGATATTGGTTTTCCCTGGCAATGCTGCTCTGTGACCTGCAGGCTTCTGAGGTGGTTGCACAGCTCCCACCTGCCCTGTGCTGTGCAGCCAGAGTGCCCTGAGTGAGGCAGGACAGCTGGCAGTGAAACCCATCCACAGATCCAGGTCAAACCTCCCCCAGAATCCACAGCCCCTTGTTTTGCTTGGCTTTAATCAGACATTTCTGGGATCTAGAAAGATGCAGCCAGTGCCAAGCAGGTGTTTTCCATCAGCAAGGATTGGCAGAGGAAAGCCTCTACTGCATAAACCAACTAAAGAGAGCAGCCATCAATCCAGGTGTGACCTTGCACACTGTGCTTGGGAGCCCTCGTGGTCTATCTTATGCTGTCCAGCCCCAAAACCAAATGCAATAAGAAAATCTCCTGCCAGCAGGGCACGACTACCATAATACAGGCACACCTCTAAACCAGGAGCTGAGCAAGCACAGGGTAGATGGAGTCACCTTTGCTCCTCAGGCAGGTGAAGCCCTTGGAAAGGGGATGTGGCAGATTTGGCAGCCGGTCTGTAGCAGAGGCTGGCAGATTGCTTTTGTTTGTTTACCTCAATTATGTCAGACTATTTCCCTCTCTCAGAATTTCCTTGCAGTTTTCCAAGGCTGCTTGTTGGTGCTGAAAGATCAGTCAAGTATTTCGAAGTGATTTGACCTTGCTTGGGCTGGTGACAGAGCCCACACCTCGCAGGGGGTTGTCACCTTGCAATGCCAGAGCCACTGTGGCTGTCTCTCATTAAGGACGATGTTTTGGCAACCACAAGCAATGCCAGGGCACAGTGGCAGGTGAGCTCCCTCCCAAAATCACACTGAAGAGACTGTGATTTAGCTTCCCTTGGCTTTGGTGGCAGCTGAAACAATAGAAATGTCCCCAAAGGCCAGGACTTGCAATCCAAGGGATTCTCCAGAGAGCAATAAATGGAGGTACTTACGTTTCATTAATTGTGTGTCAGAGCAAACACTGGAAAAACACCAACCAACCAAAGCTGTGAGTCTGCCACTGACTGCTGGGGGGAGGCCTCTGCCAAGACAGCAGCCTTGGATCAGAGAGCAGGGAACTGAAGTCCTTCCAGAGGGTGATTCAGAGCAGGCTCACAGGCTCCTGCACTGATGCCCTGTCCCCCCTGTGCTGGAGGAGGCACAGAGGAGCAGCTCCTGTCTGGCCACCACCCTCTGTGGGTGCCTTGGGGCTGGTGAGGAGCCTTCCTCAGAGCCTTCCTCCCCTGCCTGGGAGGTCAGCTGGGGTTCTGATCCCTCACATCACAGAATCACAGGATCATGTGATGGGAAAGGGCTTCAAAAGCCATCTATTCCCAAACCCACTGCCATGGGGACACCTTCCACTATCCCAGGTTGCTCCAAGCCACATCCAGCCTGGCCTTGAACACATCCATGGATGGGGCATCCACAACTTCCCTGTTCAACTTGTGCCAGTGCCTCACCATCCTCACAGCAATGAATTCCTTCCTAATATCTAACAAAACCTGCCCTCTTTCAGTTTGAAGCCATTTCCCCTGGTCTATCCCTACAAACACTTATAAAAAGTCCCTCTCTATCCCTCTGGTAGCTCTTTTAGGTACTGGAGAGTGCTCCAAGTTTCCCCTGGAGCCTTCTCTTCTCCAGGCTGAACAATCCCAACTTTCTCCACCTGTTTTCATAGCAGGGATGCTCCAGCCCTTTGAGTATCTTTGTTGTCCTCCTCTGGACTTTCTCCAACAGTTCCTTATCCTTATCCTGGTGCCCCAGAGATGGATGTAGCATTCCAGGTGGGGTCTCACCAGCAGAGGGGCAGAATCTGGCCGGCTGGCCACTCTCCTTTAATGCAGCCCAGGACATGATTGGCTTTCTGGGCTGCCAGCTCATGCTGAGCTGCGCATCCACCAGCACCCCCAAGTCCTTCTCATTGGGGATGCTGCTTGTCCCCAAAAAAGGCCTAAAATCAGCACGCAGGGGAGAGGAAGGAAACTGGCTAGCTGGTTAAAGACTGAGGGATGTGGAGAAAGAGAAATTGTTTTTTTTAGAAAGGCCATCCTGGCACAAGAGCAAGCCCTGTTGCTTTTGGAGTGTCGTGGCTTTCCTTCTCCACAGAATGAGCTCAGGGTGCTGCATGCCCAGATCTGAGTGCAGCTGACAGCACGATCCTAACTTCTCTTTGTTCAACCCTGGGGCATCCAAACACGCACTTCTGGGTGGCTGCATGTGGAACAGGAAAGTCTCTCTCTGGAAAAGGGGCACAGCAATGGCTTGCACAGCCGTATTTACTTTGGAGATTCCTTCTGGGAAGCGTCTGCCTGTTCTGGTCTGGGTGTCAGCTCACAGCCCCATCAGTTTTCCCTTTTCCTCCTTCCTCTCCTGTGTGGGAGCCAGGGACCCCAGCCCCTGCCAGACCTCACTCAGCCTTGTGATTCCTGACATTGTGTTTCCTCCAAGGGGCTGGACACAGCAGTGCAGGACCATCCCTGGGCAGAGAGCACAGAAGTAGAAGTGCATGGGCAGGAGGAAAGGAAAGCAAGATTCTAACTTTTGATGGGTTTAGAGAAGAAAGAGGTTTTTTTGGGGGGAGCTGATTGTTTTGTTTTTCTTCTACAAACAGCAGAGGCAATAAATATAATTGGTAATATGTAAGAGAACACAACTCTCAACTGGCAAAACATACATGTATGATTTGACTGTCAGCTCATACAAGGAAGGACAAATTGTGTTATTACACTACTGGGAATAAAAACCATGAGGATTTACATGAATCCATCAAGAACCCTGCACTACTGATTTAGGTTACCTGTGTTGGTGGAGATACCTTGAAAGCGGAACTACCAGGAACAAGGAATGGCTTTGCTAAACAGCCCAGGAAAAAAATACAATCCCAAACCTATTCTGTTGGGAAGATGTGCATCCAGAAAAGGACAAGCACAACATGACCACTCGAAAGTACCTAGATATCCTTCCAGGTTCCTCTGAAAATCCTTTGCACAGCTGCTGACAAAAGTCTGAAAATGAGTGATGCCAAGCCACCTATCATGATGGGTAACATTGCATCATCATTTCCCGATGATCCTATTTTCCTGTCCTTATCCCTTTGCTGTCCCATGGGAAGGTTAGAGCAGAAGCACTTGACAACCAGGAGTGCTGGGTTTTGCCTGTGCAGAACAAATTCCTCCTGATCCTTGCAGGCATCTTCTAGGCACTGGTGTTGAAATGAAAACTTAAAAGGTAGGACCGTAACAACTTTTCCAAGTACTGACAGATAAAAAAGAAGGAGCAGAGGAGTGTGCTGGCACTGTGAAAGGGCAAGGGAGGAATGGCAAAGGCAGCCCTTTGCAGTTTGGGTTCGCGAGGTGCGCGCGAGGGGAAGCGGCGTGCGCAGTGTCTGTGTCTGCAGAGATGCCCTGACTGCAAGGCCAAGAAAATCAAAGCTTCAGCCAAGAAAAACACCATTAAAAGGGTGCAGTGACATAAGCTGAGCGCCGCTCGTGGAATCCAAATTACACGCAGAACAATCAAGAAGGAAAACACCGACGACATTGGCTTGTGTAACAGGGGTGTCGCCCTCCCAGCTGGCAGCCAGGCCAGGGCATGAGTAGAACCAGAATTAACAAGAGGGACTTGACCTTGCTGAAAGCATCAAAGGCCTGTCCCTTAGGGGCAATGCTGCAGGGACCACGAAGACTTTGTGTTCAGGTTTGTACATTTTGAACTGGTTAGTTTAAAATCTGTCACATTTAAAAACCCTGCTAGGACAGAGCTGCCTGATGAGGAGGGCAAGGCAAAAAGCTGCAGCTCAGCACCAGGACACTGCTCCTTGCTCAGATAAAAAGCTGGATAAGGAAATGCTTAGCATTTATTGAAAATAGAAGAAATACACTTTACCAACAGATCTTTGAGAGGGGTTGTACCTGTGAGATAAGTACTGATGGTTGCACTGCAGGTAGGACACAGGTGTGGGGCATGTTCTCTAGATTTCTGCTCCATGTCTTTTACAGGCTCTGAAAATGTTGTGATGCCTGCACTATGTGTACTGGCAATGCAGTCAGGTTATAGAAGAGCCATGAGAAAATGCAAATCTAGATCCACTCAAAAATAAAAACATTCTGGCTCAGACCCAGCACTAAATTATGCTGAGAAGCAATGAATAAAAATGTCTCCATCAGGGAGTAAAAGGCATTTTACTGACTCATCACCCCTTATTAATGGGATGTTCTTCTGGGGTATCTACAGATGAGGAACATTTTTTGTTCATGCTTCACAGCTTCATCTCCATTTTGGACTTTACCATAAGCAACATGATCCAACCCCTGATAAGTGAGAGAGGGGAAACAGATGCACAACACAAGGTGTTCCCATCAAAGTCTCAGTTCCTCCTAATGCACAGAGAACCTACAGGACACAGTGTTGCTCAAAAGCAGACATCCTACTCAAGAAGCCCTCAGATTGGGAAGAAGAGGCCTTTAAACACAGCCTTCAGTCACCACATCCTCAGGATCTGCTGGTGGCCTCAGACAGTGGGATGGAGCTGCAGACTCATTCGAGGCTGTTTGTGGTGGAGCCCAGGCTGCATTCACAGCCTCACCCCACACCCAGGGATGCTCTGCAAGGAGCTTTCAGAGGAGCCTCCCCACAGGTCAGACCCCCAGACAAGCCACTTCCCACCCTGCCCTCCTCTTCCCCCTGAAATGCTCTTTGCTGGCAGCTTTGGGACCCAGGTCTGTGAAAGAGGCAGCACCCAGAGGCGCCAAGCTACAGAAAGTCCCCAAGAACAAAAGATTAATTTAAATGTCCTGGCTTGGAGCAGCCTTGGCCGTTGGCTGCAGGAAGTCTTCATCAGTCGTGCGGAGGAGGAAGCACCTGGAAATCACAGAATTAATTCGCTCTGAAGAGATTGCTTTCTGGAAAAAACATGTGTCATTGCTCAAGATTGCAGGGGCAGGGATGGGACAAGCCACACGTGGTGTGTGAGTATGCTGGATGCCAGGCTGGTGACATCAGCTGGACCTGGCGTTTCCTCAAGCCAAAGGCCAGGTCAGCTTGGCACCAGGCTGGGCTGTGCCCTGCCTGGCAGGGATGACACAGAGCAGGGAGCCATCACCTCCCCAGAGCAGGGGTGAGGTCACAAACAACCAGAAAGAAGGAGAAGGCCTGCAAGGGAAGTTCTGAGCTTCTCCATGGATGGGGATCCCAAGTGAAGGCTAAGCCCCATGGGAGATGCAAGCCTGTGCTGCATTTGACATAGCAGGGAGCAATGCAAGCCTTGCTGCTCACTGCAGAGAGAGAGCAAAGCCACAGGGTGACAGCTGCAGTGACAGCAGTGACCAGCCAGGCTGGAGCCAGGGTGTGCAGAGGCGTTTGGAGGTGGCAGCAGACCCTGCTGTGTCCCTCTCACTTCACAGTTGCTCTTAAAAACATTGAGTTTCTACATAATTTATCCTGAACTCCACTCTCCATGCTGAAGACACTGATCCTGACCTCTTTTAAAGGGGGTGTATCCCACTCCTTTTGCTAAATTTTCTGGAGTCCTTGCAGCCAGAATGCCCACCTGGCCTCATAGCTCACATTTAGAATGTTTGCAGAGGCAACTGCAGCCTGTATACCATGGCCAATGTGCTCCTTATTTGAGGTGCCAGTGAGTTGGGAGCTAAAAGTACTCTTCATGCGCAAGATTCCTTCTGTAGATGATACTGATGGCTTGGAAGAGAAAGTTAATTTGAACTTTTCTGTCTTCACAAAATCAGAGAATATGTTTTGCTGTGACAAGCAGACACAGGACTCCACAATGCCTTGGCGTCTTCTCTTCTCACTCTGCACCACCCATGCTGAAGTGCAAAGCCAGGACAGGGTCTGACTTTTGTTCTCAGTGCAGAGGATCCCAGGAAGAGCAGATTTTGGGAAATCAGAGCCAATAGATTTGTCTAACGGGGACTGAGGGCATGTGTCCCACTCATGATTTCAATGATACTGAGAAGACAGGCTAGTGGCCAAGTACCAAAGTAGGTCAGGGAAGGAGGTTTGATTTCTCATTGCAAAGTGGGAAAACAGTGGAGACCACCAAGCCTCACTTTTGGTGGGTTTGAATGTTCCTCCCAGTCCTTGTGTTGGCACCATGGTGTCCCAAGCAGTGCCCCATTCCTGCAGGGAACCAGCCAATGCTGCACCTGCAATGGAGCTACACAGACTTAGCACAGAGATAAACTCATGTGTGGGGTTCCTCCCCTGTGTCTGGGTGCCTGTAAATAGGCTGTGCCTGAGTTCACACAAACAGTGACAGACATTTGGGGTAACTCAGTTGTGCTTCCTGGCTCTGCCTTTCCCTGAGTGAGGCACTGCCTCAGTCCCTGGCTGCCAGGGAGAAAGGCCTGTTGTTGCAAGGCCTAGGTGTGTCACATAAAGGAGATGTGATGAAAATCCCTCAGTTTATCCACAGGGCCAGTTTCACCTGTCAAACGCATTATTTGGAGTGTCACCTCCGTGCTGGAATGGGCAGGGGAGGCAGAAGCAGGGGAAGGACACCCAGAGCAGGGCTGAGACCACCCCTTCTCCTCTCACTCCAGAAGAGCTGAGCACATTGCACCCATCAGTACCTGGTGCTGGGGCCCAGAGAAGGGCAGGGCCAAGATGGACAAGTGTCTTTTCCCATTTGGCACAGCTCAGAGCGTGGTGCAGGATGCACAGGGGCTTGGTGAGCACAGGGAGCCTCCCAAGCTGCTCTAACCTGAGCATCTGCCTCTCTCTCAGAGCAGGAGCATTTTGTAAAATGCAGCCACTGCTTCAAGTGACCCCACAGGCATTTTCAGTTAAGTGGTCTGAAGTTTTGAAGCAGTTGGACAGTTTTTGGGATAAGTGTATGATAAAACCCTTCCCGCCCCCATCCCTCCCACGCCTGCAGTTGGATCCCATGATTTCTTCCTTGTTTGAAATGATTCAGCAGTAGGCTCTCAGATAGTCTCCATCTGGTTAAAAATAGTTACTTGCCTCATATGGCTTTAGCGTGGTACTGTCAACTCTAAAATGTTCCACCTTCCAAAAACGTAGAGTGAAAAATGAAAGTGAGCTTTCACACATCATTAGTCTCGGCAGTTGGACCTCCAGAGCTCATTCCAAACCCATCCAAGGAGGAGAGGAGGGCAGGCAAGATGCTCCTGTCACTGCCTGGTGCCCTGCAGGGCCTTGTGAGGCTCAGCCCTCTGCACACCAGCTACCAAGAAGGTGGTTTGCTCCTTTCCCAAAACAAAATGCCAGCTTATTGTCAATAAACATTTATTTGTCGGAGCTCTGGAATGTAAGAAGAGTTTAGTCATGGCAGCTGGATGTCTCCTGATGCCAGCTGGGGTCAGCCAGCCAGCAGGGAACCAGCACAGCCCAGTTAGCTGGGGAACATGCCACAGTCACCCCATAACGCTGAGCAGGACACCATGAGGGCCAGAAGTCCTCTCAGCCATCTCAGCCAAAGGAACCCAGGGCATTCCTTTGGATGCCATGGAGGACTCGAGATCCTGGCAGGGGGCTCAGAGACCTTGGCACAGAGTCAAAAACACCTGTGCCTTCGATTTTAACCCATGGAAACAATTAACAACTTTGTGTGAAGATTTACAAGCCACAAGAGTTTGAATAGAACGACAGTGAATCTATCACAGGGTGAAAATGTAGAATTTTGGGGGTTTTAGAATGGGGGTTCAAGAGGCAAGATGGAGGAATCTGGGTGTGTCCTGTCTTTCTCCTTCTCCTTGTCCCCCATCTTCTGCTGTGATGGTGGCACTTTTGGAATGGTTTAGAGTTGAGACAGACTGTCTAACATAGGTGATAGGTATTGGGAAAGTATTGTAAATAAAGTACACATAGGTTTTAGTACAAAAAGCCAACACCACCCCAAAGGCAGCCAGTGTGCCACAAACCAGCCTGCTGGACAGATCTCAGCGGGTCAGAGAAAGAATGTATTGGATAAGAGAAAATAAACAACCTTGAGAACCAGAGCCGAGGAACTTTGACTTCTTCCTCAAGCAAGGGGCTGGGAAAAAAGACTTTTTAATACCTTGGGAGCCATTTCAGCAACAACAAACCCAAGACCATCCCACAGCTCCTCTCTGTAAGCTTGGGGATCAGTGATGGGCCTGCACAGTGTGGCCACCGTGCTGAACTGCTTGTGCTTTGGGGAGAAAATGGGGCCCATGCTGAACTGCTTGTGCTTTGGGGAGAAAATGGGGCACTTGGTGGCAATAGTGGACAAATGGTGCAGGTGGGTCATTCCCAGCTTGGCTCTCTGGGCTGTTGGAATCCCGACTGCGTTTACATCCAGGCCTGCTGCTGGAGGGTGTGTGGTGGGATCCTCCTGCCACCACAGGGGTGTCACAGGGAGGGGACACTGAGGCACTGCAGAGTGATGAATGGAGGACAGGAGGGGACAGCCAGCAGCTCTGCCGTGCCCTCAGGCAGCTCCTGGTGCCCCAGGCAGGGAGGGAAGCGTGGCACAGAGGGAGAGGCTGAGCTTTGCACCATGGCCCCTGGGCAGAGCTGGGACAGCAGCAGCAGCTGGAGTGTTCATCCTGGCTTTGCCATTGCAATGAACAGGCTTGGTGGTATCCACCTACTCCCAGTGCTGAGGAGCTTCAGAGAAGCCTGAGGAGGTAAAAAACATCCACTGCTTTTCACAGCACACTTCACAGCATCAGAAGCTGACTCTAGAGGCTGTATGACAAATTGCTGGTTAATACCCACATTAATTCATTTTTCCCCTCAGAGTAACTTTTGCTGTGCCTGCAGAACCATCCTCTGCTCGTTTCCTCAAGGTGATATGCTAAATCCTGCTCCCTGGTCCATGGCACTCAGCTCTGGCTGGAATGTGGCCAAGCTGCAGGTGTGGGCTGAGGGAATCACAGGGAATCTGCACTGCTGAGCACCACAAACACATCCTGGGCAGATCCAGGACCCCAGACTCAGATCCCACGAAGAACTGAGTGAGCCAAGAGCTGCAGCCTGGCTGTGGGATGCTCTGAGCACCATCTCTGTCCCAGGCAGGGCTCTCAGGTGCTGCTCCTGAAATCCCTGTCACACTGCCACACGGCCCCATAATGGTCACTCCATCCTAAGCCTTTACTCTGGGTCACTCTTGACAGTGCAAGGGATAAGTCCAGAAATTAATTACCCCTACAGAAAGGGAGAGTTTTAAAGAAGAGCAGAAAGGGACCAAGATTCCCCATTTTGGATGCCTGCTTGTGTACCAGACCGCAGCTGTGTTTATGGGAAAAGACATTTTCACATTCCAATAATTTTCATGCACACCAGGCCTTGTGTAATTTTTTTCTTTCCATTTACAATATTATGTATTTTATATGATAAACTTGAAGTGAGGCTTTCGTGCATGAATGATAACAGTTTCCACAATATTTTTTCATATGCAGAGACATTTTGTTTTGATCTCATGGGGCATGAGTCAACTCCTATTTCAAAGCCACTGGAGTCCTTCCAGTGACTTTCCCAGAGCCTGGCTGACTGGGAAGACGAAGCCTGATGCATTGTAGGTGCAAGTCAGCATGCCCTGTGGAGGCTCAGGGCAGCTTGGTAGAGCAGCTCAAAGGAAAAAAAGGCTCAATCAAGAAAGTGTGTTAATAGCATTCAGTGAGCTTGGTGCAAATTCAGAATCTCTGCCCCAGAAAAGCACATGCTGCAGCATCACAGGCCCCTTGGAGAAGCTGGCAGCAGTGGGAGTTCAGCACTGCAAGATCCACAAAGGGCCCATCAGAAAGGTGCCACGTCCCTTAACCTCGAGGCTGCAGGAGTCAGGGGCAGCCATGGAACTCATCTGAGTGGGACAAACTGGATTTCCTGGGGGTTTCCTGGATTGCCCAGGCTCTGCACCCTCACAAATGCAGCAGCCCTGAGACCTGACCTGGCTGCTCCTGAGTGCTGCCTGCACGGCGACACTGCAGGGTGACACTGCATGGTGACACTGCAGGGTGACACTGCATGGTGACACTGCATGGTGACACTGCATGGTGACACTGCACGGTGACACACTTCAGGGTCACACTTCAGGGTGACACTGTATGGTGACGGTGCAGGGTGACACTGCAGGGTGACACTGCAGGGTGACACTGTATGGTGACACTGCACAGCAGAGCTGAGGCCACGCACTGCCACCATCCCTGAACATACAAGGGAGTTTCCCATGAAGATTTCCAGACTCCCGGTGCCAGTGTGGGATCCCACACAAACTCAGGCACGTGCCCATCCCATGTTCATGAATTTTATCCCCCTTTTCCATGGACTGCTGGAAAAGCCATTTTGGTTTTTGGTAGGAGCAAGTTTCGATGGGGAAATAACAGGTTCCCCAATTCAGCAAAATTCTAGCAATTTGTGTCAGCTCAGAAAGATGACCCTGCTCTGTGGGGTCAGTAAGGAAGAGAAACAGGCTCTGGAAGACATAAAATGAGCAAGCAGCAGGTCAGGTGCCCAAAGCTACTGAGTAAGCATCCTCACTGTTGACAAGGCTTACATGTCCAGAGCTGTTGGTGGCACAGGGCTGGCCAGGGGGGTCTGTGCCATGCACACAGAGGTCCTGCCAGCAGCAAGGGGCTGAGCAGCACTCACAGAGGGGTCTGTGCCATGCACACAGAGCTCCTGCCAGCAGCAAGGGCACCGTGCAGAGGTGCAGCACTCACCCAGGAGGGCCCAGCAGGTGGAAGCCTCTGCCTGGCTCTGCTGCCAGCCCTGGGGCTGGTGCAGTGTCCTCCACCACCAGCCCTGCTGAGGAAACCCCACGTGGTTTGGAAATTAGGTGAAGTGTTTTGTGTTTATGAAACAGCTCCTAGGAGTTTGAGAAGGGGGCTGGTGGTGTTTGCACACAAGCTGGACAGACTCTAACAGGGTGCATGCTCTGTTGTGTCAACTCCTGCACCTGCATAAGATTTTTTTCAAATATCCCTGTGAAAGGAGGGAGCCAAACAACTGGGTCCAGTCAGCCCTGCCTGTGCTCCCACTAGAGCCACGCTGAACATTTTTGCTCATGGAGCTGTGGGATGCTGTGGGAAATCTGCTTTCCAAAAAGCTTTTTCTCCTGTGTGAAGTCAAGGCTGGCCAAAAGCAGGGTGTGGAGCTGCAGGGAGCAGGAGCTGGAGCAGCCTGGCTGCAGAGCTGATGGGGGGCTCCTCCAGAAGAGGGGAGAGCTTGTGGGGAGCCCAGGAGTGGCAGCACTGCAGCCCAGGGCTGGCACAGGCAGAGCAGCAGCTCCCCAACACCACCTTCATCCCTCTCAGGCAAGGAGGAGGTTTAGCCAAAGAAGAATGAGGTTGAAGCACATTTTCTTGTGCTTTCCCAGACTGCCAGAGTTACCAACATGCTTCTCATAGTATGTTTTGGTTTCCTCTGCCAGAGGGTGCCTGGACCCCTTCTTAGCAACACAGATTCTCATTTTTGCACCACCTGCAGAAGGTCCAGCCTGGCCTGTGTTTGTTGTAGAGTGACACCAGGATTCAGTCCACAGAGGGTTGTTGACCTGGGAAGAGAGAGCTTCTAGAATTGAAGGGCTGGGCAATTTCTTGGAAACTGCCTTATCAGCACAACTGCAAGCTGGGGCTTCAACAGCCCTGCACGTCCCTGGTTCCTCCTCCTGCAGTTCAGCGTCCATATGCTGCACACATATGTTTATTTTGTAGCTTTCCATTTAAAATAGCCTTGGGCCCAGATTGCCAGAGTGCCATGAAGCCAAGATCAGTTGCTGTGCTGATACAGAAATCAGGGCTCAGGGAAGCCCTGAAAGCAGCCAGCAGTGGGGAGCAGTTGTTTGTGCACAGAGGCTGTGAGGGCTGATTCCAAGAACCTCACGTGCCCTTCCTCCTCTGCTGGAGAAGGGAATCACAGGGGGGGTCAGAGGGTGTTATCAGCAGGGTAAAAATTGGTGAAATAGGAGCAGAGAGGCATTGGCTTTGCATGGCAAGGACAGTCAGGTGCAGGCTGGTCTGAGAGCAGTGGAGCTGGGCTGAGAGGGGATGGATGGGTGCAACACTCCAGGGATTTAAAATAAAACCTGACAATACATTAAAGGCTGCTGGGGGATGAGCCTGCACTTACAGCTTCAGGCACAGGAGTTTCACAGGGTCAGGACAGGCTGGGTCACTGTGAACCCCCTACAGGGGGTCTGGAGTGCCTCAAACCTTCCTGGCCAGAGAAAATCTGGCAGCCCAAGCAGAGCTGCCACCCCTTGTCATCCCCCAGCTCCTGCTAGGATCTGGGACAATGCACAGCTGGGCAGTCTCCATCCCACATTGGGATTCTGGGGAAGGCATCTCCTGGGAGAGCTGGAGAGAGCAGGAGCTTTGCATCTGGGATTCAGCCCTCATCCCTGAGAGCCAGTCTGAGTGAGAGTCTCGGGAGCAGCCAGCCAAGCCCACCTGGCTGCCCCCAGCAGGACAGGCAGAGCCAGCACCTCCCTGGCAAACAAATGTCCCCAGAGCGCAGGCACGCAGCACCGAACTCTTCAGCCCCTGAGTCACTGCTGGGATAATCCTGTTTGCTCTGTCTTAGTGACTGGGGAGAACCATAACCAAGAGAAACAGCAGGATTATCCCCCAGCATCTGTTCCCACTGAAAGGATTATCACAGCTGGCTGCACCCATGACATCCCTGGGTATCACCATGACATCCCCTGGGTATCACCACGAAAGCAGCCTGGGTGATGTGGCAGCCCACCAGAAGAAGACCTCTCTCCCCTTCTGCATGTCCCTTTCCTGGGTATTTTCAGCCTCTGGAAGCTCCTTACAAAGGCCAGCCCATGTAGACACAAGTGTCAGTGTTTTCATGTCTGCAGAGCACGGACTTGCTCCCCAAATAGCTTCATCCCTTGTCTGTCTGTCAGGGAGGCAGTGTGAGAAGTATGGGCTGCAGACTGCAGGGCTGAGAAGACAGACAGCAGCTTTAAAACACTTTAAAAACAAGCTTTTTTTTTCCTGCTCAACATTCCCTGTGTTTTTGTTGCTCCAGCACAGTACCTGACCCACTCACCTCACAGCATGGTAGGGCTCTGTTGTGCTGCCTTTACACCACCAACACAATGGTGGCTGATGCAAGAGCTATTTACTGCAGAATGAAAATGATGAAAATGATTGATTGCAGGAAGAGGCATCTTCCTCAAAGCTGTTTACATGGAGAAGCAAGAAATCTGGAGAGGGTCCAGAAAATTTTTGAAGGGACTCAGCTCGTCGGTGGATGCAACAGGAATGCAGCCCTCCTGTAGATGGAGGGCTTGGCTCTCAAATTCACCTTCCAGACACAAAACCTGCCCCACTGTGCCCTCCTGGCTCTCCTGTGGGGTCACCTGGGATGCCAAGGTTTGCTCAATCGCTGTGAAATTGCCCGTGGGCTTTGCAGCAGTGCCCTGAGGGCTGGTCCTACCCCAGAGAGGTGCTGCAGCTGCCCCAAGGCCTCTGTTAAATGAGCTGACACCCCTTTCCATTGGTCTTCTCAAGCAAAATCCTTCCATCTCTCAAGCAGAGGACTTGGAGAATAAATTGCCACAAACACTTTTTTTTTTCCTATAATGGAATGTAACATTAAACTAAACACTGGAACATGGAGAAAAACAAAGCAAAAAACCCCACGGAAATGATCCTTAGCTTCTAATGATTTTTGCAAAACACTGCTGAAATTAGGTTTTATAGAAAAAAATTGTATTTATCATATCTGTCAGCACTGGAAAACTATGGTTAAATTAAAACTTTATTTTAAACCCTGACTACGATCCAGCAGTGATATGAAATTTATAAATAGCTTATCATACACCACAGTATAAAAAGTACATTTCGCCTCTTGTTATTGAGACTGATTCATTGTTTTATATGAGATGGGAATCAGCTTTACCCCTCTGACCATCAAAACAGAGAGAAAAAATTAAAACCACAGGGAGGAGAGCAAAACCAACCCACAGATCAGTGTCTCCTGTGAAAGGGGCCATAGGAAAATGGTCCCTGTTGGAAAAAGCCACCCTGAGGCTGAGGGTTGTCTCCATCTGGGCTGGGTCCAGGCAGCCCCAAGCAGCACAAGTCTCTGATCCCCCTTGGTGCACAGGATCTCAGGCCCTGACCTGCATAAAAGCTGTTCTCAAGCCCTGGCCAGCCAGGCCCCCAGCCTAAATCAGTGACACTATGCATGGCTGGCTCTTTCCAAAGCCCTCACCCCGTTGTTTTTGGCCGTGGCTTTGACAGGATGGCTGCAGACAACTTCTTGTGCCAGCTCAGCTTCAAAGCAAGAAAAGTGCTGTGGCCCTGGTCCCAAGGCACTGCAGAGACTCTCCTGGCACAGGGCACAAACTGGGCACTGAGGCTGATTGTTTTGCTTGGCCAGGGATTCCCACGTGGCTGATGATGCTGATGCCTCTCCTGTGTTCCTGCCATGCTCCTGGTGCTTCCCAGCAGCTCAGGTACCCTGCTCAGCCACAAGAGCAGAGCTTGCCTGGGTTTTTATGGTGTTCCTTGAGATTTCTAAGCATACCAATGTCAGTGGTGCCTCTGCCAGAGGAGACCAGCAGCTTCCAGGTGGGAGAGGATCTGAAGTATTCCCCTTGGATATTTCAGTCTTGGAACCTCAGATAGAGGAGACAGCATCCCTTTATCCTAGCTCCATTAATATCCCATGAAAAAGGCAAATGTTCCTCATTTTTGGGGCCAGGCAGAGTCAGTGTGCTCTGCTCTGGCCATACCCCAGACTCTGTGTGTGTTTGGGGGGGATGCAGACCCTGGGCTGTGGCACAGCAGCACAAATGCAGCCCAGCAGGATGCTGGCTGGCTGGCTGCAGAGCATGCAGCTGCACAGCTGCTCCTGCATGCAGTACAGGGACCACCACTGGAGTGGCAGGGGGTCTGTGACCACAGGGTGGCTTGGAGAATGCTGTGGAGCAGCACAGAGAGGGAGAATGGGAAGCTCCAAGGAGGAGGCTCCAAGCAGCAGCAGCCAGGAGCCAAACGGTGACATGGGGAGATAAGGCTCTTGATGGATAGACCACAGAAGGTTTGAAGGTTTTTGTTCTGCTTGGATAAGCAGTCAAATATTCACACAGATAAGCTCCAGAAATGCATCTGCTCTGAAAACCTTTGTGTCTTAAAAAGCAGGGCTGGAAATAGAACAAGAGAATTCCTCTGTGGCTTTTGTGGCTCCTGGGCTTCCCTTCCCCAGCACCAGGATGACCAGAATTACCCACACAGGCAAACCAAGAGTCAGGACAGCTCCCACAGCCAGACCTTCCCTGAACCTCAGGCATTCAGCTGTGCCTGAGCCCCAGCCTAGCTGAGGACTGAAGGCTGAGGATGGCCACAATAAACCTGCACTTGGAACGTCAGTGCTTGAGTGGAGTGCTTTTGGAGGGTGCATCACTTCCTTGGAAACAAACTGGAGTCCTGTGCTTTACTCCAGCGAGTTTCCTTGTACCATAAGTTGTTTAAAACTGTTTGTCATTATGCATTTCCCACTCAGACAAAAACAGACCACAAAGCCTGAGGCACCAAGGCTGGTAGGAAAACGGAAATCCTGCTCCAAGTGGGCAGAGAGCAGCTCCCTGGCTCTGGGCAGCGCTGGCAGACCCACCAAAGGTTTGGGGCAGGAAGCAGCAATTTCTGTAGAAACCTTTCAGGTTCACCTTTGAAATATGACTCCCAATCAGTTCTGCAGAATTCCTGTCTGAGCATCCCCCAGTTTGGCATGCTGAGGGAGGAACCAGGTCCAAACCCCGAGGTCAGAGCAGCAGAGGGCTTCCAGCAAGCCAGAGAGTCCCTTTGGGGTCCCACACAGGGTCAGCTCATCTCTTCCCCTGTGCCTCTCCCTGGGCTTTTCAATTTGCCATTCATTACTTTGCCCTAATGAGTCTCCCCATCCACCCCTAGCTTTAACCTCTTCCCTGCCAGGCTGTGTCTGGGGTTTACAGGAGAAAGTTGTTTATGTTAAATTGCTTTGTAATCGTTTCCTCCTCCGCCACCTCCCTTCCTTCCCCAATAAAAGCCCTACGGCATGTTTGGCAAATCCTCTAAACAAAGACGAGGGTTTGGAGACCCAACAAATATTTGGTGAACCCAGCGGGGGAATAATGTCTTTTTTGAAGGACGTTGCAGCCTGAATTCATAATAGTAGGAAATCAGTGTCCACCCTAGGTAAGGAATTGTCTACTTGCAGCCACCAGGCATAAAATACAGATGGCCCTGCAGCCAAAAGTCATCACTGGGTGCAGGGGGTTAACCCTGTGTTTTCCTCCCCAGTCAAGATGGTGCTGATGGCAGCAAATCCATGTGTTTGCTGATTTCCAAATACTCGAAGTTGTGACAAGTGGGCAGGGAAAGGAGTACATAAAAAGGCAAGAGTGTTTTGAACTCACCTAGGCTGATGAACAGAAGCACAAGGCAATGAAAATCCATTAGCCTGACTGCTCCCTGCAGAGGAAAACCAGGCACACAAAATCCAATTCATTATTCTCTTTCTTATTTAACGGTAAGTAAGTCATTGAACTTTACTACTTGATCTATCCATTTTCTTTAGTAGTAGGGCTGCAGGAAATCTTTCTCTTCTCAAAGGGGGTTTCAAGTTTCTCACTGATATCACATAAAAAATACTTGGGAGTGTATGAGTAAAAAATAACTGCATTTCAAAGAGAGCTTGAGCCATGCAGATAATGATAATTTTTCTTCTCTGAAGCACAGAACAGAAGAGGGGAGGCCCCTGGGAGCTGGGAGCACCATTGTTCTTCTTCCAGGCCATTATCTGGAGACAGGCTCTGAGATAGACTCTGATGAGGCCATGGGAAGGATTATCTGCTTGGAGTGCTAATGGCATGCATTTGACAACATCAACCTTTTAATTTATGAGGTGCCTTGTAACCTACAGGCAAAAAATTCATACCATGCAGTAGCCCAAACACATCCGGTGCAATTAAAAATTGTCTGATCAAAGCCCAGCCTGCTCTACAGCCCCACTTCCCCAGTTGCAGCTATGGAGAAAAGTCCCACCTTCCCAAAGGCTCCTCACTGGATTTTGTACTGTGATGGCGGCGTTATATAACGAGAAATATATTAATGGAAACTATCCAGCACTGAAATCATTCCAGCCTTTTTATCACCACATTCCTTGCTCCCACATAAGTGAAGTGTGCAGGAAAAAAAGCTGCTAAACATCATTCACCAGCAGACACACATGATGGGGTTTGCTCACCAGCCCCTAACAGTTCAGTGGTGCCCATGAGTGTTGGGATTCATACATACACTCTGGGCAAACAGAGCTGCTCTTCCTGGGAAATTATTTTTCCACTGTCCCTGGCTTGTGGCCATGTCACCCTCTTGCATTTGAGGACAGTTTAGTGCTAGTAACTCTAGTGACCCACATGAGTTACTCTTTTAGCTGCCCTGGTCCCAGCCTCCGTCAAAAGTTTGTCCCATGCCCCATGCTCTGGTCCTGGAAACAATCAGACTTCAATAATTTTTTGTTTCTATTGCACCAGCATTTGTAAAAAAAACCAAAAAAACCAGCCAACCAAAAGTGACTTTTCACATACAGTGAGAAGCTTAATGGCTTAGTCACTATGCCTCTGAATAGAATATTCAGAGCAGCTTCTGAAAGGGAGGGAATGTTTGGGTGGCAAGCCCCCTTTTTTCAGCACCAGTCAAGCAAAACAATGGGCCAGAGAGGGCTGGTCTGGGTCTCAGCTTCTGCAGCATCACCACTGGACATGAGACTGGTGACCACAGTGATGGATTCAAACCAAGGCTGCTACTAAACCAGATGACCCCTAACCCATCACTCTGCATCTTCCTGTGCCAGTTGTTACACCTGTTTGTGCAACCTGCAGGGTGAGCTGAAACAAACCTTGTCTGAAAGGGCTGGTTTCCAGCCAAGGAGCCCACTGCCCCTGCAGCAGCACAGGCAGCAGAGCCAGCCTGGGAAGCAGGACACGGAACGGGAATTGAGGGCTGGAGAGGAGAGGGGACAGTCACTAGCCCTGGCTTGGACAGGCTGATGTTAAAAACCACAGACAGGCATCCACCCTGTTGCCAGACAGCTGGTAACTGCCTGGCAGTGAAACAGGAACAAAACCTCTCCTGTGGATGCTCTCAAGGTGGTTCAGAGCACTGCTACAGCACCTGTTGTGACTGGCAATTATGCAGCACCTGCCTTGTGCTGCACGTGAGATAAAAGCTCCAAAAATCCCGAGTATTGGACTCAGGCTGTTTTGTGAGCATCCCCACAGATGCTCCCGTGTCAGATCCAGCCTGGTGGTGTGGCTGTCCCAGTCTGGGGACAGGAACGCACTGGGGTAGCAGCGATGCTCAGGCAGGGCTGTGTGTGAGCAGCAGGTCCCACATCACATCACATCACATCACATCACATCACATCACATCACATCACATCACATCACATCACATCACATCACATCACATCACATCATCACCCTCATGCCTCCTCCCGGAGAGGATCCAGGATTGAGGATCAAGGATTGAGGATCAAGGATTGAGGATCAAGGATTGAGGAACGAGGATTGAAGATCAAGAATCGGGGATTGAGGATGGAGGATGGAGGATTGAGGATTAAGGATGGAGTATTGAGGACTGAGGATCAAGGATTGAGGATGGAGGATTGAGGATGGAGGATGGAGGATGGAGGATGGAGGATGGAGGATGGAGGATCGCTGCCTGCCAGCGAGCGCTGCCAGCCAGCCAGCACAGCCCACACCGCCTCCTAAGTGAGCTAATTGAGATTTTATTTGACAGCTCCCAAGTGAGCATTTAGGGGAAGAGCAGACAGACACAGCAGCCCTGGCTGAAGGCGGCTGTGGAACAATGGGAACTCTGTGGGATATCTCCCAGCTCACCTGCTGCAGCCGGAGAGGAAGCGCTTCTCCCTCGCTGCACAATGAGAGGTGGCACAGGCTGACACTCACCTTTGTGTCTCAGGACACCTCTGGGTCCCTGCTGGAAGCCAGGACATCCCTCTGGCTGTCCTGGATGGCTCAAGCCCCTGCCAGGGGGATCAGAGACCTTGGCACTGAGCCCAAGACACCTTTGATTTTGACCCATCGAGCAAGTTACCAGCTTTATATGAAGAATTACAAGTCAAGAGAGTTTAGGTAGAATAATAGTTTGTCACAGAGTGAAAAATAAATTTTTGAGGTTTTTAGAATGGGGCCTCGGAGTCCCAAGATGGAGGAATTTGGGTGTACCCTGTCCTTCTTCTTTCTTCTTCCTGGCCTCCATGTGCTGGGTGATGCTGGCACTTTTGGATTGGTTAAAGGTGGAAACTCACTGTCTAACGTAGGTGATAGGTATTGGGGAGTTCTGGTAAATAATATACACGTAGTTTTTAATATAAAAAGATAACACCACCCTGAGAGCAGTCAGTGTGCCTCAACCTGACCTGCCAGACAGACCTCGGTGGGTCAGAGAAAGAATGTTATAGGTAAGAAACAATAAACAACATTGAGAACAAGAACAGAAGAATCCTGACTCCTTCCTCAACTGCTGGGCTGGGAAAAGAGACTTGTACGCATCTGAGAGTCCCTCTGAGCAGCAGAGATTCTGAGAGGTCCCTGCTGACACCCAGGCAGGTGAGAGGAGCACACACTGTACACCCAAGGTGATGGGGGCACAGAGAGTGTCCCTAGGGACGCTTTGGAGGATGGCATTTGTCCTTCACCAGGGTGTCTGTAACCCTCACTGGACCAGTCACTGCAGGGCTCTTCATCAGCACATGGAAACTTTAACCCTGAGCACTGTTCTCCCTTCCCCACTAGGAATTGCTTTTCTCTATTCCTTCTTCTTAACAAGAGGTGTCTAAATTTTGGCAGCAAAGCACGGTTCAAATTTTACCACTGGAAGAATGTTTTGTGATGAGCTATCGTGCTGCACCTGCAATTGCTCCTTGCAGTGGCAGGGTCCCCCTCTGAGGGAGGGCAGCTTGCAGGTTTTAAGGGGGCTGCAGCACTCACCTGGCCCTGCAAAATGCCTTGTTGGTAGCTGAAGCACATAAACACTGAGCAGCTGCTGAGATTTTGAGCTCTTCAGTCTCTCTATTTGCTTCTTTGGTGTATACACTTAGATCTGCCTTTCAAAGCACTGTCCCAATGAGCTTAAGAGCAATTATCAAAATAATTTTAGTAGGAAGAAGCCAAATATCATGGCTTTGAGAGAGCCACTGGGCCAGGCTTGCAAAGGTACATCACTGCCTAGAGACACACAACAGTTGCTAATGGCTAAGGCACTGAACTAGTAAAAAATCCTCATTTAATCCCATTAAGGACAACAGGATTTGGTGCATTACACAGGATCAGATGGGAAGGGCACACCATTACATCTGAGATGCTCTGCTAATCATGCCAATAGCAAAAGTCTGGAAATGGTAAGCTTCTGTTTTCTACTTTAGGTTGTGAACCTGGAGGTCAGGACTCATTTCCTATTTGTCTGGGAATTTTGCACTCTGGTGCAGCCAGCATTAATAACTCTGAGCATCAATCCTGAAAGGAATGAGGAAAACCAAACCTAGACACTGCCCAGCACCTGGTACAGTTCATATCTGCTGCCTGAGCACAGACAAAAAAAAATTGTTCTGCTGGGTGCTAAGGCCAAACAGGCAAACATTACCATTAAAAACCCGGAAGCTGAGTGAGGCAGGGAAGAAATAAAGTTATTTTGTGAAGCAAATGTGAGTACCAAGCTGCTGGTTTTGGTGAACCAGGAAGCTGATCACCAGTTTACATAACAAACCCAAACTCTGCTCCATTTCCAGCACAGCAGGCCCAGTTCTGTGGCTGGTTGGGAGGACAGAGGATGAGTCAGGGCAGGGCATGGCTGGCAGCCAGTGCCAGCATGCCCGGGGCAGCACGGGCACACCCTGCACCCCACAGCACCTGCCCACAGCACTGCCACCCCCGAGGCCATGGGGCACCTCCTGCTTGGCACCATGGAACAGGAGGGTGGCTCCAGGCTGGGGGACAGCTCCAGGTCCAACAAAACTCAGCTGGAGCCACTTGGAGGGAAGGAGGAGGTGCTGAGGGGGTCCCATGTGTCCATGGCTGGCCAGGGAGCTGCGTGTCTTTGCATCAGCTGAAAGCTGCTCAGGTGTGCTTTAGTCTGCTGCTGTTATCCACAAAGAACAAGAAAAACTTCTAGGAATGTTTTTGGGCATACTTCAGCTGCCAGTCCTTTGGTGGCATGGTCCCATATGGAATGTCTGACCTCACACACTTCTTAACCTGTGTTTCCACAGTGCCTCTGCCTGGTGCATCCCTCTCCAAACCAATTACACTTTACCAATAAAAGGCAACACCCACAGCATGGCCAAAGATAACCCAGTTTTCCTTTTTGCCTTGCCAATCCTGTGTTTGCTCACCATCATCACCTTTTCTATCCTTTTCCCATCTTGGTCACTTTTCCCAGCAGAGTTTGGCAGGCTGAAGTTACTGAATTGCAGGGATAAATCACCTGCTGTTACCATGGGCAGCTGCTCCTGGCTGGATGGGCAGGCACACAAACATCTCAGAGGAAAAGCAGATCGATTTCTCCTGCCACATGACTGTCCAAAAATATTGTTGATCTTACATTATGTGTGACTGTTTGTATGGAGAGAAAGAATCCTTACTTCCTCCTGGGCCGTTTGGGAATTTGGCAGGGCCTGAAAGCGAGTCAGTGGTGCATAGGGTAATGCTCCATGGGGAGAGTGTGCTTAGTGCTATTGCAGGAGATCACATTAGTGCTCTTGACACAACCAAACACAAAGTCCCAGCTGAACAATGAGTTTTTAGGAGGAAAAGTGAAACGTTAGCAAGGCGTGTACATCGCCGCGAATTTGCTTCATCTTGCTCGTTGATGTGGTGGTAACAGAACTATTTTTAGGTATAATCCTTCAAACAGAACATGACTTCTCCTTTCTGATTAGTACAAAGCTGGCTGCTAGTCAAAGGATAATTATTTCCCAACACATCACCTAACACACACCAGCAAACAAAACACTCATTATTTGGACTACCCAGCACTAACTGTTGTTTAGCAGTTAACATTTTCTCGACAGCTTTAAATAGGACTAATTGCTCCAGCTTCATTAGCAGAGGTCATTTTCTGTTGGTGACAATACTTTTCTGGAGATAGTGTCTCGTATGAGATTAGATTATCAGGTCAAATTCTGCTCCCAGTGGCAATGATGCCTGACCGCATTTGGCCTCACGAAAGTCTGCTCTTCTCAGTTCATAGCTGCCCAATTTCCAGGCCTGCAGCTGATGTATTACATAAAGGAAGTAAGTGCACTCCACCAGACGGGAAATTACAATAAATTAGGAAAGTGTGCAGCAAAAGGAAGGTTTGCAAAATAGCCACTTCAAGGTTATTAATAAAATCTCAGCCTCAGATAGTGTTTAGGGGGAAAAAAAGCTGATAAAGAAGTAAAGAGGTTGTCCTTATAATCGACGACACATGGATATCCAAGAGGAGAAGTAGCATCTGCGTAAGAACCAGTGCATGCAGAAACTCAAATACCCAGCTGATGCTGTCAAATGCACAGTTCAGACCATAAGCCACCTTTTTTACACATAGTTCTGTGCTGCTTAGAGCTATAGACAGTGGATACTGAGGGCTGCAGTCTCAGAGTGCAGCGGATTTGCAGGAGGGCTTCTCTCCTGGTGGGGAGTTCTTCTGCAGGTCTGAGCCTGCTGCAGGTCTGAAACAGCCTCCACTTCCCTGAGCACAAGAAAAACTGAATCCAGTCCTGATCTAGTCCCATTCAAACACGTGGAGAGAGGCAGCCTTCTTTTCAGGAGTGCTGAGCAAACACTGCACGGAGCGTGGCCGGCGCCTTGGAGAATCAGGTGCCTTCCCCGTGGAAGTCTCCAGGCATCCTCGCCAAACAATTCTGGCCCTGGCAGCTGCAGGACATTTTCCCTGAGCAGATTTCTGGTTTACCTGTGTCTCCCTTCCCTGCAGGCCTGCAGGTCTTTGCTGTTGCTCTCCTGCCCACGTACGTGTGCAGCCGCATGCCTGCCACCTTTTCTTTCTGACTCGCAGCTCCAACTGCTAATCCATGTCTGGTTTTCGTCAGAAAAAAAATACTCATCCTGAGTGTTTGACTCGCTGCCTCCAGAGTATTTCAGCTGCCCCACAGTGCTTCTCAGAGTATCCTTCTTCCCTGCAGAGAACAGCCTGTTCTGAGTGTGATCCACAGCAGACTGCTCGCCAGCAGCCTCGCCTTCCTCGCACACGTGTGTGCCATATGTCCTGCTCTGTCCTCACTGTTACTGTACCACTGCCTTTTCCACGCCGTGCAGGATGGACTGGCATGCCCTGTGCAGGCTGCCAGTGGGATTACTTCAGCTGTCTATGAAGGCACTCAACGTGTCAGCCTCCAGACTCTTCCAGCAGGTCCTCAGCTGGCAAAAATTCAACAGCAGGCAAATCCTGACTGCTTTGCTGACACAGCTGGCCCTGCTGAGGTCAGTGGGCCAAACTCATCCTACCTCAGTGCCATTACACTTGTCCAGGAGATGCATCACCCAGTACAGCTCTTCAGCAGGGCAAGCAGAGCAAGTTCTGGCCATAAATTTCCCACCTAAGCTGGACCCTGTTGAAGCAAAAATGTCACCACTTTTTAAAGTCTAAGGACAGGAGTGTTTGAATAGTTAAAACTGAGTGTGTGAGCTGAGTTATGAGATGAAGAGCCAAGTCCATCAGGCTGTCCTGCTCCATGCAGTAGACCCTGTGCTTCTCCAGGATCCAGCACCCTGCTGAGGATGAGGGCTTGACAGTGACTTCAGTTCCCAGCCAGGTGCTGGGATCCTGCCCTGCTCTACCCAGCAGGCAGGGACCTGGCCCTGCCCTGGCTCTGTGATCCACAACATGCACAAGGAGAGCAGCACTGTCTCCCCATCCCATCCCATCCCATCCCATCCCATCCCATCCCATCCCATCCCATCCCATCCCATCCCATCCCATCCCAGACATGCACAGCCAACATCTTGCTGCAGCTCCTGGCATCAGATATCACTATCCAGGGCACCCTTTTGGTCCTGTTGTGTTTGCTATAATCAAAGATAAAACCAGATTTTTTTTTAATTATTTGATGGCAAAGCCCACTTCACTTAGCTCCTGATCTGATGTCACCCCAGCATTTTAAGGAGCCCATTTCACTCTTACCAAGGAACACCATTAACTGCAGCTCACATCAAACTCCAGTGACATCAATGGAAAAGTATTATTTACTTCTCCAGTCCCTTTATTTTGTATTTGCATGAAAAGAGTAACTCTTTTTTCCCCCTGAAAATACAACATTAGAAATTGCAAAGGACAAATTCCTTAACTTTGAAAACAAAGAAAAATGAACAAATGGTTTCCAAAACAAACCGTGAGCCACCACCCTGAAGAACTCGCTTTGGGAAGTGCTGTTCCTGGGAGCTGATATTTAATTAAACTATACTGCTGAGTTTAATAAAGCCAAAAAAATACTTCACTTTTATTCTGCACTGTCTTTTTGTTTCTCTGCCTGCCATTTATTCATTTCAGTAATGAAAAACTTTATGAAACCACAGGGTAAAGCACACCTTCATAAAGCAATAAAGGAAGACAACCTTTTGGAGCAGGGGTACAAAGCTGCAGCACTTCTGCTCACTGTAACTCCTTACTGAGATCAATGAAAAATACAACATTCAGTTATCAGACCTGCTGGCAGCATGAGGTGGACCCACTTGTGGGGTGGCATGTAATGCTTACAGAGATTTCTTTCTACTCAAGACCATTTTAAGCTTTCAAATTAAGCGTCCTCTGTAATCTTAAATATTCTGGTCTCCTGACTCCCAGCCATGTACTCCAATGACAACAACAACAAAAGAAAAAAGGGGAAAAAAAGACAAGAATATATTCCAGAAAGGAATAGTTCGAGAAAATGAGTATTCATTATCAGAGTGGAAACACCTTGTCATTAGCCATTAATTTTTTCCCATTAATAAGGGAAGTCAGTGGACCTCACTGCAACAGGAACACAACCATACTGGGTTTCAAACAGGTTTTTTACAAGACTGTGTCAGGAAAAGCCATTAGATCAAGTTGTATTGGTAATCTGAGCCATCTTTGGAGAAAAACAAATGCTGTTCTTCCCATTATAGGTTGGTATTGTTTCAAAACCTATAGAGACACACTTGCTTGTGCTGCAATGGTATTTATTGCACATAGACCAATTACTTACACAGTAGTAAATTGCACCAAAGTATAAATATGTTATAAAACACACACACAGAGAAAAATGGAAATGACACACAAGTGCTAAAATAACAGCAGATTCACGTGGGCATTTGGAAATAAAAATAAAAATAATAAAGTCTCTTAAGATATTTTAATTTATAATATGGATATATTTACAGTACCTTCAAAAAATAATATTAAAAAAGTCACTCTCTCAATAAAACTATAACAGATCAGACAAAACCAGAAATCAGGTTCAGGGTCGGTGTAACGCAAACCTCCGTTTCCTTTTCAATCTGCATGTGTGTATGTGTGTGCAAGTAATATCTTCAAATAACTTTACAACTCTTTAACACTGTGCAAAAAACGACTTTGTCGCCATTTTTAAAAAAAATGTGCAGTAAATTTTTGTTGCCAGGATTCTCCCCCCTCCCCCCGTTCATCTGTAATTACAATGAACAAGCTGCAGAAGGTTCCTCACCCCCCCTCCCCGGCCCTTGTCCTAAAACCCCATTAGTGGTATGTAAATATGCTGTTTAATATAAACATGGTCCGTCCATTCCCCTGTACAATATGCACAGTTTGAGGTAGAAGTTTCTCAGCCTGACTGCTATTGTCTGGCCGAAGGAGATAAGCACAGTAACTCACTGCTGGCTGATGCAGAGGGAATAAGCACAAGAGTGTGGGCTGGGTTGTTTTACCCCTTTCCAAAATATACCAGCGCTCCTCACTGCTCCTTATTTTCCCTCTCGCTACTCTGCAGACGAGCAGAGCACGGCTGCTCCGAGATTAAAACTCATCTTGCCGGCAGGTCTGTGTCTCCGCGCCCGCAGCACCTGCAGCACCGACCCCGCGCCTCCCCCAAATCCCGGTGCCCTCCCTGGGAGAGGGGACGAGCCCCGGGGCCGGGCGGCGGTGTCCGACCCCAGCTGAAGCCGAACCGGGCCGGCACGGGTACCCGCTGGTTCGGCCACCGGCACGGTCCTGGGACAGGCACCGAGCGCTGCCGCCACCGTGCCCGCCGTGACAGCGCGTCCCCCAAGACAGGCGGCTGCCCCTGCGATGGGCTGCTGGCTTCCTTTGCTGTCCGCTCAGTGGCTTTCCTGTTTGCTGTAGTTTCGGATGAGGTATGTCGTACACCAGTTCACCTGCTTCTATTCCTAAGTAAACACCCGCACTCCCCCTGCCACGGCAGGGATCGTTTCGCTCGGCAATAGCATTACCATGGGGCAGCTGCCGGGGCTTCCTCCGCTCCTGCGCGTCTCCCTGCCTGCCTGTCCCCCCTGTCCCGGCTCCGGCGCGGCCCCCACGCCCCCCCTATACCTTGGACTCCGAGTCGGAGGCTTTGCTATGTCTCTCCTCCAGGCTGGACTCGCTGCCGCCCCGAGTGCCCCCGTTGCAGTCGGACCAGGTCCCGGCCAGGCTGCGCTCCGGGGAGCCCACGGTGCTGATGAAGCCCCCGGGCAGCCGGGCCAGCTCCCCGCCGCCGCCCTGCAGCCACCGGTCGGCTTTCCGGCGGCAGCACAGCAGCCTCTTGAAGGCCTTCCGAAAGTCGGGGCTGCGGCAGTAGATGATGGGGTTGAACGCGGAGTTGGCGTAGCCCAGCCAGTTGAAGAAAACGAAGAGCCAGTCCGGCACCAGGTCCCTGTTGAAGACGTTGACGATGTTCACCAGGAAGAAGGGGAGCCAGCAGAGGGTGAACACCCCCATGATGATGCCCAAAGTCTTGAGGGCTTTCTGCTCCTTCATGGCCATGATGCGGGAGGTCTTTCGCTTGCTGGCCCGGCCGTTGCCGAGGATGGGCTGGTGGTGAGGGTGAGCGGGCAGGGGCGTCTGCGGCTGCTCCTGGCTGCCGTAGAACCGGCCCTCGCACCTATCGATCTTCCTCATCTGCTCCTTGGCCTCTCTGTACACCCGCAGGTACACAAAGATCATGATGAGAAGGGGGATGTAGAAAGAAATGATGGACGAGGCGATGGCGTAAGCCCTGTTGGTGACGAAGTCGCAGCAGCCCGGATCCTGGTAGCACTCCAGCGCCTGAGGGTCGTCATCCCGCCACCAGTGCATCATGATGGGCAAGAAGGAGACCAGGGCAGAGATGGCCCAGACGGTGCAGATGATGCCCTTGGCCCGACCCTTGGTCATGAGGCTCTGGTAGCGGAAAGGCGAGGTGATGGCCAGGTAGCGGTCGATGGCGATGACGCACAGGGTCTCGATGCTGGCCGTCACGCAGAGCACGTCCAGCGAGGTCCAGCACTCGCACAGGAACGACCCCCAAAGCCAGGTGCCCCGCACCACCAGCGTGGCCCCGAAGGGCACCACCAGCAGCCCCATCACCAGGTCGGCGCAGGCCAGCGAGGTGATAAACAGGTTGGTGAGGGTCTGCAGCCGCTGCGTCCTCCCGATGGCCGCGATCACCAGCACGTTCCCGGCCACGATGAGCAGCACCACCAGGGCCATCAGCAGGCTCATGCCCACAGCCCACTGCTGCGACAGCTCGGCGGCGGGCAGCTGTCTGCTCCCGGGCGGCACGGCCGTCACCCCGGCCACGGAGCGGTTCTGGGGGCCGCAGTCCGGAGGCAGCCACCCATCGCCCATGGCTGTGCGGGGCGCTCCGGCCGCCGCTCCGCACCGCGCCGCGGGCAGGAAGGCGGCGCCGCCGCCGCTGCCACCGCCCGGGGGCTGCCGCATGGCCCCGCGCCGCGCCGCCGGACGGGCCCGCCCCGACACCGCCCTGGCACCGCCCCGGTACCGCCCAGGTACAGCCCCGGTACCGCCCCGGTACCGCCCCGGCTCCGCCCCGGCACCGCCCTCCGCCAATCGGCACCGAGAGAGCGGCACCGAAGCGCTCCGCCCGCGCACCGGCCGTACTGCTGCCCCTGTTCCTGCCCCTGTTCCTGCCCCTGTTCCTGTCCTTATCCCTGCCCTTATCCCTGCCCCTGTTCCTGTCCCTGTTCCTGCCCCTGTCCCTGCCAGTACCCAGCCCGGATCCCCGTGTTTGCTCTGCGTGCCCCGCGGCTGCCGGGCACAGAACCCCTTCCCGCATGGCACCGTGGATGTCCCGGGCACGGGGTGTCCTTGTCCCGGGCACGGGGTGTCTGTGCCCGGCAGCCGCAGGGCAGGCAGGGGATACGGGCAAGGTGGGCTCCTACCGGCTTCTGGAGCAGAAGTTACTTCTCTTTATCCCTGGGAAAAAGCAATCTGCCAGCACTGTCTGCCTCACTCTCCACTGGAAAGTTATTGCCATGCCCTCCCGTTGGATGTCCCCATCAGGGACAATTGTCGCGCTCCCAAGCCCCCTGTGCCCCGTGCCTCCTCTCCCAGCCTGGGCAGCCCCGGAGCCCCCATGTCAAACCCGCTTACAGGGATGATGCTGCCAGCTCCGTGCAGGGTCTGCGGCTGCCGCTCGTCCCCTGCATCTCCCCATTCTGAATCCTCCTTTCCCCTTCTCCTCCAGCCCTGCCAGACCAAGACACTGCAGGGCTGGGAGGTGGGAGCCAGAGCTCTCTTTTCTGGCTTTTCTCTGTTGTGCTGAATGGATCTCTCTGGACTTTTGAAAATGCCTGCAGCAGCTTTTACACAGTCTGGTCAAAGCCACGAAATCTAGGGTCTGCTCTAAATATTAATGCTGTTAGTACCATTGTTTGGTAATGAGCAGTAAAGTACGTGAAACTTCAGGAGGCTGCAATGCCCAGATAACCAACCGAGCAAATCCCTGCCCAGGTCCCATCCCCTTCTGTGAAACCTGCTGCTAGAACTTCTTTGGTTATATTTCCATCTACCTGCTTGGCTCTCTGTTCTGCTCTGAAGCTGTAAGACTGCATTTTACTGTTTTAAACTTCTTAAAATAATGTGGAGCAGCCACTGAGTAAATGAGAACAATGTCCCCTCTCTCCTGCCTTTTAAATCATTGGCATGTCTTTACAGCAGCACCAAATGTTCCCCACAGCTCTCTGGGAGCAACTGGAAGTCACAGTTATTTTCTTCCCCCTATATATTTATTCTGCTAAGACTGCTCTGCTGTTCCAGCTGGCCCATAAAAATCCCTTCTAGGCTTAGGCTTGATTTACAAGGTCGCAACCTGGGAAAAAAATTATTTATTTATTTACACACTGTTTATTTAACCCTGACTAAAGGCCACACACCAGCGTGGACCTGCTGCTTGGCAAACCATTCCCTCATGTTCCCATGGACTTTGCTTTGCTGCTCGTCATCTGCTGGACCAAAGCATGACCCACTTTAGTGGGAAGGGAAGGAGGCATGGCACCTTCAGGAACAGAGGGAGACCTTATGCCAAACGAAAAGCAGAACGGTTGTTTCCAGGACTATTTGCCCAGGTCTGCTACCTGTAATTCTGATCTAAAAAAAAAAAAAAAAAAAGCAATAATATGAAACCAGGTTAGTGGAGCTGTGGGATAGAAACGATTTTTTTCTTTTCTACATTTAGCTGGAACACTTAAAGTAAGTACGAGGCCTGTGGTGCATCATTGCACCAAAACCTTCACAGATGAGATGCTTGGATGAATTTTGTGAATGCGTACAGTCCATTTTAGCATAAAATCAGCCAGAAAAAATTCAGATAAAATCTTACATATTTTTCCCAAGATGACACTGAAGCAGTGGTGGGGATACCCTGCAGCTGTTTTACTTGCTATTCCTGGAGCACCATCCATCTGTCATCTGTCCAGATCCATTATTGCTGTAATATCTTTACACAGTTAATAAATACCATAAACTAATAAAATGCCAGCTCCTTGCCTATCAAGCTATCCTATCAGATCTCCAGCAGGAGGTCTCTTCCCACCATAAGAGAAGATAAGCTTAAAGGCTGGAGGACTAAAGGAAATTATTAACAAGTATGCAATAAAGCAGAAGACACATAATTGTGTGGTGCTTCTCTGTGTCTTTGTTGGTTCTACACACATCAATCTGGAATGTCAGATCAGAGCTGGAGCCAGAATGTCTTTGGGAAACAATGCATCTCCAAAGGAAAAAATAAGCAAGTTTACGAATTCTGTACAGAACATCCCTCTGGCCCTTGCAGCACAGAGCAGCCAAATGTTCACTGTGGGCTTAACCCCTTTCAGAGCAGTTTCCTTGGTGTTTTTTTTGGGGGGTGTTTCTTTTTTTTCTTTTTTTTTTTTTTTTTTCATTTCAGACAGATCTTTAACATGATTTAAATACTTCCATTCATTTGCATACTGTTTAAGGATGTTCTGTTAGGTCAAGAGAAGAGCTTACAGCACCGAAATGGTTTGTTTCTCCTTGCTCTCCAAATCACTGTTTTTAATGAGCAACAGGTAGATCCAATGAGAACCAAAATGTATTGCATTTTAGGCACTCTGTTGGCATGAGCCGTGAAACCTCAGCATTTCAGGAACTGAAGGAACTATGTGGGTGTTTTTTAAACCCAGTCCTTTGAGATGCTTTGCACAGCTTACAGCTTATCTTCATGCACTTCCCTCCATGCAAAGCAGATTGCAAGATGTTCTGCTGAATGGGTTCTGTCCGTGCCAGCAGCACCAGCAGGGGGGCAGGAGATTGGGAATGGTGCTGGACACTGGGACTAACCCCTTCCTCCATCATTGCAGTAGCTAGGGCAGTGGATTTGCTGTTGCCACTCTGCTGTAAGCCATCCCTGCATCTCCAGGGCTGCTCTGAGCTCTGTGTTGCCTTGTCATGCCCCTTAGACAAGGATCTTGTCTTCCTTGCCCAGTCTTGGTCCAGCTGTGCCTTCATGAATCAAATTCAGGGACCACTATTATTAACATAATTCACTCTAAAAACATGAGCTATTTGTTCTCTTAAGGCATTTAACAAAGTCCACTGAAAAGCCTGGAAATCCTCCCATTGATTTCAGTGAGCCTCATGTTGTAATTCCTTCTCTGGAGAAAAAGAATCACCTAAAAGCAAATTAAAAATGCATTTGCTGTCCATTTTTCTTCCTGCTGTCTTCCTTAATCTCTTAGCAAACTTAGCATACATCTGGTAAATCATTTTGTGTTTGCTACCTGGACAGCTGACTAAAACCTGCAGGAAAGGAGGTGAGAAACAACCCTGAGAATCCTCATGTGAAGTGATCAGGCCTCACCCTCTCCCTGCTGGCCCGGGAAGAAGTCACCACTTGGCTCTATTCACACTGGACATTTGTTGTTAGAGAAATAGAGACATGATGGAACATTGCCACAAGATCCATGTCTCTTGCTTTTAAAATAAACATCTTGGCTTTGACTTGACGTTTATTTTCCATAAATGCCTCAGCCTCAATTTGGCATTTCAGCAGCAGCAGGAGGCTGTTATCCTGTGACAACACACAATTCCATTGACATTATCTCCTGAGCACGTGTGACAGTGCTCCAAATACTGCATGAAGTTGATTTCTGTTAAACAATATCAGAAGAATATAAAGCAAAGGTATCAAAGAACAGAATTTCCGGCCCCATGCTGTGTGTGTGATGCTATAATTCCATGGGGATGCTGTATACAAGTGTGAGCTAACTTAGGATGAAGCACACCCTGAGTTTGACTTTGGGGGTCCCAAGCAGTGAATGCTTATCAATTCCTGTTCACTCAAGGGCTGTGGCTGATGTGATGGTTAGCATGTACAGGACTGAGCATATCAATGTTTTGAAAAGCCCCAAACCAATCTGAACACACATGAATAAATTCTGATGCTCTGGAAATCCCTGTCACAGTAACCTAGCCATTGTACAGAGTGTTTTTTCATCAGGAGACTGTCTTACAATCATGCTGATTCATTAATTCCCTTCAGGTGATAAAAGAGATGCAGTATGTCTTTCTGTCTCCCTTTTACACACTGAGCAAAACAGTGCTGAAGAGCAGACAAGTCATGTTTCTTATCTCCTAATATCTGTGTTTGTTGCTGCTAAAAAGTCAAAATTCAGAAGAAAGCTGAGTTTGACCAACACCATTCGATTCTCCCAGAATGGACTTCATTTGCAATCTGGACTAATATTAATCTGGAGTAATAATTGTGTGCTCATTAATTCAGATTACAACTGACTGCAATTGCTCAAGTTTCTGGGTATTCCTGTCTGCATCCCCCCATACTTTCTTGACATCCAGACTCCTCTACAGAGACTCTGGCACTATGAGAAAAGGCTGCCTCTTTTTTAAGCATCAGCAATTCCTGTGAGAGAGGTGGCAAAACATTTTACAGCAGGCCAGAAAACCCTGCAGTGGCCAGAGACTTTGTTTATACAGAGAGATTGTGGTCAGAGATGACAGCAGAGGAGTGATGACTGAGTCCTCTGAGGTTTCATGTGAGTCTATTCCTGCTTCAATGCATGCTGGCTGCAAGAAGTTGCCTTATTTCTCCATCCTGATGCTTACCCATCCATAGGATGACAGTAGCATGCTTTGGGAAACTCCATTTCACATTTTACCTGGAAAAAACCTGGTGCTTTAAAACCACATCTTGATGTGTGGGCTCAATGAAAAAGCACAGCAGCAGCATTTGGGTGTCCATGCTGGGTGCTGAAATGTGGAATTCAGAGACCATTTCTTTCCCCTTCACATCATGGATAACTAAAGCACATAAGTGACTGGAATGTTCAAAAAGACTCGTTCAGTGTTTTTGGATGTGTGAGAAATCTGTGTCTCTGTTCTGAATGGCAAAAGCCTGATGTGGGCAGCATGGCTGAGTGAGGGTCAGCTCCAGCTGGCTGTGAGGGTGGGTGATGGTTAAGGCTGATTTAGATGTCTGGTCAGCCCAGTGCTGTTGGCTGAGTGTCTCCAGATGTAGCACTGAGGCCTTGGGTTCTGTAGAGACATGGGTTAGGGCTCCCACTGCGAGAAAATACATTCTGGATTTTTTTTAAACAAGAAAACTCAGTTGTGGTTCATGCTAACTTCGGGCAGTGCCATGGGAAAGATCTCTGAAGAGCTGAGATTGTGTCACTACATGTGAAAAAGTTAAATAGTTCCTTTTTCTGTGGCATTAAGAATGCTTTTAGAAGGTTTGGGAGATTCTGAATTGCAAATTTTAATTTTCAAAGCTATATTTTTGGCAGTTTAAAATATTCAGTGACAGGTTTTTTTCAGTGACTGCTTTTATTTGGTGCAAATAAATACAGAATTAGCTAAAAGAGGAAGAAATAGTAGGATGCATCAGTGTTAGATGGGGGTCTTGCAGAGCGATGCAAGGCTGTTATCAAGTAGCATAAGAAAACATAAATATTAAAAATAATCTTGGAAAAATATATTGCGACAACTTTAATTCAGCGTCGCTCTTTTTTTCCTTAACCTGTTGCTTTATTCCTCTCTGATAAATGTCTTTGATACCTGCTTCTGGAAACGGCTGAAAATGTTTAAACCTCCTTAACATCAGCCTCAGATGTAGTCAATGCCTGTCCCAGAGTGAAAACTGCTGGGCTTCAATCATCACAGAATAAATGGTTGAGTTGCACCTACCTTGCACGTGGGTGAGCTCACCCCTTGCCAGTTAATGTATTTCCCTGACAGACTTGCAGACCAGCTGAGCCTCTGGCAAGTGGGGAAGGAAAAGTGCTGGGATGCTTTGGTAGATCCTTCTAAACACATCCCCAGTGTTTAAAGCAATGCTTACAGTAACATATTTGCTGCTTATAACCTCTTCTGACTGGTTATGAGACACCTCTGCTGACCATTTCTTGGTGGAACTGGATTCTTTGGATTAAGCTTTTTGTCACCTCTGCATCTTTTGTTTTTCTGTAGCTGTGGACCAGGGCATGCACCTTTTTTATTTATTTAGTCTATCATAAAATCATTGTAAGATGGCGATAAATTGCCTCACTTTTCACCTGTTTCCTTCTCAATTTGTAATTATAAATTAAATTATGATACTCTAGTTCTGCAAATAACATTTCTGATGGAAAATCCCCTTTTAGGTACTGCCTATTGGGAAATATCTCTTCAGTCTGCATTTGGCAACAGACACCTGGTATGGTAAAGTGAAGTGCTCAGCATTCCCCTCTTTCCTGGAGGTAATGTGGATAAACATGTGTTCTGTACTTTTGGAAATCTGTTCAGAATTTAAAGCTATATATCTACATCTTTCAGTAAAATAATTGTGGTCTTTAAATGTAGTTTTAACGAGGGGGGAAAAAAAAAAGCAAGCTGAAGTGACACTTTAATCAGTGAGCCTTCCTGTCAGATTCCCCTCTAGTTTTTTTCAATGACTGATGAAGCAAAGTTAATATTGAGTCTTATCTCAATTTTTATTATAAGAACCTAATTTTGAAGTCATTTAACTAGACCTCTCTTTCCCCCATCCTCTTCAATCAACCAGACATTTAGTAATATACCAATACCTCACTATGGCTTCAAGCTAAATTCATTAATGACCAAGTAACATAAAGGACTCTTGCAAGAAATTCTTGATATGCCTGTTTTTTATATAAAATGTTTTTAGACAAAAAAGGAGATTAACCTATTTTTTTAAGGTTTTCTCTATTAGCAGCTAGACTTAATGCATATAACTCCCTCATATCTGAGTAGCAAAATCTTGCATCTGCCAACAAATTTGTAATGCATTAGTAACAAAGCCATAATTGTATCTAATAAATACTCTATTTGCTCTCACTGGGCTTTTGTGAGTCTGAATAGCTGTGAACCACTTTGCAGTCCTCATCTGAAAGGTCTCCTATAGACAGAATATTATGACTATTTTAAATAGAAAAGCTGTTATTGAGGCACCCCTGTGTTCAAGCTGTTCTTGACAGTAACCACAGCCTGCTCACTGCAGCCTTGCAATCTGAAACTGCTAAGATTGTAGTTAGCTTAGCTGTTGTCACTCAGCAAACACCTTGTTCCTTATGATTTATTTATCCTTCTATTTTACAGACTGTCCAGGAATGAGTTTGGTCCTTTTCACACATTAATTATGCATAATGATTCAGGGAGATTGTTTATGCACACACATTTCAGGCCACAGGCTCTCTCTGAGCTCTTTGCCTTCCTGATGTCTTTGTGTACTTGCTGTTCCTCATGCATTGTCCCCAGGACCCATGGATCACTGCAAACCATATCGTGTGGCATTGCTTTTGTTCCCCAAAGGATGAGTCTCCAAGCCATGAGAGGCACTTCTGGCAGGAACACAGGAGGGCTTCTGATGTGAACATTAGGGCATCTCAGTGTTCCCCAGTCCTCTCATCCAACTCTTTCTGAAATCACACGTTTTTGGAGACTGGGTTGGCATTGCTGTCAACTTTTTACTTCAGTTTCTACTCGCAGTTGTCCTACAGAGGGGTTGGTATTTTGAGTGAGGTGGGAGAATGACTGAATCTGGCCTGTGGTACAGCAATGCCCTCCTGCAGATGTAATCACATTCATTAGGTAAAAGTTAGGAAGGGATTCAAAGGGACAGACAGGAGAAATGACATTTCCCAGAAGGAACATTGCAAGGTTGGATTGTTACAGGCAACTCCAGCATCTCCATTGGTGTTTGGCCTGTGGGATTGGTGCCTCTGCTTGCAATGAACTTGTCTTTTCCTCTTTATGCCCATTTCCTGCTCTTATTACTCTTGGCACCAGTTACCATGCCATGAAAAGACATTCTTGTGGGAGCAGGACTAGGGGGGCAGGGCCTTTGTTTCTGTCTCAGTGAAAAGGTTTGATAATCCTGACATGCTGCAAGGCCTCTGGGGAGCCATGGCTGTGCTTGCACAACCACCAGGAGCAGGAGATACATGCAAGACATAAAGCAATCCCTCTGCTCTACTGAAAATAGAGTAGCAAACAAACACCTGGCATTGGCCTACTGGCAATGCCTGTGTCCACATTTAGGTGCCAACTTTTAGAAATATGTGAGCCTGGTGGCATGATCCCAAAAGCAAGCAATGAGAACAAGCAGAGGCCTTGACACTGGAGCTGGAGTGGAAAGGCTGAAAGAACTGGGTTTGTTTACTCCAGAGACATCACTAAGGGGACACAATGACAGTGTAAAATGTTCCTGCAAAGGAGAGAGGAATAAACTGTTCTCTGCTGGATACAGGAGGAAAAGGAATGGACATACATTACAGCAAGAGCCATTTAGGCTGTAATGGAGACAGCTGGACTCGAGTCTGGGATGGCTGGGAAGTAACTTCATACAATTAAGCGAGGTCTCAGGTTAGAAGCATCGCTGAATTTTAGAGTTTAAACTTCTCTCACATGTAATAAAGAGAAATGTGAGTTCTGGCTGTGCTTCAATTCTCTTTGAAGCAGCTTTTTTCTCTACGTTGTCTAATGAGGGAGCCCAGCTTCCTACATTAGCCAATTCATTTAAGTGCCTGAGGTTAAATGGGATGAATCTGGGCCTCAGTGACTGGCCTTTAGCCTATGGTTCATCCTCAGACCCTGTGGGTCCTGTGTCATGGTCTCCAGTTTCTGCTTTCACCATTGCCTTTCAACTTCTTTGATGCAGTGAATCTTTGCTTCACAAAAGCTTGAACAGCCTTAACATTACACATATTCTCTGTTCTTCAGAAAAGTTAAGCATTTGTTTACTGTGCCAAACTGTTTAATTATTTGCTCTTTGAAAATATAAACATGATTCTAAAGGCTTTGTTAGCTAAACCATTTTCCTTCTAGAATAATTGATAATGAGTAACATTTTGCCTACTGGGTCGTATTTCAGTGCAAGTCCTAAAAATCAGATGAGGGAAAAGAGGTTTTAGTCTCAGTTTTCAAAGTTTCTTTAGAAACACCTCGAAGTAGTGTAAAAAAAACCAGAAAAAGATGCCATAGCAACACCATAATAACCTGACTGTCCTACCAGGTCAGAATATGTAGCACTAACAAAAGTTTATCTATAACCTCATCACTGTGAACTAAGGAAGAATTGAGTCATCCTCTTGGTTATTTAACACCAAACACTGTCTTGTGGCAAAGATGCCCTCCCCAGAAAAATCACACTGTCCTAAAACTCTTGAGGTTTACATTTAGAAAAACTGAGATCCTTCTTAAATGCTCTGTGTTCTGGTTGTTTTTTGCTTGTTTGTTTCCTGGTTGATTTTTTTTCCCTTGAGCTTTTGGGGCGTGCTTGCTTTGCTTTTCATGTTATAAGCCTGCAAGAAAATAAAAGGTGAAGGTCTTTAATGAACTTTGCGGAGCTGAAACTGACAAAAGCAAGGAATTGATATTTCAAACTGGAATCAAAACACTTGCATTGGAAAATCCGAAAATCCGCTACATAGCACATATTATAGCCATGCTTGTATGGTCCATTCATGGCAGGAATTAATGCTGATGGAATAACTGCAAAGCATGAGGATGGTGATGATGTTGATGATGATGATTCTAACCTTTCTTTTCAAGTCTTTCATCCTGTTGTCTAATTTTAACCAGGGCTGATAGAGGACAAAAGTTCTCCAGTAGAATAATCTATCAATGTTACTGAAAATGGTGTTTGAGTGGAGTGAAGAAAGCCTACCAGTGCCTCACTCACAGGAAGGCAGCTGCAGAGCTGCTTTCACAGCAGATGTCCAAGAACCCACAAGGCAGAAGTATATTTGAAATTAAGATCCCCACAGTTTTAATTTTCAGAAGAGTAATTGCTGAAACAATATGTGGCTGGAATTATGGCACTTAAAGACTCAATTGCTCTATTGCCACCTACTCCTCATCTCCCAGCCCCAAGTACTTTGAACCCCTTTGCTTCCTATCAACAAATTAAACCTAAAGAAAAGTTTAAACACCCCCTGGGAACTACGTTTCTGTGTTTGTTCTCTACAGCCAATCTTTACTTCATACTCACTGCAGTTATTGTTACAAATCAGGACTGACTTTTTAATTTTGATTGCCAGCTCAGCCAGGTCTGCTTGATCCCTTAGAATCAAACACTGTTTTTCTGCCAGCTCTACAAGCAGCGAAGCTCCTGGGCTCAGCTAGACAGCAGCCACTGCTCTCACCCTGCTGTAGAGGCATGAGCTGTATCAGAGCCCAGCCTGCTCCTGCAGCTGCCTTGGCTCCAGAGGGGTGTTTGTGTCACTGAGCTAATCACACATGACTTGGACAAGAGGCAGGCAGGAGCAGATAAGGGGCTGTTTTTGCAGAGCCCGTTCTTTGTCCATGGCCGTGTTTTGGTGAATGAAATCATTGCAGAGCAGGCAGCAGTGTGACTGAGCAGGAAGGGAGCCTGGTTGCCCCTTAGTTACAATTCCCACTTGGTTTTGTGCTCCCAGACTTGGACATTTAACCCTTATGTGGCCCCTTCTCTAAGCAGCAACATTTTGTGTAAGAACAGTGGCGTGTTTTCTGGAAGTGGTGAACTTTGATACCTTTAAAAACAACATATATGCTAAAGAGACAGATACTTAGGAAAGAGGAGCAAAAACTTCCCCAGCATTTTCCTCATATGTGTGACAGAATACGAAAAAATAGAGCTTCTTCTGTGCAAGATTTGTCCCTCCAGTATGAGTGGGAAGCCAATAACTTGGATATTTTTAGTCCCAATGCCATGAGCTGCTTATGGCACAGAGCAGCTCCACAACAAAATTATATGCTATTTTTCTTCCCCAGATGTAACATAAATAAAACAGAACTTTCTTAGCTAAGCAGTTCCCACACTTGTTGGTTTGGTGAGTGAAATGGAGATGGTCTCTGTCTGTGGTGCTGCCCACCACACAGGGAGCAGATGCCCAGCAAAACCCATTCCCAAGTGAACTATGGTTTTCATAGTAGTGAACTATGATTTGCCCTGCTGGGCTTGAAAGCAGGTGTGCCTTCAAGGGAGGGCCTAGTTTTGAAATTTTAATTGGCTGCATGCTCTTAATTTCACAGGAAGATGATTGCAAGAAGATGATTGCAGGAAGGAAATGGGCTAAGGTGAGCTGTGAGGGGAAGGAAAATAAGCACTGTGAGACAGATGACAAACCTGGCGTGCTGCTGGAAAGGATTGCTGTGAACACGGGTGGGGAAGAACTTCTGTGCAAGGGAGTGTGCTTAGCACATTGTGATAGATGTCCTGAAGAATGGCTTTGGAAAAGACACCTGAACATAGCAGCTGAAAAGGAGGAATATCAAGAAAAACTCCCTGCTAGTGTGATGTAGCCAGCTGTGGAGCAGTCTTAGAGAAGAGCAGAGATCCTGGAGAGATCACAAAGCAGAACACAAATGTGAACAGTTTTGCTCAAGCAGAATGGTATGGACTATTCCTGTCTTTGCAATTCAACATACAAAGGATATCAAGAGAGAGATGACACTGAGACTAGAATAGACGAGAGATTTTATCTTGTGTAAGCAGAAGATCCACGGATGGGCTGATCCACACAGTTCACTAAATATGTCAGACTGGACTCCATTATTCCTTATTGTTGGTATGTCTTTCCTAGAAGCTCAAAAATATGGCTCTTCATCAATTAAAAAATGCTGGATGGAGTTTTAAAACCTTGCTCAAGAGACACATCCAGAAAATCAGGCAGCTGGCAGGATCTGAGCCTCTGTGTTTTGACTTGAAAACAAAGAAAACCCTCCTAGGAACTGAGAGATCTATTACTATCAGTTTGTCTTTTGTCTGAAATGAACCATTATCTGCTTCCTTAGGATCAAAGGTAAATAATTCATGAACACAAGAGAGAAGGAAAAAAGGATCCTTTAGCTAGAGAACTGCACATTTTGAGGCAGCCTGTTGTCAGGTCATGGCATGGCATTCCTATGTCACTGATCTGAACAGGGAAAAAGGCTTAAACAGGGGAAAAAGGTTTTAAAAAATGAATGAGCTCAGATTTTTTTTCAGAGACAGCCTTGCAGTGATGAACACACAGGGTGTTCAAGCTGTGACTGTTGGATTTGTCCACTCTCCCTTCAACTCACCCAGCCTGAGTGGATGGAGAGCACTGTGCTGTGGCTCACACTTAGCATGTGCAATTATTAGCACTTTTAACGTGTTCTCTTCTACATCTCTCAATTTCTCACCTCTTTTACATTCTCAAGGCATTAGACTGTACAATGATTGACCCACAGGTTCTTTTTGCACCTTTCTTGGTTGGATGGTGTTACAGCCGTGCAGAAAAGTCAGTTTGCAGGTGTTGGGTCAGGCTCGAATAGCTTATCCTATACTGCTGTCCCTCAGTGCAGATAGGAAAGTTTGGATCATCTCACGAATAACAAATTATTTGCCTCTGATTATGTTTCAAACTCTGTGCTGCCTTGCTCCTCAACACAGTGAGCTCTCTCAAGTGTTTATTGCTGTCCTGGTTACCTTTCCCTCACTGCATCAGCCATGCAAAGAAACCCCTCATTTTTTATCCCACTCATTGTCATGACAACACGTTTGTGTGCTGCTGCTTGTCATTTTATAGCTCCAAAGCTGAGGAAACAGCACTGCTGTACCTCAGCCCTGTGAGCCCCAGGACTTTATGCTCTTCTTCTGTCTTGAACCTTCTGCTTCCCTCCCTTGCTCTAGGGAATACAGGAGGAAGGGGCCAAACTGCTCAAGCATGGGAAATGTCAGGATGGGCCAAAGGGGGAATGGAGGGAAAACAAGAAGTGAGATTAAAGCTGGAGACAAACCTTTTCTGCTGTAGTACTGATGCACAGGATAATTCCTCCCACCCTCTTCTCACTTTGATTTCATAAACTCAACAATATGTTTAGGTAAATCCATTGCCTTTCAGCCTTCCCTCTGCTGCAAGATATTAAAATTTCATGGAAGAAAGTAATCCTACTTTTTGAGTAACTTTTATATTTCTTATCCTCAGATTCTCCATTGGTAACCGAGAAAGCAATTTTAGCCTACTTTAATATGGTGTTTGAGACAGGGATTTTGCTTCCATGGGCAGGGGTTGTCTTCTGATAATGGGATGCTGGCTAGCACTGTATACTGGCTGGTGTTCTTCTAAGCACTAAAGACCCCATCTAAATTATAGAAAAATGCCAGTGATTATGTTGATAAATAGGACAATCCCAAAGGGTTTTAAATAGCACTTCACAGCTTTGACAAGCTGCCTCAAAATTTCCTTGCAAATGAGAAAGTTAACACCTGGCTGGGAAATTTATTAAAATTGCAAACGTTAATTTGCTTCTGGCTTGACTTGGATCACTCATCATCTACAAGAAAATTGCACAGAGAGATTTGACCTAAAACACTGAATTATTTGAAGAATACTTCCATTTCAAGAGCATCTGAGCTGGTGAAAATGTTACTGGAAATAATTATATTCTTTAGAATATATTTAGAGCCTACCTTGATGCTGCAGAATTCTCCAAAGTGGTCTGATGGACATCTCCAAGGACTTTACTTGTAATCATTGCATGGAAAGTTCCTGTTACACAATTATACTTTTTTTCCTGAGAGAACTAGTGCCTCTCCTGGCACTTGAAGTGCCATGGCAAAAAGCACTTGAGACCACCTTCTGTGGCAAAATGAAGCTGTGCTTGACACATAATGATATGTAATTGGAAGTGGAGTTATCCCTGGGAAAAGAATATGCAGACTTAACCTTACCCCCAAACCACTCACGACCATAGGACTGTTTCCTGCGTTACTAAACAGAACACAAAGATTTGTGCTACTTTATGGCCACCAAAAGGGGACTGAAAAGTCTTTCAGACTCTGTCAAGTGAAAGAGGACACATGATAAAATCTGTATTTAAGATTAAGACAGATGCAGTGTCCTTCCTTTGTCCTGATCCAGTGAGGATATGAATCAGTTATGGCTCTGATTTTCTTTAACTGATTTGGTTCCTCCACCCACGGCTGCTGGGTTGGGAGGGTGCTGGGGTGCAGAACCTGCAGCTGTCCTCATCTCAGCTCTGCTGACTCCCAGCCACTGCAGCTCACCAGGGTGACAGAACAGAGCAAGGCAGGTGGATTGCATCTTATGGTGACTTCCCTGCCGCCATCCCTATTTTCTGTAATTTTGTATAAATGCAACAGAGTACATAAATGCCCAGTACAACTATCTGGGTTGAATTTCCCCAGCCCACCGCAAGTCCTGCCCCTTCAGGTACATGACCTAACTTGTTCCTGTGCCCCAGGGACACACACATCACCCCAGCAGCTCTGTTCAGATCTCCCCAGCTGCCTCCCTCTGCTGGGTGAGGCCATTTGTGTTCCAGGACTCACAGATCCTCCCTCCCAGCAGCTGATGTTACTTCAGCATGAAGAAAAAACAAAGTGGGTTAAGCTTGATTTTAATTAAACATTTCCTGCTTTCACAATGAAAGTGGAAAACACATGTGGGTGTCTCCTCACACAGCGTGGAGGACAAAACAATGCTCTATAGGACTGGTGTAAGTGTTAAACCCTTTGGCACATCTTGTCCAGCTCACTTTCCTTTGAACTCAAGCTGGGAAGGATGTGCTTAAAATGTTCCCCTCCTGTGTGTGTGTCATAGAGTCCTACAGATGATGAGGAGAAATGAAGATTCATGCAGGCTCTTTTAAAAAGAAAGGGTTCTTCACAAAAAATGTTCTCTCTAGTTCCTAGCCCTGTAAGGAACGATAGGATGTGGAATATCATCTAGATTCAGTCTCAGAAAGAGGTGTGATGCTTTGATTTCAGAATGGCTGTAGGGAATCAATTGTTTCCTGTAACTCTGTGTGTACAAGTTGTAAAACCTCTATCTGGGCAAAACCATTCATGAATGCAAGATTCCTCTGCCCTGCTGCACTCTCGCCACTCTTGCCAGTATCTGGGGCTACATCCAAAGGTGCTTTTCAGAAACAAGAACCTGATTTAGAGGCAGATACTCAGGGGCAGTCAAACAGCAATCCCAGCCTGAATGACTAGATGGGCTATAGGTGTGGCTCAGTGTGACACTTCACAGGCTGGCAAATCTCATGGAAATGGCAAGGAACTCTCTCCCATGGAGGTCTGTATTTCCTGAAAGATGTGGAGTTAGTGCTTGCCTCTGTTGCATTTTTGGCTTAAATGCCATGACTGAGCCCAAGCTCGTTGCTCATGTGAGCTGGCAGTGCCCTGGCACTGGGCTGGAGTGAGCTGGCCCCTGGAGCAGAGGGATTAACTGGTGGCACTGAAGGTCACTCAGGGATGTTTTCCTTGGACTGCTGCCTTCCCCTTTCTGTGGAGCAGCCCTGTGGGCAATGAATTAAAATGAAGACACTCTAAGGAAGCACATGGAAAACACCCTGCTCTCCTGCACACCCCGTGATCCTGCACAGCTTGTGTGGATGCAATTTGCTCTAACTTATTTTGGCTCTGAGAGCTCAGGCCCAAATTCCAGCATGGCAACCATGGAAAGCAGGAGAGGAGGCCTCCTCTGGCCCATGCCCCTCCTCCAGGACAGAAGCAGCTTGGCCTTTGCCATTCTCACCCATTCCCCACTCGTTTTGCACAATCTCTTTTCATGCAGATCTGTGGCATCCTCCAGAAATCTGCTGCACTGCTTCCCTACAACTTCAACCAAAAGGTTTCCCTGCTCTCTGAATTTCCCATGTTGCAGCTGATGCTTCAGCTCAGATGCTCCCAGCCCCATCTGGAGCAGTGCCACCCCACCAGCCTTAGGACCCAAAGTTTCCAGCCTGGGTACCCCCACCTGCTGTTCACCTTTTTACAAAGGGACAACATGAAAATCAGCCTGTAATTCAGTTTTTCCCTTTTTCTCCAGTTAGTTTAATTATTTCTGCTCTGCTGTAGTCCCTCCAGAATTATCTTTTTTTCCTACACTTGTGGGTTTTTTCCCTATCTGCCAAGATATTTTGGCATTTTAACTATGTTTGACTTGCAGCCCCTCTCAGTTTAGTGGCCTCTGCAACTTAAGTCTCTTGGTGGAATTGTGAGGTTTGAAATCCTCTGTATAGCAAAGCTCTGAAACTGGAAGTGAATCTGACATCCAAATTGTACAGCTCTCCTGGAACCCGAGGGGTTTTGGCTGAACTTTGTCTTTTAATAGCTTGCATTAACATCAAGGGCTACAATTGTGGCCTGACACAAAGCTATTGTTAGAGATGTTTGCACTTTCCTAATAGAATATAAATGTTCTCAGAAAACAAAGCTCCAGTGAAGCTTCATTAGAGCAGGCTAGTGAAGCTCAGGGGATGGAAGGAGTCACCAAAGGCTTTCAGGTATGAGCTTTTTTTTCTTGTCTGCTTGTAGTTTTATTTGACTGCCCATATTATGATCTTGGCACAGATAAAAACCCCATTTGTGTGTGATCAGGAAGCAGTGCTTACTGCCTCATTGTTGGACTCTGCTGCAGGGCACAAAAGCATATTTCTTTCTTCTGCATACAGATGGATATTCCTGAATAAGGTAGATTATATCCAAATATTAAGGAAACAACTTCCAAGAAGAATTTCTATCCTTCCTGGTACTAATCTTGATTTTACTCTTTCTTTAATTTATAAAGGCTATTTACTATTACTCTGACAAGGTTTGGTGAGATGTGCAGCCCTGCAGTATCAGGCAAGAAGAGTTATTGTGGCAGCACAAGCTCTAACACCATCCATCCAGCCCATCAATCACGTTTCCCAAAACACCCAATGAAAGAAAGCAGTATTCTATCCACTTCCTCACTGGTTTTACTCAGAACGAGCAGAGAATAGATGAGGCTTTGTGAGGCCAAGCAGACTGAGTCAATGCAGTCCTGACTGCAAGCTCCTTGCCATGGAGGCAGACCATTGCAGGGGCAGATGATGGTGGCATTGTGGTGACATTCACTCCTGTCAACAACGTCCCCTGGGCTCCAGTTTCCCTCTCAGTAAGGCAGGTCCAGGGACAGGGACAAAGATCTGAATTCTCCTCTCAGGTTACCCTGTGGGTCTCCTTGCCAAGTGGCTGAAGAACCTGACTTGGAAAAAATCTTGTCAGAGCTCTGTTGATTTCTGTGAAGTCAGGATAAATTGCGCCAGCACAAGCTTTCCCAGGACTCTTAGGAGGAAATAAACTTGAGGATTACTGGGAAAACTGCACTGATATTCACAGAAAGGGCTAGTCTTGAATATGATTGGCGAAAGGAATTGCTGGCACTGGAGAGTAGCAGAAGTTAAGAGTCTGTCATGGAGAACAATCTGTCCTGGCCCATCTTGCTCTGGTTATCCTGAGGGCTGTGGGCTGGGGAGATGATGCTGACCCAGTCCCATCTGGCAGGGCTGTGCTTTGGTGCTCTGGAGACAGCACTGAAGGGGCCAGCTCAGGAAGCCCATTTGCTCTCTCAGATCAGCTTATCTCTCCTTTGAAAACTCTTTTCCTTGAGCAGCTTTCTCTTCTGCAGAAGGCAGCAGCAGATAGATGGAGGGAGGAGGCAGGAGACGTGTGGTGTCTGAAGGCACACAGGCCTTGCCCATGGCTCATCAATGGTTTTAGTGGGGCTGAGGAACTGAGGCTGTCAGGGGCCTTGGGAGGACAGAATGAGAGCAGAGGAACTCTTGCAGTTTTCATTAGAGTAGGGCCCGCTGAGGTCAGTGCAACACAAACACGGGCAGGGATAGCTATACTCCAAATTAAGATGGAAAAACAAAGGCTTAGTAAATGTCCTGAGATACCCCAAGTTCCATCAGAACTCAGAGGCAAAGCCAGGAAGAGAACTTTTCAAATGATTGATGGTTCTGTTTATTTTTAAAAATTATTAAAATCTCTCCAACTCCTCATCCCACAAGTTTCTGGAATTTGATGTAAAGAAAACATTTCATTTCAGTTTCAAGCATTGTAGGATGTTCTAAAACCTATTTTCACGAACAAAAGGGAATGAAATTTCTAAATGAAGACCTATTTCCAGCTGGAAACCAAATGTTCTGGCTGGAGTTGCCAAGAGGAAAAATTTCAGCTTTCACCATTTATTGTGGTTTGTTATTCATGGACAGTTGAACACAACTGAGACAAATTCACAAAAGGTTTACGTTTGCTGGCAGGTCTCCTGATGGGTCCCATCATGAGGGGCTCCTTCAGCTGTGGCCTGCCAGGACAGCTTGCTTGGTCTACTGTTTTCCAGCTGGCACCTGCCTCTCTAATATTGTTACCTGTATCACTTGACAAAGGAGCAGCAGTAGACAGGAGCCCCTCTGTAGACCTTTCTAGACCTGGGAGCTCTGGAAATCCAAAGAGCTGTTTGTCCTGGTGTGTTTTCAGCTTGGGCTGTGGTGTATAACCCATAGCCAAAAATGTGCAGCACTGGAGAGTCTCACTCAGAGGCTGCTGTGGTGGTCAAAGCTGATTTCTGGATGGGTGGAACCGTGGAACCTGCAACTCAAGAAGCCCCCAGTTTGCTGGAGTGTGTCATTCCAGGGGCATCTGCAAGTTGGACTACCCACAGGCTAATTTAGCTATGCCACTACTCATTCTCTATTCAGTGAATGTCTCCTAAGCATTCAAAACCCTTCATCTTCTTAATCCAGGAAAGGAGAGATTAAACACTCGGCAGCCCATATCTTTATTAGCAATTTCATTATTAAATGATTTTTAAAAGAGAACATGAATCTTTTTGTCACAAAAATACTCCCTCAGTGCTAACAGAAACTTATTATTCTGGATATTTGAGTAGAAGGAATGTTCAGCAACTCTTTGCAGGTGCAGGTGGCTTGATGGAATTTAAAATGGCATAAAACTGTCTCCTCCTTTAGAGAAACCTTAAAGCTATTTCTAGCTACTTATCTATAATGTTGTAGCCCTTCCTGGCTGTTTATAGCATCGTGTAGGGCACCCCTGGGAGTTACCATGGTGCTTGCAGGGAGCAGAACACGAGGATGTTGTTCTGGTACTGCTTCCACTCTGCAGCACGCTCCTGCACACACATGCACACACACAGTTCTAGTGCCAGCTGCTTGCCAGTACAACAGAACAAGCTCCCTGGTGTGCCTAGAACATCTCCCCTTCACATCAGCAGGGCATCTGGGCTCTGTGCTTCATGCCATGCTGCTGCAGGGTAGGTAAGGTACCTCCTGCAGATGGGAGGGAGGAGCCCTGCATGACACACAGCAGCTGCAAGACGATGGAACAAGAGAGCATTAAAGTCTGTGTCAAGCTTTCAACAGCTTCAAGGGTGTTCTGTACGTGCTCCTGGGCATTTTTGTGTCATAAAAAACATCAGAAAATTGAATGGAACAGGGATGTTCATCTCTGCAGAGAGAGCACAAAATCTTAAAAAAGAGGGAAACAGGTTAAGTTGTATGTCCAACAACTGTTTAAGCTGCTGCCTGTAGGGGAAACAGATTTATACTTTTAAGCATGGACATTTTGTTTGTTAACTTTTTATTTGTTTCCTTTTTTTTTTCTCCCTCTCTGTAATGCAGAAGGACGTTAAAGCAGAGGAATTGAACCTGCTGTGGTGTCCACTGTTGTTTTCCTTCTGTGACCATTTTGGGCAATGATACAGATAAACAGAACTCACTGGAGTCTGGGTTTAAGCTCCTGGCTCATGTTCCCAGGACTTTTGCCAATCTCATGAACTTTGCCCTGAGTTCTGTTTGGAGTTTTCACCCATGATTTGACAAAACGTGAAAGGTATTAATGATCTGGTGGCTTAGTGCTTTTCATCTAAGGTGCCAATGTTATAACATGAAGCTTCATAATCAAAGGGCCAGATTCTTTTTCTTAGTCCAGAACCTTAGCACACAAGTCAGCTTTCCCTGCACAGGAGCTGCATGAAGATTGCTGCCATATTCCTCTGGTTCTGCCCCTTCTTGTGTCATGCTGGTTCACCTGTGCTGCCTTTGAACTGTCAGAGCTGCTCCATCTTACAGTGCCCTTCAAAGGCAATAAAAGGCCAGAAACAATTCACTCTATGAGCAAGCAGAGGCCATGCAGTTCCCATAGCCTCCCACAGAACAGAAATTCTCATTTTACTCCTACACAGCTGGGAGATCATCCTTTCCCTGAAGCGACCCACACAAGGCCAGAGAGTTGTAGCAGAGAGAAACCAGGGCTTTGCACAGGAAAATCTAACCTTTATTTTCTGGGCTAATTAGAAAATATACTGATGTTTCTTTTAAGACTCATAAGGTTTGGTTAAGAAATTAGGCTCATTATTTCTCAGCTTTAGGGAACAGATTGTACATTTGGTTAACCCAATGAATAAGCAATCTGGAGTTTGCTCTCTGAAATGTAGCTTGTTTGGGCACTCAGAGACTTGCTTTCATGGTGAATACCATGGTCATTTGCCACTTGCTGGACAAAAATTTCTGTTAACATATTACCAAGAGGGCAAAATCCAGGTATGTTTCCCATGTTCTTATTTTCATTGCCCAGTCAAGTGAAGAGCTGACATTGTCCTAAACACTGGTCACAGCTGCTTGGAAAACTTTTTATTCCCAGACACATTCCTTGGATAGCATTGCTGTAATTCTTAATAACAAAATACTCTCAAAACTTCTCCTGAGACATGAGTAATACAGGCAAATCCTACTATTTGCAGTTGTAGATAAACCTAGGAGCTAAAGCCTCCTAAATGTCTGGAAATTACCACCATCTGCCTTCTGAGTGCAAGGAAATGGGACCTGCAATGGTTGATGCTCTGCTCAGGTAATTCAAATCAAAGAGCCCTGCAGCAATGGCTCTTCTTAGGCAACAGTGGCATTACAGTGATCCAGACATATATTTATTTTCCTTTCCTTTAAGGTAAAGATGATTCAAAGATATCCTGGTGTGTGAGAATAGCTCAGAGACGTGATGGGCCTTCTGTGAAATGTTGTGCGTAGATGTGAGGAAATTGAGACTCCTAAAAGCAGCAAAAGTTGGTGTGACACGAAGCCCATGCTCCTGGCAGGACTTCCAGCAGCTGCAGAGAGCTCTGGGCTGGGGACATCCTCACAGAGCCCATGGGGAATGGTGCTGTGGGATGCAGAAAGGGAACTGCTGGGAGTGCTCCAGGACAGATCACTGATTTCCTGATCTATTTCCTAGCTTATCTGAACATCTGGGCTCACTTGTGTGGAGAAAATGGGGGAAAAGTTGGCACTTTCCATTTGCTTCAACAGCATTAAAAAATAAAATCCACATAATCTCAGAATAGCAGAAATGGTATCAGAGAGTTTCCAGACAGAAGGAGCTATCTGTTTTAGGCCCCATTACATCTAAGTGGATTCTTTTCCCTAAAGCAATTCACTCTCTACATTTTCTTCAGGTTAGCTCACAAAGTGGAGGTGTTTCCCCTGTGCAGCACATGCAGCAGAGGATGCTGAGAGCTCATTAGCCCTAAGTGCTGTGCAGCTCCACATCCATCAGCAGAACACAACTGCACTGCCAGTCAGGAAAAGGAGAGCTCACCAGAAACCAGAAAACACTTAGGAAGATGAAAAGATAAGATTTAAAAGTGGGGACTGGAACAGGACATAAATACTGTCAGACATGAAGAGGCACAACAGAGATTTGTAGGAAAAGGTTTGGAAGTTCCTTCCAATTACAAGTCTCCACAAAACCCAAAACAAAAGGGCCACAAGACCCAGCTGGGGACTGTCATTGCTAACACAACTCTTCAAACTCAACAACTCTTCCATCAAATACAAGATTCCTTGTCAATGAGTTATCTCACCTCCACTCACACTGTCTTTGCATAAACAGCACTTTATGCAAGCAGAAAAGTGTGTTATTTATTAATGATTATGTGGGTGGTGACATTTTTACCAGCACCAAACATCCAACTCAGAAATTCCCCTTTCACAACAGGTTTTTGCTGCTGGTATCTTGAAGCTGTTTTCCACATAATGTTAAGCTTTTGATTTCTTTCATGACAAAATATTATCCAAGTTTATGTAACATCAGCAATCTCAGGTCTTTACAAAGGAGTTTGAAAGAGTTTTAAAAGCAGGACTTGGCAGAGAGGGAAGTTAGAATCCCTTAAAGTCTATAAACATAGAAGTTCTAAGAATGCACATGTGTAATTTCCATTCTTACAGCACTTCCCACCTAATGCTAAACTCTGCCTAATGCTGAACTTCATTCTGTTAACGAAGAGTTAATTCCTGACACATATTTAGATCCATATAACAATAATAAGAATAATGAATACCAGCCAGGTATAGAGATATTAAGAAGATTAACGAAGGATTAATCTGTTTCTATGCAGAAGAGTAGAACCCATGAATCTCTAACTGTAAATCTCGATCCAAGCACTTATAAAGTGCCATGGATGTTCTTTTGGTCTGTGTTTTCCATGGGAACGAAGGAGGTGCCACACTTGCTGTGGGGCCGATGGCTGAGAATTGGCAGAGAATTACCTTAGCTCACATTTTTATTAAATGTGCAGTGGCAATCATGCAAGATGATTTTGGTGCACAAAAAGTTTTTTTTAAAGTCTGTCCCAAATAGTTTTCTGCCTTAAGCCAGCTTACAGTGAGGAGGAGGAGGAGAATGAACTGAATTCAGCTGTCACTCTTAGCAAAGTGTGGCTGGGAACCTTTGGTATTAAGGATCACAACAGTCATTAAGAAACAAGCAGTCACAGCCCTTCCCCAAAGCACTGCTTCTGTGACTTTTTGGATTGCAGAGAAATGTAAAAACATCATCTATGAAGACAAAATATAGGGTTTCTAAAAATACATTTTGATTTTCTGTCAAATTTCTGATGTGCAGAAAGTGTGAGGGGACAGGCAGCACATTGTGTCTGCGTGATGTCTGTATAATTACTGTGCAATTAGAGGATTTTTTTGGTCATAGAATACAAATCTACTTGGAAACATTTTTGCAATTTCTGTTGAATTTGTGAATTGTGCAGTGGAAACTGAGTTACAACAACCTGTAGATCTCAGAAAAGCAGCAAGTGTGTTTTTCCCATCCAGTTCTATTTATAAAAACACGCAGCAGCTGGTGAAAAATGAAGTGTGTGTCTCTCACACTGCCCCAGAAGTTGTGAACAGCAGCTAAATGCAATCCTGACAAGCCACAGAGATGCTGCGAGCCAGAAGCTGCATCTGCTCACTTCCACCCTGTGAAACTGATGAGTATGAAGGCAGGGAGTGGGAAATCTCTTCTGGTCCTTTCTTTGCTGTTTGTTCCAAGGAAATGATGGAGGAAAACCAATTTCCTTAAACTAAAGAGGGCATTTTGAAGGTGGGAGTGTGACAGGACTGAATCCCTTCTTTCTGGCTGAGGATTTTGAGTCTTTGGAGTGGTGCTGCAGGAAGCTAAATTATTTCCACCTTGCAACACTGAAACAAAATTAGAACATAATTCAGAAGCCTTAATTGGGATCCCAAGTGGCTGTTGCCCACACAACTTCTTCGAATTGGCAAAATCCTCAGAAGAGCACAGGAACACAAAGCAGTGCAGGAAAGCCCATAAGGTATCAGGAAGATGCCTTTGGTCTTTGCCACACCTCCTCCCACTGCAAAAAAATGGAAGTTAATCTGTTAATTTGCAGTTTTACTTTTCATTAGCTAGTCACTGTTTGCTACACCTCATCTGTAATTGATGGCATGGATGGTGCATTCTGCAAAGTTAAAATATCACTTATTTCACTAAGAACTGACTTTGCAAAGATTTACAATGTCACTGCCTACCATTTTAAAAATATACAGGCATCCTGAGTGCTCCTTCAAAGGGAAATCTGAAGGTCTCTGTGGAGTTAGAATAATATCACCATCATGATGTTTAAACTGCAAGACATGAGAAGTTGAACCAAAACCCATTGCCCTTCTTGAATTTAAAAAAAATGTTAATATGAGTTTATAAAAATCTCACATGACTCACTGAAGTTCAGGGCAAAATTTACATCCTGCAGACAGGATATAAGATAGTTTAGAACATTGCAGTTGAGCTATTTTCATCTCAGTGATTCTTTTTGCAACCTGGGCCCCTTTCTGCATTCAAAGAGGAGCTGGGAGCCTGGCATGCTGTCACTCCACAGCTTCCTGGCCCTGCTCCAGGGGATCAGGATGTGTAGTTAGAGGGCTAATATGATAAATTCAATAAAACCCATAATAACCATAAAGCCTGTGCCTGACACTGTGGCCTTGCTGTATTGTGCCGTCCTTGTGCCCAATCCCTGCGCCTCTGTTTGCCTCTCACCCACTCACCACCCCTTGGATAAGCTTTTCATTAACTCACCTCAGCTCTGGGTCTGGCAGCTGACAACTGCTGAGCCAGCTGCAGGGTCCCAAAGGCATTTCTGATATCAGAGCTGGCTGATGCACACAGCTCTCACTGTGCTGTGGGGAAGCATCATCACCGGGAGCTGACAGGGACCCACTCCTGCATGGGCCAAAGCTGCACCAGGGTGAGCTTAGACTGGACATTGGACAGCTTTTCTTTAGAGACAGGGTGGTCAAACACTGCTGCAGGCTTCCCAGAGAGGTGGCTGATGCCCCAAGCCTGTCAATGTTTAAGAAGCATTTGGACAATGCCCTGAACACACTTTAACTGGGTCAGCCCTGATCAGGTCAGGAAATTGGATTGGATAGTTGTTGTAGGTGCCTTCTGACTGAAACACTTCTATTCTATTCTATTCTATTCTATTCTATTCTATTCTATTCTATTCTATTCTATTCTATTCTATTCTATTCTATTCTATTCTATTCCATTCCATTCCATTCCATTCCATTCCATTCCATTCCATTCCATTCTTCTTATGCCCATAAGCCAAATAAAACTAAAAAGAGGTTGTGAATGCATGATTAAGCATACGTGCAAAATGTGTTTGTGCTCATCACTTATGTTGAACAGATAAATTTGTTCTCAACCCTGGCTACCTGACATCCAAAGTACTCATTTTTCATTTTCCATTTTCCATTTGCACATGGAGACTGCCTTCTCTTTCCTTCACTTGTAGTTGGCTTCATGGTGTCTTTTAGTCACAACTAAAATCACATGAAGATGCACAGTGAGATCCTTTAATACAACATAAACCTTTCACAGCTTGGCCTCCCAAGGATTTGTTACTGCCTGAGTTGTGCTGACATGTGGGATGAGTTCTGCTGGCTGGACAGCTGAAGACTTGAAGGAACTTCAACGCAGATTTTCACATGAGGCTCTGACACATTTTGAAGTTGAGGATCCATCACCACAAGCTGTAATTCCAGCCAAGGTTGTACCAGTCCTGTAGAACCCCAAGATGCCAGGGGAAATATCAGCTTTCCTGATATTGAGTCAGTGCCAGCTCAGGTCGTGCCTCTCCATGAGACTTCACCAGGAGCCAGAAGGAATTTCCTTCCCACTTTATGTTACTAAAGGACAGTACCAGATCAGACTGACTGGGTGCTAAGCTTTGTGATTTAAGGCTCCAGTTTGCAAATGCACTTGTACTGTTTTATACACACAAATCCCTAGGAAAGAGGAGCCAAATCCTCCTCTCCCCCAGTGTAAACCTTGTGCCATCCAAGGTGCCAGAATTCTGTTTTCTTTGGATTTGTACTAGACAAAGCAGCATTTGTTCAGTGCTTTTCCTGTCTGAGAGTTATTTCTTTCTCCTGTTTGCTCCATCCATCTTTGGTAGGAGTTTAATACAGTAAACTAAATAAAAAAAAGAAAAACAGCTGCTGCCCCAAACTACTCTAAACCCACCAAGTGTCCTAATTCCTTCACCCTCTCACAGTTCCCCATATGGTAATATTAATGAGGGCAAACTCCTAGGGGCTTAAAAGGCAATCACTTTTTACCAATTAAAAGGAAATTAATTTGTCAAGTGGGCTGACAGGGAAGTCAATCCCAGCAGCTCTGTAATCCTACCAGGGCAAGGTCCCAACTCTGTGGCAGCACTAATAATGTTGAATCTGCTGAGATTTTTACATTGCTGGTATGTCAGACTTAACTAAAGAAGGAAAAAGGAATAGAAATTTATGTTGGCATCTGCTTGCTAGAAAGATCAGCAGTAGAGCTTAGCCATTAAGGAGTAGAAAAGAATAGAAAATAACCCCAAATTGATATTGCCTGAATTGCTCATTATAATTCAAGAAGTTCCCTCTGGTCTCCTTAAACCTCTCCATAAAAACCTGACACATAAAAAGCAACACACCTTATGGCTACAGATGATAGTCTAGTACTGCATTTTACTCCAGAACAGGAAGGAGGCAGAGACTGAAGATTTCTTTGGCATTTAAGCAGGCTTTCAAATCATAATGGGGTTCTCTACAGATAAAATTCCTGAAGATGCAGATGAACTTGCTTCTTTAAGGTTCTCTGAATACTTCTTCTGGGAGTGGGTGTCACTAGGGAGTCCTCATGTCATAATTGTATGAACACATCCTCTAATTATTGTCTGACCCCTCTCAGACAGAGAATGATTCTCTCCTCCTTCAAGGAGAATTAAAGGTGCAGAGGAATGAAGTTACTCCTCTGGATGACACAAGGAATCCACACAGGAGTGGGAAAGGAGCCCCCAATTCAGTGCATTGGTCTGGATATTATTGTATTTTTCTGGGACATAATTTTTTTTAATGGGGCAGCAACAAAATCCAAAAGCAGTCAAATCAGCTACATGAGCTATCTTTGATGGGAAAGAAAGGACCTTTATTTTTGAGACTTCTGCCATGCCAATTACCTGGGCTGTTTTCTAGATCTTTTCATCTATGTGCCTTGATCTATGATACTGTTTTCAGCCACAGGAGTTTTCCTACCTGGATGAAATATGACCTTGAAACTGTACAAAATCACACTTCCTATAAATGGCAGAAATGGATTCATTGATACAAGAACTAGATTGGTCCAACAAGGGTTCTAATATTTCAGCCCTCTGAAAAGTACATCTTGTCTTTAAGAGAGAATTTATAGCAAATTTGTGATTTAGTCCTCCCACAGCATCATATGTAACCAGCTGCACATGGGAAAATTCTCCAAAGGGTGACAAATCTTTTCTTGTGGTAACTGGGAAACCTTTCACTTCTTAGCATTAGAAGCATGGAGAAAAGTTCACTCAGAGTTTGGCTTACTGCTGAAAATTCAACACCTCCTTGATATTTGATGCAATTTTTTTGCCTGTCACTGGGATGTTTTGGATGTGAAAAAATCCAATAGAATAAAGTGGCTCCAGAAGCACTAAAAATGGGCATGGAGAAAGGATTTCAGTTTGTGCAGCGGAATGTTTGCTGGATGAAGGCAGCATGTGCAGCGCTGCGGATGATCTATGAGGGGAACCAAAGCCTAAAGAGATCTGGAGATAGAGGGAGGGAGCTTTGGAGGAACAGAAAGGCAGGTATCAAAGCAAGCAGCCCGGGAACACAGAGTCCCATGCGAGCAACTCCTTGTCTGCTTGGCTGGCACTGGGGATGGAATCACACCAGAGTTACACCGACACTGGCAGTGAGCACAGAAAGCCTTGGCATTCCCTCTCCTTTACTGGAAAGGGATATCAAGTGGAAATATGGCAAAAAAATAAAACTGTAGGCAGCAAAGAACAAGCCAAATCCTGGAATACTAAAAACACTTTCCTACAGAAATTTAAAAGTGTACCATAATTGGAAAAAGGAAAAAACAACTTTCAACTGATCCAATGAATGATTGGAAAGAGTGAAGAACTGCAGAGATACTATTCATTTTCCTTCTCTTTTAAAAATATAATTTAAAAATTCATGCATATCTTTAGAATTTGTTACTAAACCAGAACATAAATATATCTGACACTGCAGTCTTGCTACTTTTAATCATATTAGAATAAGCACAAGTCTTAGATTCTTGGGGAAAGGGGGACTTCACAGAATTACAGAATGGTTGGGGTTGGAAGGGGGCTCTGGAGGTCGCCTTATCCAACCTCCCCTGCTCAAAAAGAGTCATTTAGAGAAGACTGTCCAGTCTCTGCTTCAAGTACCATGTGAATTTCTGTGATGGGGATTAATACTAGCATAAGAGTTTCATCCTGTTTCTCACTTGAGCCTTCTGGTCCTTTTTGTCTCTCAACTCTGCTGAGATAATCTGATGTTCTAGATCAGCAGAAGGAACAAGAATGACAATGCACGTGAATGATGGTTTAGGACATGAAAGAAAACACAAATCAGCTTTTAAAGTCATTACCTCTGAATTTTCAGCATGTGAAGCAGAGCATGCTAGCCCTCAGATAATTTGTTAATTTGTTCTTATAAAAGCACACAGAACATTTAATTCTGCGTCAGCCAGCCCAACTTGCTCCATTTACAGCATCAAAGGGACGTGAACTTGAACCTCAGCTGAAGCAGAGACCATTCCAGATAGTGCCCCAAGATTAGGCAGTGTTTTGAAATCAAGTTCAACGTAAGCCTTCTGTTCTCTGTGGAGCAAGTTATCACTAGCTCTGCAAACAGAAAAAAGATATCTCATGTTTCCCAGAGTAAAAAGGGTCTCAGTGACTGAGAATCCAGCCAAAATCAGAACAACCTCACTGTATATCATGTTTATTTCAGCTGTATATCTTGGGGTAATGAAGTAATCACTTTTGCATTGGGCAGAGGCACAATATTTGTACAGTTTCAGGCAATCAAGCATTTATGATGTTACTGTAGATACATACATCTTTCAGAGGCAGAAAACATACAGCACACTGAATACTTATCCCCACTTGAAACAAGATGAAAACTGAAGAGGCTGAAGAGCCATTGTATTTTAAATACCATGAAAAGGATTGGTGCTTTTCACATCTATATTTAGCAACAATAAATATTGCACACAGAGATTCATAAACCTAAAGAGGGTACTGAAACCCTCTTGTGCTCTTGTAAGAAATACAGCAATACCTGTTCTGTTAGCAAGGAAAAAATGCAGCAACTGTTTAACACGAAGCAGGAGACGTAACAGTTCCCCAGGAAACTATCTTGTGGTTAACACAGGTATTAAAAGGCAGGTTTAATTCATAAATCCTGATAGAATCCCACACATCTTTTCTTTTTTATTCTAAAGGTCATGATATGAGTCAAAATTTCTTCATATTCTTACTCAATTTGAAGGTAATAGTTGTCCAAAAATCATCAGCCAGAGGCTCTACCAAGGAAGATAGACCCTGCCTCTGACACCTAACCTGAGCCAGACCAGTCAAAGCCCTGGACAATGTGTGCCAATCCATGTGATGGTGCATTATCTGGCATGCTATAACTCCCACAGATCTCAAAAAATGTGTGTCCAAACACCTTTGCTTTGCCTGGATGCAGATGAGGCACTTCCTTGCATGTCTAGATTAGTTAAAGGAGAGCACAGAATCACAGAGGTGAATCAGCAGTGCCAGGTGTGGTCACTTGTTTTCCACCTGCAGGTATTCAAGTGAATACACAAAATTCTGGACATGCCTCCTGGGGTTGCTGTCAAAGTAAAGGAGTTGTTCTGAGTAACAACATGAAATGAAATCCTTTACTAAATTTAATCATGCACTTATTCAGTTTTTCAGGGTTCTGCTTCACCTTTGCTCGTGTGCAGAGGTGTGACCAGTGTGCCTGGTGACGCACACCAAGGGACCAGAATAGCACCAGTGAATTACTGGAGTGTTTACTGCAGAACTTGCCAGAAAGGTGCCCCATTCCCAATTTTAGATAAGACTCCAGCTGCAGTTTGTAATGTGATATCCAATTGCTCTGAAACCTGAAAAACTGACTTTATTAAGCTTGTCTCAGCTAAACGTTGCTATTTCCCTATCTTACACTAGCTGAACATCCACACGAGGCTTTTATTATTGCAAGACTGTCAGAAATCTCTCAGCAGGAGCAGCAAATGCCAGTGAACTGTAGAAGTGAACCATCCATTTCTAATAGCATGCTGAAGGAGTGTGATAACTTGTTGAGTGGCTTATCAGGAAACTTTCTTACATGATAAATCTCTTCAGTCATTCAAAAATATGGAGAGGCTGAAATGGTCTGGAGAAAACAACTTATGTAATGCAGCTCTTCCCAGAGCCATCAGATGTTTCAACAAGGTTTTCCCCTCTTTATTACCAGAGCAGTGCTACAACTCTCCTGAGAAGACTCTGCACACCAGACCCAAGAACAGTGTCATTGTGAAACAAGGGCACCAGTTGAAATGTTTTCCATTGTTCCAGGTACTGAAACAGCAAGTTTCCTGCAGAGAATATTCTGGTTAGATGCAAAGACACTTTGGTTAGACTTTAATTTGAAAAATGTTTTAAATTAACCTAGGTATGGTGGTAATAATCCTCTAAAAAGGCAATGGACTGAAAGTTATTAAATCTGTGAGTATAAAGCTAGGTTTATCTTTAGGCTGTTTCTTAAGGAGGTGGCACCTGGATTCCTCTTAGGAGGACAACTACATCCACAGATGAAAAAGAACTATTGAATTCTTCCAGAAATCTCCAGAAAAGTGTAAAATATCTATCTGACATTCCTAGTGGTTTGGAAATACACAATGTGCCCTTTTCTATTTTCTTTCTCATGGATTATTATTAAAAATAAGTAATTTTGAATCAAAATTTATACGATACAAAACTATGGGAACTGCAAAAAGGCTCCTCTGTGACTCTGTGTTTATGGGCATGTTTATTGAGGGATCCCTAATTGCTCTCTACAATTACCTGGGAGGAGGTTGTAGTAAGGTGGGCGTCAGTCTCTTCTCCATGTAGCAATGAAATGGCCTCAGGTTGTGCCAGCTGAGGGTTAGATTCCATAATGGGAGATTTTTTTTCACAGAAAGGGTTGTTAAGCGGTGCAGTCAGCATCCCTGGAAGTGTGGATGTGTGGATGGGGCACTGGAGGACGTGGGCGAGTGGTGAACGTGGAGATGAATAACCGATGAACTTAAAAGTCTTGGTCAACCTGAACAATTCCATGATGCTGTGATTCTAAAGCCTCCATGCTGCCTTGATCTGGGCTGCTCTACACAGATGTACCTGCTGGCAGAAAGGCTGCTCAGGCAGAGCTGCACAGGTTTGTCCGTGTCAGCCAGGTGCAGCTGAATTCTTCTTTTTCCTTTTTCCAGCAAGGCCGCTGTGGAGCTGCTGCTCCTTGTGACCATTGCATGGCTCTTTTGCATTCCACGGCTCACTGCATTCCACCTTTTGAGGTGGAAGCAAAGCCGACTCATCCCTGAGTCTGCTGTGGAACCTGTGGTTTCATAACTTAGCAACTTCAAACAGAAACAGGTACAGTCCTGCTCTTCTACCTCCAGCAAAGTGAACAGCAAGTGCCTGGATGGGCTGAGACAATCAGGTGTTGTGGAAAAAAACAGTGTCCCCTTTGCAGCCCTTCATTTCATTGTTTGATTTCTCAATCCCACTCACATTTCTATGTTGTCCAAGACCTGATCAGTCCGTTAAACAAAATGTTTTATTTCATGGCTAAGCAACTCAGAGAATAGGTTTTTAAGTGCTGTGAAGGATAAGAGCCTGGAGCAACAGACTCACCATTCCCAACATTTCTACAGCCCTGAGCTACCTCTTCTCTTCCTGTGTTTCTGTCTGAATACTGGCTTTTTCAGTCAGCCTAACAAAGCCAGAACTCAACTCTGCATGTCCTTTCCAGCACTTCACCATTCTTAAATTCCCAATCTCTTTTCTCTCACTTTTTCTGATTTAATTTTCAGTCATCCCCACGAGTGTTGCTGGACCAGTGAAGACCAGAGCCCCCTGTGCAGGTACCACACCCTCAGTTTTTAAACTCCCCCTCTGCCTTGGAGTTCTTACCATCTACATACACGAGGCAGATAAAGGAAAACAAGTGGACAAATGGTGAGCTCTGCAGTATGGTAGGAACATGGATGAATTCAAGTCCTCAGTAGACTCTACTTCTTCTTCTAAAATGCATTTTATTTTATATTTTATTTTATTTTATTTTATTTTATTTTATTTTATTTTATTTTATTTTATTTTATTTCATTTTATTTCATTTCATTTCATTTCATTTCATTTTAAAATGTTAATTTTTTAGTTTTTTATTATATTTTATACATTTATTTAATTTTTTGGTTTTTAAATTTATTTTTATTTTTAAAATGTTATTTCTTTTCTTTTATTTTTAAATTTATTTTAATTTTATTTTAAATATTTTAAAAATTTATTTTATTTTTAAATTATATTATATTTTATTTTATTATTTATTTCTTTCTTTTTAAAATTTTTTAGTTTTCAATTTTTTTATATTTTTATTTTTAAAATATATTTTATTTTATTTTATTTTATTTTATTTTATTTTATTTTATTTTATTTTATTTTATTTTATTTTATTTATTTTTTCTTTTCTTTTTTATTCTATTTTATTAATTTATTTAATTTTTTATTTATTTTTTATTTTTAAAATGTTATTTGTTTTCTTTTAATTTTTAATTTAATTTAATTTAATTTTTTAAATTTTTAACATTTTTATTTTATTTTAAAATTTTATATTATTTTATTATTTATTTATTTCCTATTTTTTATTTTTTAATTTTTTTGTTTTCAAATTTTTTATATTTTAAATTTTTAAAATATATTTTTTACTTTTTTTATTTTATTTTATTTTATTTTATTTTATTTTATTTTATTTTATTCTATTTTTCTTGCAGGACTTTATTCAGCTCTGATGTTTTCAGCTGATTGTAGCTCACTTTGAGTGTTTTTGCAGTATGAGTTGAGCAAGTGGGAAGACCTAACCTGAGCTGAGAGAAAACTGTCACCAGTGTCAGTGAATCACACAGACATCATTTGCATTTCAAGCAGACCTGGTTCTTGATGAGAAATTCTGTTTCTTAATGAGAAATTCACTGGAATGATGCTGTGTCTGCCTACCCAGCCCCCATGGCAAGGGGCTGATGGCACTGGGGATCAAGGTGAGAAACTTTCTGCTGCGTGTTGAGATTCTTGCTAGTTAAAAAGAAAAGAAAAAAAAGAAAACAAGTCTGGGCTTTTCATTTTAACTGAAAAAATTGTTCCACAGAGGAAAAGGAGCAGTGCTGCTGCTCCTCAGAGCACATTTTCCCATCACACCTATTTATCCTTCTCCTGCCCCTCCAGGAGCAGCAGCAGGTGGCCTTGGATAGCTCAAGCAGGAGAGCATTTGGTGGCCATGCAGTCCCTGCATTTGGGAGCACGGCTCCCATTTCCCACAGGCTCTGCTCTCAAGGCAGCAGCTTGGAGCCACCCCCTATCCTTATGGCCAAGGGTTGTTTGCATCTCTGAGGCTTTGCTGGATTTACATTAATTCTTAATGGCTGGCTGGCTGTATTACAGAAGATTTTTATCAAACGTGCACTTTTGGCAGAGGAGCTGAAGGAAAAAGGGCAGGAAAACTGAAGTTTCTGTCACCTCCTGTTAGGGTGGGCAGACAGAGGTACAGGAGAGGAGGAGGTTTGGGCTGCCAGGAGGAGCAGCCCCGTGCCCCCATGGGTTCTCTCATCACTCCCCCAGGAACTGCAGCCACCCCCAATTCCCCCAATTCCCTCCCTCCACTGCCCACTGGGAGTGTGAGACACTGAATTTGCACCTCTGAGCCTTGGTGGCACAGAGAGAGGCTGAGGGAGGGCAGGCACCTGCCTTGAGCGTGCCAGCGCTTACAGAGGCTGAGGAGGGAGGGAAAGAGAAGAAATCACATTTATTCTGGGATGCAGGGATCCAGTCTGCCCCTGCTTCTGGTTTGCAACTGGGAGAGCTGCAAAACAAGAGATGTGAAACTTCAGGAGGATGGTGGCTGAGGTATCAGACAGCTAGCACCTATTGCTGGAGCAGAGGACTTTTAGGGGGACTGTAACTTGTATAGATTCAGATTTTACCTCCCAGGTGAAAAAGCTGACCAAGGCTTTTTTACTAATTGTAACCAGATTTTCCTTTGACAGGTTTTCAAATGAAATGTTTCCTCTTTGAAATGGTGAAACAGTTTTTTATTTTGATGTTTTCCAAGTGAAACGCACCCTTTTAAAAAAGCCTACTTTGCTAGACTAAAAACTAGCTAGATTAAAACTAAATGTCTCAAAAGGGAAAATTGAATGAACTCAATTCTTCAAAAAATTATTTTAAAGGGAAATGAAACAAAATGTTTGCATCCCCAAAATATTACTACTTTATTTTGCCCATGATTAAACCACTTTCCTCTAACTTTCTTTTAGAATTGGGATACTGGGTGAAAAGACTTTGTATTTACCTACAGAGTAAATGGCACCATAATGCTACAGAACATGAGTGGAGGTTAAGCTGAGCTGAGACAGATGGCAGCAATAAGCCTTTCCAGAGACTACTGCAAAAGCACACCCTTGCCACTCTTAGATCATTTTGTTTGAGGAAAACAAAGTAAAATGGCTTGGAAAGATGATGGGCTGTGTGTCATTGGCAGTGGGAGCACGCAGGGGGAGATCAGCAATGGAAAATGCTCCTGCAGAAGAGGCTCTGGCTGCAAGGGCTCTCTCCTCCTCACGAGCTGAGTGTTAATCAGCACAGCCTGTGGGGAGGGCTTCACTCTCTGGGGTTTCATACAGTTGAAAAACTTATTGTAGTTGTGAAGATGACTGGTAAAGTACATGGGGAGGAGAGGGATGTAAAAAGCTCAGTGTTGTTTTTAAACTTACTAACTTACCTCAGAAGGCTTCTCCCGGATTTAAGTGGGTATTCAGAGAGTTAGACCTAAGCAGAAATTGCCTTTTAATTAACCCTCAGCAGCATTAAATAATATGAAGAAGTTGAAGGCAGTGGAGTAGAGCAGAGCAGGGCCAGGGAAATCCTGGGAGTCGGCCAGGACAGCCTGGCTGTGCCAGCCACATTTTAGTTGGCTTGCTGTGCATGCCACATTTCAGTGAGAGCAGCAAGTCACAGACCAGGAGATCGAGGATGGTACTAAAATTAATAGCACAAGGCTGAAATTAAAAATTGAGCATGGCCAGCGTCCATTATGTAGGAATATAGAGGGTTCGAACTGTTTTTCTTAGCAAAAGGATTAAATCACAGTGAGCTGAACAGTCTGTGGTTACTTGGCAGTGTGGCTTTCCCCAGCAGAAACCAGAGGAGTCTCTTTTAACTGAGGTCTGCTTTCCAGGGAAGAGTGTGCACTCTCCTGACTTGGATAGCACACAGCCCTGAACCAGACCACCAAGCTGGTGGCTGGTAGAAAAGCAGCCTCAAATCCAGATCTACAAATCCAGGAATTTGTTCCACCTCTGTAATTTGTCAGGTTCCAGCAATCTGGGAGTGCACAAGCTCCAAAGCCTGTGAAATTCCATTGTTTTCTCTAAAAGGCCTTAAGAGGAACCTGGAATTTAAACATCACTTCATATACACAGAGTAATGCAGGAGTAAACAGATTTCAGGAAGAGATCTCAGACTGATCCTGACTTAATCTCTATATTGACCTTCTTTTCAATTTGGTTTCTGTAATGAAAGAGAAAAAAAAGATAAAAGCTCATCTTCTGATCTGAGAACTTCTTTAGAACACAAATAGGGGTACAAATGGGGAGATGGGCACAAGTTCATCCTTGCCTGGTTTCTGACATAAATAATCTTCTCTGCAGATGCTCATCAATGTGAGGATTCTTCTGAAATAAAATATCTTCTTGTGAAAGGCAGGAGAAAGGCAGCAGCAGGAGCAGCCCAGAAAGAGCTTTTCAGAAACCAGGTTAATTTCTCACTTGAGCTTGAGTACCACTTGCTTTCAGCCTCAGGCTTTAGCAATGTTATTGTCAGTTATGCTTTCTTTTTGCCAGGCAGAAATGGTGAAGAAAATACAAATAATGACTGGATGAGCAATTCAGCTCCAATAACACAGACCCTCACCCTAAAGAGAGAAGAAAGCTCCATTCATCTGTGACCAGCAGAGTGCCCACACACAAAGGGCAGTTTTATTAAGCTTCAGAATCCATGCCTGGCTGGGATGGACTGGGACAGTTCATGCTTCTCAAGTTTTATTTCTTCTCACCAAGCACTCTGTCACTTCAGCGTTTCTATCCAGGTAGATCTTGGGGAGGAGGAACCCTCTCCATTATATTCAGGTTTTCTTTGCAACACAAAAGGATGTAAATAATTACTTCAGCTGGACTCTTTGGAAGCCCATTGAGCCACTGGAGGAACATCAGCAGGGCAATATCACTTCATCAAACGTGCACACCCCGAGTACAAAGGGCCAAAGAAAAAAGGAACAAACAGATTATCAGGCAGAACTTGCCTGATAAACACAAATATGTATGTTTTATCAGGGTGTTTAGATGCAAAGAACAGTAAAGAGGAATGAGACCTGGCTTTTCAAAAGGATTTAATTCAGCCTGTAATGGTTTGCAGACATATCCAGCAAATCTCCAGATAATTAAGCCTGTCTCTGGCATACCAAAGCAAAATGTTTACATCTTTTTTCCCTTTAGAATCACATTATCTGGAATGCTTCCATTGACAGCGGAAGGATGAGGCTCAGGGGTAAAAAATAATTTGTGCAAGACTACACAGTTGTAATGGTCTTTTCCATTCATTTCTGTGAACTTCATCCTTTTCCTTGGACATCACCCACCCCTGGTGCAGCAGCAATCTGGGGTAAGAGGGGGAAGCTGAAAAAGTGCTGGCAGATCTCTGTTCTCTCTCTCTGCCTCCTCAAAGCCCTCTAAAAGTATTTTCACTGCCATTACTACTGAAAAGAAAACACACAGGGCTTTCCTGCTTATGGAAAATTAATGTATTCCCATCTATCACAAGCCAAGCCAAAATTAGCAAGAACTTCATTTAATACCACGCTGAGAGGGTTTTATTCACTGAGACTCCTTGACTCAAGACATACTGCTGCCTTGGAGCACAACTCCCACACATCCTGCTTTATTACCAAAGCTCACATTTTATAGGCAATTCTTAATCCTGATGTTATTTTGTTACTCAGACAAATTTATCTAAATCTATCTGCAAATTCTTGCAAATACAGACTGTGCTGTCTGAGGATGGAGGAGTCTGGTACTCACTGCATAAGGGAATGCAAAAATCATGGTGTTTATTTCCTTAGAAGTTGCTGGCCAGGAACCTCATTAAGCTGCTTGAAAACTCCCTTTGCTGCACTCATGGAGGCAAGGTCTGGCAAAATAAAGTCTATGAACCCCGCACCAGATTAATTCCCATGACAAGAGTTGCTCTAAATTTATAAAAATGGAACTCATGGTCTTTCTTCCCTCTAGTCACTTTTTAATTTTGGAAGGAAATGCTGTTCAAAATTCTTTATAACTCAATTTTATTACCTCTGAAATGACAGATCAGCATGCAATTTTACCCTGTACATTGACCTCCTCAGATGCAAAGCATGTGACTTAGATCTCCCCTTGAGCTGTGTGCTGACTTCTGGCTGGTTTTCTCAGTTTACCAGAGCTGAGTAGCTGTCCAAAGAAGTGTCCAAATTTTTCTTTATAGCTCTTCCTTCACCAGAAATGCATCATTTAGGTGTGTCCTGTTGTGCCTAAAAAAGGTAAAAAACTCTATCCTTCATCAGTTCAGAAGGATGCAGGAAGGGGGTGTTAAGCACAGATTTGATTTGCTAGTGTGCATTTAAAAAATACCTAGAATTTCTTTGGGGTCTATCAGAAGGTTGAAAACTGTGTCAAAGCTTATACAGATATTTTAAGTGGAAGGTTCTCCAACATACAAATAAATAAATGTCCAGTCGAGAAAAAGAGAACTAAACTATCGCTTCACATATTTTTCAAAGTCAACCTACAGAAGCTGCTCTGAAATTAATGAATTTGCACCTGCATGGTTGGAAGTAGAATCTAATTCTCAATTTATAATTTAAAGGGGGATCACACTGGTATCTTGCTATTTTCCACATTTTGGATTGCTCTAAAGTGCATTCTGAATCTTTAATGTGCATCATTGATTCGTGGAAAACGCATCATCATTAAAGTAATTTGTTTCAGACTATTCTGTTCACCTGGAATAGATTTCTATTTCTATTTCTATTCTTCATAGTCAGTGGAAAGAATCGAAAAGAAAAAACAAGAAGAGATAGTCTGGAAAATCAGGGACTTGACTTTAGCCATCACTTAATTATAGTGTGGGACTAAACCATCAGCTTTTCCTCCCAGGCTTGTTCAACAGTGAAGGTGTAGAGCAGTGGGAGAAAGAGGGGTAAAAATAAGGATCTATATTGCAGATATTGTCTTGTAAACATATCAAAAAACAGTTAAGACATGGGTTTGTGTATATCATATTAAAAAGTGCATAGAGGAATCTAAGCTCTAAGTAAATGACAATGCTCTGGTCTTTCAAATTCTCAGAGAATTATTTCTAGGCTTACATGAAAGTAAACATAATTATCTTTAATTTTCAAATGTGAGACACAGAGGTTAATCAAAGGATACAGCTTTTAATTTTCCTCTTTTAAATCTGTACACAGTGCTTGTGATTTGCTGTTTCATCTCTAACAGTCTGCCCACTGGGAATTGCTGCTGTGCAATGGGAGGCTGAGTTCTCATTTTCAAACTTTGGAGTCACCAAACTCATACACAGAAAAAAGCTGTAAAAGGAGAAATAATCCATCTGGTGCTGCTGCAAGTTTCCCACTCAAACTCTATAGAGCTGGACCAAGAACAAAAATAGCATGTAATAACTAGTCTGGACTTCACAGAGTAAAGAAGGGAGAAAGATCATATGAGTGAGCTTCTAAAGCCTTAGGCTGAACTTTGATAAACTGGGAACAATTGAACCAAGCTAAGTTGCAGTGTGATGGAGAAAGAGGAATCTCTCTCCTCTTATCAAGCTCTACTTGCTCCTGTCCATTTTGTTGATGTTTATAGAGCTGCATCTTAGCCCAAAAATCTGATTTTAATCATTCTCTATGGCTGCCACAAAGAGTAGCATTTTCCTCACGTGGACTCACACATTTCTGATAAAAAGACTGATAGGGCAAAACCATGGAGTCAGTTCCTAATCAGTAGATTATCCTCAACTCCTTCATTTACTGCATGTTGTCCAGTGATGGCAGAGGGGGATTGCTCCTTTAGATGGAGCAGCCACCCCCTCAAACACAGACTGAGCCAAGGAGCCCTGGGGTGGGCATAGGATGGATTTTGTTTTCTCTCCCAGGAAAACAAAAACTCGCTCTGCAAAGTTACAGATGGCTTCAAGATGGAAAACCCGTGGGTTGGGCCTGTCCCAGTTCCCGAATGGATGTCAGATATCTCTCATAACTGCTGATATTCTGAAGGGGCAGCTCCCACCCTCATGGAGCACCCTCCTGCTCCTGCTGGAGCCTTGGGGAGCACTGGGCCACCGCCAGGGACAGGAGCAGCCTCACATCTGGAGCACAGCAGCTCTGGCAGGCCAGAGAAAGGGGCAGGGAGTGTTTTCATTTGCAGCAATCAATACACAGAGGGCAGGAATCCTGTGTGCCAACAGGCTGCTGGATGCAGCTCCGTGGAGGAGCAGATCAGAAGAGCAAACAGCCCTTGACACAGCTCGTGAGTCACTCTGGCTGTGTAAAGGACAGTGGCTTTGTGGAGCTGCTGTCTCACAGATACTCTGCAGAAGATAAGATCTGCATTAAGCTATATTTCTTTTGTTCCATGAGTCAGGGGAAGAAAAAAGCACAACAATAAAAGGAAGGGCTGGGAAGGAGATAAGGATTCCATTCTGAATTCTGTTAAAACCTTTCTTTTTGGGAGGCTGTTATTTTCTCCCTCCACAGCTCAGTGCCCGAGGTACACCCCTCTGAGAGAGCCATACCCAGGATACAGCTGGAGTTGATGTACTAATATTTGAAGAAATATTTAAGGAGATATGAAAGACACATCTGTATATAAGCTAAGACATATACACACCATTACTGCATTGATTATTGTGTTTTGTACGCAAAAGGAATAGTATTTGTACTATTTTTTAAGTGGGGGTATTCTGTATTTTCACTGTAATAAATAAGATTGAGATTCCATCTTGATTAAGAAATGACTGTAAGAATGAAAGGATACATCTAATTCTCACTCGCTTGGTATAGAGATAAAAGAATAGAATAATATCACTGCCCAGGAAACCTTTCAAATGCATGATTCTGGGAAATTCAAACCTTCCTTTGTGGCCACATGATGATTCCTTTGTATGCTGTTATTCTTTTGGGGTTTTATTTGGAACCAACCATTTCTACAGAAATGTTGTTGGTGTTCATGTGACCTAAAGAACTGAAGGCAAAGCCTTAAGGCTGAATTTAAGAAAGCCAATTTAAAGTTGGTTTCTGCTTCCTTAGAAAGCTGCCTTAGCTGATTTTTCCTCCCAAGAAAAGTTCATATTTTTGGTTTATTTGTTTCTGCTTCCCTTACTGACATTGAAGGAAATCTGAGCCGAAATCATGGCGAGTTCAAGAAGAGAGGCAAATATTTCTGTCTGGGCTGGAGAACCATGGATTCTTTGGAACTGCTAGCAAGAAGCCAGCAAATCCAGAAGCCAGGGAAGGAGCAGCAGTTTTACAATTTCTGAGCAGCTCTGACTGTCCCTGGCAGCCAGCAGTGCTCTCAGACCAGCTGAGGATGGAGAACGGAGGGACAGCCCAAGAACCTTTGGCCATGCCATTCCTCTCAAGGTGGCAATGGCCCACAAGCAAAGTGAAGGTCTAAGATCCCAAATGTTATGAGAAACAGCACACAGAGCTTTCTAAAGTGCTGCTATCATCACTACAGGGCCCAGGTGAAAAAAGAAAGGTAACAAACCAGCTGTATAAAACCTTCCTTGGTAATCCTAAGCAATGCACTGCTAACTTTGATGTGAAGTGACTCCTAAAACGTGCACTGGTAAAACCTGAATCTTCAGAATATACTGTATTATTCACTGTTAGAAGTAAGACCAACGTGGAGAAAAACTCTTTCTCTGGTGCCAAAACTCAACAATGGAAATTAAGTGGATGTCCCTGCATTGATCAATTCTTTTGTATCTTTTCTAATGCTTTGTTTAGCTTCATTTGAGCAAAGTGAATTTCCACATTACACTCATTTCCATACACCTCAGAAACAAAATACTTTTACATTTAAAACCACGTTCCAATGGCAGGAAGAAAGAAACCTGTAAGTTTAATAGAAAATGTCTCTAGGGTCTAGAATATTTAAATAAACTGGCTGCTTTATAGAAGTTAGTAAGGTGGTGCTTTCCTGGGCTCCTTGTAATGGAGTCCTTGTAATATTTTTTGGAAGAAAAGAAGGAGATAAAAAAAAAAAAAAGGGGGAGAGACAGAAATAAAAAAGCCAAATAGTCATAAAACCCAAAAAATCTATAACTGAGCCGGCAAAACTACATGCCAAGTTTCAGCTGAAGACATCGAATTTCAGCTGACTGGTTCATCTAATTTACTGCTTTGTTTTGGACATCAGGTTAAAATGCTTCAAGGGAAAGCTGGACCAACACAGCTATGTCCTGAATTTTCCAAGTGTGATGAGCTCAGTTTGGAGGAGGAGCTGAGTGTTTGACCTTACTGTGCACAACTTGGGTTCTCAATTTTTTTCTTCCTTAATATTTTTAAAAAGGGTTGTTAAACCATGCATTTTATCAAGAGAATATCTCTTCAGGGCAGAGGTTTAAAAGCTCAAGGAGGACTTCAGCGAACACTGAAATGAGGATTTGTGTTTAAGGGTGATATTCAGAGTGTGACCCTGGTGCTGTGCAAGTCTGGCCTTGGAGAGCAACCAAGTGCCCAGCCCAGAGAAATCCAAATCCCATGTCCAGATTTGGCTGCAGAAATCTCTACACTGATGTTTAGGCACCCACCTGTGTTTGTGCTCACAGCACTGAGATGATGGAGCTCCCCTCCTCCTGGGGCAGCAGCCCAGCCCTGCTCAAGGAGAGGGCCCCACCTGGGTACCACTGTCCTTTCCCAAAGCGTATGGGGATTTGGGAAGCAGGAACCCTGGCTCTTGCCTCTCTGCTCTCATTCCCTTCTCACAGCAGCCAAGATTTTCAGTGTCACACCCAAGCCATGACGAGCTGCAGCTCCAGGGACTCCCATCTGCAGCTGATGTGCATCCAGGTTGGGCATTGCATCCTCAGTCCAGCCCCAAGAGCAGAGCACAAAGGCAAATGAAGCTGCTCATCCAGGGATATTCTCTGTGGGCATATGTCCTTGTGATAAGCAGAAAAACCCAGCTGAAATGACTTGGAATGCTGCAGCATGACTGGAGTGCTCAGCCCCGAGGATTTCTAGTAACCAAAGAGCAAATGATGCTGCAGATGATGACTGAGCTGGCAGAACAGCCTAAGGTCTGTACACACTGTTGCCTAGCCACGTTTTTAAATCATTCCACTTACCAAAATAGCCTAGAAAGTCTGCTCTGTCTTTCACCTTCCCAACATAAATAATGAAAATGTTGGCTGGATTTAATTTGTGTATCTCTGCTTTCTGCACATTCTTCCTGGTTCTGAATAGAGGGGGACAGTCCTCTCATCCACAGAACAGCCCCAGTTGTGAGAGCAGCTGTTCAAGTTTAACCAAATCTGGGGGTGAAATGCACTGCATAAAAATGTCTGTTGTTGTCTTTCCAGCATTATATTTTAAATCATTTCTGGAAATACCTGCTAGAAGGCATTTCCCTTCCCAATTTCCTCAGTATTTCTGCTTCCTGCACTCAGACAAATGCCAGTCAGGTTGGATGACTTATTTCAGGGGCCTGGCTGCATGGCCACTGAGAACAGACTGGCACTACCTATAAAGGGTATTATATGGCTGTGAAGTGGACAATTCTTGTTTGCTCCCTACTTGGGAACCTTCTGGACAAAAAATTTCTGGTTTCTGAACAAGCAGAGTTTTGGTAGATGTAAACTGAGAGAGAATGATATCTATATGAATAAAACTCACAATATTTCCCTTCCAACTCAAAATAATCTAATATTCTGTGAGAGTTTCAATGCTCCCAAATGCCACCACACTCAGAATTTTGGTTTGGCTGTTCATGGATATTCTGCATACCTGCTGCAAACTCTCTGCAAACTTTGCTTGTAGTCTTTCACTCAAGAATTGCAAGTGTGGTGATTTAATAATTTCCTGAATGTCATATCCAATATATATTTTCCCACAGCTCCAATATAAGTCTTTCACAGTTGGATTATTTATTTGCTTTTTTTGTCTGCTGTGTAATTTTATTGGTGTCACTTGTTGAAGGAGAAAAGCAGCAAAGGTCAAGCTTTAGCTGGAAAGCAATCCAGTCTTTGAGGCACTTGTCATTATTAGGGGAAGTAATATCAAAAGAGACACTGAAGTGAAAATAATATTTGTATTCCAAGGTGCCTAGAATTCACAAATCCATTCAGGTGGCTCTGTTTCTGTCATTCCTGCCCCTTGAGGCTGTGGTTTTCTAGTTCACAGCAAACATAAAGTAATCTGAGTTACTGTGGCCTTTGCTCAGATAACCCTGCTGGTGACACAGGCAGCAAAATGTCCAGCTGATCTTTTTAAGTCACTCTGACTTGACTTAGGCATAAGAATTTTTTATTTTTTGTTTCCAAGATGCTGCCCTGATGTGCTGAGGGCTCCAGTTAAAGCCTGATCCCTGTGACTCTGATTCAGGGATGCTCCCAGTGCTCACCAAGCTCCCACTGCCACGCTCAGCACTTTGGGCAGGGGTAGGGTGACACTAAACCCTCACTGTGGGGGTGATTTCCAGCAGCCCCTGGGGTTTGGTGCTCACATTTCATCACTGCCAGTGCCTTTAGTTGGAGTTTGAGCTCTCCAGAGATCCCCCCAAAGTGCTGACCTATGGATGTGCAAAACTACAGCCATATCCATTCTGGAAACTCTTGTCCTGGCTGTATAAGCAGATTTAAGAAAATCACTGACAATAAATCTTCAGTATTTCCTCTGCCTCTGAGGTGGTGTCTCCATTTCCCATTTTCCCCTCATACATTTTATTCTGTGATTTATATCCCATGCAGAAGGAAAGCTTTTTAAAATATAGAAGACCTGACAATTCCCAGCTGTTCTAAAGGGTTTGCAGTTAAATTGTTGCCTCATTTTATAGACAGCAGAAGATGAACAGCCATCCTTTGTAAATTAGCTCCTTTGGGGAAACATGAAGTTGGAAATCCCAGAATTGAGTGCTTAAGTGCTCAAGCCACTTAAAAATATTTAGAACAGAGAGCTCACCTGACAATCTGGGAGCAGCAAAGTGCTCACAGGATTTGCATGGATGAAAGACTTTATGGTAGACCAGCACTGCATTGCCAGATTCCTGCTTGATACATCATTTAATTTGGAACTTAAAGCCGCTTAGGTTATTTGAGTTTTTTCATTGTGTTTATTGAGGATTTGCTCTGTGAAAATTCTCATATATTTTAAAATCAAAGGAAAAGAAGAATTCCCGGAGATTAAAGATGAGAGTGTGTTAACCCCTGAGATTTAGGATGACAGAGCATTGTATAGCAGAAAATATCTTGCTTACAGGGTGGAGGATGTGTACTACCAAGCTGGCATGCATAAAAAATCTGATAATCAGCATTAACCACCTGGCCATACCACTGAAAGAATCTGTTTTAAGAAGTTGTGTAAATAAACTTTGATAGTTTGCATAACAACATATTCTTATCACCTCTGAAGCTGATGAGTTCAAGCAGCAGGACACAGAGATTAGCAGCAGGAGCCTTTCTTTGGAAGTGAGATCCAAATTCATCTGTTCTTTGAGCAGGACTTTTTTTGCCACAGTGAGAAGCTCTTGTAGACACATTACAGATTTTTTCCCTCCCCATTTTTTCAATGTTTATTTTGTAGGATAAGTGGTACCTACATGCTAATTCAGGGCTTTTAATTCCTTTTTCACACTGCAGAGAGTTTCCATTAACAGCACAGAAAATGTAGTGCAATCTCTTAAATATCAGCCTAAGGAAAAAAAAAATCTAGAAAATGCTTTTTATGACAGAGCCATTTAAATATAATCACATATCTGTCATCATACAGGCCTGCTTATAACAGGCTGTCAGTTCTCTTGGAGAGGGGGGATCTGCAGTCAAAGGTTTGAAATGAGGCAGTGCAGAATTTTTAAAACTTCTATAATGGGCATCCAAGAAAGAATATAAATATTCTGGGGCGGGGGAAAGACAAGTAGACTAGAAAGGAGTACATTATTAAGCCAGTACCAACAAGGAGAGTACTTATTTATGGTTGAGAGGGTAGGAAACTGATATATAATCACTGAGAACTCTCTTCTCCCACTGCCATAAAGGACAAGACCTGGGCTCTGTTGTGTTTTATTACAACTTTGGTTATGCAGCCTTACATTCTTGACTAGAATATTAGTTGCATTAAATATAGGTTGTTTACTTTTTTAATATTGAAAGGTATATATGTGTATGGTATATTACATACATATATATATATATTACAGCTTTTCAGATTGTAAAAGAAATAAACCAAAGTTAGGGAATCTGGAACAAAAGTTAAGATCCTAAGACAATATCTTAAATTTTGTTGCTAAATTGCATGGGTCTTAGATGCCTCTTTCCCAAATTAATGTCATGTATTCAGTGCTTTATACTTCAAGCTCTCCATTTTACAGAAAAGGAAAAACAGCACATTGTTCCTTCCAATATTTTCCTTAGATACTCTATGACCTTAATAGAAAAATGAACTAGGGGAAGGTGTGAAAGAGTTAAAAAGGCAGCTTTCATTGAAGAGCTGAGCTCAGGATTCCACACATACTGGAAATAGGCTTTGCAAGTTAGTTCTAATAAAACATCAGAAAACAAGGTTAGCGTATCACACAAGAATTCTTCAGGATTAAAGGTAAAAATAAACCAGACCAGGAGAGAAGATTTATGTATCATTGCAGAACATCCCCAGAGAAAGGGCTTTTGACCATCCATCTGTCAGGGTGGTTGTGCTGGTGGTGCAGCTGGAATGCTCCGTGATTCCTCACTGACAGGGAGGGACCACACAGCTCCATCTCAGGGCAAGGCTTCCACCTCCCTCACTGACCAGAGACACCAAACCTGGCAGATTGCTGCTCTCAGTTAGGAATGCCTCTGTTTCCTGCAGCCTGAAGGTGAAACCATCCCTTGCTCCCTGAACTGCAGCAAGGTCCTGGCAGCGACAGCAGCAAAGGAGAGCTCAGCACATCTCCCTTCCCTGCTGGGAAAGGCTTCCCAGGGAACAGTGCCTTCTCCCTGGGCCTCACAGGGCTTTCACTGCTGCCTTTTCTCAGAACAAACCTGTGCTCCAGAATGCCAAGGGCCTCTCCCTGCCAGAGGGAGCTGAGAGCCTGAGCCCCTCTGCAGGAGCAGTTATGGCAATGATGGGAGGCAGCCTCTGATGCTGAGTGTGGAGAAGTGTGGGAGGAGCAGCTTATACAGAAGAGGAGGTCTGTGGCTGAGGAGGATGAGTCCCTCTGCCCCAATCTTAATCCTTCAAATTAAATCCAGAAACTGTTTGTGAACTTCCAGATGTTCGGTGCCAAAAAGTCAGGGAGGTGTTGAGAGCAAACCTTTGTCAGTCACTCAGACCCCCAGATCAGGGTAACAACCAGCAGGGCAGGGACAGCCTGCTGGCTTTTCCAAAGCCATGGACTGTGGTTCTCTGTGAACTGAACACAGGCACAAAGCTTCCTTCCCAAAGACTCTGCAGATGTGCAGTGGGAAGGCTCATCCCTTCCCTCATGTGTAGGATCTGCTGTGTTTTGGAGGAAGGCAGAGGTCACATCACAGATCAAACCCCAAGTGTGATGCTCTTGTGTTTTTTATCTGTTTCAATCGTCTCCTCATCCACTAGAGGAGAAAAAAAGCCAACAAACATAGTGAAGGCAGATGTGTCTCTAGCCAACTTCAACATTTTTTTCAGTATGTGATTAAACATCCCTATAAAAAGCGTGATAAAATCTTTGGATCCTTTAGGATTTGAACCAGGACAGACATCCAGCTCAGCTGAACTCCATGTGGCCTTCTGGAATTCCTGGACTAAGGACAAAATTCCCACAGCTCAGGAAGGTTTTTTAAAATTTATTTTCCTATACATTGCTTAAGCATCAGTGGGACAAGCAATATGAGATTTATCTACAAACAAGTAGGCAAAATCAAGACATTGGAATGATGGAAGCAGAAATTAAAATTTTGTACAAGTCACCTATTTTATTTTTCTGGCTCCCAAATAGATTTTAAAAGCTGTTTTGCTAAGATTAAGCACTGCCAGGGAAATAAACCTGTCATACCAACTGTTATTACCCTTTATATTACCACAGTTCTCAGGAAAAATTCCATGGCACAGCGTAAACACATGAGGAGTCCCATGCCCATGGAGAGCTTACACTGAGATTTTACAACTGATGGACAACACCAAGCACCAAATGGCACAGCTCAGCCAAGAGCCAGAGTCTGACAGCAAACAATGAGATATTTTTGGTGTAGGAGTGAGTGATCTTAGTCCAGCACAGCCCAAAAGTTGATGACATTTCAGTGTTGTAAGGAAGGCTTTGCCAGTGTTGATGAGGAAATCCTTTGGAAAAATTAAGGGAAGCCTCAGAGCTTAGCTGTGCAATATTTGCAAGAATAATAGTAAGTGATGGTGCAGAAAGATAAAAAAAAAAACCCCAGAGGCTGGAGCTGGTATCTTGAAAATCAATAGAATCTCACAAATAGGAAATGAGCAGGCTGAAATATGGAAGGGTCAGCAGGTGACCAATACTAGCAGGGAGAGCTGGCAGCTGGATTCTAGAAAGTCATGTTTCAGTCAGCCTTTGGAGTGGGAAATCAACACCTGACAGAGCCACATTTTGGATAGCTGAGAGCAGGCCAATATTCTGGAGCTAACACAGAAACTGAGACATGAGGTAGAAAACCTCAAACAAATGTTCAGACTAGAGAGAGCAGAGAAAAAGTGGAAAAAAAAAATTCTGCAAACATTCAGAGACTGTCCAAATGCAAGGATGCAGTGAGCTGTTTAAACTGAATGAACACTGAACTTCTAAGGCTTGTCTGTAATCAGAATTATAAATAATCTGTAACCAGATTAATTGTAATCTAGCAAAAGATTGCTTGCAAAAGGAAAGGCGTAACATGAATAAATAATGAAGAAATGATTTGTTTTCAGGTATATTACATTTTATTAAGTCAAAGAAGATAAATGGTGAGACTTCTTTAGCAGAAAGAGACCATTCTGGAGGAGAGAGGAGGGCTTTGACTCCTCAGCTTGGATGGTTGAGGAATTTTGTACCTTCCAGAGACAAAATGTGCAAAGGCAGCAGGGAAAGAAGGGTAGCAGGCCACAGGAATTTCCACCAAAAACTGGAAATGGGAAGGAGGACTACCAACCAAGGACACGATCAAGGAGCAGTGTCCAAAGTATGAAAAGAGTTGGAATAAAGAGAAGTACAGAGGCAAACAAAATGAAAATTTCAAAACTAAAAACCTGTTTGTGGTCATTGAAGGCAACTGGCAGGCCAAGGAGACTGAGGATGGTTGGCAATGGGTAATTAGAAACCTTGCTGGGAACAATTTCAGTGGTCAGCATGGAGACAGCCACATTAGTGGGATGAGGTAGGGAGGTGAAATAGAGGAAGCAGAACCTCTTGCAAATAACACATCTCATGAGAGTAAAAAGAAAAGGGAAGGGGATGTACATGGTAGTAGCAATTTTTTTTCCAATACAGGAGAAATTAAGTTGATTTTCTTTCGAGAGAAAGGAGCTACAAGTGGAGAGTTACTGGGCTGCAAGGCTTGGGAGAACTAATTACAGAGATGAATGGAGAGTGAAAGGGTCACATGGTGGTCATTCAGAAAAAACTCAGCAGAGATCAACAAGAGGAGCACAGCAATGCAGGGATAAATGCATCTATTTGCTGCCTGAGAGAAATGCATAAACTCCACTGCCCACTTAGAAGCAGGAACATTTATTCCACCTGAGGGTTCAGCCTTTATGTGGTTTACATCAGAGTCAAACCTAGCAGTGAATTGAGTCTCCCCAAACTGAGGAGAACTCAGTAGGCTTTAATGCTGAGATGTGCTGTTGAAGTGCTCTGCTGGAAGGTAATTCTAGGGGATTTTCCTCACTAATTTCCTTAGCTGACAAAACCAAAAAACCCTAAACAAAGCCCCAACAACAACAAAAAACAGAAATATGGGATTACAGAATCATGGGATGACTTGGGTAGGAAGAGACTTTAAAAATTTTCTCATTCCATCCTCTGCTATGGGCAGGGACACTTTCCACCAGGATGTGTCATTGTTTCCTGTAGTCCTCACAACGTTAAAGCAGCAAGTCAGAATTGCTTTGGGATAACTTGATTCTTCCTCCTGAAAATTTCTTTGCTTGACTGCAAACATTTCTGAGTCTAAAACATACAAGTTTTCTAGGTCAGCTTGTAGGGTTTTTTTGCAAACAGCAAATTATTTCTTTCCTGGGAGCACTTTAATTGTAAATGCAGCTTCCTGTGAGACTGTGAGAAGTTGAGCATGAATTAAATGCTGGTAATTTTTTTGCTTGTCACTGTACAAGACAGTCCATAACCTTTCTGCATGTTAGGAGAAGGTGGAAAACAGTCACTGTGACGGGTTCACCTGAGCTAGGCTGCTCTTGGAACACAGATGTGTGCCTGCTCTCAGGTGCCTGTGGCAAGGTAGTCCCTCTTACACTACCAAGAAAAAGCTGTGAAATGCAGGGCCCCAGAGGGTGTCAGGGTGATCATGCCACCCCTGAATGTGAAAGACCCTGTACCAAGTGTGTAAGAAAAACATACAATCTTGTGATTACAGGTGATGCACTCACACAGACCAGAAATGAGTCTCAAAGGTGCTGAGACCTCCATCCACTAACATTTGAACAAAGGTATTGTTTAAAATTCAGCAAACTTGCTATTTATTGGAAAAAAAGACACACTTCTATATAAAATATACCATTCATCCTGTTTCATTTCTCTATTTCATGTACTTCCATGTAATCTAAGCCTCCTGTAAAGAGAATTGTTCTGTTCAGCAGCCTCAAGTAAATAAGAATTTTAATCCCCTGATAGTTTAAATTCATAACTAATCCAGTTATGATTCAGTAAATGTTTCATTTTACACTTAGCAGTGAATTTGTGAGGCAAATTTTTGTCACTGTCTGCTAGAGACTCCATTACACCCTCTGCATCTTCCTCATAAGCTCTCAGAAGTTCTGCCACATGCACGTCTGATTTGAGTCTATGATAACAACAGCACTTTATAGCACTTCCACTGCTAAGAGCATGGCAGAAATGCAAATTAAAGCCATCTTCACTCAACTGCATAAAGGAAAGAAAAATTTAAATGGTGGGTTTCTCAGTAGCCCCCAGCAAGTTTCCTTTGGATTTAGCTGCCACTTAGGCATTGATGCACCTACCCACTGCTTGGTGCATTTCAATGTTATATTTTATCCTGTGGTTCCACTTGCTGAATGTATTAAGGTTTTGAAAAAACGGTTCTATCTCTCATTCTTGGTGATCTCTGTGTCTCAGTATCAACCCCAGATAACTTGGAAAACGTCACAGCTTTAGTCAAGTGTGTCAGTGAGCACAAGGGGGAGCAGGGAAGGTGCACGGACCTTGATGGAAGGAGGGCTTACGCCTGCTGCTGACACACATCAATGCTCCCATCAATGATAAATCACTGTATCAATAAAAACACCATTCAACTGCTGAGTCTGCTTTGCTCTGATTAAAACACCTCACACTTTATGTGCTGTCATCTCAGACACAGGCTTCACTTCACTCCAGAAGCAATGCACTCACCCAAGCCCTGCAGTCTAAAGTGGATATTAAACCTGATGTGCTGCCTTCTTGCTGCAAAATAAAGATGGTGTTAGAACAACTATTTAGTTCTCAAGGAGAGTCATTGCAATGATAACTTCAAAAATAACATTGCAGTTCCATGGTGAATGGATTTCAAAAGTTATGCAGCACCAGGGGAAGTTTGACTAAGTATTTGGTTTTAGTGAAACAAAATATTCATTAATACCTAACTACTTAAAATTACAGCTTTTTTCAGTGTTTGGAAAATTTACAGAATTTACAGCCTGAGCTAGGAGCTCTGAGCACTGGCATTCCCACATACTTTGCTTAAGGGAATGTCTGAGATAGTAAAATTATGGAGAGATTTAACTGAGGGCTATATCTTGCTAATGCTTTTCCAAAAAAAGAAACAGTATGTGCTGCTCTAGCAACACTTCAGAAAGCTACTCCTTTACACACAAAGGCTGAAATCCTCACCTCTGCAAAGCTCAGTCACAGCAAGGGTGGAACTTTGCCACCCTCACTGGCGTGTAAAATAGCCAGCAGGTATTGTTTCCAGCTCCTGGTGGGAATGTGTGCACAAAATTCCAGGGTGACAGGCAGAAAAGATAAAACTCAGATGGGGCAGCAGAGTCCTGAGTTTGAGCAGCCACAGGAAACTACTTCAGATGGGAAGGACAGGGCAGGGAGAGGAGCCCTGTTTAAAGCCTCATTTACCCAATCTCCAGATAAACTGCTCTTGGCAGGAGATGGCAGAATCCCTTGCAATAACAAGAAAGAATCTTGGCCCTGTCAGTGATTTTAACATGAAAGGCTCCTTTCCATGCTTTTAGAAACAAGCTAATTGATAGCTTCCTAGAGCAGTGACCACAGAAATCTGCACCAGGCAGTGCCTCCTGGGGCTCTGGCAAAATGCACCAGCCCAGCTCAGTCCCACAAATGCCATTAGCCAAGAAAACATCAGTCTGGTTTGAATTTAGGATGTGCAGGCTTGGGCTCACACAGGGTTTCTGTTCTGAGAACACTCAGAACTTGGGGGTAAAGGTGTCATTTCAGAGAGGATGACTGAAAGCCAGTCAAGGCTCAGCTTTGTGACCTGTGGCACAAAGACTGTGCGCCACAGACTTTGTCACCTGTGTGCTGAGAGACTGTGTGACCTAAACTTGCTGAGTTTAGCTTGGCAGAAGCTTTTGATTAACTTTTTAGTAAAACAGAGAAATTACAATAGAATTTGAGTGTCTGTCAAATCTAGACTTGCTGCATCACACTAAGCTGAATATATTGCATCTGCATGGAAATTAAAGAAAGTTAGCTGAGTTTCATAAGCAATGTGTATAAATATTTTAAATATTTGAATAGATGAATAAACACAAGGAATAATCTTTAGTGGGGTGGTGGGAATTACACAAATTCAGCATAGTTACACTACAGTTTATGAGGCTGACCTACAGTAGACATTCCAGAATTTTTGTCACACAATGCTTTCACTAATGAGAAATCACTGCATCAATAAAAACATGATGAGCAGCACAAATAATAGATCATCTCTGCAGGCATGTTGGTGTCCACCTCCACTTCTACTGGAGCACATGAGAGCCTGCAATATTGCCCTCTACTCACAGGTTCTGGCACAAAGCTGCAAAACTGTTACCTGAGTAAAACAACTATGCTTTTTAGATGCTGCTGCTAAAATACAGTTCAGCCATAATTATAATTAAACAGGCACCCACATGCTGCAAAGTGTGGCTCAGTCTATCCACAGTAACAAACACTGAGTCAAGTGGAGCTCCATGCAGAGGGATCTCATCCCGTAGCTAAATTTGCTCTGGGATCTCTGCAGTGAAGGACACAATCAGGCAGCCTGTGACTCATGCAGTGCACCATTTCTAATGTCTCTTACGTGCAGAAATGAAAATAAAAGCAGATCTCTCGTTCCCAGAGCCCTGGAGGGGGTGGCCTCACAACTCACAGTTTTACAGACCCTTGGTGACTGAAGGGCCGACTGACACCCACGGCTGCAGAGCTGTGGCAAAGGGAGTGGGAAACAAACAGAACTTCTTAATTAAAGCCCTTTATTCAAGCTGCAACCCCTCACAGCAGACACATTTCATAACTTCTAGATCTATGTTCACACAAAGATTGACAGAAAAACTCAGGCATGAAAGAAAACATAAATTTTTTTAATGTTTATTTTTTCATGAAAAAGGTTTAAAAGGAGAAAGAGGCTGCACAGGAGAAAGCATACATTCTTTAATCACTGTTTATCTGTTGGTTTGATAGCCAAGGCTGACATTTCTTCTACAGTGTATTTATTTGTTCTCATAATATAACATGACATTTACCCTTTATTTAGAAAGGACCATCATCTATGAATATTGTTAAGAACAGTTAGGCAACACCATCAGTGAAGAATTTACATGACCTAGATCAGCTGTAGATGAAGTGCTTTCATTTTAGTTCTTCTCATATTTTGTAACAACCAATGTAAACCACATTTTTAAAATATTCAGATATGTGAAAGGCTTTGCATCAAATGTAATGCAGAAACAAAGGTTTAGTATCTCAGAGAACAGACAAAATTTTCCAATGCCTACAAAGCAACACTGAAATTCTCAAGGAAGAAAATACAATTCCTGGCTTTCCCCTTAAACCACCTGGAGACATTTATCAAGGTGTTAAGTGCTCAAATGTGACTTCCCTCACCAGCATTACACTGCTGGGATTTTTAGGTAACTCAGCAGCAGAACCTAAATGAAGTTACACATTTTCACAGTGACATAACCTGACCCTTCATCACTGCCCCTACACACAACCCTCTGCTATGTCAAGTATCTTTGCTGATCTGTAGAAGAGATGAAAACAACTCCAAAACAAAGAGCAACTCTCCATCCCTTAAATACCAAGAATTGTCACCTTTGCCCATTTATCAGTGCATGTTTTGCCTTCCATCTCACTCAAATCACAATTTCAGCAAGCTGTTTGAAGTCCCCCTGCCATGTTTGATCTGGAGTGTACAAAAGAGGTAACAATAATTTCTGAACTAAGCTCACAAGATGGAGAAACATCCTCGTTTTGAAGTATTTTGCAAGGAGTTTGACAAACAAGCACCTTAATTTCAAATTAATTCAGTAACATGATGGAGAAGGAAAATTCTTCACAGTTTCAGAATTAGTAGAATTAAATCCCTCTGAAGCTTGCAAACCATGAAGGTCAAATAGCTTATTTCAATCAGTACTCCAGTATTTCTGTAAAGAAACACTTTCAAGTATTGTTACAAAAGGCACTGATTTTTTCCTTCAGCCATCAAGATGTAATAAAACCACAGAATTTCTGTCACATTGCGCCAAACTCCTGGCCCTAAAGGTATTTGCCACTAACCTTAGAGCACCTGGATTTCACCCAGTCAGTTTTAAAACCACCTTCTTTTTCTTTATTGATTTTCTTACAAAATCACATAGATCCATCACAGGTTTTAATGATACAATGATTAATGGTAAATTAATGGTAATGACAGAGAGGAGAACATTTCAGTTGTTCTAATTCTATTTTAAAAGTGAAATTGGAGACTTATGAAGTTAAGTATTCAATAGATAAAACATTTAGCAATTTGTTTCTCCACTTTACTATCAATTAATTTTTAAAATCTGGAACCCAGATTTGGAAATATGATTCAACTCTCAGGACAGATTCTTTGAACATATGGTTCAAACCCAGTATTTCAGTTTAAACAAAAGCTTGGAAAATAGGCTCTTTTTTTTTTTTTTTTCTTTAGATGGATGTAAAATCAAATTGGGGATTGCTGTTTTGCTTTCTATGAAGTCTGACAATGGCCAGATGGGTTGAATTTCTCAATCCTTAGTCAAAATGGGAAAGAATACAGTGTGGAATATCTCTCTTCTGAGGCATGTTGAGTACAGAGCATTAAGTTAAGGCAGATGTATGAACAGGTTTTCTTCAAACAGGATTTCTTTAGCTCAAAATTGTCAATGTTTCAAAGGAACTGGGCAAGACTTAAAAATACTTGCAATTCTTTTGCTTAGCCCTAGAGCCTGCAATTGGACAGAGTTCCCTGGTATGCTTGAAAGCAAAGGACCACCAAAGAGGTAAACTAAGCAATATTTAATTATAGCTACACAAACATTCCTCAACTCACACCCAAACTTCCATCTTCTCATCTGCAGCAGGAGTGCATTACCTGACAATAATTAAATAACCTGCAACAGGACAGCAAATTATTTAAGAGCTAAAATATTTAAACTAAAATATGTAATCTCTATTTAATCAAAGTTTCCTGAAAGTAAGAGCCATCAGAATCCCTGCACAGGCTACTCAAGTTTGATGGGATGCTCTGGGACAGCTGCACACAACTGCAGCACCTCAAAGGACAGGGCCAGAGGGAAAGGGAAAACTTCTGCCAGCAGCTGCAGGAGTGCAAAGCTTGATGAAGCTGAGACCTGAGGACATCATCTTATTCTAATGCTATCTAAAATTACCTGCTGTTTACATCCCCATCCCTGAAGCAGGGCAGGGGCAAGGAGCTGGTGGAGGGAATTATCCTTCCTACCTGGATCCCTCCACATAACATGATATGGGCTGCATTTCACTGTGGAAACTACAGGAGGCAAGGACAGACCCAAAAACCTAACCCAAATCCCCCAAAATGGGGGGACAAAGAAACTGAGATAAACTTGGAAACTCAATCATAGGTGTGGTGAGTCCTGAACAGGAATGAATTCTAATCCTAAATGAGAGCAGTGACTTTATCCATAAGAGTACAAAACTATAAAATAGAGATCTGCTGCTTCTACTAGAAGACAGTGGTTGAATTTGGTTACATGAACATAATGGAATGTGAAATATTAGACTATTGTAGAATATTAGAATATTTTTTCTAAATTAATGACCTCTTGTTGAATGCAAAAACAGATGATGTGATTTAATTTAAAAAAACCCAGGTCTCACATTTTCAAAAATTATCTCCAATTACTTTGCCACCATTCCTATACTTTGTTTGCTTGGGACAGAGAACTCCTTTAATACCTGACAAACCAAATTCAATAAAAAATGTAATGATAAATTCTAAGTGCTACATGTTTGCTAGCCTAAATCAGTAATATTAATTGATTACATGAGCAAGTGACCTGGCAGATTTCAGTGCAGAATTATTGGTGGTGACTGATGAGCTGCAGCATGTGGAAAATTCTCCTTAGGTAGCACAAGTGCAGCCTGGGGAACACAGCACATCTCACACATTCTACAACAAGAAAACTTAATTTTGAGTTCACACTTTGTGAGAGTGTAGCCTCAGTGTGTCTCTGAGGTAAGTCAATTAATGTCAGTGATCTTTAAAAAATTACAAACCTTAAAAATGTACATAAATCTCTGCTATCTTCTGCTAAACTAAAACCATTTAAAACAAGATCCATCACTCAAATCTCTACAAAGTCAGACATTTAAAGCTTCCATGTACATAGAAAACCTTGTTAGGAATAAAATTCAAGACAATTCATGGTCAATAATGCCTCTAGCTTTGCTAAAATAAATAGTCAATAATTAAAGGAAAAAAGGACATGATCCTACATTATAAGGAAAGTCTCTTCATTTTCATCCTCTCCCTCCTCTGAGAAAAGATGTAAGGAATAAATTCTTCTTGATGCTCTCTCAACTAAACAGTTTTACCCATGGTTTCAGCTACAATATTTTCCTACCAAAATAAAATCAGTGCATTAAGAATATATTCAATATACTGGAAGCCATATGCACTTTTTTCAGGATAAGCTCATAAGGCATTTCCCTGATGCTATAAAACTACTTTCTCTTGCTTGGTACCACACTACCACAGCATGTACAAACATTATAATGCTCTACAGGTGGAAGATATGAGAGGCCAAACACAAACTGTGAAGAACTGCATCCAATAGAAAAGCTAAAAATGATGTAAGAATCTAACACAAAAAGAAATCAACTAAAAATATATGCATAAAATATGTGCCCATCAAAAGATTTACACATCATCATCCCTACCCTTCCTTCAACTACACAAAGATATTACTGAATTCAAACAACATGAAAGAGCTATTAAAACAAATTATCCTCCCTCTTTGAAACCACTTCATCTTTTTTTCTAGTCTAATAAAAATATTATACTGCACAAAAATATTATACTAAAAGCATCTCATGGAACTATTAATACATACATTCAAAACCAAAAGCTGTCCCAGAAATGCAAACACTACAACTAAAAACTGGAAATGCCACTGACTTTGTTTCCATTATACAAGTCAACCATGACCATACCCTTTAGAGACTTGCTATAGTCTTTTAATGCTTCCTTAAGGTCTGCTGCAAAACCTGGTAAAGCCAGCAGAAAGTCATGTTTGGAAAAGGCCTTGATTTACAAACTTTTACTGTGAGAAACAAATCTGGGAGTGCTGAGCAATTCCAATCTGCTTAGAATTTTTATATCAGGGAACATCAAAAAACTTAGTTCTCATACAAAGAGGTAGCATCAATATATCTGATTCTTTTTTTACAGAATAGTAACATTTCCTATTTGTCTGCATCATATTTGGAAGATACTTTCAGGTACTTAAATTAATTTCTTGTAGCTTGTATATGCTAGTCAGTTTGCCTGTCTGGTGAAATTTATGGCACTTGTTATTAAGTGTAAGAGCAGCTTTGTAAACCCTGGAGGAATAAATGGAAATAGTATCCCTAAATATCATAAGCTGTAAAAAAATCTGTGCTTTTCTAATCACAGAATATTTGAATATCTGTACACTACAAGTGAAACAGAAGAAGTGACTCTGGGAATGTGCATCCTTATCCCTTGGACAAACAAAACTTTATGTTAGACTGTAGGATTAAAGGCCAATCACAGTGAACACAAACACTGAGCAAGGAGAGAACATTTAGATAGAAAATATAACTACAATATTGCTATTAGAAATTATACACTATAGATAAATAAAGTGAGAATACAGTCTTTCTCCTACAGCAATACATTAATTGAAAGTGTCAGATTTTTGATTTTCTTTTTTACAATATTGGAGTACAGGCAGAATTTGATAAAGTGATCTAATTGAAATAGCAAAATATAATGTCATTCTAGCTGAAAATTTCAGCTGGTGTTGTTCAGCCTGGAGAAGACTGGAGAGACCTTCTAGCACCTTCCAATACCTGAAGGAGCTACAAGAGCTGGACAGAGACTTTTGACAAGGGCATGTAGGGATAGGATTGGGGAATGAATTCAAACTGAAAAAGGCAGATTTGGACTGAATATTGGGAAGGAATTCTTGACTGTGAGGGTGGTCAGACAGTGGCACAGGCTGCCCAGATCCCTGGAAGTGTTCACAATCAGGCTGGGTGCAGCTCTGAGGAAGCTGCTCTAGTGGAAGGTGTCCCTGTCCATGGCAGGGGGTGGAACAAGATCTCTCAGTCCCCTTCCAACCCAAACCATTCTGTGATGGGACAAAATAAGAGACTATGATGGGACAAAGTGAAAGACAAAGGATCCATCTGATGAATTCCATGTTCAGGGTAACTGTGACAGTTTGGTTCATGATTCTGAACTTCTGAAACTAATGCTTGTTTTTTTCAGAGAGCAACAGAAAATTTGCAGGCTATCTAGAAGCTGACTGAAGGTTTCCTGGCTAATATCCAAAGGTAAACAGACAAACAAGGAATTGTGAAAGACTGAGTTTTTCTAAAGTGTAAAAAACAATAAATGCCCAAATCAGTTTCTTTATCTTCATCCTTCCAACAGCATTTGCCATCTGTGAACAAAGTAGCAAAGCTTTTTCACTCTTCAAAATGGCATGTGAGAATGGAGAGGCTTACCCAAAGGAGCTGAAACAGTGAATTAGGAAAGTTCCTTAAAAACCAAACATAAGAATAATAACATTTCAGCCCTTGCTTTGCTGACAGGTGAGATAACAACCATTTCTGGTGCCACAAAGAGCTCTCAGACAGACTGGCATTTCAATGGAAGGAAGAACCACACCACTCCCTTAAAACAAAAGCCTCTGGGTTCATGACCAACATTTCAGTCAGCCTTTAAGTAAGAAAAAGCAACAACAACTGATAGTGGGGATTTACTGACAGGTGTCAGGAGTAATTGTTTTAGAGAAGACTACATAAAAAATTCTTTCACTACTGCACTTTATAATATGGGTGACAGTACTACCTTTCAACTTAAAACAAAATCATCTTCTCAGAATTGATTATTATGAACAGAGCACAGGGCCTAACCCACTTGCCACTTAAGCATGATGGAAACTCTTCCAGTTCAAGTAATAAATTTACACCACCACTATCACCCTGCCCCTTCTTATTAGGGCAAATTGAGGGAATTTTATTTGCAAAACATTTAACCACCAAGGGCAGAGTTTTGCAATAGAGTTTTAAAGCATCTTACTCAAAGATTAGGTTACCAATGTTCTAGCAAAAGATCAGAAGATCTAAACATGAATGTAAATAATCCATTATCAAGTATGCAATTCTGGTTCAGTGGCCACTATAACAAATCCCAGGACTAACAGTGACTTCAAAAGACTCTGAATCAGACTTCAAGAGTGCAATATTCTTCATAATATTACATCTCTGCAACATAGAAGTCTTCAGAATAGTCTTTGCAGAGAAATCATAAAAATGGGAGTGAATCACTCTGCTTGAAATGGATGACATTTAATTTTTGCAGTGTAGATATTCAACCATTACCTACCCCTTTCTATAAAATGTAAATTGGTATGTATCAGAAAAGCTCCAGCATGGCTTTGTGGAGGTTATTTTATATACATATGCACATTGCAGAGAGGCACACTCTTTGTTAAAAATCAGCATGAAATTCTTCTGCAGGAGCTTGAAGGTTTCCTTGCACAGAAAATTCCCCATGAACCTTCATTCCTTGTGTAAGGCGGTGATGTTGAGTTAAAGCAAAATGCTCAGTTTGCATAAAACTAGAGCTGCACCTAGTTTAAGGTGTATTTTCAAAATACACATGTCACAAGTGTCATTACAGAAGAATAAACAAGATACTTCTTTGATAGACTGGAAAAAGAATCTTCCTTTTGACATTCTATTAAATGTAATTAGGGCATAAAAGAAATTTTGAAGTGTTAGTTCAAAATTATCTACTCTAACACAATTTACAGTGCAAAGATCTTACAGTAACATCACAAAGTAACACCAGCTCTTTCAAATGGACTCTAAAAATTGTTGCTCATTTCTTAAGACTGGCAGACATCCAGTATGCTCACAATTGGCAAAAGAGTCCACAGTATTACAAAGTTATTGCTGCTACTGTAATGTAAAGAAATGAGGTTGTGATGATAAATTTTCCTGTTACGCTGTAGGAAAAACTACTTCATTTTACCAAGCAAATTATTTCTTAGCTTTGTCATAAGCTCCAGGAAAAAACCAGAGCCAAGTTATCTATCTGTACTTTCTCCCACAGAAATGGATAGCAAAATAAAGTGTGAAACCAGCTGGCTTTGTGTTAGTTGGTTACAAAGGTGTGAATCAGTTCCACTTGGGCTGAGCTGCCTTGGTCAGTGCCAGTGAGCTGCAAGGGCTGGCTGAAGGACACTCCTGCCATCATACAGGCACTGCTACCTTTGCTGCAGTAGTAGAGGCACACTTTGATGGCCAGGGTGGCTTCAGCTGACACACAGCTCCCAGGCAACTGGAAGGGAATGACAGTTTGACAGGAAACATCCTTTATTTCTCCTGTCAGACACTGTCCTTGCAGCAACCAGGTGTTATCTGCAAAGGAAGAACAGATTTTATCATTAGGGTATTTAGCACCACGTCTGAAAGCTGCAGAAAACACTAATTCTATCTATAGGACAACAAGGACTTTCCACATGAAACATTACAGGAAATTTCCTTCCTAATTATTTCAGTTGTGAATTAAAAAAAAAAAAGGGAAAGTAATTAAAGTAATTTACAAATGCTTTATCAGTCATTTAAAGATGGAGAGATCCATGGCTCTGCATCAGCACTATAGGTGTATATATATACAGTACATCTTATTTAAAAACAATGGAATTGCAGTTTCTCCTATACACTCTTTAAAGGATATTACAATTTATTCTGATATGCATAAGCAAAAATTCTTTAATTAATGGCTACGATACAATTGCATCAGAGATCTAATAAACCAGGTAAGATATCTGCCATAAATGCATTAAACTGCAGGTAAAATGATGGCATTTCCAAACAGCAGTGTTGGTCTTATAGCTGGGTTGGTGCAATTTAGCAATGCTCAGGCAGATTGTTAGAATGAAACTTGATTTTCATTTTGTTTAAATATCTGAGAGTATGTGAACTAAAAACCACTGTACACTACACACACCTAACTCATTGCATTGAGCCACAAAATAATGCAGCATGTATTAATCCAAGCAAAAAGCACTCTACCAGGTGTTTGGCTTCTTTCAGTCTTTGCACTCCAGCTGTTAAATGCATCAACTCTAAATATCACTTATTGCATCACAAGGTCAAACAGGAACACAGGATGGGGAGGGATGTCCTGACTCATCAGACTGAGCTCCCCTGCACTGCAGGATGTGCTGACACTTCCCATCCTAACCCATCCCACTTCCCACCCTAACCAGGACTTTACCTTCTGCTGTGATAAACCAGGCACTGGGAGCTTCCTCATTCAGTTTGGAATCCAGAGGCAGAGTCAACTTTAATAAAAACTGAATTGTCTGGCCAGGAGCTACAGTCAGGGAAGGAAGTTCAATATTTGGTGCAGATTTAGGCAGTCTTGGCAGGTTTATTTTATCCTTTTGCACAGGCAGGTTATCTGGAACATCACATGCTTCTGGCTTCAGGATAGGCAACTATCAGTAGAAATCAAACAAAATACTTCTTTTTATTTTTATTATACTGAAAACAAATGGGCTTTCACAACACAATCACAGTTTCAAAGTAACACCATGGCTATTGACTAAAACTTTGAGTGTGCAACAATACTATGACAAAATAGAAAAAAGAACAAAATGTTGTCTTTAGATGAAAAAAACCCTTATTAATCCAAATAAAAGCAATATTTACTATTAAAGCCATCAAAACCACAACTACTTTATAGTATCCCTTAATTTAATTTTTTTACAGCTGGATTACCTTTTTGCTTTAGATAAACTGTAAATGTATTTCCTCCTAATTCTGGTAATAAACTGCACCCTTCAATAATAAAATCCAGGATTTTAACTAATGCACATTGCACAGTAAAATAGAAGAGAACTTCCCAGAAAAGCCACCAACATGTTACATGACATGACAATTTAAACACACATTGGAGACTGTATTATTAAGAAACATATAAGGAAACATTAGGATCATTATGTCATAAATATATGTATATATTAATTTCAAAAACTCATTAAGATACAGTGGCACTGTAAGGTGGACATGAGCACAGATTTGTTTGTTTACAATCAAATAAAGCTGTATTCAATTTTGACAGTGGTTTTGATTTGACAACTTGAAAGCCCTTTATACATCTTGCTTTAAATCACTGACTTCCCAAAATTGTTTCTTATAGTGTAATTTCATGGCTTGGTAATTGATTTCACTTCCTTTTTTACAAAATGCTCATGAAATGCCCTCCATGCTGAAAAACTGGGTGGTACATTTTAATGACTGATGTTTCTGTATTAACCTTTTCTAGAGGGTTGCCACTTTCTGTTTTCATGCAAAAGTTGTCTTTCTGCAGACTGAGGTTTTCAACAACTGTACTAACAGGCAATGCTAATTTCCTTGATCATCACAAAACATCCTGTAGATACAGCTACTCTACCCAAAGTTAGTTGTTGCATTTTTATCACACTTGCTGAAGTCTGAAATAGTAATTTATAACAAGAAACACCACTATCAGTCTGTTTAGTAAGTATTACTTGCCATGGAAAGAATTTTTGTTTCCAAATCCAGCACTTTGATCTGATGATTATTTGTGTCTGCAACATACAGGAGGCGGCCATTTTGTTCCACACACAAACCTCCAGGTTCATTGAAAGCTGACTGGGTAAAGCTGGAGCCAACAACATTGCCTGCTTCTCCTGTGCCTGCCAGGGTAGCACAGTTCTTCATCTTGGGATCCACAACCTTAATCTAAGATCAACAAAACACAAAGAGCTTTTCTGAGAAAACCCAGCAGGATTCAGATGTTCTGGATTATCTCATGTCCCACATTTCCAGCAGCCAGCACTGCTTTTGGAGTGCCTCAGCTACCAGGTGTCCATCCTAGATGCTGTGTTATCACTCTTTTCCAAGTGACATGTCCCATCTTTTCCTCTCCCTACTCCCTCATGGACTTCACTTGTTCGTTTGGTCTTCATTCAGGGTCCCCTTCCATGATTTTGCATGTTCCTAACCTTCAGCTATAAAAGTATTCTGGATCACTTGTTTTTGTAATGTTTGCTGCCCTTCTAGAAACATTTGTAAAACAGTGAGAGCATAACAAAATTAGCAGGCTAACTTCTAGATTATTTTTCTTCTACAAATAGATGGGGTTTTTTAAAATTTTATAATGTTTTATACAAGATCTGAAAAAAACCCCATCACTTGCCTTAAAATTTCCATAAGCATATAGTATTATACACCTTACTCTTCAAATGAAACAGGTTACTTCTCTTTTAATGCATGTAGTCAGTGTACAGTTAAAACCCTTCTAGACAGGGATGCTTACATAACATCACATAAGAACAATCATGCAAAACAATGTCTCTGAACCCAGAGCTCCACGGAGGTAACCCACAATACTTGTCACAACTTAGGTGGTTTTTTTAAGGGAAAAACAAGTTCTCTTGTCCTCTCAGTTTTATCAAACCTGCAGTATTCCCGAATAAGCCCTTCTAGGCTCTTTTATTGTAGTTCAGCATCTTTGGGAAGGCACACAAACGTCTTTAGTCTGAACTGTAACTTTAAATTCACCTTCCTCAAGAGACCATCATATCAGCACAGAAGAATGTGACAGCAGAACAATGGTAAAGAGAAGGACCCAGAAGGGAAGGAAGGAAGGAAAGAAAGGGAACCCACAAAGGAACTTGTGTAATTCATTTCCTCAGCTTAACTGGACCAAGTAAAATCTGTCTATGTTACTAAAATAATTCTTTGTAGTAATAAAAATTTCCAAGTCTGTATATAACAAGTTACTACACACTTACCTTGTGGTTATAGGAATCTGCCACATAAAGCAGCTGTCTTTTCTTGTCCCATGTTACTCCCAAGGGATGCTGCAGCTTTGCATTTATGCCTGCTCCATCCACATCACCAAAAGCAAACAAATTCTGAAAAATTATGTTATTTAATTAATAGATTTGATTATTCAATGTGGACATGAATTTAAATGACTGCAATTAAATGGAAATTTATTGAATTAAAAAAAAAATGAAGACAATTTCAAAACAAAGATACTGAAACCTGGAAGTGTGGGTGCTAACCACAGAAATGCAAACTCTCACATCTAAGTTACAAATATGAATCCAGCTGATTTAATGACCACACAATGCTGAATCAAATTGGCTGTTTTAAGAATAAGTGAAGTAATTTCTTATCTAAGGAGCAACAGTCTGCACTACAACCTGAGCATCACAACTGCCACACATTTGCATTCCAAGCAGTGAAGTTAAGAAATTGATGGCCACGGAAACTGATTTACCCTCTCACCCCAAAAGTGGTTCCTCCAGGTCAGGCTTGAGGAATATTAGTAGGGCAGTGTGGGGAAGTTTGAGGTGATTACCAATGGGTCTCTCTCTCCTCCTACAAGGTGCTTCACCGCCCCGTCCCTGAGCGAGACGGTTCTCACGGTGCTGCTCTCGCTGTCGGCCACGAACAGGCAGCTCCAGGGCTCCTCTGGGGCCAGGCAGAGCCCCGAGGGCTGGGCAAAGCCTGCCTTGTGGGGGTAGGCATTGTTCCTGTTCTCCTCGTTCCCACTGCCAGCAAAGCGAAGGCAGACTCCTTTCTTCAAGTCACTACAGGCAAAGAGCACCCGGTTTCAGTCAGGAGTTTGAAACAGCTCAGACAAGATGCATAAACAGAAGCTACAGAACAGGCACTTGTGAGTTATAAACCAGCTGTTATGCAGCAGTGAGGAATTATTCAATGCCTTTGGGCTTTTTTATCACCTCAGCACATCATTCATTACTAGGTAACTCAGCAAATGCAAGGAAAAATAACATTCAATTACATGAATGGACCTTACCAAGTCATAGCTGTATAGCTGAAGTAGCATCTTTCATTTCATTTAACAGATGTGGGAAAAGGAGGCAGACTTTGAAGCACATAAGCCTTTAAACTAAATTAATTTCAGTTTAATTTGATTATCTCTCTCTTTGAGATCTGAAAGCTGTTTATCAAGACACGCAGCATTTTCACATTTCTCTTAGTACAGTTGCTTACCTTCCCTTTGGTAGTTTTCCCCCTTCCAACATCAGTGCCCATATCTGGTGAATGCCTGCCATTGCTATCCATAACACATCATCTTCCTGCATCCCTGCAACTTTTAGAAAGGGACACAGAAAACCAGATTTAAAAAAAACCACTTTGGAAATGTTTTATAACACAAAGAAATTATCAAACCAACCCCATTGTCCCCCCTGTCCCCCTACTCATCTTCCCCATAGGGGAAAAAAGTAAAACACAACCAAAAAAACAGAGCAAGAGAGAGAGAGAGAATGTTTTTCATCTACCAAAACTTGCTACATTTTTCTTCTTTTCTTCTTGCTATTTTATTCCCAGGGGTTTAAACTGGTTTAAATATCCCTACCTGATAAAGGCAATGTTTCAAGTGAGATTTATTTTTTGCAACATTCTACTATTCTGTTTCACATGCTATTTTTGATTCATACCAGCCAAACAAGTACCAAAAAAGAGAGTATGGTTTTGCGGGGTACAATCTTGATTTTTGTTTTTTGTTTTTGTTTTTTTTTTTTACTACACTAGTGACAAAATAAGGTACTCCCAAAAAACCTCAGGGAGTTGTTAACAAGTTTTGAAAGAAATAACTGTGGCAGTACCACCGTACATAATACATAAATGACATCATGTGTATCATGTACAATTATACACAAAGGACATCATGTTTTAAGCTAAGGGTAAATGATGCTTGCCCTGGAGAGCACCAACTGCAGTTTATTCAAACAGTAAATGTGACCTGGGCATTTCCCAATTTCCCCCTAAGTAACCACTCAATTTCCAAGTTGCTCTCCCTCAGCACATGTAAATGTGGTGTCACAAATGCAAGATGCAGACTTGTGGAACAGTGACCTTCTGATCAAGAAGTGTTCAAGCATGTGTCAAGCATCTATTTTTTTTTCAACTTGAAGTATAAAACTACTATTCAGCAATCCAAACCCATAAATAACGACACAAATCTTGCCCAGATAAGACTTCACAAAGAAAATTATACAAGTGGAAATTGAAGAATATATTTGTACTCTACAGCTTTAAATGTAATCACAGTACAGCAGTAAGAAATGCATCAAGGCAGGTTGTGGAAGACAATGAAAAAGCTCCCAACAACCCAAAACCAAAAGAAATTTACTTATCTTAGTCTGTCCTGAATATCTTAAGGAACAGAAAGTTGACATTCAAAAACTGCATTAAAATGAAGTATTATCTTTTTAACACTGTCTCATGTAGTTAGAGACAACATCAACACATTTTTTCTAAATAAACATATTAGGTATTGGAATGACCATCAGTCACTCAACAGAAAAATACCTTCCAATTGCTTTGTATTCACATGAACTTGTAAAGCACTGTGCATCTCAGAGCTGTTCCTGAAAACAATCTCATGGATAATCCCCCACTCAGCCAAAATAGTTTGGAGTTTCAAAATAAAAGCAATGTTATGCAAAATGCCTGCAAGCATTTTTAAATCTGACAAGTCAGTCCAAAAAATGAAATTACCACCATTCCTCCAGCTGAGATTCTGCCGTTCTTCTTCTAATTCTAAATCTTTTCTACACTACAAACCACAAGAGAGGAAAAAAGGCTTTCTACTTTCTCCAGAATTCATTTCTTTAAACTGTGAGCTCTCTTCAGAACACTGCTGGTATGATTTTAGCAGAGTTTTTCTTCAGCATTTTCTGTTCCTTGCGTAAATATGCAAGTTCCCAAGAATGCTATCAAAGTAACTTTGGTGACTCTTTTCTGCACCTCCCTGTGGCTCCATGTTTTTACATAAACTAGAGCTTTAAAAACAAAAGTCAAACTTGCAAAGTGCCTAAAAGCTTTTTCTGGATCAAAAAAGGTTTGCAAATTGAGTTGCAAAACACACATTTTATAAATTACCAGAAATGCCACCAAAGTTCCAACAATGCCAAAAACACTCCAGTATAAAAAACAAAAACAACACCTCCCTGTCCCCATCAGTTTTTGATTAGATGTCATTTCTAAGAGATTTATATTGAGAAAAGAGATTATGAAATCATTTCACTCCTTCCTATACAGGAACTGCTCAGATTCAGGATTTTCTATTTCCATTATGCATATCTTGCACATTCAGATGTTACTATTCTAAGTACCACAGAATAAAAACTGTTAAAATCACTGGTCTATTCAGAAAGTGAGCTTTTTTATCTTGCTATGCTATGCAATTCATTCTGAGTTATCTCAGAAAGTTCTGTTAATTATTTACTATTCACTTTTTCCACCAGTTAATTGAAGGAGTAAGACTTGAACTGAGTGCTGTTGAAAAATCTGTTCCATTCATCTATCCAGTTCTCTAACACCAGACTGAAAACTCTCCTGTGACAGCTAGATGTTGAAAAATTGAAAAGACTCCTTACTCTAATTCTTCACCCAGCAAGACAAATGAAATCTGAGAAAAATGTATCAATATTAAATTCAAATTTTACTGGATATGTAAGATTGATAGAGAGAAGATCTCTTCTTCAACTATAAGAATAAGGCAGTAAAAATAAGTAAGAGCTCCATAACTGTCATAAATTTTAACAGAAGTATTTTCTACTGAATGGCTGTTAGAACAAAGAGAATGGAAGCAAGCATGGAAACAGCACAGGCTCTTTGGGAAATTGTGAAAAATTTAGAAATTTTTCTAAATTTAGAAAATGTTAGAGCTTTGATTAAAAAAATTACACAAACCTAGAAAAATAAAACTAATGCTACACAGCTAAGGTATTTTATCACACAATAGTCCTCTCATGGTTTAATACTTTATGTTCTGACACAAAAGGCAGAAAAACTTTTTCTTTCATGACAGAACAGTTTGAGGACATCACCACTGTTATCCTTGTACAGTTCTCAGAGGAGAATGGGGCCAGGGAGAGCCAGAATGCTAAAATTATGGTAATGCCATCATTATAATAATTCCTTGTGATCCATGAATAGAAAGTATTTATTTCTAAAGAATTTATTATAAAATAACATAAGAGAAAAAAGCAATTCTCTTACATTTATTCAATTAAGCACCACATTCCAACTCATCTTGAGCTGTTTTAAAAATGCAGAGTAGTTTCTCCTTATTAGGGTATGTGCTTTCTTATCAGTGCTGTGCCTGTATCCAAGTGAGGTATGGCTTGCAAATGGGAGATCCTTGTGCTACAAACATTCACTACGAGTGACCCACAGCTCTGAGTGCACAAACACTCCCCAGGAGATGATGCCTCAGTCCACAGCGCTGCAGCTCCTCAATCTGCTCTGCTGTGCCTGTGTTAAGAACTCACAGTGCTGTCTGTACACAGGCACATCTTCAAACACAGAACACTGCTGACCATCACTGGTGAGTCAATCTGATGCACAGAAATTACTTTGTTTGGCACCAGGCATGAGCAGTGTCTGTTTGAAGGGATTCCATTCCCAGGACTACCCACACTTTCAGCCTCTCTATCTGGGACTGCATGCTTTCTTCCAGTCTGGGAAATAAAAGCCTGGGAATCAAAGTTACATTTTGTGGCTGGCACCACTGACATTTTCTAAATAGACCAAAGTCTGAAAATATTATTCCTGTCTACTAATTTTATCTTTGAAGAAATAAAAAGAACCAAGGAAGAAGTCTGTTGGTATAATCATCCTCTGCAAATTCAAGGAGCAAAAGAGGCTACACAACACACCCTGCAGCTCACAGATAGGCACATGCACAGTGAATGCACATCTCACCTGCTCTTCAGTCAGTGGAAGTTCAGCAAATTAAATGCAAATGGGACAGAAGAATAGAGAATCAGTGTTTGTCAGTGAGACACAAACAGCAAAGCTCCAAAGGAATGCTTTATCAGTGAAGCCTGGACTTTTTGGATGACTAAAAATCAATTTTCTTCCTTTTTTTTTTTGCTACCTGGCACTCTTTCACATAGCGTTGCATCACACAAATGGTATGACCCTTTATGAAACAAAATGCTTCTGGAATTTTCCTCCTTAGTTAACATACCTTCCCTGTCATTAAGGGAAATCCTTGGATTTAGATACCAAGGGGGTTTCATACAGTGGAGATAATAGGGAGCATAAAATTATGACTGTAATGAAGTACTTTTTTATTTCTTTGCCAGTTTTCTAACTTAGGCCTTTTAACTGTAATGGCAGTAAATTAAATATTTCAAAAAATCCCAAGCAGAAGAGATAGTATTTGCAAACATGAAAGAATAACTTGGATTATTTAGTGTTGGGATACATCATTGTAACTACAGAAGGAGCTAAGTCTGGTTATGTGTTTTACTCATTCCTAATGAAGCACAGCAAGCACACACACTTGAGGGTACCTCAGCACCACAGTCTCCCTCTACTTCCAACACCTGCATTCCATATTCAAAAGCACTTCCAGCCTCAAATGGTAACAGCTAAAAAATGTGTCTCTTGACCCCAGCATGCCTGGCAAAGCCTCTCTAAGACTTGCTAAGAAGTGTATTTTCAGCAGTTCTGCATCTGAAATTAAGAACTAATATGCCAGGGATTCTTTAGAAATCTGATTTGTAGTTTAAGCTTCCTTATTGTGAACATAGATTTAATTAATAGAATCAGACTATAGACTGGGGAACAAAGAGAATGAGATCCATCACTCCATGTACAAATACAATACTTTTTTTACAGAAGGCAGCTTCCAGTCATGGACTTCAAAACAATTCCAAGTTTGACACCAGCTAGGATGGCAACTCAGCTAATCCAACTGCTTCTTTTTTACTGCAGAAAGTAATCACTGTCACTATGCATTTTGTCAAGACATGGAGAAGTACAACTTGGAAAAATAGTCTGTCAAACTAAATTGAGTTAGATTACTGTTGAATATTCAGTCACTACTCCCATTATATCCTTACATCAAGACTTCAGCCTCTGTATGTCACAGGCATGTTTGTACCAAAATATTGACATAAGTACCTCATTTCTTAAGTTGTTTATCTAATGAACATGCAAAATACTAATTAATTTTGTTACTATTACTATTCAGCAATACTCATAAACTCAAAGTAAGACTGGGTAAGGTCCTGCTTCAGTGCAATCCTGACCTGTAACTTCCTAATTTCTTATTTCTCGAAAGACTTTTTCACCTAAAACAGTTCTTACACAGGAATAAAACCTTCACTTTACTTCACCTCTCTCTTTAATGAAGTTACTTTTTCTTTGAAATTCCAAGAATCTAAAATAAAAAAACAATGGCTATTTACAAGTAATTTAGGATCCAGTTTGAAATTCCAGGAATCTAAAATAAAAAATAATGGCTAAATCCTACAAGTAATTTAGGATGCAGTTCAACAAGAAAATAAAGACAATGCAGTTTTGTGTCAGTGACGTCTCTTACCATGATTTTCTGTGGAACTAAACTTGTATAATGGCAAAGCCAAATGGGAAATCTTTGAGCTTGTACTTTGCACGGGAAACTGCTAAAGTGATGAGCAGGCCTTTTGCATTCAAAGTAAATCCACATTGCTACATCATGAAGTCATATCACATACACAACATATCTTTGGAAGAATTCTAGCTTTGCTTTGTCCAGGGAAATGATTCCAAATTAAAGTCTGATAATAGCAAAAGCAGCTCTTTTATTTTCAGCTATTACCCAGGAAAATTCCTTCCACAGGACAGTGACAGCCACAGTCTCAATGACAGAATGAGACCAGATTAGAAGGAGGAATGGTGAGATGTAGAAGAAAACATCCCTTCAAGATACAGACAGTTCAGACATAAACACTTCATGTATGATCTGAGCTCAAGCAGGAAATGCTAATTGCTTACTGCTTAAGTGATTTTTAGTTTTTTTTTTAACATTATGAAAGAATCACCATGAGTAATACAGGGGAAAAAAAAAGTGTTTGCTCTGGAATGCAGTGGTACCAAACAACCCTCTAGCAGAAACACAGAGAAGGATGAAAAATGTCCCACATACTTTTGCCTTTTAAGGGCTATAAAAATTGCAGCAGTATGATAAGGTACTGTACTTTCATTTAAATCCTATGTACATAATACTTTAAATGATGTAAAAAAATTCCAATAAATTTACTGAAAGCATGGTCAACACTGTACTTGGGGAGTTTCTATAAATAGATTCCAATCATAAAGTCTAAGACCAGGTTTTGGAATGTGAAACACATGGATGTCACCAAGCACAGGTCATTGTCCTGCTCCTTCCAGCAAGAATGCAGCTATCAAGAACATTTCATGCTCAAATCAACTGTGCATTAAAGTATCACTTGCTTTCAACACCCACTAAATAAAAATAGAAGGGCACAACAGAGAAAGCTAAAAAAGCACACAGTAATTTTGTAATGTATTTTTAAGCTGCTGTCCCTCCCCTTCTACTTCCCACACAATCTATATCAATGCAAATTTCAGCACCAACCTCAGCAAAGCCAGAATTTAATCCATGAAGTTCATTCAAGAATTTTAACAGGAGGGTAAAACACAAGCTCAGTGGCCACAACTAAAGAAATAAAAAAGATGACAAGGAAGAATACACTGTGAATCCTACCATCTGCTTTGTCTCCATTAACTCCCCTGCCTCAAAGAGAGAGATTTGTGCCAAATTTGGTTTAAATGGGGTTTCACACTCACTTCATCTCTGTCTCAGATTTCAGCTTCTGTACAGAACAGGGCAACAAAAGCCTACTTAGGAAAATACTTTGTGGCTACTTAAAAGAATGCTACATAGCATCAGTTCTGAATATTAACTTATCCACCTCCTCAAAGTTTCTCTCAGTATTTTCCATTTCTCAACCACCTACATATTAAGGTTTTAAAAGAAATTTTTTTTTTTTCAGTTGGTCAGTACATACTCTAAACTGTATGTAGGAGTAAACTCAAGAACTGTCAGTGATAGAGGAAAAACCTTTCCCTTGAAAGATTGCCATCTTTCCCCTTGGAGACTTTGAAAAAGGTCAGCATAAGCTGTTTAATACTATCTAGTTTTGTACATAACTTGCTTAAACATTTCAACTTCCTTTTTCTCCTTTTCATGTTCTGGATAGCACAGCTTTGGACACTGAAAGGAAACTCCCAGAAGTATCACTTGTTTAAAAACTATACAAGCCATATTTAAATAAACAACTATAAATCTATCTTCTGAAACTGTAGTTTAAGATGCATAGAACTAAGGAATATGGGAAGGTATGTTATTTCCCACATGCCACAGCAGTTAACACAAAAATCAAACTTTTAAAAATTTTAATAATGAACCTACACTTGTTGAAGTGCATGTTAACTCCTACAACTTGCACAGAAAGATGTAAGCATATGTAAAAAAAAAGGACACTGCTGGGTGGGTGCAAACAAGAGTAATTTTTGAAACTCTCATAAATTACTTCATCCATCCAAGTGCCTACACAGACCCTGGCAGACCAGTTTTAATGTTCTGACAGCTTGTAGGACAGCACTGAGAGAGGCACAAATGCACTCTATGCTATACTGCAGGGCAGCAGAAGATCCCACAATGCTCAAGCAAGCTACAACTCAACTTTGCAATTTGCAACTCAACAATGCAACCCTGGCAAACCCTGCTGCATTTCTGACAAACTACTTTGATGTCTGGTAACAAACTTTATTAAGTCACTGCAGCTTATGACAGTAAAAAAGCTTGCTAGACAGACCTGCAGCCCTGGTTCCTCATACTCTGAGACAGATTCCTGTTAACATTCCATTCAATATAACTCTGCATTTTTACAACTCTCTCCAGCTGTCGTTTCCTAAAGAATTTTAGAATTTACTGCTATTACAGTAATGTATATTTTCCCCCATTTTATCTATTAGGCTTATTATCCTGTAAAAAAATTAAGTGATTTAATATCTGCTTAACTCACAGCTTATATTATATTTTGTGGCAATCTAAATAGCAAGCTGACTAGTAGGTTCTAATTGAATATGAAAAAAACTGCATAGGTCTGAATAAAGTGCATTCAGATCTGATTTCTATGCAAATGCTCATTAAAATTCAGCAGTGTTGAACAGTACAGATGACTAATCCTCTACAGGTGACTAACTCAGTAAATACTATGTTCATGTTGATAACAATTATCATATCAATTAACATTTAACAAGCAGAGCTCTCAAAACTAAAAAAAAATATCATCATATATTTAACTACTGACAGAAGCAGAAGACAGCATCATGAAAAATTAAAAGTAGAATTATAGGATACTTTGAATAGTTCTGTTAACCAGCTCAAGTTTCTGAAGCACTGATCAGTTATTAGTCCCCTCTGCTGATCTGTGAAACAGCTCTGCAATAACATCCCACAGGGATCAGCTTTCTGGTTCAAGATCTCTTGAAAATGACACCATCCAGCCACACAAGTCTCCTGGTTCACAAAAGGAAAATCAGATTGTACAAAATTCAGTAAAACTCATGCCTGCATTAGCAGCAGCCCACATGTAGTGAGATTCTCTTTTCAGGTGCTTCTCCTTGCCCTTCCAAGTAGGATTCCATATGCTTAACACAGACTGTAAGGTTGCTGACCAGACCTTTGAAAAAAAGTGCTTTTTTTTTGTACAAGACATGTTAATGGAAGTGTTAAATCTGGAAACACATCCCAGTTGCTCAAGTACCCAAGGCTGCAGGTTGTTCTTTGTCTACACTGATAATGTATTTGTATCAGAAGATTCTACCCTATGAGCATTTCTGAAGCAGCTTCATGAACCTGTTGGACCAAGGCCAGAGGAGGCCACAAGGATGATTTGAGAGCTGGAGCAGCACCTCTGCCATGGAGACAGGCTGAAAGAGTTGAGTTGTTCAGCTTGGAGAAGACTCTGAGGAGACCTTAGAGCACCTTCCAGTGTATAAAGGGGCTAAACAAGAACTGCAGAGGGACTTCTGATAAGGGCATGCAGTGATAGGACAAGGGGAAATGGCTTCAACCTGACAAAGGGCAGATTTACATTAGAAATTAGGAAGAAATTCTTGACTGGGAGGATGGTGAGGAATTGTACTGGTTGCCCAGGAAAGCTGTGGATGCCCCATCCCTGGAATTGTTCAAGACCAGGCTGGATGAGACTTTGAGCAACCTGGTCTAATGGAAGATGTCCCTGCTGATGGCAGAAGGGCAGGAAAAATGGTCTTTAAAGTCCCCTCTAACCCAAACCATTCTGTGATTCTAGGTTCCCTCACACTTCAGTGTATTTTCCTCCCCCATATATGACACAAGATTTTAACAAATGTTTCCACATCAGCAAAATGTTACTAAACCTGAAAAGCACCTCTAATATCAAGATATTAGAGATAAATCATGCTCCTTCCCCACCCCATTCTTCTGCAGATAAAAGAAATTCCAATACTGGAAGTCAATTTTTCATGTCTGAAATACCCACCTAAGGGTTTTATGCCACATCAAAGCATTGTTCTGTCATTGTTCACAAACTGGCATCTGCAACTTCTAAATTAGACTGAAATGGAAACATGAGAAAACTGTGCTTCAATTCCTAGTCAGTAACACTGAAAACATGGCAGCTATGAGATGCCAGGCTCAGGTGTGTGTTAAGTGAATTGGGAAAAAAAGCTACTTAAGTCCTCAGAAGTTGATTCTTGCATCCTATTATGCAAAGATTTATTTTACCTCCTGATGCTTGCATGGTTTGTGCTAAGGTATTCCTCTCCTGTCTGACTGACTCTATAGTGATCTTGAGCCTAATGATTTTATGTTACCTAAACAGGAATAAACAAAGGTCCCCAATTAAATTATTTTTACTTCCTAAACTCAAATATTTACAAGTGGTCGGACATGTCTGTGTAGTCAAGGAAAGGAACTTTTAGACAATACTCACTTCCTGTAAAATGTACCTGCTTCTGAAGTGATCCTGGCTTAAGGCACTGGCCTAACACAAGCATCATTATTTCCTTCTGTGTTTGGATCCAGTAACTACATAACTTGACACAAAAGAATTTTTCTTGCATCAAGTAACATTTCAGGATTCAAAGCAGAATTGCAGTTACCATTTGCAATAGAAACTATTGTGTTTTAGACTGAGTTTTACACTAAATCTTTACTTCTTCTGTCTCAAATTAATACCAAAACAGGAAAACATTTAGTAAATAGTCACAAGTGTAAATATGAGATGTTAAAGCTCAACTGATACAGTACTTGAACTTCCAAAGGTCACATCCCATGGAGAGCTGATGGGCTGCTCTTCTCCTTTTGCTCCACCTTCCTTATCAACACCTTGTACCCCAATGCCTGCTACAGTGGTCACCACCTGCAACTCCAGGTCAATCTGTGGGAAGCAAATTGACACATTAAATGAAGGTATGAAATTAACTTGACCAAAGTTACAGATAACTTGAGATACATGTCAAAACCAGAGAAATCCTAACAAATATCAGGCATTTGTTTGGGTTTTTTCAGGGAAATAATTAATTTCACCACAATGCTTGCTGATGGACAGGGAGTATGGAGGTAGGGAAGCAGCAGGCAGGATGAAAAACATGTACATGGAATTCTATTCCATGTGCAACAAAAATTAACACTGCTCTGTCAGCATTTGCTTGACAGCTGTAGAAGAAATCATCACAAATTTCTGGATAAATACTTAGATAAACAATGGATGTGGTTTTTAGATTTTAAGTTCATATAGGAATAGGACATAACTCACATACTGTAACAGTATTACCCATCTCCATATAAAATAATCTGTACAAAGGCATCTCAGATGCATTAAGGGTGCACCTCCTCTGATCACAAATGGGATATTGGTGAGGACCCAAGTCCAAGATCTTTTGAGATGCACACAACACTTTAAATAATAAGGCAATATTATATGTCATCACCAAACTTACCTTCTGATTATCCTAAATTTGATCTAACCTAATGTAAGATCCAATTCCTACATGCTAAAATTTTGCAAGTGTTTCATCAGAAAGAAAACACTTGCAGCCAGTTCTGGGCACTTACCTGCATTTGAGAGCCAAGGGAAGTTTGGATATTCACTGCACCATAGCACTACAATAACTGTAGATAAGAATCTGATACTACTGGAAGTGAAACAAAATCAGTTTTTGCTTCCAGTACTAAGAATAGATGTTTCTCAAAACAGGAAAGTAAGAGTGACTAGGAAAAAAAAAAACAAACTAAAAGTAAAACCCTGTTATGCTCTTAGGAATAAACCACTTCATCTGCATTTGAAAGGAAGCACAAAAATATATGTAGCCCTTAAAAAAACCCTGCAGAACAGCATTTCTTTATAAGATAGTGAACCAAATTTCCTTTCTGATGTTATTTGGAGAGTAATTCATATGGTGTAAATTTTCACCTGTGTAGCAGAATACAGTATAAGAGATTAAACTTTGAATTTCCTTATGGAAAATTTACCTTTCTAATTAGGTGATTTTCTGTATCAGCTACATAAATAACATTGTTTTTTATAGCAATTCCTTGTGGGGAGTTGAAAGCTGCCTCTGAAAATCCTCCATCTCTCCTTCCACTGTTTGGACCTATAAATAAAACACAGCAAACTCAAAAGTAATTTTTGAAAAAAGTCACTTTAAAAATAAAGTGCACACATTTAAACCTCTAGGAGAATTACATATTCCAGGAGCTGCTTTCACAGCAGCAACTTATACATTTTATATTATTACTATTTGGTGTAGTCTCATTTTAGTCACTGTGCTATGTAATCAAAACAACCTGGTGCTATTAAGCTCTGAACTCATTCTGCACAAGTCCTCTGCTTTTTTAAGCTCATATTTTAAAGAGACGTCTTATTAGGGTTCTAAATTGTTCTAGAGGAATCCTAACAGGGCTCTAAATTGCACTAAAAAGCAACAGCAACAATGGAAGACAGAAATATAAAAAACTACAGGCTTTTTTTATACTTGACTACATCAAAGCAAGCCAACAGGAAAAAAATTCCAAAGCTCAACTCCATATCATTGGTTTAGATTTTGGTGTAATCACAAATGAAACTAGTATTTAATTGGCAACATTTTCTCATTAAGAAAACTAATTAGGAAAAAGATGCTATGGAACTAATTACACAAAAGAACACTAAGAATGATGGAGTGGCATTCTTCTGCACACAACAGCCAGGAAATAGAAAGGAACAGAGCCTGAAGGTAAGCACTGTACTTGAGGAGGCAGCAGTTGAAGTGCATTAGCAGGATGTGTCAGCAGAAGACATTTAGGTATGAGTTACATGTGTACCATGATTTATGATGCAAATAACAATTTCAACCTTTGTGCATGCCCACATTTATTACTGCTTTATCAACTTCATTACATTATTTTCTGCCCACTGAATCATTTAACTGAGTCACTGAAACACACAAACTTTTACAGCCTCCTGTCAGAAATCAATTCAGACCTTATCAGACACACAGGACTGAGGCACTGCTGTGTCAGATTCCTGTCAGATTCCAGCAGCTCCCCTTTAAGTGTGAGGGTGCACATTCCCAGGGAAGGGAATAGCACACAATGCCACAGGAAGGAAGGTACCAGTTTGGAGCTTAGGACACTCCTGAATTCCTGTTTAATGACTGCCCCAGAACACTAAAGGGTAGCTTGTAGGCAGAGACTTATTCTCACATATCAAGCAGAAATTCTCTCATATTTGTTGTAAGAAATTCTATTTGCACATCCTACAGGAGAAAGGTATTTAGACTAATGCCTTAATGATAAATCAGTTTAACTTGGATAAATAGCCTGTCTAGACAATGCAGTGTTACTTCAAATAGCAAGAGAATTTTTCCTCCTTTCTTTAAACAGAAGAGTATTTTATGGGATTTGTAGGATCCTGCCCTGGGGCAGGCATTAGTCAATTCCAGACTAAGTAATACAGGACACATCAGCACACAGGGCCTGATCCTGAGACATAAACAAACCATTGTTTTCAATAATCTGAGGATTCAGCTGCTTCCTAAATCTGTCTATTTTGGTTGTCCTAAGAGTTACATCCTTGCTGCACTAAGATGTAACTGACCATTTTAATAGGTTTAAAAAAGGAACAATTTCATTTGTGAAACAGTAAAGCATACAAAGTGTGTGCAAATTGTCTTCATTTGCATTGTAAAGAACATTGTTACTTCACAAAAGCAACTATGGATGTTAGTTTTCTAGAGCTGAGATGTAACACACAAAATCTGTAACAAATGTAACTAAATTTAAAATATTTTCACTGTTTTCATAACTTATTTATACATTATCATCTCAGATTTGACGAGATGGTCTTTTTATATGTACTAAGGCAACTGCATTCTTAGGTGCCTGTGCACTTACTGGAATGCCACTGCTCTTAGTAATTCTCCTCTGCTTTTGAAACCAGAGGACATCCTAAACAGGAATGTTCTTCCATTGAAAAAAACTCAACAACCAAACAAAAAACACACATGAAAAACCTCTTTTCACACCACCACCACAACTCAAAATTAACTTCTATTGGAAAGGGAGGCATTACAATCTGTGGTCTTTTTCCAACCTTGCTGCTTGATGCAGATGTATATCCTGCACACCTAAAACCATCTGCAACTCCTTCACAGGAATACAAAGTGCATTTCTGTAATTCATATTGGACACCACATGAAAACATGAACTTTAGTCAATGAAGTAATGAAAAACAATTAGGCATCTCTGACAACTGCATTATCAGTCTCCCACTGATGGTCTTACACCACATCCCCCCAAAATGGAGTCAAAGTGATTTTAGTACAAAACAAAATTCTGGCAATGCTTACAAACTGCCAGGTCCTGTAGGAAAAGAATCAGCAAACAGCCTTACTCCTAAACTGAAATTGCTATAATAAACTTACAGGTATGTCCTTACCTCCAATAGTGTGCAGAATTTGTCCATTTTTCCGAGTTACCAAAATCCTGTGGTGCCCAGTGTCTGCTATGACCAACCTTCCTCCTGAATCATCTACAGTCACTTTGCCAGGAAACAGAAGAGGAGAAGGTGGAAGGGAGTCTCTGTACAGCTTTATTCCAATGCTGTTATCTTTGATTTGTCCCCTTTCCTTGTAGAATTTCAGTGTTATAGAAGTAAACAAGAACAATTTCTCTCTGTGTCCCTCTCCAACAAGAGAGAACAGCATATTCCCACGAGGCCCAAGAATGACCAGGGTTGGCCAGCAGGACACTTCCAGCTCGTGCCACAGGGTTGCATCTGCATCATTTACTACAGGGTGGACAATATTGTACCTCAGAACAGCACTTTTAATGTTATCCAGGACTTTTTCATTTGGGAATTTTGCTGAATGGACACCAACAATAACAAGACCATCTGCAAAGAAAAATGAAGTTGTGCCACTGAAATGTATTTAAATATATATAATAATTAAAAAAAAAAAAAAAAGGAAAAAGGAAAAATGAACCACAGTTATCTCATAATCTGACTGCTTCCCAGAAGGAGAGAGGATTTGAACAAACAGAACGCAATTAGATTATAGGAATATAGACAGTTATGTACAGAAAATACTGAAATTCAGAAATAACCATTAGGTAAAATTACCAAATTTTAGGACCATTATTTCCCCAGCTGGCTGATGTGAATTGTTTTCAGTTCCTGACCCTCTATATGCTAAGCTAGAAAATACTTTCAAAATAATTGTGGGTAAGTTGTAGCTGTTCAACTGATACTGAGGGGTTTTTTAACATACTTAGGAGACCTCTTTGTCTTCTAATTCCTGTATACAACCAGAATGTTTTAGAAAATTCTTCTTCACAGTTAACTAGAAGCCACAAAAATAACACCAAATCTTGGAATTCCAGAATTACCTGGACATATCTGCTTCTGGACAAATAGTTAAAGATATAATGAACAGGCCTCCAAAATCAATACAGTATTCAGTGTTTCAAATAAAAATGGCAGCACTGACAACTATGACAAAATGACAAACAACACTCATGACAAACAAGGTAGGCTTAATATAACAATTTCACAATGAAAAATTAAAAATTCACTATAACTGATACAGTCTTATCAACTCTATTGGAACAGAATGTTGCAGTATCAGAGAGCTAAAGTTGTGCAATCTGCTGAAATCTAAAAAGCAGGTCAAATATTTTAACTGTGAAGGGATCAGCACCAGTGCTTGTATCTGTCCTTCAAAAACATCATTTAAGCTAGAAAGACAATTCTATAGTCAACACCTGAGCAGCACAAGTAAGGTACAACATCCTCTCATGAGGAACACTGCTGTGGAAATGATGGATGCAATGCTCAGAAATAACAATATACACTCCATTTAAAACACTTTCTTTGAAGGATTATAGCAGAGCACAACACTGGATTTATGCCAAGCTATTTCTGAATATTAAAAAGTACTTCCTCTTATAGAAGTAATTTCTGGACTGCTGATAACATGAACTGAATATGCACTGGGGTTTAAAATAACTTTCTGAATGCCACTTGAAATACAGAAATAGCACCAGTGAAGATAGCAGTGAGAGCATATCAGATAAAGATGCTGGGAGACATTCAATCCTATGGAAAGCAGTCTTCACTCTGAAACAGATCTCCTGAACTTCCAGACAATAGAGCCATGGCACATGTGCTATAACATTTATAATGATTTAAGATCATGCTAACATTACAGCCTCCTGTGCTTAAACTTCTCTCTGGTGATCAGCCATGCTCCATGTAAGGGCATTTGAACAAATCAGAAACACCAATGGAGAATCAAACATTTTAATGTTCTTTATTACATATATATTGTATTTAATACAATATTTCAGAACTGAAAGTAACTCTGTTCTTCATCTCCCTGTTCAGCCAATTAAAATATCCCAGATAAGTGAGCAGCTGACACACTCTGTGTAAGACTCCAGCTTATCTCTGACAAGCCATCATGACAAGACACTGCATTCCAAACAGAAATTACCCTTCATTTTTATTCAGTCAGAGTGAGAGACTGATCTCATTTCAGATGTGACTTTAAAGACCATAATTCCCTCTCTAGAATAAAGGGCTATTAATGGCATACAACATGATGCCAATACCAAAAAAATTCTACATTAAGCTTACAAGTTTTGTTATTCCAGTTCCAATGGAAAAAAAAGTGTTATACATCCTACTCCACCACCTGTCTATATCCACTCTACCACCTTCACTATATTCTTCTCAGAGCTGGTTTCTCAGTGAAGGAAAGAAAGTTACCTTTCTTTGAGCCTGTATTTCACATTCTTGAGTAGCTTTTTGAGAGTCACCTTATTTACAGAGGCATCAGATTTGGGCTTTAAGCACATATCCTGTTTGCCTAACTACACAGACACTTTATTTAACCCATTTAAAAATGTGATGGAAGTACACACAGTCACCTTTTTTAGGCTACGTAAAAGATTAGAAGACATTTTTAGACACCCCTGAAATACTGCCAGCAGTTCAGTAACCAGCAACAAAGTGACTCAGCTCCTCAGCCTGCAACAGTGCCAGGAAATTCTGTTCTGAGCCAGCCAAAGCACTTTTACCTTTATCAGAGTACTGGTGCTCTAAGGCATGGAGGTCAGGCAGCAGGTGCAAGCAATTGATGCAGCAGTAAGTGAAGAAATCCAACACCACAACTTTTCCACAAAGGTCTTTGTGGAGAGAAATAGGACCTTCAGTGTTTAACCATTGCAGATCTGGAATTCAGAGAACAGTGACAGACAGTTAGGGGAAGGGTAGGGAAAGGCACCAACACCACACAATGTTCCTGGTACTTTTAACCTAAACACAAAATTAAAAACAAAAAAGAAAGGAAAAAAAAGAGTGTGACATCCCTCATCCTTATGTTCCACAATTCTTCAGAATTAGTAAATGAAAATATTATCAATAAGAGTCACTGTCACATGAAAATGTAGTTTGTATTTTTATATTGGCACTTTTTAATTGAAAGAACATGTAAGCCTCAGAACAAATTTCACACATTTTAAAACATGATCTACATTATCCAACCCCCAACAATGCCATTTGGGTAACAATCAATTATTTAAAACTCACAAAAAAGGTACTAACAATTTAAAAGTGTTAAACTCTTAATGATTTTTTCCAGCAGTTCTGTAAAGAACTGATTTTAGAGATTGGAATATTCTTGTGCTTATAATTTTGATCTTGATTTTCAAAGGTATCAATTAATTCTGTCACATGGGAAGAAATACAACTTTTTCAGATTCACACAACAGTACTCCTGGTCATTTATTTTAAACACTTGACATGAGACATGAAAACATTCTTTCCTCCTCTGATCCCACTACAGGTATCAAGATAAGGAATAAATATCTAGAATGTGGTCTGCCAGTACTATCTCTTAGCTTTTCTGAAAATTATAAAAGGAAAAGACAGTTATGATAAAATGCAAAGCTAACTGGTTTTTGAACTTTCACTTTGACAGCTTCAGAAAATAAACTCTTACAGCTCCAGAAGCTATTCCTTCTCAAGTCAGCAGGAGGCTTGTTTTGTGTTTCACTAAGAGGAGGACTGTTCTCTATCTCTCTATATTTATAAACATAAATGGATGCACACACGATTAGCTTTGGTGAGAATAATGAGAATAATTCAAGTATATACATTACTCCCACAGTGTGGGAGCTTTGCTGTTCACTTTTCAAAAGAAAAGGGTAGTTTATATATTTTACATAATTTCTCCCCTTTTCACTAGAATTAAAATACTTTTTATAGATATGGGGTACTTATTTGAGCTGTTTTTAGAGGAGAAAAATAAGCCTTGACAGAACACTGAAACAATAGTAATGGCAAAAGCTAAAATTCAATTTAGGCCCCCAAATCTAGACAGAGAGAGCATTCCTTTTGCTCCACAGGTTAAAATCTGTAATTCATTCCCATGATATGTGTGATTTTAACCCTGAAGCTCACCTCCTGAGCTGTCTTGCAGTGTGATGTGAGCTCCCACAGCTGCAGGGAGCCTCTCAAAGGTTACAAACACCCTGAGCAGGACCTGCAAAATCTTACATTTAGATTTCCTCCTTGCCACAGGGACAGACAGAAATGTGTGAGAGGGGCAAACCACCGAAGAATGACATCTCTTTCAGCACAGTTTGTATTACCCGGGGCATGAAAACTGGCAAGCGCTAAGGCTAAGTCATGGAGCAGAGAGAGAGCTGGGGAACATCCTCAGGGATGCTCCGGGAAACCAAGCGAGCTCACAGAACGCAGGGAGAGTTAGCAAGGCTCTCACTGTGACCACAGGCGACAGATAGAAACTCACAGCACAGATGGGAACAGATTTAGAAGAGCGCCTTTACAAAACGTGTTTTTTCCAGCCAGTACCACGGAGAGGATGTTTAAAGGGGTTCTTTCGCCTTGCCCTTCGCTCCTGGCGCTCCCAGGAGTGCCATCTCCTGTATTTCAGGTGTCATTTAACCAGCGGCTCCCGGGGCCGGCCCTGCCCGCCCTCGCAGGCAGCGGCAGCTCCAGGCAAAGCCCTCACGGGGAGAGCCCCCCGGCCCCGCCCGGGCCGCGCCACCCACCTCCGCCGAGCTCGGGCACCGTCAGGTCCCGCTCGCGGCTGTCCATTTTCTTCAGGTACTGGTAGACCAGGTTCTCCTTCTCCTGGGCGGTGTCGGCGTCGAGCAGCGCGTACTCGAGCTGTGTCTGGGCGGGCAGGAGCCCCGCCAGCCCGCCCGCCGCCATCGCCGCACCCGGGCGCTGTTTACCGGCCTGGCGCTTCACCGCCGCACATTCGGCACCGCCCGCGGCGCCGGCGCGGAAAACCGCGACTCAAGAAGAAAATAAAGCACAAAGTACAGACACGTAATAACTCGTCTGTCTCAAAGCCGGAACTCCTCACGTATTCCGTGTTTTTACGTATCCTTGGTTTCCACAGCAGCACATTCCCAAAGGGAGCCCGCGGTGGAGATTCCCGCGCAGCAGATTCAACACAGCCCGTGTTTCCCGCCCGGCTGCTTTATCGTTTTTAAGATGTAAAAATTGAGCAGCGCCGGAAAAAGTCGAAATCAGGCTCTGGTAATTTAAACGGTGGGATGTGGGGCTTTCTGCGGGGCATATATGGGAGAAGCGGAGAAGATGAGCGACAGCCGCGGTGACGAACCTGCGGAAGGGAATGCGCGGCCACGGCGGGAAACGGCGGAGGAGGGGCCGGGCGCAGGACCGGCGGGAGCCGGGACATCCCTGGGTGTATCCCGGGATATTCGGGAGCACCGGGACATCCCTGCGAACATCCCGGGGTATTCCAGAGCACCGGGACGATCCGGGGAATATCCCGGGATATTCGGGAGCACTGGACATCCCTACGGGCATCCCGGACACTCCGGGGCGCCGGGACATCCCAGGGAGCAGGGAGGTACTGGGACACACCGTGGAGCAGCACCAGGACCCTCTGGAGGAGCATCCCGGGACACTCCGACGATGATCCCGTAGCTGAATTCTTGCTTGTTTTGTTTTAAAATTTTTCCTGCTCGGGCAGGAATTTTTAAAGTCTTCCTGCCCCCACATTGCCTGGTGGAGCTGATGATGCTGAGGGCAAGCTGAAGGAAATGGCTCAACCTGGAAGGATTTGCAGAGTCAGGCCCTGTGTAACAGGAGGAATTGCAAATCTACAAAGAGAGGCTCGTTGAGTTATTTTTGGGATAGGATCCACCATGCTCCTGTCCCATCAGGGACTGCTGCTTGGTTTGTGGGCCAGTGTTGCTTTTTTAACATGGGCTTCTGGAGCTTTTCCTCAGATAGTGAAGAGTGGAGGGAAGAGTAAATATATTAGTGGGAGGAAAGGCAGGTTTGTGAACTGTTGCGTAGAAGAAAAGGGAATATTTAATGTGTTGACATGTCTGAAGATGCTTTATTGGAAGAGGACATTTGGGAGTACAAATCCATTAGGAAGCGGAAGCATCAGAGTAACTCACAGAGCATCTCCACGCCTGTGCAGGAAGTAAGTGTTGGCAAGGGCAGGCCAAAAAGAAAGAGAAATGGAAAAAAGAAATCGACAGGAAAAACTGGTACACCTCAGAAAGCCAAGCAGAGCTCACAGGCAGGTCAGGATGGGGATGAATGTAAAGAAGACAGCAGTGTGCACTCCCAGGACAGTGTGGGCAGCCTGGCAGAGCAGAGCTCACAGAATGCAAAGCCCGTTCACGATGGATTCTGTCCCAGCTGCCAGATGCCCTTCTCTTTGCTGTTGGTCCAGACACCCCAGTGGCACGTCTATGAATGTTTGGAAACTCCAGGACCCATTGAAAAAGGTATGAATGGAGTAAGAAAAAAGCCTTCAGAGAAAACTTACAGACCTCTCATGAAATGTTGCTGTAAACCTCGTTTTTTGTATTCAGCTCAAGATCTGAAATGGTAGTTGGTATGATTTTTATCATGTTTTATTATGTTGTTATTGATCAGTCCTATTTTTGTACAAAATTTTTGCTTCTTTGTGAAAAACATGGAAATCTGACATGAAAATCTCATTTCAGAATCTAATCTCAAAACTCTGAGAAAGTTTCATGGCTGTTTATCAAATTCTAGTGCTTCATTCAACAAACTGAAGGTGCATATTTAAAGTAATGAAACCTGTTGCAATGACAGTGTCAGAAAAGAACCTTCAGGCACAAGGGTGCTACTTTTGACATGAAGCTTCTATCTCCTTAGGTGTAGATTTTATTATCTTGTATTCATGTTGATATGTGATTTGTTCAGTTGTCTGTGGACATTTGGAAGATGAAATATGCCAATTTACTTAAAATGTTACCTTGTGGCCCACTATGATTTAGAAATATTGTATAGAAATAGAGCCTAACATTCCTGTATCATAAGAAAACTGTTTTATTTTGAGCTCTGTACAAGAAGAATAAAACTGACACATTCCAAATTCTAGTTTCATGGGGAAATACCAATCTAAACAGTTTCAGGTATCCAACTTATGTCCTTAGTACACCTCACAACTTTTGTAAACCAGAAAGCATCCAGTCAGGAAATGTGAGTGAAGGCTGTTTTAAGTAATAGAACCAGCTTTTTCTATTTTGATAACATTCCTTGAGTTTTCTTCTTTGGAGCAATGACATGTAAGTCCTTTCATGCTGATTTTGGCAGTGCTTTTAATTTAAGGCAGGTGTTTTAACACCTCATTTCTGTCTTAACAGGTGCAAAATCTTTCTGGTGGGTTTATGCATTCACTTTAAAAGCCTGAAAAGTTGGGCTGGCAAATTGTTACTGGGAAAGGTCTAGGAAAGTGTTATGGATGGGTTTTTTTTCCTAGCATCTCAACACTGAATGTTCTTCATATAGGTAAATGCACAACTTTTTGCTTTTTTTTTCTTCGTGTGTAATATCAGATAATTTAAAATGGAATTTCAGGTCAATTCGGAGTTGAGATTTGGTGGTTTTGTTTGTTATTTGTGTTTGAAGTGTACTGGCTGTTTCTGGTGCCACTTCTCTGAGCTTGTTGCTTGAATATGAGACAATTCTAGACCAGAAGCCCTGTGATTGAAGGAGCTCAGCATTGAAACAGGGTCAAGTTGTTAATGGGCTGTATAATTCAGGTGTAGTGCTGTGTGAGCAGCAGCTGTTTGGTTTTAGACTGGAAGCTTCTCATTACTCAGGTCATAGCAGTGGTGGCTTGAAAATTACTTTTTATTTGTGCCTTCTGACCTCCAGCAGCTGTGTTTTATTATAAAAGCTCCTAAATGTTGTGTCACATGAGATTTTTATTTTAACTGTGCCAACTGTACTTGCAAAGGTATTAACATTTCACTTTTGTGTGACTCTTTCCACAGAGTGTCCTGATGGTCTGCAGTGCACCTCCACCATCCCATCCCACTACAAGCGTTACAGCCATTTTCTGCTTGCAGCAAACAGGGCAGGGGAGTACCTTGTAAACCCTTTGGGAACCACTGTGGACATGAAGATGACACGTGCTACTGCTGCAAAGCCCAGCTGCTCCCCAAGTTGTGCAGAGGAAACCTCAGGGGAGGAGAAACTCTCTATTAAAATAAAGCACGCCCCAAATGACAATGGTGCATCAATGGTACGGAATTCACCACAAATGAGGTCTCTAAATACAATTAGTGGAAGTACTTCCTTTTCTGCAGGTGTTCAAAAACCTCAGCAGACACTTCAGCTTCCAGAGACAGCAGATAATCATTGTAAATTTGAATTTTTTGATTTTGCATCCTCTCAAGAAAGTGAGACAGGAGAACATCTGTGTGTGGAGAAAGATGCAAGTCAGCCAAGTCTGCTACAGTCAGGAGTGGACTTCAATGACTATGGAATTTCATACTCACCACTAAGTACATTTGAGGAAAGTGAAGAGGAAGAGGAGGAAAAAGTAAAAGTATCACAGACTAAATTATTTGAAGTGCAGAACTCGGAAGAAGACTCCGACTCAGAAGAAGACTCCGATTCTGTGACATTTAAAACACTTGATGAACTTCTCTCACAGAGGAAGCCTCAGTATGAGCATGCAAAAATGGAAAATTTCATAACCAAAAACCCCCTCTGTGGGGAAGAAAATACACTGGACCATGTAGATCCTCAGCAAGGGGTGGTAACCAGTGGATCCTCTTCTGCTTGTAGTTACAGGGAGCCTGAACAGCCAGAATTGATTTCCTCTGCTGCCAAAGCAGGAGCCACAGAGTCAGAAGATGCTGGTGCTTGTGCTCTGGGTTCTGCATATGTGAGTCTTACTGGCACATCATCACTGCTAGACAGAGAAGATGCTGGCTCCCTTCTGACACAGAAGAGTAATGTTTTGAGGGAGCCAAGTAACATTTTAAGTGGTACAAATGAAAAGACTGCCAGTGCAATAGATAAAACAGCTCACCAGGAGAGTTTGCAGACAGCAGAGGAGAAAAAAGGAAATCTTAGTACAGCTGCTGTATGCTTTCCCAGCCCCACCTCTTCTAAACCAGAGCCATCTCTTTCATTAGCAACTGTGAACACCAAATCCAGTCCTGCCAAAGAACTGAAACAAATGGACATTGGTGTTTTCTTTGGGTTAAAACCCAAAGCGAAGGAGGAACGCAAAGGAGAGGCGTGTTTGAAGGAGAAAAAACAGATACCAGCTTCAGTATCTCCTAATGGAAAGAGGCCCAGACAGCAAAAAAGGAAGGCTGAGGGGTCTGTGGGAGATGTGGAAGCAGTTTCAGAAAGTTCCAGTAAAAATGAAGCCATTGCAGATGTACCTTCTGGTGGCCAACGAAGGTGGAGAAAAAAATTTAAAGAATTACCTACTACAGGTGAAGAACCAAGAAAAAAACACTGCCCCTTCTACAAGAAAATACCAGGTGAGAGGTAACTTGGTTTTTCTTAGAGGTTAATTTATTTTGGCTGGAGTGTTGTGGTTTTGTCCTAATTTTAGACGTCAGTATTGTTACTCCTGATAACTGCTTTCTTAAATGTGTCTTATTTGCTTAACTGGTTGCCATCTGTATAAGAGAGCAGCTGAACAACATATTTGGGAGGCCTTTGAGAGTATTTGTTTGTGAGCAGTTTGTGAAAATTTTATTTTAGTTTGTGAAAATCTCTTTTTGCCACTGTTGACTGCTACACAAAACACATTAATCTTTAAATGGCTCCTTCAGTTGTGTGCAGAATAACTATTACCTTTTAACTGGGAAGAAAGGAAAAAACAAAAGCAATATCTGATTAGAAATTGGTTCTGGACTTTGCATGTTTACTGGCTGGATTCTCTTCCCTCTTTGCTGTAGGAACTGGTTTTACAGTTGATGCCTTCCAGTATGGAGAAATTGAAGGCTGCACAGCTTATTTCCTTACTCATTTTCACTCTGACCACTACAGTGGACTAACAAAAAACTTCAGGTTTCCAATCTACTGTAATAAGGTAAGGCTTTTCAAGATTACTAGATACCATTATATCCATATGCTTTTGTCCTTTTATATCCATCACTTTTGGAAGTACTGATGGAAGTAAATAGAAGATCAGTGGTTGGGGTCCTTTACTGGGTCAGTGGATATGTACAGGGGAAACTGCATTTTGTTTGTGTGAAATCCTTACCTTGATTTGACTGATCAAGAGGATTAGTGAAACTTCCCTCCCTAGATACCATGAAAAAAAATCAGATTTAAAAAGGACCTGTAGAGGTCTCATAGACCAATTTCCTGCACAGTGGAACCTTCAAAGTTAGATCAGACTGCAGGGAGTCTTTTGTCAGTCAAATTTTGAATGTTGGCTAGATTTTACTATATCTCCTTGCAACCTGTTGCAGTGCTTACTTCTTCTGGTTTTTTTTTTTTGTTTTTTTGTTTTTTTTTTTTTTCCCTAATTATACATTTGAAATTTCTGGTTTTGCAACTTGCCATTGTAGTTTGTTTTTTTTTTTTTTTTTGTATATGTGCATCATGAAGAATCTGGCTGCATTTTCTCTAAACTATTTCAGTGACGGAAGTCTGAAATAGATTCTGCATGAGCCATCTCTTTTCCACATTAAGCAAGTGGAATTATTTCAGACTGATGCTTTGTGTCCTGTACTTTGGGCTGCTGAATGACACGACTGCCATTAGCTGTAGTAGGTCCAACCAGCTCTTCTTTACTTGTAACATGGTAGGGCACCTTGCCTAACCAGCACATCCAGAGCTTGCATAAAAAAATCCTGTTTATGGTTCATTCTGGCAGTTTTCTGGAATACTTGTGTCCTGTATTGCTTTTGCAGTTGGAGTGACTGCTGCCCTCCTCGATAAGGTCCAGGGGCCTGTTACCTGGAAACTTCTTCACTTGGTTAAAGAAGGTTTTACCCACCCCTTCTTAACTTGACAGTGTGCAACAGATCTTCTTCCCCCTTGTTTGCCTCCTCTGATTCCAATCCACAGCCTGTTGACAGGCTTACTATCTGAAAACAGCTTTTCTCAGTTTGCTTTATGCGATGTGAAATGCTGCTGAAAGGCTTGGCTATACCCAGGGCCTTATAATTTCTCTCTAAGCCAGTCTGGCTTTGAGAGCTGTTGTTTCTATAATGAACAGTGCTTTTTTCAGCCTTTGCTCCTGTTTTAAATCCTGTCTGTGTTGCAGATAACTGGCAATCTGGTGAAGAGCAAGCTCCGGGTGCAGGAGCAGTATGTCCACGTGCTGCCCATGGACACGCAGTGTGTGGTCAATGGGATCAAAGTGCTGTTGCTTGATGCCAATCAGTAAGTATCACTGCATTCCCTGTGTGGAGAATTTCTTACAGGTAGTTAGCTTTTGAAATAGGTGAGTTATCTCCAAAAATGAAACAGGGATTTTTTGAATTTAATTAATTTTTTTTTGTGTGTACGTTGTGTTAACCGCATGTAGCTCCGTAATTTTTGTTTGAGGGTTGAATGATTTCCTAGTGGTCTGAACACTTCTGGTTTTTGGTGTCTAGTTGGGAACCTAGTAGATTTGATTATCAGATACATTAGGTTTCTGTACCTTGAACTGATGATAGGGAAATCCTTAGCTAAAGAAAAATGTGGTACTTTGGATCCTGTGAAAGACAACCTAGGTAACATTATGAAAATTGGACTTTGAAGAAAAGCCTGTTGAAATTTGGACAAGATTTCTACTGAATTTGGTGATAAAGGATGAGATTTTGTCTGTTAGACTGGCACTATGTGGTAATGCTGAATTTAAAGTTCAGTAGCACCTGACCTCCAGTCCTGTGCTCTTGTTCTGCCTCTTGGTACTTTTTTTTGGCCATGGGCTAGAGGAAGACTCCCTGCCCTGCAGTGCATTTATTGAAATGCAGGACTGTCACAGCTGGTTTGAACATTGCTTAGTGTAGGATTTGTTTATACTTGGAGAGATAAAACTCCATTAAGTCCTCTGAGAACCATCTCTAGGAACAAAGGAAGCCTTGTTGCTTATGTAATTTGTATAAATCTCATTTTTCCTATTTGTCCCTCTGATTCTTTGCTCCAATTTAAAAGCTGTGCATACCTTAGCTACAAAGTTCAGCTTCTTGATGAGTTCACCAGTTCTGTCCTTTTAACTTCATTTCATGCCAGTTTTTCTTTTTTTGAGATTTCATTTACCCTTTGTAGGTGACAGATATCTAAAATAATCCCACTCAGGTTTTCCAGTCTTGCCCTTCAGAAAGCTTTGTCAAGCAGCTGCAGAAGGCACAATGGATTCACTGTCACCAGTAAGGGAGTTGTATTTATAACCAGGGGCTTCTGGATCTAAAACAACATTTAAAATCTGCAAATAGAATTTAGAAGAAAATGCTCCAATAAGTCTTGTGGGAAGAGAGATGAATCTGCAGCAATATAATTCTGTTTGTCCTGAGCAAGAATGCTGCTTCTCTTTGGTGTGCTGTTTCCTCTTTGAATCAAATAATAGAATGATTGCAGCTGAGGCAGGATCTGTGCCATGCCTGCAAGGTGGGGCATCCCAAAAAGGCAGGTAATATTTGATATCTTTACTGTTGATGTGGATTTTTTGTTTCTTCTTCCAATCTCAGGTGAGAACTCAAGCTTGTGTATGGCCATAGGATTAGCTGCAGAATTCCTTTAGAAATCAGAAATTCCTAGCTAAATTAGTCTGTATAGCAGCTGTGATTTAAAATTCTGTTCTGTCCATGTTTCTACTGCTGAAGGGTGGTCTATCTCTTAAAGTAGTTTATTAGTACAGAGAGCTGACATAATTTGTGTGGGGCTTGTTTGTTTGTTTCAGCTGTCCAGGTGCAGCAATGATCCTTTTCTACCTGCCAAGTGGGGCTGTTATTCTGCACACAGGGGACTTCAGAGCAGACCCTTCCATGGAGCGCTACCCTGCTCTGATGGGCCAGCAAATCCACACCCTTTACCTGGATACCACGTGAGTTGGCTGGAAATTGATTTTTTTTTGGTTGTTTTTATTCTTAGTCTTTTCAGTTTCGTAAGGCTTTGAACCAAATATGAACCAAATAAATGTAATTTTAAATGACATTGCTGTGGTAACACTTTTTACCTCTATTTAGTGTTGAATAAAAGCAGAGATTTATTAAAAGTATGTGTAGCTTGTTCATTGGTTATGCTGTTACATTAGAGAATGAAAGTGGGTGGTGGAAAAGAGGCTGAAGTATTTGCTCTGGTCACCATATTATTTATAAGTGGTATTAAATTTAGGGTGTCAAAACGATTACATTAAATGTTCAAGTTTATGGAAGACTAGTTTTCAATGGATTAACTCTATTATAATAAGAAGTGTGAAGGAATTCAAAGGTGAAAGAATGCCAAAAGGCTGAATCAGTTTTGGGAGTTTTCATTAGACCTTCCTCTGATTCATTTATATAAAATTGGTTTTGTGTGAATGATGACTAATGCCCAGCTGCAGACTTTCATTTCTGTTCCATGTGTTTCTGTGAATGAGTAATGACTTACATTGTAGTTTGTGTGTGTGACAAAAAATAGATATAAGGATATAATCAGGACGTGACAGGAATATCAAGCTTGCAAGAGCACTTGGTATTTATGAAGAAGAAAATACAGAATTCATTACCAGAGAGTGAATAGTTGTAGAGAAAACAATGATATATGCTCAGTGTGATTTTTTTGTTGCAACAATTTCTGGGCACCTCAGTGTTTCTAATAGAGTGTTATTTTATAGAAGAGTATTGTCTTTTTCACTTCCTGAGTACATGGAGTTTTGAGGGCCTTCATGGCAATTTTAGATGTCTTTTCTTTTGTAACAAAGTGATCTATTTTGTTTCCCTGCCCCAGATACTGTAGCCCTGAGTACACTTTTCCTGCCCAACAAGAGGTTATCCAGTTTGCTGTCAACATTGCCTTTGAGACTGTGACTTTAAACCCACGAACTCTGGTTGTCTGTGGCACTTACTCCATTGGAAAAGAAAAAGTTTTCTTAGGTATGTAAAAGAAGTGTATTTGTTTAGTCTGAATGTTCAGATATAGTGTAAAGAAATTGAATATATTTAATAATCCTCCTGCTATTTTTTAGGTTTTCTAATCAATAAGTTTTAGCTTTCTGAAAGAAATAGTGTTCTACCATGTTTGCAGCCTTCCCCCCCACACTGAATATACATGTGGCCAGTTTATATACTAATTGTATGAACCTCTTTGATTGTGGTGGGAAAATTGCTAAGAGCAATTAAAAAATAAATAAATGAGGTCTTTATGACTTTTTTGCTCTTCATAATTTCAAGAAACAGCAAAAGGATGTTATTCTTAGACTTCTATTTTGAACTTTTCCTTCCAGTTTATATTATATATCTGTTCTAAGAGAAGATCTTGTGTGCTATGCAAGAGAAGATCTTGTGTGCTATGCTTCAGTCAGTTACAGCACCAGGAGCCAGCATGATTGCCCAAATGTCTGCCTTAGAGCAGGCAGATGTGCACCATTGTGCATATTTAAAATCATCAATACAAAACTTACTCTCACTGAAATTTTTAGTCTGTCTTCAGTGTGTGTGGGCTGTTTGTCACATATTCCAAAAACTGCACGTTTCTGGCATCTTTGGAATAAATACCAGTTCACCTCAGTAACATTCTACCAAAGAAATGTAACTTAGAATTTATCAGGGTACTTTTCCTTCTTTTTCCAATTGTTATACAAAATTCTGCTGCTAAAATGTAGGGGACAAAGGTTTTTAACACCCATTATAGGATTCTCTTCTTAATGTTAGAATACAAAACACTACATCCTGTTGAATGTCGATTTCTTTTCTAATAGTAAAAATTATCTTGTACAATAATCAGGACTATGTCCAAAACAAGCCAAAAAAAGAACTCTTACAATTTTCTCTATCTGATTTCTTCCTAATGAATCCTGAAGCAATTGCTGAAGTTCTGGGCTCAAAGGCAAGCATGTCCCGTGACAAATACAAAACCCTGCAGTGCTTGGAGTCAGCAGCTGTCAATTCCCTCATCAGTGTGGACTGGAAGGGCACTTTGCTTCATGTTCTTCCCATGATGCAAATTAATTTTAAGGTAAGTTCAGAAAATGGGCTGTTGATGAACGTGCTAGTAAAATTCTCTTGGCTCTTCCCAACCAGTGCTGTGTTTGGTGCTTTTTAACCTCTTGTCAGATCATATTTATTTAGTGGGGCTTTGACATGTAGCAATACATTGAAAATGAAAAGCAATTAAACATTAATAACTTCTCCAAACATGGTGTGGTGCCTGTACAAGGTAAGGTGAGGCTTGTTCAAAGACCTGCTCTTTGCAGTCCTTTTTGAAGTGGGTTTATGTAATGACTGCCTGATCTGTCCTCTTAGCAATTAATATATTGTGAAATGGAGTTCCTGTTTTCAGCCTTTTACCTGGTCCAGTGTAGGAAAAATCTAAAAGGATTTTCTGCCTGTGAGCCTCTCTTTTGAGGCAGCCTATGAACATGGCCAACTACCAGTTCTCTAATATTTTTCACAAAAGCAAGTTAACTGGTTAATTTTAAAACATGATTTCATCTAAGTTGATTTCAAATGCACATTTGGTTGAGATTTGAGACACTGAGTTTTGTTGTTGAGCATTTTTTCTGGGAATTTTTTTTAGTTTGGAAAGATGACTAATTCCTAGGTTATTCTAAATAGACAAAATACTGAAGGGCAGTAAGGTAAAGCAGCAGGCTCTAGATTAAAGTAACCTGTAAGGAGGAAAAAAGCCGTGGCTGTTTATACCTTACAGGCTTGGATTAATTTTCCTGTTTTGCTTCAAGCCTGCTGTGCCATCTCAAGCAAATCCTTCAGACCAAGATGGTATTTAGCTGCAGGACTAGTCAAGGTCAGAATTGACCTAAAAAGGAGTAAAAAAGGCTATATGGTTTGGATGGAGCTGCAGGAGAGGGAACTTAGTATCTTAATGCTATAACTTTGTTCTGTGATGTTTTCCGTGGTGGAGCAGAAAATGAGTAATGGAAATATGTATGGATTTATTTTTAGTGTGTTGTGCTGTCTTAAACAGGAATTGATATGAGTTTCTTCTGCAGATTTCTGGGTTGCTAAGTCTCCATGTCCCAGCATGTGTGGATATTCACACATGTGGACTTTCAGGGGGTGGAGGAACCCTCAAGGGCAGCTTTACTTCCCAAGGGAGGCAGTTGTGTCAGGCAGGGTCTCACCTCTGGCATCAGGAGGCTCTAGAGCAATCTCCAGTGTGACAAAAGCCATGCCTGGACCCTGAAAAGGAATTTTAAATGCTTAAAGATGAGTTCATATGATCATTTATCTTACTTTTGGATTTGAGATATATTAAGAAAATATTAAAAAAAAAAACCCAACCCGGAGATGTGGTACTTCACTGCAGTATTTGGTTTTACCTCAGTAAAATGCAGGGATTGCTGTGTGTACTGACAAATGGCTGTTCTTGAATAAGCCAGATGAGTTTAAGTGGTGTTAGGGCTGGTGGTAAATGAAATATTTAATCATGTTTGAGTCTTTTCCCATCTTGTGGAATCTGTTTGTGTACACTGCTGACTTTAGTGACACTCTGAATATCAGGCTGTCATGGTGATTGAAGGAGGTTGGTGTAGCAGTGAAATACATTTTCCATTCAAAAGGGTGAAGGTTTGGAGCAGTGTTGGCTAAAGCAATAAATGAAGAAATTGGAATGTGTATTTAAAATGGACTTGTTATGAGCAAACACAGCAGTCATTTGTTTTGGGGAAAGAGGCCATCTTTTCCAAAATGCATGCATGGTTCTTTTGCAACAAACAATTTTTTTGTAACTCAAAAATTGAGGCTTTTGCCTAACTTGACTATGTGGTGGAAACTTTCCAGGGAACTGACTTTTGTGGGTCTATAAATCTTTCATGTTGTTTAACTCATCAAGGTCTTGTACTGGCATTGAGGTGAGACTTTCAGAAGTGAAAGTGATTGAAATGCAAAAATAATTTTTTATATGCTTGAAATTGCATCCTTAATGTGACTGTTGCACACTTGATTTATAACAAAACTTAAAAGTGGATTAGCATTGTTAATATAATAATCATTGCATTTGAAGTACTGTATTTAGATTTCATTAGATCAAGGGGAGAAAATATGTGAACAATTACCTTAATCTGTGTTAATGCTCCCAAAATGAAGTGTGAAGGAGAATTAGGCTGCTACAGTTATACCTTTAATCAGATGAGGACTGAACATTCACAGTGTGTTGAAAGTCACAGCAGTGAGCCATAATTCTTGTTGCTGAATGAAATGTCTTCTGTGTTAGGGCTTTTAAAAATTCTTTTTTGTACCTGGTTTGATGGATTTTGTATGTTGCTACGGGACATTGTACTGAAGGTGTTGTTAAATGTGGCAGCTTTCTGCTGCCCTGTTTTAGAGTTCTCAAGTGTCTGACAGGTTAGATAATTTTCTGTCACAGCCCATCTATCCCCCTCTACCCTCCTTTTTAATCAGACTTTATTTTGTATTCCTCTCTCTCCTGCTAATATAAAGTTTGATTTTGAGTTCTGTAACCTTGTAGGGCTTTCAGATTAGGAATTTGCCTGTAAGATTTTATACAGGACACATGAAATTGATTTTCTATTTTTAACTTGAAGCGATACTGACTTCGCTTTATGCAGGCATAGGATTGTACATACTTGGAAATTTTTTCAAGGTAATTTCCTTTTTAGAGTGAGAAGATGAGAGGTCCTTCCTGTCTTGGAGAGGTGGTAAAACATGGTTTAGTGCTCAGAGCAATACTTAGCTTGTGCACTGGCTTGCTGTAAGTTTTTTGGGGTAGATTAATTAAATCTGCTTACTTGTGGGCATAAGCAGGTGTCAAAACCTCTGTGATGATTTTGCCCTGAAGCAGCATTTCACCATCTTCTATCTCCACTCAGCTGCTGACCTCTGGTTTAGAGGAGGAGGTGAATGGTTTGTGGAGCAAGGTCTGTAAGATGATGTGATTATTCCTTATGTGTTCTGATCTGTAGTGCATAGCTGTGCATATGTACTTAATTCAGATGAAGAAACTGAGATCCTAAGGGACAAGTTGTTTTGCAAATGTCAATATTTGTCATTAATAATTGCAAGGTAGATGATCGTTGAAATTAAAAAATACCAGCAAATGAAAATAAAATGTAGTCTGAATCCTCTCCATCATGAAATGGCCAACCTTTAGCCTAATTAGCTATTTAATGGGATTAAATATTTGCTTTTTTTTCCACAGGGCTTGCAAGATCACTTGAATAAGTTTTCTGAGAATTTTGATCAAATTCTGGCTTTCAAACCTACGGGGTGGACCTACTCTGATTCATGCCTTTCTCTGGAGGATATCAAGCCCCAGACAAGAGGAAAAGTCACTATATATGGTATAAGAGTGGCAAAGATTCAGTACATTTGGCTTTGTGTGGATGCTTTTCCTATTTTTATTCTGGAAACTCCTACTGATTTTGTAACTGCTGCTTTTTCTGGTAACTCATTGAGAAACTGAACAGATCTCTTCAGGAGGGATCTGTGAAATGAGTAATCGAGAACACCATAAATGCAGATTTTTACATACATTTTGTACCCACCTTGTCATGCAAATAAAAACTTTCACCTGATACAGGTACAGACTTCAGGGATGGAGTCTTGGCTTGACTGATGCTGGTGGCAGTGTAGTTCCAGAGCCAAGATTTCATTCTGTGTCTTACTTGTTTCTGAGAGAATGTGCCTTCCTCTCTGTTTTTATTGGTGGGTGGAGCTAAAACCCTTAACATCCCTTTAACCAGGTCACTGATGTTGCTTAGCTTGCACTGATTAATGTCTTGGTGACTTAATGCTAGGTAATTTTCCTAGAAGGGAAAATTGGAGGGAGGGAGGTGTTTTACCTTAGCTATAAACTTTGGATCCCAAATAGGAATTGAAAAAAACCCTTTTGTCTGAAGTATTTCTTAGCTGGAAGGCTTGGAGGAAGCTCAGTGGCCTGACAGATGGCTGTGATTTGTTTTCATTTCAGGGATTCCTTACAGTGAACACAGCAGTTACCTGGAAATGAAGCGTTTTGTTCAGTGGTTGAAGCCACAGAAAATCATCCCCACTGTCAATGTTGGTGACTGGAGAGACAGAAGCCTGATGGAAATGCATTTTAGAGACTGGATGACCGAGGGCAATAGGCAAAAATAAATATAAAGAAGAATGTATTTTTCAAAGGAAGTAGACTGGAATGGGAATTGAGTTCCTGTGAGTTTTATATATCTCCCTTTTCCACAAAGCTTTCTTTAGGGAGGACTTAACTGCCATTCTTTGAAGAAAGATAAATTTGGGAAAAGAAAAAAAAAAAAGCACCTTGCTTTCTTGTGTATCTACTACTTTTTTCTTCCCCATAATATACCATTTTTGCAAGTCCATATTTTAGGTTATTTTTATCTTACTCCTTTCCCCTGTTCTTAATTCTCCTCAGGTTGTGGAGATGCTCAGATGTGTAATGCTGGGGATTCAACAGTCTCCAGGATAATTTCTGAAAATAAGTTATTGTAATAAATGAGACAATATTAGGCTTGTGTCACATGCTGTCAACTCAGACTTCAGAGAAGCTCATTTCGTGAGGCAGAACTGACTATTGTGATTTAAATATTGTTAAAAACCTTACCTTGTGAGAGAGTATTGACTTGGGCTCCTGCAGCATATGTACTTGAGGCAACTGTTTACAAAAGACACTTCTACATTCTGCTCGAGATTTTTTTATTTCGAGATTTCACTTTTTTTTTAGTGATCTTTTTTAAAATAAAGAATATATCTTATGCCTGTGTGTTCTTTCTGAGCAAAATGCATTTTATTTCAGTGGCAGGTTTGCTAGCCTGAACAACCTGTCTGCACTGTCTTTGGTGAATGTGCTGTGTGTGTTGCTTGTCTCAAGTTGCTCCTGTGTCCTCTGCAGAGCCAGATCTCAGCAGGTGTTCAGAGCACAGAAGTGGTTCCTCACCATGGAATCCCCACTGGGCTTTGCAGGGTTGTTTATATACAGGTTGTACATAAACACTGGGCTTTGCAGGGTTGTTTATATACAGGTTTGTCACCTGAGTTCTGGAAACACAAGAAAGGCAAATACTGGCACTGGCAGCAGAAAGGTAAATTTCACTTTGCATTTTTGGCCCTAATTCTTACCAGATTATCCAGTGCTGCTTTTTTTTGCATCTGCCTGGTGTTTATGTTCTGAAGTATGTGGGTGCATGCAGGCACACTAGTAAAATTTTAATCACTAAAATAAAAACTGTTCCAAAGTTCCAGGGTGGAATCACATGTAAAGAGTCACTCCCCAGCCCCTCAGAGTAGCTTGTCTGGAATCCTCGATGCTATTTTATGTTGTAAAAACATTTTTTAATGATCAATGCAAGTATAAACAGATCCTTGCCTCTGAGTGATGAGCTCTGTAGTGTGAAGTCACTTGTTTTGTCTTGTGAGAGAAATCAGTGAGGAGCTGATGGCAAAAAGATTCTTTGTACTAAAAGAGTTGCGAATGAGTATTTCACATAAGGCATTGTTAAATGCTTCAGTTTAAATGAAGCAGTTGAAGGAATCTGAATTTTTTGTTTTACATCATGCATAGTGCTAGCTGGCTGTCACAACAACTGGTAACTGGACTGGAGTGCTCATTCCTAGGATTCCACTCCTTTTCGAAGGTGTATGAAGAAGGATCTTTTATGGGTTTTGCAAGAACCAGACCCGAATGAATGCCTTGTACAAATCAGAGCAAATTTGGGGATTATATTTGACAGGGAATTGTTTTTACCAGTTGAATTGTTAAGGAATTATGCATGCTTTTTTTTGGCCTTCAGGATTTTTTCCTGTCTAATTTTTGCATGGACTATGAGAGGCAGGAATAAGCACCTCAGACTCAGAATTGTGACTAAGATTTAACATCATCTTGTTTCCATAGTTGCATTTTCAAGAATGACTGTTCCTGCAGAGAATGAGTGTGTTTGTGTGGTGGGGGGGTTCCCACTGTGCTGATGCTGTTCCTGGTTTTGCAATTCCCTCAGTTTGTGCCACTGGTAACTCTGAACCCAAAAAATTCAACTTTCAGCGCGGCCTGATGAGTGTGAGGTACCTGTTACCTCTCTGTGGCTCTTGACCTCCTGCTTTCAGTTTCTAGCCTGTTACCCAGAATGAGGGGTTGGGTCTCTTTCTTTTAAAAGCAGACTGGTTTCTGAAACTAGCCCCAGGAATGGTGTATCTTGGAAGAAACTGGCACTGACATCTGCTGGATTGACCCAGTGAATCCTGCCCTGATGTGGAGCAGATGGTCATGGGCACATTTTGGTCAGCACAGCAGAAGGGCTTTAGTGCTGGAGGCTTTTTCCAGTTCCCTGCTCTGCTGTAGGTATTCCTGCATCGGCCCACTGGGTGCTTTCATTCTGCCCTCTCTGGTCTGTATTTGCACTTCCACCAGCTGGTTTTTGTGTGTAGATGAATTCTGCAGCATTTCATCCACCTTCATGGCAGGAGATCTCCATCTTACCTACTTACTTGGCCTCCTTTTTATGGAAAAAATGTGTTTTCAGAATCCAAACACAGGAATAAATTATTTTTATCTTTATTATAAAGAGGATTAGTAACAGGATTAGGTTGAGTGGGAGGACATACAAACAGATGTGGAAAACTAAATATAACTAACAAGAATATTGTGGAAAGATGTGTGACAAGACTTTTCCCTCGCCTTGGTGCATCCAAGGGACATCTCTCTGATCTCAGCAGTTTAAGTCCTTTGGGGAGTGCAGACCTGGGATAAACCAAGTTTCAGTGTTATTGAACAAACATTGTTAATTAGGACTTTGGCTCTGCTTTTCCTAATGAAGAATTGGATTTTTTTTTTTCAGTCTTTGGGCAGTGCTGGCATTAGAGATGGATGAATTAAAGCATTTGTTATTTTGGTTGAGTGTGGGGTTTCTGACTGCAGGAAAGTGTCACCTTTTCACAGTCCCTGGAGGGGACTTAGACCTCTGTGGTGCCATAGAAACACTAAACCAGGGTCCCCTGGACAGGGGGGTGGAGGAGTCAGCCTGTTCTGACACAAATCCCACCAGATTTCACTAAAGATGGGCTGTGAGCATCCCAGAGGCTCCTCCTGTTTGTCTGGGGCTGCCAGGCTCAGGGCAGCAGGCACAGCCAGGGACAGGGGCAGCTGCAGCACTGGCTTGATTGGCTTCCAAAGGCAGCCCCTCTGAAGGATCACTTCGTATTTCCCATCAGGACTCCTGCTCTGATTACATATCACCCCAACAGGCAGATAAATGAGCTAAAAGCAGCCCTGTTGGAAAAGGGTAGCAGGAGGGGAGAGGGGAGATGAGGAGAGCAGCTCCTGGCTGTGCTGGCTCTGGGTTTCAGGCTGGCTGTGATAAATGAAAGCACCCACAGCCTGTGGCCACCACAGGGGAGCCAGTGGGCACGTGTGAAACACTGCAGAATAAAGGCATAGGGGCAGCTAAATGGAACTTCAGAGTGCTGGTGTCCCTCTAAACCTTCATGTGAAATAACAATTGATAGCAACTTGGAGTGGAGAAAGGAACTGAGATGCCATTGGCATGGTTAAAGGATTTCTTTATTCGATCAAACCTGTCTGCTTTGTATGAGCTTTGTAAAGGTTTTTAGGATGAGCTTTGTATGAGCTTTGTAAAGATTTTTAGGATAAATTGCCATTTAAATTTAAATTTAAGGAAGTGTGACTTCAGATATATCCTTCATGCAATTAGAGATCAATTTTGACCGAACATGAATTTTGAATTTGAATTTGAACACTGCTTTGGGAGATTTATTTCCACACCAGTGTAAAGATGCAGTTATTACTTTGATGTGTTTTCTGTGTCTGAATGACTTTTGTTGAGTTATCTTTGGTAGAGGAAAAAAAAAAGCAGCAGGTGACTTTTGAGAACAAGAGAATGCGGCCCAAACATTTCCGTCCTCCCTTGGCTACAGAAAACCAACTGCTTCTCATTTCAGAACCAAAACAAATAAGGCCATTACTTTTAAGGGTGGGTCACAGGCTGCTTCATGTGTTCAGGTTTTATAGTGAAATGATGCAATCTGAGATTTTATTCAATAGCCACCATTCCAAACCAAGTATGTTTGCAAAAACATTCAGTATTCATGTTTGTGAACCACACAGTATTAGTATCTAGTGGGAATTATGACCAGCATGAATGAAATTCACAGGAAATACTGAAAGCTTGTCAGTACCAATATTAAAAATTGAAGATCTTGTACTTAAGTTTCACATTGTGGTACAGATTATAAATGCGCATTTGGAGTGCTGAATTTAATGTTCAGCACTCAGTGTAATGTCCAGCAGTGCAGAGAAAAGCTAGGAGATTTCAGCCTCTAACAGAAATGAAGGGATAAGACAGTCTGTCACTGTTTGCAGAGGAGGAAAGCAGCACAGGAGCGCTGCCTGCCCACTGAGCCCAGCCAGCTCTCCGTGCTGTCTGCAGCAGCAGGGCTGGTGGAGGAGCTGCAGCCCACAGAGGCAGAGCCCTGCGCTGCCTGGAGGCCTCTTCTCCTTCCCCCTTCTGCTCTGGACCTTTACCCACTGCTGTACAATGGCACCTTGTTATCAAATCTCCAGCAAATACTCTGGCAGGGAAAAGGCTTTTCCACTCTGTCACATCTGCTCTGGTATCTCAGAGCAGATAGGCACTTGTTTGTGCCAGTTTCCAATAAGTTCTTATATAAACCAAGCAGTTTTAAAAACCTCTAAGCTTTCCCATTTGGGCATTTCAGATTCACTTTGCTCACCTTTCCTTCTGTACATTGCCTTGTTTGTTCAGGAAGAGGAAGAAAGTTCAGCACCTCAGGGAAGAAGAGACAAGCAGTGCCCTGGAGGAAAAGGTGACACGAGGACACAAATGCCAGCAGCGGTGACTTTGGAGTTCAGCAAAACCAGGGCTGGCTGTGGGGCTCTACATGTGCTGCCTCCTGCTGCCTCTCACCCCTCCTCCTTGTCCAGCACAATCTTCCTCCCTGCAGAAGCCATGATTTCAGTGAACTCTGTTGTGAGAAGCAAAGTTGATTTTTTTCTGATCGCTGCAGTCGTTTGTCAGCTCCTGGCAGAGACCTCCCCAAAAACAGCACTGCCAGCAGCAGGATCTGACCCACTTTTCAGCTCCCGTTTCAGAGAGGAGATGGATTGGAGCATTTATCTCAGCAGGGCTTCTTCAATCAGAGAAAGGCAGGCTGGATTTCTCTTGTTACTGAGACCTTGTTATTTACTTGGCTCTCTGCCCTGCTCTTGGTCGCATCTATTGCCTGAATGAGGGAGGTAAAGCTGAAATTCTGCTCTTTGTGCTGCTACCCAGCGACCATCTGAGGAACTGAGCTCTGCAGCACAGCAGGAGCCTGGTTTTGCACTAACACCTTCATGATCACAGCCCAGCTCATTCCTTGGAGCTCACCTGTGGGGCAAGCAGCCAGGCAGGGGCAATGGGCACCCACAGAAGGGCTGGGGCATGGACTGGGGGGCAGTGAGCCATGGCAGGGCTCTTATGGACTTCCAGGGCATGACAAACATTCCCAGGAGTGTGTGAAAGTTCCTGATTTTCTGCCATGTCAACCCAAAGTAGTCTGTGTTTGACCCAGGAGTGGCAGGGAGAGGGGTGAGTGCGGCAGGACAGTGGTGCAGTTAGTGACAGCTCATTAGGGAATGATTAACTACCCAAACAGATCAGTGGGGTGGGGGGCAGCAGGCATGCCTCAGAACATGGGAAAAGGCAGGCTGAGGACAGCAGGGTGGGAGGCAAGCAGGGAATGGCTCTGGAGCTGCTGTCAGGGGAGCTGGGGGTCTTCATCCCCCCTGCCCACACCAGCACCACCACTCCAGCTGGGTGACTCAGGGCAATGTTGTCATTCTGAACATTTCTAACTTACTTGCTGGGCTGTGACCGTGCTCACAGGGGTCTTAGGATGAGGGAAGAGATGAGAATCTGACTCCATGTTTCAGAAGGCTTGATTTATTATTTTATGATATATATTATCGTAAAATTATACTAAAAGAATAGTAGAAAGGATTTCATCAGAAGGCTAGCTAAGAACAGAAAAAGAAAGAATCATAATAAAAGCTTCTGTCTTGGACAGAGAGTCCAAATCAGCTGACTGTGATTGTCCCTTAATTAAAAACAACCAACATGGGCCAATCTCAGATCCACCTGTTGCATTCCACAGCAGCAGATAACCATTGGTTTACATTTTGCTCCTGAGGCCTCTCAGCTTCTCAGGAGGCAAAGTCCTAAGGAAAGGATTTTCCATAAAAGATGTCTGTGACACTGGGCACCATTTCATGGCAGTGTTGTGGCTTTGGCCCTCCTGGAGGAGCAGGGCAGGAGCCTGCCATGAACTTCTGCTGCTCCAGAAAGGCTCAGCTCAAGCTGCGGCAGCGGCTCTGAAAGGGGCTCCAATGGGCTCATTCACCCATTTTCCACAGCAAACACAGCCAAAGGGACAGCTCACATCACCACGAGGTGCCACAGCCCGCTGACACCTGTGGGTCACTGCGTGGGTCCCCTCCAGGGATGGCAGCAGTGACCTCCCCCTCCTGTGCCCTGGCTGTAGTGCCAACACCCCTGCACTGTGCCCACCCCAGCCTTGGCATCACCACGTGTGTGCCCTGGCAGAGCTCAAACAGACCAAGGGATGGAGAGGCCCAGGGTGACCAGAGCACTGGGCAGGGGATGTTTCATCCAGGTGCCAGAGAGGCTGCTCACACATTTACTCTGGGTTATTTCAGTGTTTTAGCTGACCTTGAGGGAAGGTGCTGCTTACAGCCGCTCGTCTGATGCTGGGAAATAACCTGAAGCAGACTTTCTTTTTAAAAAACACCAAATATAACAAAAATGTATACTTGCAGCAGAGAACTCCTGTTTTACCACCTTTGACATATTTTTTTTTTCCTATCCACAGTCCCTCTTACTGTTTATAGTTGTTACTCATGACTGAGTTTTCCTTCCTCTTTGTTCTCCCCCCAGCTACTTTTCCACTACTGGGGATTTCTCAGAAATGTTAGGCTGCCAGAATTCACTTTTATTCTTAGAAACTGGGGCACAAGGGCAATTGCTTGGAAGCCAAATGACATCTGTGAAGAATGACTTTGGACATTGAATAAAATAGTAGAGGGGCAAATTGGAGGACAGGCGGCCAGAATTCCTGCAGGGCACTTGCTTTCAGGACATTTAGCATATAAATGAGATTATTTTGGCAAAAAGTTTCCTGGTGTAGAATATGTAGAATAGGCTGTTAAGTGACTCAGCTGCAGATTACTGGGAAGTTACAGGTAATCTTTGCAGGGCAAGGAGGGGCTGTGTTAGGAGAAAATGAGGCGTTTTGCAGCATACAATGTGTTGTAAAGTGTTAGGACATTTATTTATCATATGTGGGCAGACAACTTCACACATCCTACCCGAATTTACTGTACCAATGTCATTTCCATATTGTGCCTCTGTAAGTGTTATGAATCAGCCAATATGTGACATTAATTATCTGCATTTAGCACTGTACAAACAGACATAATGATCAATTATGCAGTAACACATTATGGGGTGACTGTTTACTAAAGTTCAGAATTAATCCCCCAGTACTCTAAAATATTCTGGAATTATTCTGTGCATGCTATATCTAACCAAATCCTGGTTTTGTCCAAAATCAACATTCTTCCATGGCTGAGAGGTGCAGCATTCAGTGCTCAACAAGCAGGTTCCATGCAGGTGGCTCTTCTCCCACCACCATCTTCACTAATTCACCTCTTTGGAGAAATGTTTCTCCATGAAGTTCTAGGAAATTGCTTCATGGCTTTGGGTTTCTTTTTGATGAAATTCAAAAAGAATTTGAATTCTTTGAATTCAATTTGAATTTAATTCTTTGCATTTCAATTTCTCACCTCCTCCATCCATAACTGGAAACAAAAGGCATTTGTCTTGTATTACCAATTTCAGGAAGTATTTGAAAAAATGATGGAAGAATGCAGAATGTTTGGTCTAAGACAAAGAGAAGGGAGAATAGGTAGAAACAACATCTTCCATAATGAAGATTTCTATGCGGACAGTGGCAATCCAAATATTCCCTATGCCCACTGAAAATAGGGCAAGAAAAAATCAAGTTAATTTTCTGAAAAAAATTGTCTAGGATAAATATTAGAAAATAATTTCCTGATTTTACAGAGAGATGAGTCCTGGAACAAGACAGAAAAGTTTGGACTTTCCTCTTCCAAAGTTCAGAAGAGCTGAGGCAAACTTTGGCCAGGAAAGGCTGAGGATGGCATCCTCAGTAGATGCTCTTGAAGAAGGTGATCTGTGATTTTAGGGTTCAGGCCATGAGGACTGTCCTAGCAGACTGACAGAGTTTCAGGGCTGGAAGAAGCCCTGGACAGTGATATCCATCCATCCATCCATCCATCCATCCATCCATCCATCCATCCATCCATCCATCCATCCATCCATCCATCCATCCCATCCCTCAGGGGCTCCTTGGGCAGAAATGGATCTGCTGTGCTCAAAGCAGCAAAGGACTCCCATGGCAGCCTTGGAGCAGAGCTCCCAAGGAATGTGTTTTCTTCCATTTTCAGCCTCTGTAGTTCCAGAACTGGGAGTTCCCTCTGTATTTATGCAGAATTCAGCACAAACAGGCCTTTGAACAGCGCTGAAACAGAAAAATCAAAATGTGATCCTTTCCACCTTGAGAAACAAGCACGTCCCAAACACTCTTATCTCAAAGGCAGGAGTGACAGGCTGTGGAAACATTCACTCTGGAAATTAATCTTTTGAACAGGAGCTGAGTCTGAATAGATTATATACATATTTGTGCTTGCCTGCTTTGAGTTACATGATATTGTTTTCATCTTCAACTGAATAAAATTTTATAACAATTTTTTTTAAAGCCCAGAAAATTTGTCAAATTTACTACTGAAGTAAGTTACACCAATGCTCATTTTTAGTGAGTGTAGTTCCTTACTGCAATAGTCAACCTGGCCTTATTCTGTTGGAGGCTGGATAAATACCTCCTTTGAGCCAAATTCACCCTGATCAAACTTATATAAATCTCTTAATATCAGTATTTCTGTGCCTGCTAAACCCAGTAGTTATTTTGGTTGTGTCTGCCAAGATGAAATGATCAGTACTCACACCCAGTGATTCTGTCTGTTGCCACATCATTGTATATTGCCAGTATCTATTTTACAGCAGTATGGGTGTGTGAAAATTCCCACACAAAGTGTCCATGTTCATGCAGGGCACAGGAATGTGCTCTGCCATGTCACACCGTGGTGCTGTAAGCAACAGAGGTCACTCTAGGACAGGACAAAACTCCCTTTTGGCACCCCCCGGAGCTCTCCTGAAGTTCCTTATCAATTTCCTTTTGACTAATAAACCAAAGTAACTCGGTGTAAAGAGGTGAGCAGAGGCAATACAAATACAAACCAGTATTTCTTGCTGAAATGAAAAATAAACACAGTGCAAAGGTCATGTAAATGATCTGACCCTCATTTTCTTCCAGGTAACAGAAATACATGGCAACGTGAAATATAAGCCAAATACATGCCATTCATGGCACAAAATAAGTTATTAGGACATAAATCAAAATCCACATTCTCTGTTCTTTGTACTCCAGCAACAAAAGATGTCTGGCAGCTCAGGAAGAGGATTATCTGTACATATATCACCTTTTCCTCCCTGATCTTTCCCCTTGAGTTTTGGCACTTACTTAATCATTGAGGTCTTTTTTTTTTTTTTCAGGAACATGAGCAGCCTTTAGCATGAAAGGTATCTGAATGTGGAATCCTACATACAGTAAGTTTCACCTTAAAAAAAAAAAAAAAAAAAAAGGAATATTTTTATAGCTTGTTATATCTGGTCAATATTCGTGCAATTATCTGACTTGTGTTTGAACTAGCTAAATAAAAATTCTCCATAAAGAGAGATGAGTATTTTTTTTTCCTTGCTGAGACTGGCTTTCCTTTCTTTAGATGGCAACAGCATCTCATGACCTCAACCTTCTCAGCAGAATTCAAATATGAATGTGTTTGGATATGGGTCATGAACCTGATACTGAAATATGAGTTCAGAAACACGTCGTGGATCACAGCTGGGTCAAAGAACATCTTAGAAATGTCCCATGTTCTTCAAAAAACCCAGTCTCACACAAGGACATGTGTAGTGCTTGATAAGCAATGGGTCATAGGAGTCCAGGGCTCTGCCCTCAATACCCAAACCACTATAACCACACATCCCTGGAGGCAACGGTTTATTTCCCAAAACTTGCAATCTATATGCATTAGGCAAAAATATGCCAAGTAACTCCAGTTTATGGTTGCCCAGTAACATCTCTTGGTGTTGCTCAAACTCTCCTTCAAACTCTGCAGCGCTTGTGTTCCCCACAGACACTGATGCTGAGGAGATACTGGGTGCTGGAGTTATCCTTGCCAAACTTAGACCAGAGGAAACTGGTTGGAATCGAAATGCAAAAAAGGGAATTGCTTTCTCATTTGGCTCATACATTTGAGTCAAGATTAGTCAAGCTTACCTCCTTTCTGGTGGACCTGCTGATGAAGAAGAAAGCCTCCTCCACACCCTGGGGCTGCAGATCATTCACAGCCACCACGTGGTCTCCGTGGTTGAACAAGCACCCCAGCCTGAGAGGACCAGCCCACTGTGAGACACTGAGGAGGGCAGAGAGCAAAGGAAACACACAGGATGTCCTGTGTCACTGCACTTTTGGACAGGATTGCATTTATGGGGCTGCCCCCTGGAAATGACACACACGTTCAATGACTTTGCACATTTTTGATCTGGTTCTGGTTGACACCATCACTAATTATTCCACAGCATGCTGGATTCTTCTTTACAACAGCATTTGAAATACAAACTCCAGTACAAAAAGAATCAGAGAGAGCAGAAGGAATCACTGAAGTGCCAGCAAGCCCTGCCTCTGTCCTGTTCCGCCCTGCCAAAACTGCACATGGGTGTCTGCAGCTGAACACTTCTGTGCCTGACACTTATTCCCATCTCACAGGCACAGCCACACGACACCAGACTTACCATATTCGTCCTGCTGCTTCAGTAAGTTTCAGGTAATTGTTAATATCAGCCAGGGGTACGAAAATATCCAATTTCTGCAGCTGCATCTCATCTGTAACTTGACTGTGAGAGAAAAACATCAGAGACCACAGAATCACAGAACAGCTCAAACTGGAAGGGACCCATAAGGATTTCTGAGTCCAACTCCCTGCTCCTTGCAGACCCCCTAAAACTGAATGCTATGACTAAAAGCACGACTAAAGTGCCTCTGAAATGCTGACAGGCTTGGCAAAGTGAAACCCATGAACAGGTCTGTCCCCTCTGCTACCAGCTGGAGAAGACACTTACCTGAGCAGTATGGACAAGTGAACCACTGAGAGGGGTAATGAGCTTTGCCTTCTCTGGAGGGTTGGCTGCAGGCTGGTGCTGCTTTCTGGGAATTTTGTGCCTTTTTCTGCTTCCAGATCTCTTGGACATGCACTGTTGCTCTGGCATTTGGGAAGGGATGGGAGCCCATCACGCCTGCACGTGAGCTGGCATGTCTCGTCCAGCAGCTTACTAAAGAGGAATGATGATAAAAAATAAAGGGGTTTGGCAATTCCAGGCACTCTTGCTGTGTTTGAAGCGGGATCAAGCAGCCCTCAATAAAGCAAAGAATAACAAGTTCTTGTAGAATATCCAGTGGACAAAATAAAACCGAAGTAAAATAAACAGCCCTTCTAAAAATGGACCATAAATCTCAAAATAAACATTTTCAGTATGCAAAAACTATTTATTAAGCCTGGAAACATTTCAGCTAACAGCATGCCTTGACAAAGAAACTGAGTACAGATTGTTGGCCTTGGCTGTGCTGGGTTCTGCAGGGATGTAAAGCTGTCCCTTGAGAGATGTGATAACTGAGAACTACTTGAAATCATTTTAGTTTTATTTGATAAGCCTTATATTGCCTGGAGCTGACTCCCCACTGTGGCCCAAACAAGACTGGGGTTAGTAGCAAAAGCTGCTCTTGGTAAATTTTAACTCAGATGGCCTAACCTTGTGAAGTTTTTATAGTTATTCCCTCTGGGGGGGTCCGAAAGACAGAGACAAGCTTGAATTAATCTATTGGGATTGTCTGGTTAGTGGGTCTGCATTTCCAGTTGCCTCCCTCCACGTGGCCCAAGATCTGACTGTCTGTAGGTGTCAGGCCACAGCTAACACAGCTACTGACCCTCTGGCTCAGGAGGAACTTCACCCTGCAGGCACAATTCTCTTCAGTATTCAGTGTTGTATTGTGAAGGTTGTAAAGTTTCCTTGTGGCCTTAGAGCTGTGACACAAAGTTCAGGTCATTCTTTGTGACACTGTACCTTCAAAACACACAGCAACAGAGCTGCTCTTTGGATGGCAAAATGAAAGGGAGGATGTGTCCCAACTCACACAACTTCTTCATGGAAAAGCTGGGAGCTAATGCCCCATCTCTACCTTTCTCTTTTAACCTCTAGATATGCTGCCTGCTTTGGAGAGCACTGGTCTGAAAGGTTGTTGGAGTTTGGCTGCAGTGACTCAGTGAAGTGGTGAGCGGCTGTCATGAAAACCCAGAAAAAGTGTGAGTCAACCAAAGGTGCTGCATTGTACAGTTAGAGCCTTGAAAATGCAGGAGACTGCAGGGTGAGCTTAAATTTCATGTTAATGAGTTTGAATTTGACTCCAGTGTTTCCATGAATGCTGAACTTTGTGTAACAAGATCTAGAGGCTGCATCTTGTTTGAATGAGTCCTTGTTGGGTCTTAGTTCACAAACATCAGAGATGTCAGCTCTATCTCTATTGCTGTGCCACATTCAATTTCCAAAACCTTGATGAAGTTGTTACTTACATTGATTTCATTGACATATAAATGTTCTCCTTTACTGGGCTGTTCTGCTCTGGCTTCTCTTGCACAGGGGCATCAGGCTCAACTGTAGGGTCAGGCCTTGATACTTCAGTAGTGCACTGTCAGAAACACACAGCAATAGAGGACATTAATGTCACTGCCCTGCCTACAGAAGAAACCCCCGTTGATTTCTTTATTTTGTTCTCTGCTCCTGCTGTTTAAACATATTGGCTAATTTAGCCTGGATTTCCTCAAATCAGTCAATTCCCAGAAACTGGGAGCTAGAAAGGTGCTTGAAACTTAAAAGTTAATGCTGGAATTATTGGCAGTGCTATATTCTGAAGTACTACCACAAAAAAAAAAAAATAATTGTTGCTTTTTAATTTAAGCAGGCTGAAAAAGGAGACTTGTACTTGGGTATGCTTGACTTAAAGCACTTAGATTATGTCACCACATCACCATTTTTAATGTCCTTCAGTCTGATGTACAGCCTGTGACTTCTGCAGAAAACTGACCACTTCTCCTGACCACTTATCTTCTCCTCAAATTAGCTTCCCAAATTGGGTGTCAAAATTTGTATAAAATCAACAGCATGATTTCTCCTGCTGCCTTGTTTCACAGTGAAATGCAGATACCAAAATGTACTGCAGTGTTTTAAAAGTACTGCTTTTATGCAGCATACTGGTTTTTCAACAGAATTACATTTCAAAATACATAAAACTAATGTACTGTTACATTCTCTAAATGAAGTTTCCAATTTCAGGAAAAAACCCCAACCCTACCCCATTATACAACAGGCAAAAGCCATTAACAATGAACAGTTAATTTGGGGAATTTCAACAAAATCAGCAATGTTTTTGTCCAAATCCCACTTTCCACCAGGAAGATCCTTTGAATGAATCTAGCGTATTTTGTTTTCTTGTAGAAATGAAAGCTCTATTACCTAGCGCTTTATCTATGTATTCCTTTTGCAAGGTACAAGTGGTTCCTCCTACCAGCTCCTCTTTGGCTCATTAAATGTCTCCTGTGTCCTTGGAGATGTTAACAGGGCAGCAGAACCCACAGCTGATAAACTACCTTAGCTAAAACACTGCTGGGAGTTTGGTAATAATCTTCTTCGTCCTTTTGCATGTTTTCCTCTGGATCTGACAACAGCAGGTTTTCCTCACTTCCTCCCAGAATTTTATCCTGCTGAAAGAATGGGTTTGTATTTAACAGGCTCAGTTGTACAGATTAACATGCATTTTCCCTTTTTGTGGAGAAGTAACAGAATCAGCAAATATTCACAGAAAACATGGTAAGATACTTCCTGTTTGCATGAGTGACAATTACTTAACAAAGAGTTTTCAAGATCTGGGCCTGGAGGAGGGAACCACCAATAAGAACACATCAGATGCTTGAAATGGGGACTCACACTGCTAAAAGGAAATAAATACAAGGGATTAGTTAGGAAGCCAGTTGTCTGCATGTCACTGAGCAGAGAATAGGTCCAGAGATGTTAGCAGATGTTAAACTTATGAGGCAAGAGAAATATTTTTATCCAATGGACAAATATTGTTGTTTCTTGTTCTCTATACAGCAAGTGTATTTATTTTTCACACATGCCAAACCAGAAACATGAGCTTTGTGCTATTCCCTCTGCTTCAGGCTAAGAAGCTAAAATCCAAATTCCTTATCTTCCAACCCTCACGGTCAGCCTGTCCCAGCTTGAACAGCTGCATATAATACCTGCTCTCAGAGGCATTGTAGGAATGAGAAGAATTAATGAATAAGACAGAAAAGGTATGCACAAGGAAGAGACACAAAGAAATTCTTGACATATACCCTGAGCAGGACTGGTTAAAATCAGACCCAGGGTTAACTCAGTGCATTTCAGAGCTCAGACTCACAAGTAAATTACTGCAACTTTATAAAGTGCTGTGCATCAGCTGGGCTATGCTGACTGCCCATGGCATTGCAATGTAGTTTCAACTATTCACTTCTTTCCACTAAATTTAGCTGCATTATCTCACGCTTGCTGTCAGCCTATATACAAGGATGGTGATTGCAGCGTGTGATTTACCACCCTGCTAGCTGTGATAGCAGAACAGACTCTTTGCCCTGCATCCCAGCCACTCCAGGCCAGAGTTCAATGCATAAGCTGTCACTAAAGATGGGTTTGAGCTGCTGAGGGTGTGGAAGAGCCTTGGTTGTGCCTTCTGTCCTCTTGGCTCTGCTGCAAATCCACAGCAGAGAAAAACTGCTGCAGGCACTGGCTCAGGGAACACAGGTCAGAACACTTAGCCACTAATACAAGATAACATTCGTCTTTTTATCTTTCCAAATCGCTCCTGTTAGATATGGAAGTGAAATCACTTGAGGACATATTAATGCTGACAGAAGGTCAGTTCTAAGACGTGCCTCAATTTAACAAGCTCTTGTTCTGTAATTTAGTTACATTGACTCGATTGCTACTGGCAAAGGCTGAAGAAATAAACCATTTAGGAGCAACTGTGGCACAGCTGAGAAATGTGCAGGGAGGGACAAATCCTCAACCAGTGCAAACGCAGAGCTTTCTTCATCAAGTTTGTGAGAGCTGCCACAATTTGCAGTTGCTGCACAGAAACTCTGGGGCTCTGACTCCAAAACACCTGAACACAGGTATTTCAAGCAAGTTTTAGAAGATCATTTTCAGTGGTAAACAAGAAAACAGACTAAATACTTAGTAAGTTTTAATAGTGGAAATCAACTCGATGTGCTGGGAAAATAGGTGGATAATCTGTAGTCACAGAAGCAAATTATTCACTTGTGCAGATGGAACAAGGTAAGAGCTGTTTGATTTGCTCTGCTCACCAGGCTTGGACAAACTCCTCTTGGTGAGTCACACTGAGCCTGATGGGGGCCAGGATCTGAATAAGGCCTGTTCTTGTCTTCTGAGGAGCCATTCTCCTGGATGAAAAGGAAACAAGTTCACTCCTCATAAAGACACATTGGAGGTGCCTGACCCACGTTCAGCTTCCTCACAGAGCTTTGTGACTACAGAAACTCAGCAATTCCTTGGCTGCTCTTCCACCCCGACACTGGACTGCAATTGCTGTGGGACAGCAGCAACGCTTTCTATCCCTTCTATTTTAATATTGAGGGGAAAGTCAGTAAGGCAGAGAGGAATTGGATCTGAACTCTCCTCTAAGCTCTACAGCCTAAAAAGAGAGAAAGAAATAAAAGCACAATCACAAATCAGGAGGAATGTGGCTAGCAGCTGCCAAAACAATCATCACATGCCTCTGCCAAGGCATGTCAAAGCAAATCTTCAGGAGTTTACTTAATGTTCACTAAAATTTGCCAGTCAGTTGAGACAACCAGTGAGGACTATCTCTCATTGCCCCCATTTACATGCAGACTTGCCTCTTAAAGTATTTCCTTTGTGGTGTTACACCAGGTCCTGCTCAGGAACCCCACCAGAAGAGACCACCCAGGCACCCACTGCAGAAACTCTGAACAACTTTTGGTGGAGAAAAACCAACTTTGCAAAAGAAATGTCACAGTCATGCCTAGGCACAGAGTCATGATGAAGGACAGTTAATTCATTTACCTTCTGGCAGCTTTGCCTGTCTGGAAAGCTGGCCATGTCTACAGAACTCAAGAATAGTGGCAAAGAGGAAGTCCGACTTCTGACTTCTGGATTTGGAAGATCTTGGTTCTAGAAATAAAGGAAGTATAAGAAAACAGGCACCTGCTGGGTGTGGGCTAAAATGTACTGACACATCTCACTAGAGAATATTTTATTTCTAATGGCTCAGAGGCATTGTCTGCATGGCATTTTTCAGGCAGACATTAAGTGTGCCCTGCTTGCATTCTGAGCTGTGTGGAAGCTGCAGGGATGTGAGCACTTAGTGCTGAGTCTAAACTGGTGGGCCTGGCTGGTTAACAAAGTGCAGAAACTTGGGCCTGAGCTTGAACTACCAGGGCTTCCAGCTGATTCATGACATTGACAGACTGATGTAAAACAACATGTAAATATATCTGAAATCCACACCCTAAGTATAACACACAAGTTTTCACTCATGCATCACAGGTGTGGTTCATTGCAGCATAATATCAACCTTCCCCTCGTTTCCATATAGCCAACTCTTCAAGGAGATTTCTTCAATGTAAAATCAATCCCTGTGCAGACAGACTGTGCAATGCCTGCTTGATGCATAAAGCCAGGGCACAGGATTTATATGAAAATGAATTTCTGAATAACCAAGGTCAGAGGCAACTTGCAAGGCAACGATCAGGAAAATTCCTTTGCACAGTTTTTTAATGAAAAAGAGAAATACTTTTTTTTTTTTTTTTCCTACAATAGAGTACAGTAACATGTCACCTGAGGGCAGCATCCACTTCTTGTGTCCTCCCTGCAGACTGAAGATATCAGAGTGACCCAGTCATCTATTTCCTGCCTGAAGTGGGAACAAGAGGAGTGAAAACTTACTGACAGGTAACACACAAGGCCAATTCTTTTGCCTACTTACTTCTTCCTATGGGGCCCAAACCAAAAATTCCTGAGATCAAGGGGAAAAACCCTGTACCTGCCTCTCAGGAAGGAGTGCTTGTGTGGTCATAGCCAGATGGCAAAGTCCGACTCAGAGAGCTAACAAGGCTTGGGAATGAATGCATTTGGGCCACCAGGATGAGAAACCTGCCATGGAAGGGCTGTTGAAGCTGTTTTTCATGCTTGCAGTGGATTTAGCTGGATTAATTCTGGAATGCTTCCCAGGAGCGTGGGCTGCGAGAGCCGCGCCCCAGGGGGAAGCTTTGGATGCCATGCTCAAGCAGCACCCAGGTATGTGTTTTTCTTCTTATCAGAATTTCACACATCAGCTGATCTTCTGCAAAAAAAAAAAAGCAAAAATTCCCCCTGATGTGCTCGTGACTGGGAAACTGAAGAGGAGATGCTGGGAACCAGCAGTACAGGAGCAGGGTGACCAACATCCTCCTCCCTCACCTGAGCTTTGGCTGGTCACCTCCACAGAAACAGCTCCTGCCCCTCTTCAGGACTCAATTCCAGCCTGAAAAAGCACAAACTGCACCCCCCTGCTGCAGCAAAAGCCCCAGACAGCACTTTGGGGATCTGTTTCCTTCAGGAGAAGTTTTGCCTTCAGTCTGCTTCCCTTGATTAATAACCTAGATTTCAGGCAATATTGTGGTTTATCCATGAGGAGCAGAACCCTTCTCTACCTCCCAGGAGCTTCTGGGTGAGGAGGCAAACAAGGCTCTCTGCTCTTTCCTGTGCCCTGAGCAGCACAGTTTGAAATGGCACTGCCACTGCCATCCCCCTGCCATCCCTGTGCTCCCTCTGCTTTCACATGCTGGCTGCAGGGAAGGGGAGCTCACCTGCCTGGACCAGCAAAAATTAACCCAGCCATGAGTAAATGGAGGCTATGCCACAGAAAAAAGCTGTTTTCCATTGGACCAGGCAGCTGAATCCCCTCATCCCAGAGCTGGGCCATCAGTAGCTGGGACATAGAAGGGAAGGGAGAGGCTGTGATGGAGCAGGACCTTTCCTTGGGGCACAGCTTAGTGCTGCAGTGGTTTAACAGCATTGTCCCACTGCTTTTGCCCACCTGCTGTCCCCAACGAGGTAGTAACATCTGTTTCCAGTGCTGATGGACATCACCTGCTCAGGAAGGCATTTAAACATCTTCCTCACCGTTTCCATAATTTCAGCATTACTTATGCCAACTTGAATACTTATGATTCTGTGAAGATAACCATAGGAAACATCCTATATAACTCTACACAGTCACATACAAAGGGACACACACATATATGTGTGCATGTCCAGCTTTTACTCTGAGCACAGCATAATGTGATGAGATCTGCAAGGGGAAAGTTAAACATTTTTCCACAGAAAAAACTGCTCAAGAAAATAAATGCACACATTCAAAAGAGGTGGTCTTTCAACAAAGAAAGTCTCCAGGCAAAATATATAAAATTAACTTTTCCCAAGTCCCCAGACTATGGATCTTCATTTCTGGAAAAAGGGGGTTTTGATTTAATTCAGAATCTTGAAAAGAAACAATAGTAAGAAAAAATTATTGTGGAAGTTTTTTAACCACTATAAAACAATGATTTGAAACTAATTGTATATTAATAGAGTTTTAATGGAGGGGAAGAGGAACAGAAATACTCTTAATGGATACTTGAAGCACTACTTCCATTAACCTCCAATAAGCCAAATTAATAAAAGTAATAACAACAATAATTATGGTAATAATGTAACCACAGACCACTGAGCAAGCTGCAGTACTTTTGAAATCTTCACAATGTAAATCCTTTTAATGGAAGAAGCACAACAGCAATGAGGTGAGTGACCTCTTTGCCTAACAATTCCAGGATCCTGGAGTATTAACCTCTAGATCTGACAGGAAATATTTACATTTCCCATTAAATTTTCTGTTTCCCTTGCGCACATTTCATACCACCCCTGGCATGGTATAGGGTGCCAGTCCAAAGGCAGTGACACTCAGTCCTGCTGCAGTAGGCATGTGCTCACAGGATGGAAAAAAACAACCTAAATGGGCCAAGCAGGGCGATTTCTTGGCAGAATAAGAGGCAGTGAGCAACCATGATCAGCCCAAAGGGTTATGAGAAAGCCAGGAGACCTTTGCACAAAGCTGCAAAGCACCTTGTGGAGCTGCAAGCTGGGAAAGGGTGTGTGCCACAGCTGAGAGTGGCACAGCCTGTCCTGACTGACCTGTGGGTGAAAGCATGGCACTGTCTGACAGGAGGTGAAATGTGTTTTACTGCAGGGACACAGCCTGGGATGCAGGAACACAGCCCGTGGGATCGTGGAGCCAGGCCAGGTTTCTCACTGGCAGGTACATCACAATCACTCACACAAAAGCAAATCACAACAAAGCAATTCGGGATTTTCACTTCTACATTTATCATAACTGCACCCAAAGCCTACAAATCCCAAGGGACTCTTTTGTGGAGTTCATTGGGTTTGAACCAAGAACCCAATCTTGACTTGTTCAAGGGCTTGCACAATCAGTGGCCATTGCAGAGTGCTGATACATGACTCAAAATAAAAAAGGTGATGCATTTTAGCTACATACTGATCAACAGCTATGGAGCCTTTCACGTGTTGGCCTTTCAGATACTTCAGGATGTAATTCCCTGTGCTGGACTTGGACAGGACAAACAGACGCCTTTTCCAGGAATTCTGCCAAAGAGAAAGCAATTTGTGTCTCATTAAAATTCAGGACAGCAGATATGAGGGACTGCTGGAATATGACTAATCTGTGCTGGTATACCTGTGAGCTGAAAAGTTGCAGAGGTGGTGATTTGATGAGGAATCCGTGCTTGCAGACTCCACCTTCAGGGCAAAATGTATTTTGAATTCTCACTAATCAAAGAGAAATGAACAGCACCATTACTGAACTTGCTGCCAATTAATCTCTTTAAAAAGACCTGTTTGAACTGGAAATTGTTGCTTAGCACTGGGTTTCTCTGCTTAAATGGCCATAAAACAAACATAAATCAAGGCTATAAAATATAGAGCCAGGCCCTGCTTCCCTGGTGTTAATGCTGACAACTGGCCCAAACTGCAAAGTAATGGTAGTGAAAACGTAGGGGTTTAGAAGATATCATAAGCTGCTGCATTATTTAATTGATCTTATTTAACTTTTGGGGTCTGGTCTTATTTAGCTTAATAATTAGTGATCTGAAATGCACCCCAAAAGAAATTAATAGATGGCATTCAGGTAAGGATAGATCATCTCACAGCTTCACCAATGACAAATTTTAGTATAAGAAATTTTGTACCTGCAGAATTTCTTTTATTTGTAGAAGCCATCCTGATTGTTTCTTTCACTCAGACAACAAAAAGCGCAAAAATGTTGAAGCTAATTCCTTTCAGTTTGCTTGCTGCAGAACAGCATTTCACTGCACACACAATTACTGTTGAGAAAAAAAAATCTTACAATGGTTAATTTTCATACTGATGACCAAAATACATAAAACAGCCATAATAACTATTAATTTAAATATATTCAGAAATAGTTTTATATCATATTAAATTATACACTGTGTGCTGTATTTGTTATTTTATAATACAATCACAAAATTACAAATAACAAATATTATCTACTTTTATAAGCCAAAAAGACAATTTGCTTAGAAGCGACGAGAACTGCCAAGAGAACTTCATTTGTCCCTTTCTTTTGCACTAGTCACAACACCTGTAACCTCGGAATACTGCACTCATGTATGATTCTGACACTGCTTTGCCAGTATGATCAGTCCTGTACAAATTGGGTATAACTTGGCCTAAAGAGTTTAATATATATGTAGAAAATACAGTTTTAATCCTAGGGCAATTTTAATGATTTGAAAATTTGTTTTATTCATACAATGCCTTTTCAAAAGTTCCCTTTGCCTTACCTCAAGACTCTCATTCCCTGCAAAATCAGGTCTTGGCTGCAAGTCGTTGTACCTACAAGGAGGTTACACAGACCCTCTTGTGCCACCTGAAGCCACAGAGCCTCTCCTGGGAAATTCTGAAGGATTACAAGTGCTGTTCTCTGGCTCTTTACTGAGAACCCTGGCTGCAGTGAGAGATTTAAGGGCTTTCCTCTGTCTCCCTTTCTTCAGTGATTTGCTCCATGGTGCCAAAAGTAAACATGGTCCAGTCAGGAGTAGAGTGGGTTACACATGGAATTTTACCCCTGAGACACACCTAAAGCTATAGACTTTCGTTCCTCCTGTTCCAGGCTGTAAATGGGAATGACCCACTGCAAACTTAGGTCCATCACAGGTTTCTGCACATTTCTGTCTGTATTTTTTTGAGTTTTTTTCAGGGAAACCTTTGCAATTTTTTCTTTTTGGGAAGAAAGATTTGTTGTATAAATGCCATGATAAATTGTTATGAAATTTGCTTCTAGAGTTTTCATCTGTTGCCTACCAGAAAAATAAAAGGACAAAAAAGCAATTTCCAAAACTAAAACTGACTGTACACAAAGTCAATACACAGGCACACACCTGGGGTTGCAATGAAAGGCAATGTATTGTTGTGTTCAGTGTGACTGACAGTCACCTCAACTGGCAAACGATGCAATTACTACAAAACAATGTTCCAAGAGTCTCTGGCAGGATAAAAGTCTCTTCTGGATGTCAGTAAAAGTCAAGATTTGCATGTAGGAAGACAAAGACCCGTGAGATTAGTTGTGCTATCTCACTCTGCCTTTTGGGAAAAACTTTTTAATTGTTACATCTAATTGTCTTTTCAACTGAAAGCAACATTGTAAACAGGTTATGCCTAATTCAAAACAGAAAATGCCAATTCCATGATTATACCCCCTCAGATTTTTGTATGCCAGTCATTAAGGGATTTGATTGCTTCAAACCTTTGGAAATGCAATGAGACATTTCAGTCAAAATGCAAATAAAATGCCTCAAATCATTATGATGAAAGCTGTTATAAAACTTCAAAAATTTCCAAGACAAGGAAAACAAACTGTGTTAATACTTACAAGCAAAATGTCTTCATGGTGAAGAAGGTTATTAGAGAAACACACTTTCAGGTAAATCCAGATTCCCTGCACTGCCTCCTGCAGCAAAACATGACGAGTCCTCACCCTGCATTGTGACTGCCCTCTTATAGTCCTTGTATAAATACAAACACCTGAAATATGACCCACAAGGAAATTCCTGTTTCTGCATGGGAAGGAACGAAAGACTGCTCTGGAAAGGGGAAATCCAGAAGATTAATATTCACTTAGAAGCAATGAAAAAAATGCACATTTGAGGCAGTGATAAATGTCTCCCACACAGAAAAACAACCTAGACACAGCCTGGTTTTGTTGGTTCAGCTTTCTGAACAGTCCCCTCATTTCCTGAGCTGTTTCTAAATCATAATATCCACCCATGGCTGGAATATACAGTGGCAGTAAGAACCCTAAAAGATCATAGAAGTATCATAAATTGAAACCAATTTCAGATTTAAACAGCATTTAGTTAAACATACAATGGTGGAGCAGGATTTCTTGTGCTGCCTCTGTCATGACAATGTAATTTCAGTGTTAGTCTCGGCTGAAAGTGAATTTTTGGGATTCTCTCCAGAAACATCCAGTGTATCAATAATGAAAGTGGATTTACACACTAAACCATCTGGCTAATCCCGCAGATGGCAAGGGAATTGCTTTCCAATAGAAAACAGTCATAAATTTGACCAGGGAAAAAAGCTAAAACACCCTGCAGCTTTTTAAATCACTGTTCAGCAAGCTGGCTCTGCTGGAGTGAAGGGGTCAGGGGCTCCTCACTCTGAGTGGGCTCATGGGCTGCACAGCTCCCAGCTCTGTCAGCATCACCACTCAGGGCTGATGGCTGGTGGTACACAATTTTCTTTTTAAATATAATATTAATTTTATCTGGACATGATCTAAAGCAATCTTATCTAGCAGAGATCCTGGTCCTGACACAAGGGGATGCGTGTCTGTCTTTCACTTCTCTAAGTTAATCTTTCCATGCTCCTTTCCTCTCAGGCACTGTATTCAGGTATTTTATGTTGATCTTTCTATATCTCATATATTGGAACTGGCCTGAAGTTCTGGAGACAGGGGAATATTGTTCACAGAAATTTAAAAACAGGCTAGACCTCAAGCAAATAAACATGAATGAACTAAAAAGACATGAAAGAGCCTCTAGAAAAGTAACAAATACTGAAATGTTGGCTGTCCGTGGTAAACCTGGAACATCCTTAATTCCAGAAAATAGCTTAAGATGGAGCAGAAGCAACAGGTAGAACACTTTCACATGCACTGCTAGAGCACTGCACAATTTACTGCATAAAGGGCAAGATGAAGCACTGGTGGAACATGGTATTTCCAATAAAATACTTCCACTACCTTCGGTTTACTTCAAGAGGGGACGAGGCCTGTCCAACCCAAGTCACCCAATGCCAAATCACTTCTCTAATCTACCTTTCCAATAACACTGTAAACCTCCTCCTGAAAAGATGGCAGAGACCACCTGCATTCCTTAAAGAGAAAAGGACTGGGACATATCTTGGTTGGTTTTTGTTTTACCAGATCAAGTGACAAACATGAAGATATGCAAAAGAAATTTTTTAAAAAAGGCCTTTATTGATGTAATGCTCAATATTTCCATAAATCATAATTTATTTAATTCAAACAACTGTAAATTTGACTTATGAAAAAAATATATGTCTCACTATTTCACAGTATTTGTAAGAAAATAAACTTAACAATTTGCTAACTTGGTTTTCATTTTCTCAGCAGATTGCAAGGAGCATAGAGTACATTAACTGGGAAAAGGGTGAACAACTAATTATTTATCAGTTTAAACAAATCATTAAACTTACTTTTCTTTTTTACCTAGCTACCAACTAAAGGAAATATAAAAAGTAGAAATATAAAGATCACCAACAAAACTCTAAAACACAAAATCAAGACCGTACAGTAACTAAGAAGGCACTTCTGGTTTCTGATTCAAGTAACCATTTCCAGTTTTGGCAACTAGAAGTTAAATCTAAACATACATTTGTCATTGGAACATATAATTCTACCTTTTTTAACATAAAATTTTAATGTCTTAAAGCCTTGTCATTAACTTTTGAATCATGAAGCAGACATTTTTATTTCTGCAAGCAGAAGAAATGCAATACCACCATTTCAGGTTGTTCTCTCAGTCAATTGTCATTTGCAAGGCAAAATATCTTTACAAAGGCACTTTAATATGGTTCCATCTAAGTAAAATTTGCTAGTCTTTCACAAAGATTTTAATTTTGATTGTTCTATTTGTTACATTCCTATACTGTTCAGGTAATAATCTAAAAATATTGATTTTTTATACATTCATTTTATGCTAGAATGATGACTAAGTAAACTGACTTCTAGATTGAGCACAGAGCAACCATTAGCCTTCATGAATAATGTCCATTAAAAAGAAATTAATATATTAGACTAAGAAACACCCTTTTAAATGCCTACAAACTGTTTTACTACTGGACATACCCATAATATGATGGTCTTTGGAAATTTCCAAGGAGGTTATGGTTCCATGAGCTAGCAGTAAACGAGAAGGAGTCACGAGATTTTTTTGTTTTTATTCCTAATTTACAATCTGCTTTCTGGGATAAAACATCTTCAGTAGCCATAAACCATGACAGCCACACTAAGAGAAATCAAGATACAATAATTAATGACAGCTGTCAGGCTGGCCCACAGCTTCTTAAAAATATTGCATATTCTCCACCCATCGGACACCCCACCTTACAAAAAACCTCGTGTTACCACATGTCTGTTATTAAAAACGTGTTACTCCTTTCCACAACCACATGTCCACCCAAAACCACGGCCTGACCTTCCCCCAGGGGCTGCACTGAAGTGCCCTGTCAGAAGTAGAGCTCCTTGGTGAGCATGGAGACCACGCAGGGGATCTGCTTCTTCTCGCTGAAGCGCGGATCGTCCGACTGCGACTCGAAGTTGGTGGCCACCACGTAGTTGACCCGGGTGAGGATCTGCATGATCTCAAGCTGCTTCCCATGCTCGTTCAGCACAGAGCACAGAGACTGCACAAACCAGGAGCCTCTTCCAGGGTTCCTCCAGGAGTAATAACCTGACAGGAAAAGAAGAGGAAGAAAATACAGGGAGTGATTTTTGCTGTTTTGTGTGAAAGACTCTGGGCAAAGATTGACAATGCACACACTGAAAGCTGAGCTCTTAATGGCTGTGTTACACATCCTACTTCATTAAAGCTGAGAATAATGTGTATTAACTCTCCAAACCTCACACTGCTTAAGTGCCATTCTACATTTTGGCATTAGTGAATCTGCAAGAAGTAAAATTACACAGGTTTCCTTTCTGAGAATAAGTACTGTACTGAGAATAAATACTGAACTATTCCTCTACCTGCCTTCATCACACATTCAGCACTCCAGGACATGGAAGTGCAAGATTCCCAGAACACAGGGAATCCTTTAGCCTTTGCCATCTGTAATCTCTCTTTTCCTCTGCAGCCTGTGTAGAAGGGATGGACAACCAATGTACACCAAGCCTTTGTGCTTTGTCCATCAGTGTAAAATGTATCATCAGGGGGTCCATCTCCAATCCAGTCAGTATGGATGGTGAGTTTTCAGGCTTCCACCCCCATCCTGACCCTCTTTTCCTTACCTGGCACTGTGGAATAAGCAAACAGAAAATCTGCTTCTACTGGGATTTTGTATCTCGGGTTGGCATCTGTCTCCAGGGTGTCATTGGCAGGACCAGAGTCAGTTTGTATTCCTTCATCAAATTCAGAGCCTCTGCAGGCCTGAAAGCAGAGTATATAAATAGAATGTTTCCAGAAAACAGAAACAAGGTGTTATAACAATTGGTATTCATCAAAGTTTTTTACTGGATTCAGTTCTAGGCAGTACTTTGAATGTATTAAAAGCAGAGATGCAGTTCTGGGGGATATCTAATTGTTCAGTGACAAAGTTACTAGCTTACCCTTTGAAAAATATACATCCTGTAAGGAGAGGGAGGCAAAGGTGTTGAGGCTGTGCCTCAATCTTAGCTGTTTCCCAACAAGTGCCATGTCAGCACTGATTTATTCTAACCATGGTTAATTTTACCTGTCTAGAGTCATTCTCAGCACCCAATTATTACATAATGTTGTGTCCAGTGTGACTTTAGGACAATTTCTTGGCAGTGGACTCTGCAGGTGGAGACTCTACAGTGTGGACAATGTGGTCTAGTGTTTGACCACCCATTATGAGTGTATTGTGTTTTTAATATTTTTCCACTTATCTCTTTGATTCTTCATTTTCTCTTAATCATGGGTTTAGCTAAAGGGCACACTGGGACAATGGTCCTGGTGGGTAATTTTCAGCTCTGGATCAGTAGCTCTGACTGACAGTTCTTGCAAAAGAACAAGCCTGACTGGCTTATGTAAGAGGGCTGATTGCCTTTATTAAGATAATTTTAAAGTCTATAAAGCAACCATTTCAAAAGTGTAATTAGAAGAAACATCACTTCAGTAGTATGAAGAGTCTAAAACAGTTTTCACTTTGAGGATGAGGATTAATTGATGGAATAGCCTAGGGAAAACCACATCTGCTGCAAGTCATGTATGTAAATAATACTATGTATAATGTAAAAAAGAGAATTCAGACCCATGATATGTCAGTTACTGCTGTTTGAAACAGTTGTCTTTAAAATTTTAACTAATACAATTAATACATTAACTAATAATTGTATTAACTAGTACAATTAATTACATGCTAGTTTAAAAATGCAATATAAATCTTTAGGCTACTGAGGGAAAGAAAAGTGTTTCTTTAAGCAGTGATTTGTAGAGTCAGCCTTAATTCAAAGAGACCTGGACAGTATTACTGCTATGGAAAATCAGGTACTGCCCTTAGCTTTGTCTGCAGAAAAGTGAGTTTATCTTTTCACTTTGAAGTTCATGTATTACCAAGAAAAACCATGTAGAAAATTACAATGAAAATATTATTTACACCTGTGAATCTCGTATATAAATTATCTTTTTAAAACAAACAATAATTGACAGACAACTTCCGTCAACACATTTTTTCACAAACCTCCAGCAACACTCAGTAAGTGAAGCTATAGGGTTTTTCTAGGGCAGACAACCAACAGAGCATGTTTTCCCTGCTGCAGCAGTAGGACACTGTATTCACCTCAGGGCTATTACCTGAATGAAAAACAGTTTGGGTTTGCCTATAAGGCTTTTGCACTTGTCTCCTCTGAACAGGGCAGTCAGACTCTTGATAGCCATGGGTCCATCTGTGCCATAGATGAGCCCTTCTTCCCCATGGCTCAGGAGGATGCAGGCAAAGCAGGCAGCATCACTGTGGTTCTCCTCAGCAGCTGCAAGGCAAACACTTCTGAGTCAAAAAGAAGCCACATTTTAAATGGAAATTATATTTAGCAAACACATTTTTCTGAAGCTAAATATACACTGGGCTCCTACTGTCAGGCATGAGGAGAGGATCATCTTTTACAATGTGGTGAGTACCTTGAGTACATGGATGCATCCTTCACTCAGAGTTTAGCCCACTGGAATCAACAGACTGAACCCCTTATCTAATATGAAGGCTCTTCAGCTAATACACAGGACAAGTGCTTCACAAGAACACCGTGCATTTCTGAATTGATGCTGGGGGATGAGGTGGGGAATTAAGCCCAGTCCATTCAGAAAACACATCCTTCCATACAGAAAACTGTATGTGTGGGGCCTAAGCAATCTGCTCTAATTTAACCTGCTGTAAGCAGAGAGTAGATTCAGTGATTTCCAAAGGTTTTCCCCTCTAAATTATTCTATGCTTCTGAATTTCTACCTTTCTTCAGTAATTTTTCCATATCATCACGGCTTCGGTCATGGTGTATATCAACCTCAAAGCCCAAGTTTTTAAAGCTCTTAGCAAGGTCTCCAGCATCTTTGTCAGTGCCATTGCGTGTGCCCATTCCTGCCAGGAAACAAGAACATGGTTGACTGCACATTACACAACTCAAAGTGATTCACGTGTTCAAAGGCAAATGTTTAAGTTTATCATTGATAAAATTAAACAATGTCTCGCTGACATGTTTTTAAAATAATCCTCTAGCAGCACTGAGAACAAATTGTGAGATTTAAAAAACAAGGCAATGCTCAGTGTTAACATGTCTTATCCTGAAAAATGCTGGCATGCCCCCAACACCTTGCAACACAGGAGCTCTAAGGATGATCCAGCTCCTTTTGGTTATGCAGGCACAAAGCACCTCATGGGAAACCTGCTGAAAAGTGTCCCTATTATACCCAGTAAAAGGAACTGACACAGAATCTTTGGGGAAAACAACTTACTGTGTTTGCTAAGTGTACAGGAAAAATCCTACAAATCTGATTATAACACAAGTATTTGTCTACCTTGAAACCACATGTGGTCTGGAAAGCTGAATGCAGGAGTGTGAACAGAGCACACCTACAGATATTAGCTTTTGTAGCTCATAGCTGCAGCTCAGGGACAGGGAATTTATAACATGGGTTGCAGATGCCAAAGTTCAAATTTTAACAACATAGTTTTAAACTCTGGAACAAAGGTTTAGTTTGAAGTTGGTACAGCAAGGAGACATGGTGTTTGAGACATATACTGAAAAGATGTTGAAAAGAGCCACTCTAACATTGGTGTTAGAGAACAGGAAAAGTTTTAGGAACAATTATTTATCAAAAAAAGATAAAAACATTCATTAAAATATCATGTCCTAAAAATAGAATACTTATTGATTAAAGTACAAGTATAAAAATAAAAAAGTATAAAAATTCTATGGTCTGTAATGAGTATCATCAAAGAAAGAACATTACCTGTTTTGTCTTCAAAATTTTTGTTGTTTATAATAATACATTTGCCAACTTTCTTGTAATCCATATTATACTGGAATGTGGGTGTAACAATTCGGTATTGATTACTGAGAGAGGGCTTTGGCTGCTCTTCTTCTCCATTCTTCTTTTTTCTAGGTAAACCAAATGAAATTATTGTTAGTGACCAGTCACATGCATGGCCTATTTACCGTAATTCAAACCACTCGTGCAGCCCTGCCCAGTGTTTCTCCTTCCCCAATATTTGTTTTCTTCATTTACATTTTGGATTGAGGGATAAAGATCTCGCGATTTCCATGAAGTGATTATTGTGTGCGGATGGGTTCTGACGAGGTGAAATAACTCTGGAGTGAGCTGCAGCCAAAAGCAGGACACAGATCCTGACCCAGAGATAAAACAAATGGTCTGCATGAAGTGAGGCTGCCAGCAACCTTTTGCAAACTGCTTCTGGACATATTTGACTTTTACTGTAAGTAATTAATGTAAGGACAGACACATTTCCCTCAGTAGCCTCTCCAGGAACATGAAGATAGGCAGTTTACCCAACTGTGTGGTTTGTTTACTGAATCCCCATCATCCCTACATTTTGTGCAGATTAGGACTAAGAAGTAGGTAGTTTCAACTGAAAAAGGTTACAGATGAGAACAAGTCATGTGTTAATTTGGTCTGCCAAACGGCAGTCTGAATCTACACAAAGACCCAAGCACATTTCAATGTAATCATTGATACCTGAACACTGTAAAATAAAACCTAAGAAAAAACAAATCAAACTATTAAAATAATGATGTTAATGGGTTATATTAATAAATCTTCTCTGGTACTGATCTTTTTGCTGTGTACTGGAGCCTTACACTGGATTAGAAAAAGATGCCAAGGGATAGCAAAGACATTACTCACAGATTCAATCTAAATAAAGCATGAATACCAAATCAATTACAGCCAGCATGCACACCTGATGGACAAGCACGAGGAACTCAGCAGTACTTGCTTTTACAGGTGGACTTTTTGGTCCAAGCAGGGGGCTTCTGGTACGGTTAAGATTTCCTCAAGCAAAACTGAAACCAGTTGTCTTACAGTAAGAGCCTGTAAGGAGTCTGATTCAATCCTAGAATTATAAGCAAGCTTTGGAGCCCACTTAAAAACAACGCTCAGAAAGGGCAGAAGTTGTTATTGGCACCTCTCTTATTTGTTCCAGCACCCAGCTTCCAATAGTAACTAGTGCTGATGTCTGAGAGGAAAACATAAACTACTTTCACAGCACAAAGAATTGTATAATACAGTTTGGTTATAATATTAAATTTTTCCTATAACCTCAATTAATTTAAGTACTTTCACTATTCTCATCCTGACATCTTCCTAAAGAAATACTAATTTATTTGCTTCAATAATAACCTGTAGACATGAGATTGCTATGAATTGATTAAATGTTGTTCAGGTAATCTATTTTCTTACCTGCCTGATTTAACAATGGTTTAGCTTTAAATGTCCTCTTTTTTATTACTAAAGGACAAGACCAATTGGAATCTATAATAAACCTTCTTTAAATGATTCATCATGTATAAATGCTACTGCAATTCAATTTCAAAACAGCTTCTTATCTTTGAGTGCCGTCACATTCTAGTATAAAGGGCCAAATTAAACAGCTGCACCTGGCAGGCTTCCATTATACTCTTTTCACATGTGACCATCTTAATATCATGTCCTCTTTTAGACTTCCCTTAGAGACTGAAAAACAAGATATTGAACCGTATCTACTTGAGGATTATGTCTGGAAATACAGGGGGTTTTTCCTGACAAATTGCAAGTATGGATATTCTCCTTGCATATGCTTCTTGAGGGCTCTGGAAGCAATAATTAACTATGCTTTGCCTCAAGAAAAGGTCTTAACCAATTCTTAACTATTTCTTTTAAAGAATCAGTCAGAACTCTTTGACTTTCAAAGAGATTTTGGATTCTTATTTTAACTTAAAATTTCCCCTGATCCTCCATCACCAGACAGTTCTTTGTGAAAGACAGAAAAAGAAACTTCAGAACAACAAATAAACCACTCATGTCCATGAAGAAGCATTTCCTCAGCCCACAGGTTCCAGTTTCTACAGATTTATCTGGCTTCAGTGATTTCCCGAAGAAGCCATTCAACAGTGGCTATTATAGAAAACGGGATATTTTCAAAGAGATTGTGCAAACATTTCTGTTTATGTCCAACCCATGAACAGCTGTCAGCACTCAGGGATGGACCCATTTGAGCAGTATCATGTTTGCACTGTCTGCTCTTCTAAAATGCTGGAAGTGACCTAATCCAGCCCAGAAATGAGGCAGCCACATTACCCCACAAAAAACCCCACTGGAAACAGCAGCAAGGGTTAAGTGGCACAGCAATGCAGCCACACAACTTCTCTGAAACCACCTCACTCCCAAGGTCAATAGTTTGCACTCATTCATGCAGAAACACTCGTGAGTTTAAGGGATGTAACTCCTGCTGCTGGAATTCTCAGGAGCAGCCAGCAGCTCTGCGCCCGTCAATGGCAAACACCACAGACAAGCCTTGGCAGCTCATTTCCCCATTCCCTTCCACAGGACACTGTGGTTTCACTCCAATGATTCCTCCCAGGTTAACGAGATACCCAAAAACCCACAGCATGGGCACGCCCATCACTTCCTTACTGGCAGACAATAAAAAGTTCCAGAAATCTTCTGGCATCGGTGCCAAGTGAATAAATAAGGGAGCAAAGGCTGTGGATTGCACTGAGCCTGGAGCTGCAGTCCAGACAAGATTCTGGTTCCTGTGCCAACCAAGCACAATATGGGAACTGCCTGACTGGATTACACTGACAGCACAATGCCCATCTTTTCATGTTCAACATGCTAAATCAGACCTTGTAATGATAACTAATAAAGTTATGAATAAGTAATAATCAGGCCTTAAGGGAAATCTCCTGTCAGTGACAGGCAGACTTATGATTGAAGGATTATATCTTTTTTCTGAACTTTGAACTGGACAGCAGCTAGTATAAATGTTTCCTGCTGCTTTTACTAAGCTTTCTAATTACTGTATTCTCCAAAAGGGTTTCCACTGATTAGTTATATGCTGTTATAAAATGTTTTAAACTATGTGCCCTCTGCTTGATTTGTTTCTGCTTCTCTGACATCTAGTGACTTTAATTTCCCTCTCTTGGGATTCAAACTTGTCTGGACAAAACAGAAAGTTGAATTTCACGACTGTTTACTCATTCTTCAGGTCTTAATTACAGCTGTGCCATTATTCCTCACACCATTAGTAGCCACTGATCCTTCCCTTATGCAGAAATATTCTCCCCATTATTGCTGTCATGTATTGCATGTTTTCTCCCTTTGGTTAGAAGTTCATAAAAACTGAAACTCCCCTCTGGCACTCTCATATAGCTGCACATTTTCATCCTCACCGTGTCTCTAAATCCAGGCCTCAGCCTTGCCAACTGCATATTTGGGAATGTGATTGCAGCAAGTCTAGACTCAGTCAGTATCAACCCTGAGAAAATCGTTATTATCAACTTCTCACTTTTCAAACAAAAAACTAAAGTTATCTATTCTATTTATTATTTTGTAAACTGAACTTTTAAGTAGTAGTAAAGTGTTCTATCAGCGTGAGTGGCTAAAATTCTGTCACTCAATGGAGATACCTCCCTTGCACAAGCAGTGGACATGATCATATAAAGGACTGGTACTTATCACAACAAACCTTCTTTTCTCTTACACTTGGAATAAATTATTGTTTCAATATGGTTCAAGATTTAAGGATAAAAATATCACCAACAACATTTAACTATACCTGAAGATTATTTAGAAAAAATAAAGCAGTGTCTCTTAGCAGCTGTGATTTTCTCTCCTTTGACTTCCTTTCTACAGCCACCTTCCTCAGTCCCTGCTGCTACCATATATTAGTGTGACATACCAACATTTAAGAATCCATGTGCAGGACAAAGGCCAGGGAGAGTTGTTCAAAATAAGCTCTAAAAATGGTATTACAGAGAGATATGTAGGTTTTTAAAAAAAGCTATGGTCCCCTTCTCCCCCAGGAAAATTAGGGCCTTTTGCTGGTGTGCTGAAAAATGTAGGCAGATTAAAAAAACTCCACAATTCTACACTATTTAATTTAAGGGAGCTGACATTCAGAGTTGGGTGGAAAAGGCCACACTGATTCCATTCACTTCTTTTAGAAGTAAACACACAAAAGGAGAGAACTGTGTCTTACTTTGCTCTATCAGTTCAGTAAACTTTGACTTTCCTTGAAAAGGAATATCTCAAAACATTGACAGTTTTACTCTGGCTTCCTTCTTGTATACAATGTGCAATGTAATTTTTAAATAACTGATAACATGTTTCCAATAAAAAGAAAATCTGCCCTTGAAAACATGGTGTCTTTGCAAAACACATCACTTCAGGACACCTTCTGGAGTCCAAATGCTTTTCTGGCACTGGTGAATAGTTTTACTCCAGTTTCTGTCACGTTCTCAGCCTTTCTGTTGAGTCTGGGCAGGTTCAAAGCAGTGGACAGTATAAACATTTTCTCCACTGACAACCACCAGAATTTTCAGACTCTTAAGTGTTGTGGGATGCAAGGTATCTTAAGTTGCAACGCTCTTTAATCAATTACAAACAACTGATATGTTTCCCTTAGGACTTTTGATATTTGGGGACTCTCTACAGGCTTCATTAGAAGGTTTCCCATTAAGTTACAGTATTGGGGAATAAATGGGACAGTGCATTAGTTCTAAGGCCTCTAAAGAAACTTACAAATCCTATATTGCTGATTTATTTTTATGCAGTTTGTGTAGCTGTGTTGCCCTTTCTGCCTAAAAACTCCCACATTCCTTCCACTGTTGCATGCACAATATGAATTATGTTTGTGACTACTGCTCATCACAAATGCTGTTTGCTCTCCTGGGGAAAAATCCTGGACTGGACTTATTTGTTTAAAAAGACAGTGAAAGGACAGACAGAAAACAATGAAAATGCAAATACAATTGTGTTTGAATTCACAAGGCATCACTAAGCTATGTGCAGTAAAACTGAGTGTGCTGGAGATCAATTTAGATTTATTCATAAAAAACAAACTGAACACGAAACAGAATCTATAAATAAGCCAAAACAAGGTTCAATATTTTGTTCTATGTTTTTATCTTAGCCTCAATAATTAGTGGTCTGATGTGGGCTCCATAATTCATACTTTTGATGCTTTCTGATGATCATGCATTAGGATCTCCTACTTCTACACAAACTTCTCTTCAAACTACCAGCTTTAACACTTTTATTCAGCTTTAATACCTTTATCCAGTCTAATTTCACTGTATTTAATACACCTCTAATTACTGTACACTCTCCCCACTTCGTATTTTTTTTCATTGAACCCTGTGGGCAATATCAAGCAAAAAACACTTGTTAAACCTGACTAGAGCTTTTTAGATCTTGAGTTCTCTAAGCCACACTCTTTGTTCTTTGTCAGATCTGTTTTGGTAGTGTCACACAGATTTAGAACTGCATACAAATAACAGATTATCATGCTGCCTTTTCCCATTAATATTGCATTAGGCTGGCAGAACAGCAAGATTTCTGGACAAGAACAGTGTGTCACTATTCGAGTTATCTTTCATAAAAATGAATATTCCTTTACTGTTAAAAATCAGAAAACATAAATTTTATGGGACAAAGACTAAACCACAAGGTCTAGACCAAATACTAAAACTGTATTACAGTGCATTTGAAAGTGCATACTCAGGCTTGCAAATTATGTGCCATGAGAGAAACTGAAAGAAAAAGCTGAATAGCTGAAACAGAAGACTCCTGAGGAAAGAGGGGCAATACTAAGTGAATAGCAGGAAGTTCAAGTAAGCATTGCATACTTTCAATTTCCCTAGTAGCAAATGTTAGCAAAGGACTACTGACTTTGATAGATGAGCACCAACAAAATCACCAGTCTTTAGAAGGTTATTTTAAAATATATGCCAGATAGATGTCAAAAGAAAACTGAAAAAAAATTTCTAATATTAAAGTCAGGATATTTTCCACACAATAGGAAGTCTTCATTTAGCAGAGAGAAGAAAAGTGATCCTACAAAACTGCACATAGAAGTTCCCTAAAAAACATTTAAATATTATTTCACCTACATTGCTTACCATGGCACACAGATGTCCTACACAAAAGGCATGAAAACTGACAGCTGCAATTTGGAACAGCAAACATAAACACAATACCACACACAAAAAATCCCAGTGTTCCTAGATTTCTGTTCCCTGTCAGGATCTTGTTTCATCTGTTAAAGAAATTCAAAATTTCAGTGAAACATGCTAAGCTGATAATACTGGAGTCTGAAATTCATACTTATTCATGATATTTGAAGTCTGTACTGCCCTTGCCTATTTATATATTGCTTTGCTGAAATGTCTGAACTTTGAAAGTCATTTTTGGAAATGGTTGGAATGAAGGGAAATGGCCAGTGTGGCTCCTGGACCCCCAACAAACCCACTCCACTTTCCTCCTGGGAGCAACAGGACTGCTCAGGCAATAAAATAATGACTGTAAATGCTCTCAAGAACAGGGCCATAGGATTAATCAGCCTTCAGCATCTTTCTGAACTGCCCATGACTTAGTTCATGACCCCTTAAGGGCATCTTTGGAATCAGACTGTCAGCTGACTAAACAAAGCCAACAGAGGCAAAGCCTTTTCTTTAAATGAACCTGAAGTCAGGAACCCACTAGGACAGTGCCCCTTGTTCATCTGGAAACTCATGTCACAGGTCCTTGAAATAATGGTAAACACAGTAATTTTGAACAGAAAATATTGCTGTAGAAGTATCAAAAGAAAGGAGTTAGGTAAACAATGTGATTATTTCCTTGAACTTATCAAGATAATACTAGAGCTGGGAAGGACCTAAGCTATCATTAAAAAATTCTTTCCAAGACTGGACTGAGTTCATTCATCCAAAACAAATAATGTCATACTAAAAAAGTACTTTTGTTCTTGATATGGCACATGAAGCAGCAGTGTAACAGATTTCACAGAAAGTTTGCAAAATAAACCTCTTCAATTTACTTTAAGAAATCCTGGTATTTCCCTACATTTTTTAATACCACATCTAAGAGTACAACAGAGAATAAAATATATTTATTAAGACCATATGCTAGCTCTGCTTTGCCCATTTAACTTGATGAAAGTTATTAAACAAACCAGAATGAGTTGCATTTCTGCTGTGGAATAACTTAGGGAAAGTAACTCTGTATTTCTTGGTCTCAGTTCTTCCATCACAAAATGAAGTCTAAACAAAGGTATTTCACAAAGCAATTGCAGATCATGTGGCTGTTTTCCAGGGGGAGGGTAGTACAAACCCTGATGGATGCCCCATGTTCCAACCAGCTGAGCCAATCTCAGGGGCAATCCTGGGCCCTGTGCTCTGGGATGCCCCTGCTCCAGCAGGGACCTTGGACCAGAGGAGCCACTGTGGTCCCTTCCAACCTGACCCACTCAGGGATTCTGCCCAGTAAAGTGCAGAATAATTTTAAAATTCATATTTTGTCCATCTGTGCCATGTTTATGTCTAGAGTGTGTGGGTTAGCTTACTGACCGGTGCCTCCTGGAAAGAAAGGGCATTGAACAAACCATCCTTACTGTAAAGTCATTGTTTGCATTCTTATTGTAAACATCCACCATGGAGGTTTGCAGTGGATCTCAGTCCAGAAGCAAATTCCTAACTTTGATTCTTACACATTAGTTTCCCTGAAGAGAGAACCATGCTAGTGCCTGCATGACTATTTAACATCAATTGAAACACTGGATACATTTTCAATACTTCATTATAAGACATTTTTCAGACCCTAAGCTACTCTTGTAGCTTTTTGGTCCCATTTTAGTTTCAGATCCATCTCCAATTAGGAGACAGAATCTTCTCTAAAAACCTAGAAAACTGAGAAACTCAGTCCAAGACAACTCACAGTATAATGTAAGAGTTGAGCCATTTGAAAGAACAAGCCTCAGACTACAACTTCTGGCATACTTTGTAAATGTCTTTTGAAGTTCTGATAGTTAATCTAAATATGCCTTCCTGTCTTTTTAAGTATGTGTTAGTGATGGCCTTAACTAATTCAAATCAAAACCACAACTGCAATTTAATTTATTATAGACAAATGAAGCAGACCAAGTGCATTGGGACTAAGCCAGTTGCACTTTGGACAAGAAGTTTCAACAGACAAATATCTAATATTGTCCACATTTCACAACAGTTAAAAAAAGACAAAAACAAAAAGAAAAAAAAACAGGTGGCAGTGCTCTAGTTTTGTGCATTTAATATTTCAGGGTTCACTTACAACCCACATGACAATTTTGCGGTGTGATGCCTGCAAAACAGAGTTCTAAACTCTCAATCATCACTTTATAATTGAGATCCAGCTTCCCAATTAGCTACATGATATCTGCCATGCAGGCCTCACAATATTGTATGCAACATAACAGCCAAAAAGCATTCAAAAGGTAAATTTTTACAAATAAAGAATTTTGCTTGCTGAAAGGCTTTCTGCTCAATTCTAGAAAACCTGCACATCCATACCTTCCATTGGTGTTCTGGAAACTAAAATCTTGCATGATCATACCCTAGGCAGTACAGTGCACATAGGCAACTGACAATTATATGCAAAAAAAAAAAAAAAAAAAAAAAAAAAAAAAAGATGAAGGTTCTTCTACCTTCCATAGGTACTAAGAGAAATTAACAAGTACATATGGATTGCTTAGAAAATGACAAAATAAAGCAAGCCCACCAAACACTAATACTCAGAGAACACTCTGGCAAGTATTAGCAATTGCAAAATGCCAGTGGAGCTAGAATTAGCTAAACAGAACTGTTTTAGGCTATAAACTCATGATTTTTCCAAACAGGTGCCAGAGAAGGAAGGAGGCAAATAACAATCCCACAGTACCTTGGCTCATCATCAAATGGTACTCCACACTGCATCTGAAAGCAGCTTCAGCCCGTGCTGGGGAGCAAGTCTGGTGCTGTGTGGCACTGCTAGGAGCCCACCATGCTGGGGTAGCATTGCAGAGAGAGCAGGATGCTCTGTGAGCCCGGGCCCCAGCGTTCGCCTGTGTCAGCGCTGGGTCACGCTGGACTGTTCTGCTCTGTGGGGCCATTCAAAGCCCCCGAGCCAGCACCCTGCCAGCTGAGCTCATGCAGCCACAGCCACCTTTGCTGACAGGCAGAAAACACCCTCCCATCACTCACTATCTCTGCTCCTGTGCAAGAGTGCAGGAAAAGAGATTTTGGGATGGAGGCGGGACAGCGGACTTCTCGTCTTCCTTCTGTCAAAACCTGATTCACCATTGCTGCAATATTCACACAATGAATATTTCCAGCAAAATAATGCAAATTAACATGCATAGTTTACAAAGCCTCTCTAAATTTAACTAATACAACTACTTCCTACATATTTGTGGGAACCCAGAACATCCCAGAATGGCCAAGACCCCTGCCAGGGGGCTCAGAAGCCCTGGCACGGAGCCCCAAACACCTGCGGGTTTGATTATGACCTGTGGAGCAAATCACCAGCCTTATATGAAGATCAGCAAGCCACAACAGTCTAGACAGAATAACAGTGAAGTTATCACAGGGTGAAAAAGCCGATTTTGGGGTTTCTGGTATGGGGGTTAAGGAGGCAAGATGGAGGGATCTGGGCGTGTCCAGCCTTTCTCCTTCCTCTTCTTGGCCTCCATCTTCTGCTGCGATGTTGGCACTTACAGATTGGTTTGGAGCAGAAGCTCACTTTCTAACATAGGTGATGGGTATTGGAAAGTAATTGTAAACATTGTACATGTAGTTTTTAGTATAAAGACATAACACCACCCTGGGGGCAGGCAGAGTGCCTGGAACTGTGCTGCTGGATGGACCTCAGCAGGGCAGGAGAAAGAATTTTATAGCTAAGACACAATAAACAACCCTGAGACTGAGAAATTAAGAGCTCTGGCTCATTATTCAAGCACCCGGGCTGGGAAAAGAGACTTTCAACAATCTCGGGAGGACCCAAAAGATCCCGAGACATATTTACCCTCAAACAGCTTTGGTTTATTATAAATTTGGTTTAAATTTGTTTGGATTGCTCTGAAAGCTTAAATGTCACCCTACAAAATAGCTGTCCTCCAAATTCTGTATGATACAGCCCAGAGTTTGTTGTAATGAAGGAAATAAATTACTACACTAATTACAAAACTTAATTAGGATACTTGACTGTGATTACTTCAGATACAGTTCCTGGATAACACAGTGTTTGCTGTACTTCACATTAAAAAGGCTCCAAGGAGACTGGAAACAAATATTGACTGTGAATCAATGAGTTCTTGTAATATATACTAAATACTATTTCAAGATACTTGGGCTTTTCCTATGAGGTAAATGCAGTAAGCATCCAAGGGAAAGTAAAGCACTGGCCACAGTTTCCACCCATTGTTAAATATTCCTGCAGTGTTCTCCAGAAGCTGAGTTCCAGATCTAACAAAAATTGCTTTAACAAAACAACAGCAGAACCTCCAAAACACAGAAATACACACAAAAAAAAAAAAAAAAATCCCCACCAAACTCCCCAAACAAATGAACAAAACAAAACCAAAACAAACCAGAACAACCTCCGACTTAAAAAAGAGTAATAAAAATGAAATATCCCTGTTTTCTATGTTACAATTTCTTAATTGTCTTTGTAGGAAGTTTTCCAAACTATAAATTATTTCTGAAATTTTGTGTTTGGTGTTTTCAGGTGAACATAGACAATTGATATTTACCTTGTGCTAAGCAGAACAAGCAAACTCCAAACAAAGTTAAAATTATATTGTGACAGATTTTGGAGCTGTGACAGTGACTTCCTTCGAGACATTAAGGAAACATGAGGCTGAAACAGGAGGTCAGCTCAGACATCTGAGCTGCAGCCCAGAACATAACTTCAGATAATCATTCATCAGCTGTTAGTTGCTTTAAAGTAGCTTGCTATTTTTAGTCTATCTAAGGATAAAAGAGATACTTTTCTTAGCAATATTTATTTTGAAAGATCTGTTATATTCTGACACTGAAAAATGTGGAATAGAATGGACAACTCTGGAGAACGTAAGTATCTGCATCATTGTGAAGCTGTTCTCCATAAAAGTTTTACCTGAAAAGCAGCTTCTTTTACAAATCAATATAAAAATAAGCTGTTGATAATGCCCATAGAGGCACTTAGGGGCTGGACTTGATGATCCTTGTGGGTCCCTTCCAATTCAGAATGAATGTGATACTGTGAAAAGTGGAACACCAGAAAAGCTAAGCTGAAACAAAGACAACTCTCTACACCTTTTACAACTCCAGACCTGAGGTTCAGCTGAGGATGAATCTCAAAAATGAGTATTTATCCTTTGAAGGACAAGGTTATTTATGTTGAGAAATATGGCTGTACTGAGACCAAGGGTCATGAATTTAAAACAGACAGCCTTTGGTAACATCTTTGCTTCCTCACTTTGATGTCCTACAACCCAAATAAACACTGTACACATGGAAAGAAAAGGTATATATCCATAAATCTGTTTCATCTAAATACTAATTTACAAACCTGGTAAATATCTTAACAATGTAACTATCACAACCACTGAACTATGGAAGGTGGCATTTCCAGGAAATTTCCAAATTACTCGAAAGTCTCAAACTTTAAAGTGGTGGGACTTGACAGAAATCAATATCTTACAGATATTTTGGATTTGCAGTGTTAAACATCTAAAATATTCTTGGCGACTACAAGCCACACAGAACCTCTGAAATTTCTCAGTGGGGTTTTCTTACAATCCATATAATGTGTCTGCATTGAGGGCACCATAGAATCACACACTTCCTTTTGTAACTAAGTATTTGTAAAGATTTGTTTAATAGATATTTAAATTGTGTTTTCTGTCTCCAGATGAGAAGGGGAATATTGACTATAAAACAAGACAGTAGGGCTGGAGCAGATAAAAGTAACCAGATGACAAATGGTTCTATACAATTAAATTAGGATAAAACTGGTGCCTAGATACTACTCATAACAAAACTCTTCTGCACTGCTCCTTCACTGAAGCCCACAAGCAGTCAGAATTTTTGACAGCACAAATGTAAGTCTTGGGAATTTCTGGATGCAGCTTTTCAAAAAAGCCAACTTTAATTAGTATTAAGAGAAATCTTAGTTCTACTTAGCAAAGTGCAACTGCAATTTTATTCCATTTCATGTCACATTAGCTTTCCTGGATGCTAAAATGCATTTGCTGCCATCAATCTCCCTAATGGAGGTCCCCAATAAAACCCAAAAGATACTAAATGAAGATATTAAATCATTCTGTGGAGAAGAGAAGCAAGACTATATTTAAAGCCTTGAAAGTGTCAAAGGAGCACATATAGCATAGTAAAAAAGCCCAAACTTGTATAGGAAAAACTCTATTAGTTAGCTAAAAAAATAAAATACACATTTGAAATCCTCATCTGAATCTTTCTTTGAACGTGTTTTAAACATTTTTGGTGCACAGCCTTGCCAGAATGTGCACCAAAAATGTGCCTGTGCACCATTTGCTTTCTGGAACGTAACTTTTTGCTCAGCTGCAGCACAGCCCATTTTTTGCTCCTGTTGCAGTACACAAAATTAATCCCCTCCTGCCATCTAGTGGCTAAATAAAAACCCGGCTGGCACATTTAATCCAAAATTTCTTCCAACTCTTTTCCCCACCGGTTTTAATTTACTTCTAGTTGCTGCTGTGACAGGGCAAATCTCCAGTCACAGCCAGGGAGTGGCAAATGGGAGCTGTGAAGCTCCTGGAAACAGCTGGTCTGTCTGCACAGCTTTCAATTTGGCTTCTCACTGCTCTGTTCTCTCAAATTAAAATTAACCTGCTCGTGTAACATCACAAGTTCCTTGCTTTCCTATTGAACTTACTTATGTTAAGCAATGCTACATTAAATACAGTGAAGAATTTCACTGAGGGTGCTGCACAACTGGTAAAAGACTGGGTGGATAAAACAAATAAAAAGGGACAATAAAATTGTACTCTCTCCAGAGGTTTCTGGACACCTTATTTAAGATGTATTTCTTCATGCTGCCAAATTGAAGCTTTGGCAATCAGGACAGAGAGCCCCACTGGTCCAAGTACAAATGCATCTAGCCTGGTACCTGGTACTGACTAGGAATGAGTGGGAAGAAAGCAAACAAAAGAAACTGGATACAGAATATCCTCACAGAGATGTGACTTAGGAACATCTTCACCAAAGATGCTAACATCTGGAATTTTATTCCACACACAACTAATCTCTTCAGAATTTACCTAAAATCTTGACACGTGCATATCCCCTGGCTACAGCGACATTCTGCACTATGTTAAAATTATATATTAACACTTGTTTTAAACCTAGTGCATGACTTTTCATTGCATGTCCTCAAAATTCCCTGTGAGGCACAAAGACTGATCATTGTCTCTTCACTTCCTCCTTTACCACAATCATAGTTTAGATCAGATCCCATTTTCCTTTATCCTCTCACATTCCTCCCCTATCTTCCTTCAGACCAAAGGCTTTTTGTTTCTGTAGGACAAAGACAAATAACTTAATTGTTAAGCATCTCATTCCTCTTTAAGAAATCACTACTTTCCTCAAGAAACTCTGTTGGATTTCTCAAAAGTATTTTTTTCCTACAAAATCTAAGTTGAATTCTCTCAATTGCCTCATACTTAATCTGAGCAATTTTTTACTTCTAAAGAGAAGTGTTGCAAATTGCATCTTCAAGGAGTTCCCAAAAGATGAATGTCTCAAACTGATGAATAGCCAAATTATTTGAAAAATTTCTTATGGAAAAAAGTCATAGAAATGCTGATTATTGCCTTTTCTTTGGCAATTATTAACTTTGAGTTGCATAATTTAGTAATAGTATTAGCATATCACCTCTTATAAAGAAGACCAAATCAAATATCAAAATACACATTTTATAAAGTTGAAAAGAAACCTTTGAAAAAATATTTGATAAGATTTAGAAACAAATGTTACATTTGTCTATTTGTTACAATTAATAATACACATACACATCATGAAACATATTTGAGGAATGATAAAATGAGACAAAGTACAGTGATTTGCTTAACAGCACACCAAAAGTCTTCCAAAACTAAAGCATCTTCACTTCTCTCACAAATTGGTTACCCCCATTAAACTCATAGAATAAACAGCAAAAATAAAAGTATATTAGCCATGTACTCTCTGAATTACACTGCTCACTTTAATGTAAATTTCCAATATTAAAAACTCAAAACCTCTCTGTAAATGCATTAGACTTTGCATCAAATATCTCTTGCAAAATCTCACCAAATCCAACATGAAGTAACCATTTGCTGACATTCGACTGTATTTATAAACTTTGCATGTTCATTTTTCATCTTTTGCATTTCCAATCACATTTATCCAGTGTTTTCAGGAGCACGGACAAGCAGTAAATAGTTCTTGCTTCCCACTGGTTTAATGAAAGCAAGCTTATGCTTCAGCGTGACTGCTACGCTTTAAAATGAAAGGCTTTTAATGTGTTCTGTAAGGGGTTACATCTCTAGACTTGGTGAGGCTACAGCCTAGATGGCACATCCAGGCTTTAAAGTAACTTAGACAGCCAGCAGGGGATTCCAGTGATGCTGGAGATTAGCTGAGCTGAGTGCAGTAAAATAGATAATTAATGGCATATTCAATTCCCAGCTCCGCCAAAGGTCAATGTTTAAGATGTGGGGCTGTAATTGATGCTAAATTAACTTGGTGGTCTCTTAGCTGCCAAATAAAACTTATGGGAGATATTATAGGTTTCCCTATAGAAGATATTACAAAGAAATGCTTTAAGGTACAGACAAGATACATTAAATTCATACAACATAAAGCATCTTTCCATCCAGACCATCAATAACATTGTGGACATGGCAATCTGAAGACCAAATCAAGCCTTTTTATTTTTTTTTATTAAAAGGGCACCATGGCAGCTGATACAAGAAGAACAGGAGTACAAGTAGGAACTTACTTTCCAAAAAGTGAGACCCTGCTCCTTCTGTCTGGCCTTGCATCAACTACATCACAGCCATTTTCATCCTCTCCCTCTCCAGCAGGGAGATCACCACGCTGATCCAGTGACATCTACAAATGAAAGTACAAGAATGTTAAGTGTCCCTCAGTGAGCACTGACATTTTAGAAATACTTCTGTGAACCAGACTGTTTATGGTCTGGTGTACAGAAGATACAGTCAGTTTTGTTGTACAATACTTCCTGAAGAAAGAGTGGCTACGGATTTCTGGTCCTGAGTTGCTGTGGCATTGCACACATTCAGGCATCTCTATTTTCTTGTGCAAGTTACCAAAAGGAACTTGTCTGAAATCACTCTCAAAAATGCAGATTACAGCAAAATCAAAAATAATTTATGGTGAAAGATCACAGAATATAGAATACAATCATAAAATAGAATATTCTGAGTTGTAAGGGACCCCTGGGTTCATCAAAGTCCAGCACCTGGTAATCCCAAGTACCCTGCCATGTGCCCAAGTGAGCTGTCCCCATCACACAAGTAATTCCCAGATAGTTTCAATAGTTTCCCATGGTCTGGAAAGAAGCATGTTGGGATGAAAGCACGGGCTCCAGTGTTTTCATTTGCATATACATAACCAGATGCGTGTAAGTGAAAGAGTCCTGTGTGTTTCCTGTGGGTAGTTTTAATTTCATCATTAAGCAATGGGGAAACCACAGCAGAAGGAGCAGCGCCAGCTCAGCAGAGGCACAGGGCACACGCAGGACCTCTGCTCAGGGTGGGATGGACTGAAACATCGGGTCTCTGCTTCCAGACTTTCATCAGAAATTCAGCACCGATTCCTGCCCCTTTCCCATAGTTAGGCAGATTAAATTCGCTTTTATCACCCATTTACTGGAAAGAGCACACGTTTACATCGAAAACCACCCCGGTACCAGCAGCAGCCCGAGCTCACCAGTGGTTCCATGGCTGCACCACCCAGCCAGGGAGCGGGGCCCTGGCACAGCTTTGGGAGCTCCCCCAGAACAAGAGCAGCTCCCAAATCCGTGTCCAGCCTCGGCTTTGGCAAACACACACACACACCCACCCACCCATACACCCACACACACACACAGAGCAAGCGGGGCGCGCAGGCCGCGGTGCCGGGAGCGGAGCGGGGCCCGCCCGGGCAGCGAGGAGCGGGCACCGAGGGCAGGAGAGCGGGGCAGGGCAGGGGCCGGGCAGCGGGGCCCCGGGGGGGCAGGGGCAGGGGAAGGGCCGGGAAGGGCCCGGGGCTTGCCTTGGCGCTGGGTCCGGCCGAGCGGGAGCGAAAGCGAAACTTCAAGCAACACTGAAAGCGAAAGAGGCCGGCGGTGCTCCCGGGGCGGCGCCGGGGCGGAGCGGGTCCCTGGCGGGTCCCCATCCCTGACCCTTGTCCCCATCCCTGACCCTTTTCTCGTCCCCATCCCTGACCTTTGCTCCCTGTCCTGTCCCGTCCCCATCCCTGTCCCTCTTCCATCCCCATCCTGACCCTTTTCCCGTCCCCATCCCTGACCCTTGTTCCTGTCTCCACCCCTGACCCTTTTCCCGTCCCCATTTCTGACCCTTCTCCCATCCCCATCCCTGTCCCCATCCCTTTCCCCATCCCTGTCCCCATCTGTCCCCACCCAGACCCCGGGCCCTCCCCGCTGCCCAGGTAATGACGGCCCCATCACAGCAAAACCGAAATTATCACTTTTTAATAGCTGTGCTCCGGCACACCCCCGCCAAAGAAGAGTCGAAAGTTTCATGGTGACAGGAGGTTGTCTAGATCTAAGGAAATTTTCCCCCTTATATAAACTTCAGGGGCATTTCCTTATCCTCCCAATTATTGTGCATGTTGCATCTCTGCTAATTACGGTGTCCTACTGTGCAGCCCTAGCATCAGGCCCAGCGGTCCAGTACATGGACTGAAGATTGGCACAGTCTTGCTAATTACTCCTGGATGCAGGCTCCAATCCTGCAATATCATACACCTACCCAGCGGTGCTTGGTGTTTAACATTCACTACCTGAAGAGATTTACATCAAAGAGACATTTTTCAGTGCAATGCCTCCTAATTGGCACAAAACACAGGCATGGTAACAAACAGGCTTTGGCTCCCCGACAGGTCAGTGCCTCCATGTGATGGAGGAGCTCTTGCCGTGCGCCTGCATGCTGCTGCTGGGACTGCTCCCTGCTCCCTGGGATTGTGCCTGTGGCTCCTGGCTGGGTGTGTAGCCAAAGTTTTCTCCTGAAAATCAAACTAGCAGAATCCCATGGTTCCTCTCATGCCATCTGTTAGCTGCTTCTTTTCGAGGGGACAGCGTCACTTCCAAATCCATAATGGATCACCATGGACAGCAGGGACACTGGAAATGTACAGATCATGATGTAGAGATCAAATGTATGGAGAGGAGAGGAGAGGAGAGGAGAGGAGAGGAGAGGAGAGGAGAGGAGAGGAGAGGAGAGGAGAGGAGAGGAGAGGAGAGGAGAGGAGAGGAGAGGAGAGGAGAGGAGAGGAGAGGAGAGGAGAGGAGAGGAGAGGAACTCTGTAATCACCAGCGGTGACTGACAGTGGCACCTGAAATTCAGAACATCCGAATATGCTTTTCTGATGATATGTATGGGTGTCACCTAAAAAATACAGAAACTGTTTGCTTCTATATCTTCATGAAAATGTTTATCCATTGCCATCTGGTCACCACGTCCAAAGTAGCAGACCTAGAAATGTCTTTTTTCTAAACATCATTGTATTGCTATCAAAAAAGTGGTCTGATAATGCTTGCCAAGTTTCAAGAGTTTACTATTAGAATTAGTTGTGGGGAATTTCTCAAACTCAAGCTGTTTTCTTTCTATTTTCTTTTTATTTTCTATATTTGTATTTTCTTTTCACGTTGGGTTCTGGCCTTCACAAAGAAAAAGTTTGATTCCGCAGTGTGCTGCAATACCTTTCTTAAATACATCTTAATTTTAATGCAGTACAAGGTGCTAGACTTCTTTTTCAGAAAATCTTTCTCGTTTTCAGTATAGAGTAAGGGGAAAATAAGAAATATAACAGAAATACAAGGAAGTATCTTGCTTCAGGGCATGGAGTGATTGCCACCTAGGAAAGGGTCAGAAAGGGAAAAGAATTCTCGTGTGGAATATGACACAGCTGGCTGTGTGCATTATTGGGCAGGGGAAAGAGCCAGCAATATGATACCTACAGCATCACCATTCATCTCCTTTGCCCTGGAGACTCAGCCTCCTCCTTAAAAACATTTATAATGGAGCTTTTGACTGGATATTTACATTGAGGAAAATAAGTATTTAACCACTGCATGCAGCTGCAGGATGAAAATGGGGTGTGCCTTTGGGAAACTGGAAGGTGGATGGCAGGTACAAACCAGAAGGCTTGAGGCAACTGCACAGTACCTGTCTGGAATAACAACAGTGTCCTGTGCTCTCACAACAGCTATGAAAACAAGGATGGGCTTTTGTGAGACCTTGGAGGTGTGGGGATGCTTTTAGGACGGACAGCTTGAGTGACTCACAGTGTGTTCCCTTCCAAACAACGGTTGTTAGATTTTCCTGTGTTTTGCAAGGAAGGATGGATGGTTTTGGTGTGCTGTGAGGAATTTGGGTTAGGGAAGAGTGATTTGGCACACTGCAACTTTATGGAATTCTGCAGAGTAATACACCTCAGCTTGATGGATGTGTTTTGTTGGGATTTCTCTGTAATCAGGCAGAGATGAGAATATTCTACATGCCATATTTTGTGAGTTTTAAACTTGAGTCTTATTTGTGTTATAATACACAAAGAATGGGCATATTTGGACACTGGTGATGATGTGGGCTGTGCTCTACATGTTTTTCACACTTTTCTTCAAGCTTTTAGCTTAGATTGTAGCACATCCTGACCCATTCTTTCTCTGCTCTGTAACAGTGATATCTTCTTAGCCCCTTTGCTCTTTTTTTGATTTCTCTCTTACTTTATCTCACTCTGTTAGAAGCATTTGCAAAATCCCTACATTCTCAGGTTCTCCTGACACTGGCAAAAAGGGGAAAGTGTAAGCACGAACTTTTTAATCATGAAATATAAACAGTTGTTGGTTGGTTCCCAAAAAATGAAAAAAGCAGCTGTATAAGTTTGGAAGGTTCTTTAGAAGCTTTTGTTCAAGTCTTGTGAGATTTTGGAGTTGATAAATCTTTTCCAGTTCTCTTTCAATGTTTTTCCAAGCTGTATTTCCTACCATGCTAAATTTGATTAGCATGGAGAGATTGTATGAGGCAAAAGGCCCTGAGCCCAGGTAAGTAATTAACCACAGCATTCAGAGAAGGTGAACATAGACAAGGCTGGTTGAGTGCTTGAAATTTTACAGGCAGCTTTTACCAGTGAATAAAACACCCATTTTTTGTAGTAAACCAGCACCTCTGGGATATTTTTGCAAACAGACGGAAGATGAGGTTGTCATAATTTGTGATGTTTGGCTTCCTGTCCTTCATGTGGTTGGAAGGGCACAGCTTCAATTCAGGAGTGACAGAGGAGGTGACCCTGACTTGAATGTCTCTTGAGAGGTTACTTTGTGTAACTAATATGTGCTTTTTTACAATCAGATTGAGGATGCAGACATGCTTCAAGTTTTCTGCGCAGTTAATTCAACGAATTTAAGGAGGCTGGAGAGGTAACAATGTTTCTTCCCACTAATTTGCACTTTCAAGGTACTGTCTCCTTGTACTTTATGTGTAACCACAGTACTTTTAAACCACATTGATTAAGGTTCTACTGTTAAGTAAAGCCTTTCAAGATTTTCATTGATATCAAAAAGCCTTTATGAGGCCTTACTAAAGGAGGAAAAAAGCCACAATGAGCTTTTAACTGAAGAGAAAATGTCTTGCTAAGATTTGTCAAGATAACAAACTTGCACTGGTTTTGTGATTTAATTCCTTGTATGATCAAAATGCAGCGTGTACTTTGTAATGAGACCATTCAATGTTTACTTTTTAATAAACTCCCTTTTTTGTTAGCAACTCGGCTTTAATCCAGGGTGATGAAGAACAGGACAGCTTTGGGGTCCTCAGAAATGGGAAAATCTCTAAGAGACTCCAGGAGAACTGGTGCACAATGGATGTGAGGGAAGTAGTGTGGCTGGGAAAAACAGTGGCTGTGGAGGATGTTGTGTGTTACCACACTTCTTTTGAATGTGCTGTGACTTGGGAGAAGCAGAACTTGGAAAATGCATTTGCTGACTTCCAGCCAAACTGGTAGTATCTGTCACTGTGAAAAGAGAAAAACAGGCTTTGTATGTCTTGAAATGAAGTGGGATTTATCTGTGAAATAAAGGGCTTTATTTGTTCCTTCCTCTTGGAAGGAGCACATGGTCTCATTGCCTTCGAGGATGTCTGTGTGCTCTGTGGGTACCCAGTGCATAGGGACAGCATGGGCATCCATGTTGGAGTCCTCTCCAGGTGATCAGTGTCTGGGTGACTCCTGGATTAATTATTTGTTCTGTAATTGCCAAGTCTTCACAGTTTGGTGTGGTTCATGGATGTCCTGCTTTCGCCACTTCTCTGAGCTCATTTCAGGAGGGTCTTAAGCAATGCAGGACCAGGAGCAGGTCATGCACCCTTATTCTTGCTAAAGTGGGAGACAAGGGCTCCAAATGGGCTTCAGACAGCATGGAGACCTCTGGGACTGTCTAGAAAATACACAGTGTGGTGACTCTTGGAGTGGAACACAAAGAGATGACAACTGGTAGTGTGCCAAATGCTAAGTGAGGAGGAGACAGCCTGGCCACTGTGACCCTAACACAGGTCACTTGCATAAACAGAATGACAATCTGGGACAAGATGCAAAGCTGTGTGAGAAGGGAACTGGAAGCCTTCCAAATTACTTTGGTTCATGGGAGTAAGTGAGATAAATATTATTGTGATGTAATATTATTGTCGACATAAATCTCTCTTGATCCCAAAAAGAATAACATAAGGTAACTCAGCAGTTATTTTAGTATAAGAAATTATGTTTTGGGGACATTTTTAAAAAATGAAAATGCATCTGTTTATATACTGATATTAGTTACTTTGAAAGGCCTTAAGTGTTTTCAGGACTTAGTGCCACTGCTTTTTAGATTAGAGACTCTATTTTCAGCACACCAGTTGCTGACAGGACATTGTGCCAGTACATTGTCAGCATTCAGTAAAAGTAGCAATAATAAGTTAGGCAGAACTGCATCTCTCAATAGAGAGATGAATAGGAGTTTCTCTAAGCATACCCAGAAGGTTTAGACAGAAACTATTTTGATGGAATTGTTTGCAATTTATAGCAAAGGGAAGTGCTTAGCAATGTCCCAGGACTGCTGCAGGCAGTGGGGCAGATGCAGAGATGACTAAGAAGACTTTTACTCAGATTGAGATAACTCTTAGCTGTGTCCCAGGGTTATGGAGCCCTGCAGCTGGAGGCATTATGATTAGGTAAGATGTAAATCTTAAATCCTGACCATTTGTAGCTGGTAGAATTTAATAGCTTCTTTTGTTCAGAGCAGACTTCACAACCCTAATAGCTTGCTTCAATCCTAATATCAGACATTCCTTATCATTTTTTGGTGAAGGAATTTTTATATTCTGATCTATTGCAGTCTACTCTTGGTGAACACTGTTAAATAGATGCTTTGTTCATTCTATTAAAAAGTAAATGGTTCCTTTCTGAAGTTTTTCCTGTAGGAGATAGAAGTTTGGATTTTTACCCATCATGTTTAGAGCTCTTTGAGATAAGAGGCTCTGCCTGCTTCACAGTGCATCCTGCTACACCTGGAGATGGAGTGACAGGTGAGTGGAACAGGAAGATATGAGAAAAGAGTGTGCTGACATAATATGCAAGGTGAAACTGAGCTGTCACCAAGGGAAAACATTAATGACTTGTCTGGGACAATGGCAGTGAACTTCTTCTACATCCACCCAAGGGCCAGGGATCTTCAAACCCATCTCTGGCCTCCATCTCTGGTGGTACCTCCTTCTGCTGTGAGGCTGCTCCTAAACACAAAATGCTCCCCCATGAGGTCACTTGTTTATCAGGGTGAGGAGGAACTCATGGTAAATGCTGCTGCTGTGTGCACTTTTCTCTTCATCCTGGGCCTGTGACTGCAAAACTGAAATACAAAATGATCAGGCTCTAACATTCACATGGATGTGATTCGTTTCTGTGAGTTCATTCTTCTATTTAGAGAAAGATATTGCTGCCCTCCCTTCTGCACTGACACAGTTGCCAAAATAACCACTCTTACTAACTGGCAGCTTTAAAAGCCAGCCTGCAGCTGACTTTGAAACAGAAGGTCAGCAAAGGGAGCAACAGACTTCAATTCAGAGCTTTAATGGGAGCCATTGACCACAGCAAAAGGCCTTGACTGGAGTGTCTAGAGTGTGCTTTGCACAGGCCAAAAAGTCACTTTCATACTCTTTGAACCTTTTGTATAAACCTATATATTTTTCACTCTGTGGATTTCAAGATGAATGTGCAGCCGTGTGCTAGATGTGGCTATGGGGTTTACCCTGCTGAGAAGATTAACTGTATAGATCAGGTCAGTTCTCTTTCTTTATCATTTTTGGACTATAATAAATGTAAGATTGGCACTTCTAGCACAGTGCAAATCTCTCGGTTCCAAAAGTTCTTTGCTCATAACTGGGTTCAGAACTGAAATGAATTAATAACATGTATATATTTGAAGAAAAAAATAGTCAGATTCATTAAATGAAGGGTAAGGATCAATAGTGAGATTTTAAACTTAGCAGAATAATAATAATGAAATACAAATCATGTCTGTTTGGTTTCTCTTTTGTGGCGTGTCCAGACGTGGCATAAAGCCTGTTTTCACTGTGAAGTATGCAAGATGATGTTAACTGTAAACAACTTTGTTAGCCATGAGAAAAAGCCTTACTGTCAAGCGTAAGTGTATTTCCTTTTTTTATTCCTTCCATTTTATTTTTTTAAGCAAAGGTTTAATTTGGCTAGTAATTTTAATAAAATGGAAGATCACCATTTGGACTCAGTCTGTCCTGTGTGTGATGTGAAATTAGTTATTGTTGGTGATTTCATGCATATCTTTGGATTTACGTGAATCACAAATGGTGGGAAACTATTTTTACCATGCATAAAGCTTCCTCATTTGGCCAGTGTGTTAAAAGATACCAAATCAAGTTCCCTTTCAGTATTGTGAGAAGAAAATAAAACCAACCACAAAATTCAGTGCTTTCGAAATCAGTGGTTAAGAGTAAACAAGGTTGAACTAATCATAAGGAAAATATATAAAATGCAGATTTTGGAGTTGGTTTGTTCTAGGAAGTTTTTATTTTATAATGATCAATTCCTGTCAAATTTGTCAGCAGAAAAAGGAGAGATGACAGTTGTTTTTTATTCTATTATTCTCTTTTGTTATTAGAATCACAGCATTGATATGATGATCATTAAAATTAATTTTGCTCTAGGCACCTACTCCTTACAGTAATAACTTGAATGTAGTCTAAGATCTCTGTGTGAGTGGGGGAAGAGATGTGTATAGAGGGGTGGAGGCTGATATTGTGGTTTTCAGTGCTCAAAGAGAACCTTTCTGGTGGGCTGTCTGGTACATTCCTAATATCCTTTTGCACTTACCCTTTTCTAGGCACAATCCAAAGAACAATGCATTCACGAGTGTGTTTGAAACACCAATAAATATGAATGCAAAAAAACTGTCAGAAGTGGTAAGTGAGGTAAGAAGCTTGAGGGTCAAATGTGTTTGTTCTACATTTTGATAACATATTGATAACATCTCTTGTTTTGTAAGTATAAATACGTGCTTTTTACTCACCTTCCTGTGTATGATTCAAACCTCAGCTGGGTTTCAGTCATAATTTTTTCAATGCGATTACTCATGTGAAAGCAATCTTAGATCTGGATTTCCTTCTTCTCTCAGAAGGAAAAACTGATTGGAGCTGCTCACCTGTATATCTGATAATCTGTACGGAAGCACAGTTCACCTAAACTGCCCAGAGCTGTGCAAACTTGGTGACTAAGCTGGGTTTCACAACCTCTGGGAGCAAGAACAACCCACTTGCTTTGAGATCTCATCAGAAACTGCCACGAAACCTCAGATAAATTATAACCAGGTGGGGCGCACAGAGAAGTTCCCGTAAATACTTTTGTTGAGTATTTCTGCCGAACCTGAGGTGGTAAAGCAGCCGGTCCAGGGAGCTTGGCAGGGTTTTGCTGGAGGTGTTTTTGGGGATGGAGGAGCATCCTCCCTGTGGGCTCTGCCCTGCCCCATGCAGCTGGAATGCTCCAGCCTGTGGGCGTTCCCAGTGCCACCCCTGCATTGATTCCTTCCAGAAACATCATCCACAAACCTGCACTGCGAGGGGGTCTGCTGAAATAAAAAATACAGGAACGCCCAATAATCGAAGGCTGTCTCACTGTTCTGCCTAATGTTGGTTTCTTGAATGCCATGTCTTTCTATATCCTAAAATAGCATTACTTGTGAATGTATTTCACAGGTAAAGCAATGTGTTTTGGTGTGATTAGCCATCACTAAAATTAACAAAGAAAGTTGTATTTCTTGGATTATGGCATGCTGAATTCATTCTGATGTCCTCTATTAGCTGTAAAACCTTGATGCACAAGAATAGCCTTTGTCAGATACTATAATTTATCATTTTGTACAGCATTCTTATGCCTCAGTTTTTGCAGTATCATGGGCTGTAACTATTTCAGCAATGACTGTCGCACTTACTTTAAACTGTGTGTGACAGATCTGCTCAGGAATGAGTTTGGGATTACTGCAGGTTCTATTTCTGGTTTAGGCAGAGATATGAGACTGATACTTCCAGTGCATGTGAGTACACAAGCCAGAGAAATTATAGCTCAAAGATCACTTTCCCTTGTTTTATACACCTTAAACACCTTCTGTCCTTTTCAATCACATAATGAGATTCTGTTCCAGAGAGAAAACTGCTAAGGGTAGTAAAGAAGCTGAATCTGCAGTACCTGCTTAAAGGGAATACTTCTGTCAAAAACTGAGAGCAGGAAAATATTTCATTAGTAAATGTATAAAGAATGATAACTTGGGAAAAGGATTCTCTTGCTACTATGGAAGTTTGTTCAGTAAAAAAATAAACTTTTTTACTGAAGTTTATTTCTGATGATGCAGAAAATAGTGAAGTTTATTTCTGATGATGCAGAAAATAGAATGTTTGTTTCAATCCCAATATGATGTTCTCACATAAGTCTTGAGACATCAACTGGAATGCAGAGATAACAATTAGGTTTCTCTATACAGAATTTTTGTGTTATCAGGCAAGCCATTCAGCTCTCTGCTCCTTTGTGCTTAATTTATAAATGGGAATAATGGTACATGTGCTCAGTAACATTTCTGTCCAGTCAGTTTAAAATCTCTACTCTGGGTAGAGAGTGAGTTATATAACAGATCTGTGATTTCAGTTGGATTTCTTCTACATGCTAACATGATAAAAGTAGCACTAAGAACATAATGACCCAGGACCAAATATAGTAGTCATTTACATTTGCACAGTTAGGATATGACACTTCTTGGACACTGTGCAGGGAAATAGGAGAGTATTTTAATACTGCTTACTTGGTAATAGTTTTTTCATGTAATGCATTGATGCATCCTGCTTTAAATTTCTTAGGGATTTCAATTCTAACAGATTATTTCCCCCAAAAGGACTATCTAAAGATCAAATTATTCTTTCAGAATGTCATGCCAGGTCTCAGGTGTAATATGCTGCTCCTTTACAGATGTGCAGCTCCTATACTGGCAGAAATCTTAGGGAGAAGCTGGGGTGGACTAGAAAACAGAGTTTTGGCTTTGGGGCTAAATGCAATCATCACCTTGCCTCTCTTATTCTTCTCCAAAGGGGGTGAGTGTTAGTATGCACTAAGAAACTACTAAAACAAGTCATTATCTTTTCTTTTTAGATAAAATATCGCGAAGAGAGTGAACAAATCAAATCAGTCTTTCAGTGGGATGTAAGGTCCAGAGAAATTGAAAGTGTCTATAAAGCCCAACAATTGGCTACCCAGGTAAGAAATATCCCTCCAGTCTCCCAGCCAGCAGCCTGAAGGACACCAAGGATTGGCCCTGATTGTCAGGGGTTTAACTATGGCATTTCAATGCTAAAAAAAAAAATAGCCTTTGCTTTTCATTTGGCTTTTCAAGACAAAATAGCTCAACTATAGCTTAGGATAGAATAATCAGAAGGTGGGGAAGGAAGAGTGTCTGTAGTCAGCTGTTGGGGCTGCTGCATGTACAGCCACAGTCTGTGTGTCTTCTCTCTACTGGCACTGGAGCTTCACAGCAGGAGATCTGATTCCCAGGGGGTGTTATTTGAGTTTCACTCCAGGATCCTGGATCCTGTCATCTTGATGTCAGTTCTTGCTGTACAAGTTCTGCCTTGGCACTCTGAAGGGATGTGGAATGTAGGCCTTGTGCCGCACAATTTCACTTCCACTGCTCTGTGTGCTTCCTTTTTTTTTCCTGTTTGATCATCTGTTTGAGTGCCAAAACCAGAGTGAAGATAGGTAGTTACTTAGTTCCTGTTTTGTAGAATGCTTACTATGCTGCCTATGAGGAGGGAAAATCGTGGTACCCAGGAACAATCCCAGATCCTGAGATGGTCAAGATAACACAGGCACAGAAGGCTCTGTCTGGTGTAAGTGGACTGATGTTTGGCTTTATTTTCATGGTCTATCCTATTCTGAAGACTTAAAAATACATGAAAGTCAGTCTTTGGTAAGAAGTCACCTCCAGGCTTTTCAGGAGGGGTATCTGGAGGGTCTGTCTGTCAAGATGTTGCCAAAGGAGGGACTGACGTGTTTATTTCTGTCAATAACAATACTTAGCCATGTAAGGAATTAAGGTCACATAACAGTTCTATTGCCATCACACATGTATATATTTATATAACTCAGAAACACTTCAGCTGCTGACCAAACTGAGGTGATCTGATCTAGGAGGCAGTGCTCTTTCTCTCGCTAGAGCAGGACTCATGATGAAAAATGTGTTGCATTTTCCACAGACCAGACTTTTCACTGACTGAATTTCCATGACTGATGAAAATCACTTCTAAATTATGACTGTGTCCATACAATGGGCTAGTGACCTAATCAGCATAGGCAGTTAACAGTGGATAATTGATACAAATGAGAAATGTTTTCTGTTGTGTGTAGGAAGTAGCTGTAACTAACAACTTACAAAGTGGAAGTTCTTTAATTTGTTTTCTTTTAAATAAAGTGATATATACCTTTAGGAAGCAGGCAGGAGAAGAAGAATTGTAAAAACTACAGTGGATTCTTCTCTAATAAACAAATTCATCTTCCAGTTTCAATATACAGAAGAGTTTGAGCCACGAAGAGGCAAAGGCAGCTTCCCTGCTATGATCACTCCAGGTTACCAGGTTGCCAAGAGAGCCAGCCAGCTAAGCAGTGATGTAAGTCACAAGGGTTTTTAATTATATTTTACACTTCTGAATTTGGAGAGTCCTGGGTTCAGGCCATTCACTTGAGTTGTTAGATTCGGTGGTGAATATTTGTTATACTGTTACAAAGTGAGAAAATGGTAACGATGCAGAAAACAAGGTTAATAAAGTACTTGGCCTGGGAGTACAATCATATAAAATAAGTGACAATGTAGATATTTCCTGGAAAATGTAGCAACTTTTGCATAATTTATCACAATCTGAAAAAGATTGTGACTTGCGCTGAAATGTTCATTTAATTCATTACCTTTAGGGCTGTATTCATCAAATTATTTACATTTGACATTTTTCATTTTATTATTTGAAATTAAGTTGGACTCGATGATCTTTAAGGTCTCTTCCAACCTAGTCATTCTGTGAATTCTGTGAAAGCAAACAGCTGTAAGATTGAAATTAATTCACATAAAAGCTACTTTAAATTTATGCACAGAAAATTGCTTGTTTATTTGAGAACTATTCACATGAAAATATAAGTAAAAATAAATCTCATAACAATGGTTTTATAGTATTGTTTTGTGCAGATAATATCTACATATCCCAAGATCATTGCAGTATGATCTTGGGACATTAATGACTATTCTCATGGTATTTCAATCAAATGTGTGGCTCACATACATCAAGTGAAAATTTGAACACCTGAGTCCATTTCTGTCTGGTTTTGGTATTCACTTTAAGGAAATTGGACCTTAAATATATGGATAGCTTGACTGTGGAGAGTGAGGAGTGTCATGACTGCTGTTGCTCATTTTCTCTTGAAGCGTTCTGATAGGAAATGTACTTTTGCTGCTTATTTGGTGTAATATGGATATATATGTTTTCCTCTTCAGGTGGAATATAAGCGTGGACATGAGGAGAGAGTTTCAAAGTTCACCTCTGTTGTAGACACTCCAGATATACTTCATGCAAAGGCTGGAGCACACCTTGCAAGTGATGTAAGTTAAACAAAATAGATTGATCTGGTTTAGGCTCTGCAAGTGGTTCCTAGGGTATTTATAAATTACTTGCAAATATGAACACAAAGAAAATTTTTAAATTAATATTTTAAAGGCAGACTCATTTTACCATTAAGCATTTAATACTTTCAGTTGCAAAGACCACATTCAATTTGAGGCCATTTTAGGCTGTCAGAACAGAAGCTGGGCCACCAGTCTGGTCCATACCCAGCAACTGGCTGCCATGAAAATTAAAGAAAGAAGCTGCCTGACTCTAATATAAATAGAGAAGGTGTCTTGCAGAGACTTTAAGTATTTTCTTTAAATGAATCTCTTCATCCTACACCCTGACCAAGACAAAGGGGCCTTGCAGAAGATGTGTGATTGTGTACTTAAAGACCAAATTGCAAAGATTCAGACTTCATGGTTCATCTTCCTTTTGGCAGGTGACAGCCATGGAGCACCTGACTTTGCAACTTTAAGGATTGATTAGGTGTGCAATCAAGACATATTTGCTCTAATTGCTCCTGAACTGTCTTGATTTTTTACAGTTGAAATACACAGAAGACTTTGAAGAACGGAAGGGGAAAGGCAGCTTTCCTGCTATGATCACTCCAGCTTATCAAATAGCCAAGAGAGCAAATGAATTAGCCAGTGATGTAAGTGTCCAAAGAAAAGTCTCTTTTGAGAAAGAAAATATTAAACTGTCACACAAATTTTGAATTAAAACATTTGCTGGCAGAAATTCCATGAGCATGGCATACTGATCTTCACTGGCTTTATTTCCTTTCCAAACATAACAAAACCACAACACCCCTGAACTCTTTAATAAGCACCATAAGAAGATATCAGTGTTCCTTCAAAATGTACAGTTAATTGTGCTTTGTTATTGGAAACTAAAAGAAAAGCTCTTTTTGTTGGAGAAGGTATCATATGGAAGAACATATAACTCAAAGGAAGTGAACATTGTTAACATGTAAAACATTGTTAAGAGTCATTGAGGAAAATAAGAGATCCATAATTTTGAAGGTAAAAGCAACTGACTCTAAAACAATTACATGTTTTTATTTGCCTTTGATCTGTGGAAAACCCTTCACTTTTGTCAGCAAACACACATGGTGATTAAAGGGCAGCATCAGGTTACAGGCATTATTTGGACTTTAGTAAATGTAGAGCAAATCTTGGTCTAAACTTGAAGGTTGATTGCCTAAAATTCCCTTTATCACCAGGGATAAAGCATCTTCAGAAACAAACTCATTTACTGATGGGGTTCAGGTGACCCTGTGGTAGAAAAGTGCTTTGTGGTAACCATGAATTTGCATTACAATCAGTTCTATTTTTTTAAACTGCTGGAGCATCAGGGATTAGCCACTGTCAAGCAGGTGGTGCTGAACACATTGACCCAATGGTCTGGGTTGAAATGGCAAGTCCTGTGTTCCTAGTGCATTATTAATGCACCACTAGTTCTGTTTTTATACCTTCAAGTGGCATATTTGACTTGTGCAGGTTGGTGGCAATGGGAATTTTGACAATCCTTTATTGACAACATGTGCGTGCCATTGGTTGTAATTTATTGTGCAGCATCTGTGAACCAGAATAAACTCACCTGGATTATTCATTTCCTTTTTCTCCTTTTAGGTGAAGTATCATCAAAGATATGAAAAAGAGATCAAGGGAAAAGCCAGCCACACAGCTGGAACAGATGTTGCTGTTGCAAGAGAAAATGCAGATCAGTATGGACAGGTATGGAACATCCAAGGGATAGTCATGCTGGTGTTGATCATTTCTGCAGCTGGTTGCTCAAGGCTTCAGAAACTGGTGGCACCTCTTTTCAATTTGTTTTCCTGTGTGAGAAAACAAAGTTTCAAGGGAAAGGATGGTGTACAAACAGTACTGTGCTCCTAAAATGTAATGTATCTGTAACTGGCACCTGAAGATGTGACTGCAAGGTGGCTGCACTGCCACTGCATGACCCTTATGGTAGGGCCATTGCTAAAAACTGACCTTGGCAAATTTTATCTGTGTGCATTTATCTGTGTGCACTCTGCATTTCTGTTGGGGTGTTGTTATGTATCACACTGAAATGTGCTTACTCGAGGAAATATTCCCATTCCATGAATAAGGAAATTCAGTCAGGAGAAAAGCTAAAGGGTTGTGAAACGGTAGAAAGCTGGCAGACAGTTAGGTGCCTTTTCTCTGTGGGTATTTTCACAAACCTTAGGAGCTTTGCAGCTCTAAATATGTGTGAACAGCACTGAATCTCTTAGATACACAATCTCTTAGATTTCACCTCCTCTACAAAAGAGGAATTATAAACCTGACAAGCTGCAGCTCTGTATTTGTGGAACCAGATAGGCTTTAGTTCTGATTTGCTCGGTGGCATTCGTTTTGCTTATGTTTCATTTTTAAGGGAATACAATTGGTTTTGTGGTTGCCCAAAATGCACCCAAATTCCAATTAGACTGGGGGAATAGCACAGCTATATAGAACTGAATGCAGCTAAATGGAATTTGAAAGGAATTGAATAGTGGTGTTTATGTATAAAGAAAACTATATGGTTAATCTCAGGGGTTTTTGTTCTGCTCCTCAGTAGGTCCATACACTTTGGAGAAATGAAGGAATAGGGGGTGTATTTTCCTAAAACCTTTGGTATTTTACATTTCTTCACTTCTTCAGTTGAAATTTACATTTAGTATTCTGTGGAAAGCAAACCATCCTTGAAGAATATGAGTTTAGTGTTGTAGCAGTGGAGCCTTCAATTACTTCTGCCTTTTGAACTGCTACAAGTTTTAATAGGAATAAACAAATAAAATGAATTTGAAAAAGCACTAATTACATTTCCAAGCATTAGAATGATTCTGTTTTAGAATTAATTTAAGTTTTCTTTCTTTGAAATGTCTTTGAAACTTCAGTCATGGACTTCAAATTCGATTTGAGTTTTAATCTTTATAGATTGGATACTGATATTGTTAGTAAAATAACACAGAGTCACTGAAATTAATGGAATTTTCTGAGTAAATTGTGACTTAACATGGGTAAAGATATTAGATTTCTGATATTAGATTAGAACTGTTGAGATCATTAACAATGAATTGAGTGTGCATCAGACAGATAGAGATAGATATATGTATATATGTACATGCATATTTATATATATAACATGAGACACTTTAAGGAATCTTACTGTAAAATTCTTGTGCTGAACATATTTTTGTTCATGTTTAAAAACCTTAAGAGTGGCTAAAATAGGTGAATATATGAATAGTCTGAATATATGCACAATGTTAGAAATTATATTAAAATGTATTTAAGAAAGTTAGAAGCGAAAGACAGGTTGGTCTGGAGAATTCAAACTCATTAATGGTATTTTAAGAAGCTAACTCAGCTGATTATTCCACTATATTTTTTCTTTTCAGTGCCTGTTTATAGAATAATTTAATGCCATTGTAACTATTGTTCACCAATGTGCATCATAATGTCCACAAACTTGTGGTGTGACCTATTTTAAAGCATTGATGGTGCCCCAAATGACCTACAATGGATGGTTTTGCACTGAGAACACACAAAAGAGATATCCCAGATATTTGTAGCCATTCCTATCTGTGCTTTCCATGGCATTCTTGGCATGCATCTATTCATGGCACATTCTATTTTCACTCAAACTGCCTCTTTACTACAAAAGATTTACAAAATATTGCAGAGAAGACACATTACACTTTATCTCACTTGTTTGTATTCTTGTTTGTACTCCAGGTTCTCCCCAGATCTTGCCATAGAAGGCTTTGAGATTATTATTGTCCATTACATTAAAAAAAAAATTCCCCAGTATTTTGCAGTTAAACTATCTAAATGGCTTTCAAATTGTCAGATATTTACACATAAACTTATCTATAGATGAGTTTAAGGGTGATACTTCCACAACAATTGGGTTTTTTTAATCAGACAAATGGAATTTTTGATTTTGTTCACTAAGGAGTTTGGCATTCTGATATCTAGGTATCTCTGTCTCACTTATTTATCCCTCTTCAAAATACATCACAGCACTAGTGAACTATTATTTTTGGTCAATTATGATGTGAAAAATGACCATGGAAAGATCAAACAGCTCCTGTAACACCACAAAGAAAGGCTGATCCTATGTTAAACTTGTTAACTTTAAGCCATTAAAGTGTAAAGTGTAAAGTTTAAAGTTAGCCTGGCTAACCAAGCCATTAGCTATTTTTATAAAATTCCAGGAAAACATGTATTGACAAACAGAGAGTCAAGCAGATATCATCTCTGTGGGAAATGAGGTGAGAGCAGAATGGTGTGTGTCATTGTACACTTGAATGCTATCTTTACCACAGCTAATAGCTACCTAAATTTCTCTTGGAATGATGCACAGGTAGCTTCAGAGGCATAGGTATTTTAACAGGTCAAGTTATTCTTATATTTGGTCATTTTTCATTAAAAAAAAAAAAAAGGTCATTGAAGCTGTGAACCTTCCTACTAACAAGGACTGTGGGGCTTTGTAAAATAACCCATGGCTCCACCTGCTCATGTGTGATGTGTAAACATCTGAATTTTCTTCAGGGATATATGGATGAGTTTGAGGAACGCAGAGGGAAAGGAAGCTTTCCTGCTATGATCACTCCAGCTTATCAAAATGCCAAGAAAGCAAATGAATTGGCAAGTGATGTAAGTATGAAACCTGAATCAATACAATTCATAAACAATTAAAAACAGCAGTTTGTCAGAGCAGTGCCTGGGAGGAGGATGCTAAAATTGCACTTGAGAAGTAAACAAAAGTGACATTTTGCTGCATTGCTGGGAACTGGATGGCTCAGGGGATTAATAATATCCATTAATAGAAGGGGGCACAGCTCCAACTTGCATGAGGGAGGAGATGCATGTAGCAACTAATGGGGATCCCTACTGTTAGGTTAACCCTCCTGGCAAATCTGCACCTGTATTATTAATGAAACCTTCAACTGCCTTAATCATCCTGTGGACTACTGTGGTATTCCCAGTAGTGAATAAATGGAGGATGAATGAACTGTACTGGTTTTGATATTTTGATGTATCATGCCTCCAGCACAAAGCAAGTCATATGGAGGAAAAGAAGCAGAGAGTGTGACACTGTCACTTCACAAAAGTGAGCTTATTTCTGGGATGTGATTTTTGGTTTTGGGTGGCAAACTGAAGAGTTGGCAAAGAGGTGGTGGTGTGTGATTCCTGCATCCAGCCCATCAGCCTCAGCCCTATTTGGGAGGACCATTTCTGGCAGAGACAAAACAATGGGTCAGTCTGTAGGTCAGTACCCTGTGGCTGCTCTGAAGGGCTCCTGTGAGTGACAACTTCTGTAGTGTGGGCACCTGTCCCCGCTGGGGCTGCCTGGGCTGATGAGCTCAGTCTGTCTTGTGGGCAGAGAGCAGATGGTGGAGCCTTTCAGCTTGTGTTAGAGTGGGCTAGACACGAGCAGTAAACTGGAGTGAAAGGATCAGTCGTGTTCTGTTACCTGAGCTAATCACTGGGAGAATATAAAACACCAAAAATCCTCTGTGACCAATCCCAGTTTGGGGACAAACTCAGTGATCCCCTGTTTAAACATGGAATATTTAACCTTTCCAGATAAAGTTTGATAGGTTTTGAAAATGCTAATGGTCAGTAGTTTCCTCATTAATTTATAATACATGGAGTGAAGAGGAGGATTGCTTCATGGAAGTAACATTTGCACACTACAGTGCTTAGCAACTTTCCTTGTAGTTTTAAAGCCTGAGGAAATGTGTGCAGACTTGGAAAATAAAAAAACCCAAACCACTTTGCATGTCAGTTCATGTGAAATAATTTATAAAAGGTCAACTACTACCTCTCTTCATCCATCCAAGTCCAATTTATGTCAAAAACTTGATGTCTAAATTTAATTTAGAATTCCCTTATTTCAATCTTGATTTTGTAGAGAAATATAATTCCCTTAAACACATTGAAAGTACAAAAAGATAGAGCTTTTAAAAAAAGCTGGTTGCTACAGAAGGAAAAGTTTGCAGACTGCTTGATGACTATCTGTAGTCCTCTGACTAAAATTAAGTACTGAGGATTAACTTCATTAATAGAAGAGCACAAAAGCTCCAGCCAAGATTCTGCTAGTAATCTCTTCAAGCTATGAACAACAACCACTGCTGTTCAGTCTATGTCAAAAATTTATGAAAAATGCTATCTAGTAAAATGTCTTGAGAGGGACTGTGCAGGGCTTTGGAGTCATATTTGGGTTATTCAAGGTAGTAAATACAGTGTTTCAGCATGGCAATTCCATTTACTTATCAAACCATACACGGGGAAGATATTATCCTGACTCATGAAGCCAGTCTAAATAGTAAGGATGAAAAGATGCACATCTATTTTATAATTCTCCCTACTTCTTTTCAGATAAAATACAAGAAAGATCTCTCCAAGATGAAAGGTGCGGCTCACTTTCACTCCCTAACAGCTGAAGACAACTTGGTCCTTAAACAAGCCCAAAGTGTTAACAAGCTTGTCAGTGAGGTAAGGGCTTGAATCGATCTCTTAACAAGTTTGGGAGCAGCTCATACAAACATCTGTGTTTGATGAGTAAGGAGTGCATGTTAAAAAAAATAAAGCTGTTGTTCTTCCTGCACTGTACATAAAAAAAGCCATCTGTGTGTAGCACAGCAACTGGAGAGAAAAGCTCAAGAACAGATCTTTAGGTGCAGCCTTCTGGCCCTTCCAATCATCTCTATGAAACTGTGGGAAATTAACCCCAGGAGAGTGATTTTAGTTCTGACCACGTCAAAAATTGAAAACTGAAAAAAACCCACCCCAAACCTGAATTGTGCTTTTAATATGATATTAATATATAAAGCTTTAGGATTAATTTGGTGTGTACCTTAGAGTGTCTCAGAGGATATTCTAATAATAAAAAAATAAGAACTTAGACAAAATTTAAACCATTCTGGTTATGCAGATTTCTGTTTTCTTCCATCCTGTGAAAGACTGCGAGTCACTGATAATTGATTCTTTTTCTGCTTGATAAGGGAAGATTGCAAGAGAATTCTCAGTAGATTCTGAATTATTAATTTATTTATAGTGTCATATCAGCTATAAAACTATTAATAAATGTGAGTTTCTAGAACTTCCCTATGGCACTTTAAAAACTTATACTCTTGAGATGTCAAAGTATGAAACCTTCAATAATGAAAAACCCCTGGAAGTAGGGCTGGAAGGGGCCTCCTGGGCCAATGATTCCTGGCTCCTGCTGCTTCAACACAGCACTGTATAATCCTCCTATTCCAATTTCTAGCCTACATTTATTCCTGTCCACTTTATTACCACTGTGTTTTGTGCTAGCGTTGCCCTTTAGTTTAAAAAGTTCTTCTCCCTGCATGGTTACTTTTCTGAGAGGTTTACAAATACATCGTTTTCTTCTCTCTGCCTTTGATTTCCTCAGCCAAGCAAGCTGAGTTCCTCTCATCTCTCAGTCTTTCACTGCAGCTGTTACAGGCTCAGTTCCTTAAACAGGAATGGCTGTATGAGTACAAAAGCTCTTGCTGAGGTCTTGCTGCAATTTGGTACATGGCACATTTGTACATGTTCATTTGCTGCATGCTCACCTCAGAATTTCTTTGTATATCATTGTTTTTGTTAATAGTTTCCCTCCTGCCACTGTCTTGTGTAGTTTGCAGAGGATGAAATTGCATTTCTTTTGCCTGTAAAATGAGAACTGAGTACATGAATATTCTCTTCACATTAATTTTCATCATATGCCATCTGAGGAACACCATGTGTCAAAATCTCTGAACAGTGGGTCTGCCTAATAAAAAGTGTGAGAAGGAACTTGATAGAGCAGATTAAGGTTTTACCATAGCTTCCCATTGTGCATTTTTGTCACTAAGGTGGAGTACAAGAAGGATCTTGAAAACAACAAAGGCTACAGTATGAACTACTGTGACACTCCACAATTCAAGAATACGAGCAAGATCTCAAAATTCACCAGTGATGTAAGTTTTCAGTACCTGGTGTGTGGCTTACTTGCCATAGTAGCTGCTGGAATCACAGGTCATCTGGGAGTGTGTGTTTCATATAAACGTGTGCTGGAAATGTGATTATAACTCATTTTAGACCGTTTTTGTACAACACTCATCCTAATGTGTCCTGATGTATAGCTGGGGCTCATTTCATTTAGGATTATGAAAAGAACTATTATGGTATTTGGAAGAAAAGTCACTTACCAGGTACTGCTGATCTAGAGAAGTAGCAGAGTTGTTTCTCTGGTCTGTCATAATTATTACTTATTTCACTGTGCATGCCCATTTCCTGACTGGACAGGTAGGCAGAAGATACTTCACCAGAGTGAAGTGCCAGAGAGGAACATAATTACTGTGTGAAAATTATCAGTGTTAATAGTTATACCTCTGATTTCTCATGAAATACAATTTAGTTTCATACTGCCTCTTACCATTCTCTAAAATCCCAGAGGAGTAAATATTTTGCCATACAGTTGAGGTGGCTGAATGATCAATTTTTCTTGTCAAATCCCCCACTCTGGGGTTGGTGAAAGATGCACCAAAACAACCAAATTTTGTTCATTTCTTAATGTACAAATATTGTCTCCCTGGGACTTTGTTCTAGCATTTGTTCCTAATGAAACACAGATGTATCTTCTTTATGTGGCATTTAGGTGATATGAAGAGCAAGTAAATGATATCTGGTAGTAAAAGAAACTCACTGAGAGTTTTAGCTTTTTTTTTTTCAAATACCAAGTCTGTTGTGGACTAATGAGTTCCTGTATTGGAGCAGCACTAGTAGACCAGAGCTGTAAAAATTGTCTCCCTGCTGTAAAATATGGAAACTCTTAAAAGCTGAAACTCTTCACTGGAAAAGCTGAATATATTTTCTCAGAGTATTTTTATCTTCTTTTTTTTTTTTTTTTCTGGTACAGCTTAAGTACAAAGAAACCTACCAGAATGAGATGAAAGGTCACTATGTGGGTGTTGGCATGGACAAGAGGATGCTCCATGCCATGAAGGTTGGCAGCTTGGCAAGCAATGTGAGTCCCTTTTAATCACACTTGTGCACTTGTGGCATCCCAGTCTTTCAGTTTTTCCAGAATTAAGTTGATAGAAAACTTTAGATCATACTGTACTGGGGGTCTGATGGACAGATGTGTTGAGAAGAGGGGAAATTCTGGAAACCCTTTTGCACTGTTTTATGGCTCACTGTGTGGAAGAAGTTAAAATAAGAAATTTCAGTGATCTGGCAACATACTGAGATCCTTCAGTTTTCTTTGACATCAGTAGGATGCTGAAGGTTGTTTGCCACCACCCCCAGGGTCAGACCTTTGCTGGAAAAAACAGTCTTTAATGAAGATTTCTGGATTCCAATTTAATTTACTGGGTTAGTCAAGAAGCTATTTCATTACATACCATTCCTTCAAGTACATTATTTACAAATCTGTAAGAAGCTTGAGAACTAAGCAGAAAGATAAAAGAGATGTGTCATAGGTGGAAGTTAAGTTAATGCTCCCACTGTTGGCATTGGATTAATTGAGAAGCTGAAAAAGAATCAATTAGTGGCTAAACTATGCAAATAATTTCATTTTCTTTGTCACTCATGACATTGAACTTACTTTGTTTCTTGCATTTAATATTAATATTATTGTTTCCCTTTTCCTCTTGACTGATAATTATTCAAACAAATGACAGCTGAAAAAAAAAAGAATTTTTGTTTTTTTTGTTCTCCTTGTGTTTCAGATAGCCTATAAGTCTGATTACAAACATGATGGTGTTGACTACAATTACCCAGCTACTCTCACTCCTTCATACCAGACAACAAGAAAGTTGGTCCCTTTGAAAGATGTAAATAATTTTATGTTTTAGTTTTTGGGTTTTTTTCCCCCTCCTGTGACTTGCATAGCTCATCATCTGTCTGTAGGAGAGATTGTGATAGATTGCATGTGTCAAATGATGATTTAATGACAGGAGCAAACACTGCTAACAAAGTTAAACCAAAAAAGTGCAGTGTCAGGAGGTCTCAGAGCAGTATAAAGTGCTGCCCTGTCCTGTTGCTGGGTCAGCTCAGCACAGATTGTGGAGTGATGTGAAATCTGTGACTTCTGCCCTATCCCAGCTCTGTGCTGCACAAGTCTCACCACCCTGGGGCAGCTTCAGCAGCAGCACCAAGCACTGAAAGCACAGGGACACTCAATTGTGAATCCATTGTGAATTCCCTGGGACTGCTGTTCCCCTTTGGAGGGGAATGGGTTGGTCACAGACCCTTCCAGCTCCTCAGAGAGGAGCCCCTGTGCCCCTGGCTGTGGGAAGGGAAGGGATGATACCCTCACTGCTCACAGGCATTAAAAGCTTGGCTGATCTCCTCTAGCGGCTCAGCCTGTGCCTCAGTCGGGAGCACAGACACCAGGCATTGCTTACAAGCTCAGCAGAGGAGAGCAGCAGCTCTGCAGGGCATTTCTGACTTCCTAAGGCAGGTACACCCTGTCTTTACACTGAAATTACAAAAATCCAGGAGCATTATGCCTCAGAGAGGTCATTAACATTATGTGAGATTTATCTGGCCATAAACACCTCTTCCCAGACAAGGATGGTGGCATGAAGAGCTAGAACTGGGAGCCCTGATGTTTTTGGGGAAGTGTTGGGTACACTTGGGTACTCTTAAGATGAACTCTTGCCTCTGTAGCATAAATTTCAGCTTTGCCTTTGTAAAAGCTGAAAACAGTAAAATTCAGTGTTTGATTGCTTACAGTGTGAGAAAGCTCTGTTCTTAACGAGTTCAAGGTAAACATACATTCATGTCCAAAATGTAAAAAAAAAATCTCAGAAATTCCAGTGGCTCTGCATCAGCATCAGGGTTTGAAACACATAATTCCACTGGCCACAGAGACACAGTTTCACCAGTCCTGATCTAGGATTTTGCATTATTCCCAGGGCTTGTGCACTCCCAAATAACCAACGTGCTCACTCTGAACTCTTTTAGGAATACACCTCTCTCATACACTAAGCAATCACAAGTAGCAATAAATACTCAGTTTCAGTTAAAAGGAATGATCCCTTTCCATGGAATTAAAATTCTCTCTGTCTCTGAGGAAGCAAATGCACTGTTTTAAGTACCTTAATCACTTTGGACCTGTGAGATAATTCAGGCCTTTTTTCCTAGCTTTTATCATTCTGGCAGAATGAGGAAGTTTATGTGAGGATACGGGAGATAAGAAGGTTTGCATTGAAATAGTTTCAGTAACTCAAAGTCTCCAGAAAGATGCTCCACTTTACTGGAAAGAAGTGTTCTTAAGAAACTAGTTTTAAACAATGTGATTTGCAGTGTTTGCAAAGTGGTGATTAACTACAGTGAATATTAATGAGGGCCTACAAAGAATAATAATTGTGTTTTGTAGTATAGCAATGAGTTCTTTTGCTGCAACAGGTTTGAAAGGAAGCATCATGTGATTTTTTATCATGCATAATTTGGGGCTTTAACATATTTCTTTTATAACTTATTGTTGTTGCTACCATATTATTGTGTTAGTAATTTAATGGGTTTCAGTCCTCTTGTTGGCTGACATTAAAATTTCTTTTTTTTGTATATAAGTATGTATTTTTATTTTCTCAACGTCCACACAAAACTCTGACCACATAGAGAAATTCTGTGGTTAATTTATTGCATTAAAACTCAGTAAAGACCAGGTATAAGAGAATTCATTTGCTCTACCCAGTGGTACACTGTACAGAACTCTTCATAGACAATTACAATAATTCTTGTCTGCTAAAGACAAAAATGGACTAAATGATGGTTAAGAAAATGAGTTTTATTATGGTTTAAGTAATATTTTTTCCAGAGTATTAGTTAGCAAAGCTTCATCTATTCAATCTCTCATTTTCTGGTCTGAGCATTTCTTCCTTTACTATTTTTTTTTTATTTAATTTTAAATTAGGTAAACTACAGGCAAAGCATAGACAAGCTGAAGTACAGCTCTGTGGCCAGCACTCCACAAATTGCTCAAGCCAAAATAAATGCACAGCAGCTCAGTGATGTAAGTTGTCCCATCATTAGCTCCTGTTGTTCATTAGAATGATGAGATAATTTAATTTCATAGCATTTGTATCCTTATGTGTTTTATTCTTGACAGTTCTTCAGCAGATGCATAGCCAAACCAAGAATATATATTGAATAAAATCACTTGAGAAAATGTGGCAAGCATACCAGTAGATTTGTCTCCACTTTTAAGATTTGTATCAGTGTGCTTTTTTAGGAAATTATTTTCTGTGTATTTATTAAGGCAAAGTTTTAAATGATATCTTTTGTACTTAAAGATAATCAGTGGCTCTTTTATTTATAGAGTAAATTTCTACTTCCTACTGCTTAAGTAAAAGTTAGCCTTACAGCCTTCATGCTTGCATCACTAATTCCTATGAATGTATTTATAATTTATGGCATCAATAACCTGAAATTTAACAGCAATCATTCAGTCTAATTGTTATATTTTTCTAAAGTTAAAAATAATTGAGTTTCTTGTTGACCTTTTCAACATACACAGGTGAACTACCGAGCCCAGTATGAGAAGACAAAATCAAATTACACTCTACCTCAGGATGTACCACTGTTAGTGAAAGCCAAAGCCAATGCTGAATTATACAGTGAGGTCAGTCAAGCCTTGGGGAAATACTGGCATTCATGGTGCTGTTAATAGACTGAAATTCATTTAAAGATGATGACACACTTTCTGGAAGCATTTGTCTTTGTACTAAACAACATTAAATATGGTTCCCAGAATAGACAGACATCCAATTTCAAGGGCAGTGAAACCTCTAGACTTTTTTTCCAATATATTTTCTGATGATCTGAATTTCTTTAAATCAGTAAATCAGTATTCACTCAACAAAATTAACTTCTTCTGAGGTGAAATTTGTATGAAGAACCAACATTTGCACAATTCCAGTAATTCAAAGTCCACTGAAGTCAGTGGAAAGAAATAGTGACTTCAGCCAGCTTGGATCAAGCTCACTGCTGGGCTTGATAAAGATCAGGATAAATATAAACATGCAAAAAGCCAAATCCAGAAATTGGGTCTTCCTGAGAACCTTTTACCTTCATTAGGTGCATACAGAGTATGGATGAAGGCATGCTTGATCTTTAATGGAATTTCAAGTGGAATCTTGAAAAAGAGCTTAAAAAACTATTACTTAAAAAACTATTACTTAAAAAACTATTATTTATTCCACCAACTTTCAGAAGTGAAGGATGTGATTCTCATGCATTTCATGGTGTTCGTGAGATAGTGTAGCTCACGAGTGTGCTTGTGAAGAAAATCAGATTGTTATGAGGGATGCTGCCCTGACCTCTGCTTCACCTGTGGGCTGGTCTCAGGGCACACCAGCTGCGTTCCCTTTGAATGCTTTCTCATGTAAAGAACTGCACCTCCAAATTCTGTGTGTGGGGCTTGACTGCTTATAGTTTGGGGATGGGAAAGAAAAATCCTGAAATGAGTGGAAGGTTGTCAGGTTCTCAGCACTAGATGTTCTGCTTATGGATCAGCTCCTATACATCTATGCTATTTTCAGAGGTAGACATAACCAGAGGCAATTTTGAAAAACCCTCCCTCCTCCATATCTCTCTGAAACTGAGAATTATTGCTGGATGTTCTGGGACATTAAGTGCCTGTGAACTCCAAGAATAAAATTTTGACTCAATCCTAGACAATTAATTAGCTCAAAATGACAATGAACTGTGACTTAAGAAGGTTCCAGTTTGTGAACTGAGCATATTTCTGCTTCTCTTTTTCTCTGAGTCATTTCCATGTTTGTTTGAAAATCATGTGTATTTGTGTTAGTAACATGTTGCTGTCTTTCCTTTCTCAGGTTAAGTACAAAGAAGGCTGGGAGAAGAGCAAGGGCCAGGGCTTTGAAATGAAACTGGATTCTCTGCCTTTGCTTGCTGCCAAAGCTTCCAGGGATCTTGCCAGTGATGTATGTTACATTTAGTTACCTGGGGATTATTCTTTATGTTTTTCTTATTCTTTATTCTTTATCTTTTAGTAGCTATAGCACAGACAAATAAAGCATAGCTCACTTCATCTGGATTTTTAAATCCTGCATTTGGCTGTCCATCTTTCTCAATGGCTAATGAGCAGTTGAGATTCTGATGGGAAATTTCACTTGCCAAAAATTATTTTTTTTTTAAATCATGTGTACAGAGTGAAGCTAAATTTACACAATAAACCCATAGTGAAATTCAGTGTTTTGAGTTGTTTATAGCCTCAAAAATAGTATTATCATCTACTACAAAGGGAATGCATATTTCTTTAGTCTGTTTCCTTAACATAAACACATGTATATTAAAAAAAAGCCAAACAAAAGCTTTCTAAACAACTTATATCAAGATTTTTAACCCGTGGAGAGGGAGAAAAGAGAGATACTTTTTCTGCAGCTGAAAAATGTTCATCAGTAGTGGGGATTCTAAACTGCCACCTCATAAAAAAATTAAGTCTTGAATTCCTTGCTTGGATTTATTTCTTATTTTTGCCTCTAAGAGCTAGATAATTTAGCTAATCAGGAGAATTAAAGTTTATAAGCATATTCACCTCAGAGGGCTGAGCCTTAAGGAATGAGGTTAAAGATCTCATAAATGAGACTGATCTTGCATCTTTGGAATTTCTGAGAAAATCTGGGAAATTTGAAGTGACAATGAGAGAATCAGACAAAGCTCTTCTAAATTTTGAACATCCAAATCACCAGTGAAAAACGTATTGCTTACTTCATGGGTAATTTATGCTGTTTTTTTTGACAGATTAAATATAAAGAAGAATATGAAAAAACAAAAGGAAAAGCGACTGAAACCAAAGATTCAAGACTTTTGCACTCTCTGAAGGTGGCCAAGATGAGTAGTGAGGTAAATTATTTCTTACTCAAAAGGTGGTTTTCATAATTATGAAACTTTCAGCAACACTGTGTGATCTATCACTGTTACTGCTCTTACTGTAAGAAATTCTTGCAAACATTTAACAAAATTGGTTTCCTTCACCATCTGTTAATCTGCAATGATTGGACAGCAGGGGATTTTGGGCAATGGCACCCTTATTTTGGGGCAGGAAAATAGCATCCAGTTAAAACCTCAATATGAATAAAATATCATCATATTAAAACCTCAGTATAAACACTTCTACACAGAACTTTTAAGTCTGTAATGGTATGTTTAAAAGTAAGATTTACTGTAATAGAGAAAATGTCTCTAGAATTTAGAAAATTTACCCAGACATCTGTTTTGTCCCTCCTAGGACCTGATTTCTAAATGTGTTTGGGGTTTTTTTGCCTAATGTGCATAAAGACCAGAGAAGAGAGGGGACTTGAGACAGCTTTGTAATATCTGATACAGACAATCTATTTTCACTCCTGTGTCTAGATTGCCTACAGAAAAGGTTTTGAGGAGAGCAAGGCCCATTTCCATCTGCCCATGGACATGATAAACCTGAGGCATGCCAAGAAGGCTCAGGCACTGGCCAGTGACTTGGATTACAGAACAAGACTCCATGAGTACACTGTGCTGCCAGAAGACATGAAGACCAAGTGGGCAAAGAAGGCCTATGATCTCCAGAGTGACGTAAGATGATGTACAGCCAGCTTAACTGTTAAAAACAACACGAGAGATTATAACCTTTTCCATTTGATGTTAATTCTTGTTTCATATGAACACTGCCTCATTGTATTATGGCTTTTAAAAGTGTCTTTGCAATGGCTTTGCAACTGGAATGGGGGCATGTTCACTTGCAAACATTATTCTTGTGTTCTCTGTGCCAATAAATGTAATTTTCCTCTGCAGCTCCAATACAGGGCAGATCTGACATGGATGAAAGGAGCTGGATGTATCACAGAAGAAAGTCTTAATATCCAGCAAGCCAAAAAGGCAGGAGATTTAGTCAGTGAGGTAAGCAAAGTTCTCAGGCTTCTGGCTGTTGTTTGTTGAGAGGTTCATGCACACTTACTCTGTCACATTGTGTGGAATAAGTACAGGATTCCTAACAAGGAATATCTGAGAAATGGAAAAACTGATGGGCATAATTTAGTTTAAAAGATCCTGGGTTAGAGATTAAAATGACATTTTCCCTTTATATAATTATCAAACTAATGTGTGAGGTAGACATCCCTGTATTTGTGGTTCCACCTCTTCTCATTCTCCTGTCCATGTTGCAGATCAGCATTAAATTTCCATTGAGTTTCACGTGCTGCATGAAGTACAAAAAGGCTTTAAGGAGCAGTATTGAAAAATTAGATATTTGTCAGCCATAGTTGAAAATTTCCTTGCTCCTTGGCAAGTAGGGGCTGTGACTTTACTGATGGCTTCAGCTTTTCCTGCTTTTCATTGCTTTTGCTTTATTAACTCATGGCTTTGCACTGCCATTAACCTTATGGAAGTAAACTTCCTCAGCTTCTTAGCTATGGTTGAGCAGCCTCACTAGTGCTGGGAAAACTAGAGAACAGAAAGAAGAATAAATTAGGGGAAGTTTGACAAGAGGGATAAAATCCCACTCAGTTCTGGAAGGAGGAGCAGAAGCCAGTTAGTTACTGGCGATCAAACTCTGACACCTTGGGTCTCTGACATCCTCTCACTACTCCTACAAGGGGAAAAAATACATCTTAGAAACAAAAGAAGAGCAGCAACTTCAGATCTGGTGTCTTGCTAGTGACACCTGCTTCTGGGGTGTGCTGTGGTAGTAATTACTTCCACAAATATTTAATCCATAATGATCTGCCTTTTCCTTCCAGCGCTGCGCAAGGCCACGAGAGGCTGCCAGTCACCTGAACTGGAGCCTGGTGGATATTATTTTAGAGATCTCTACTGCCATACAAAGCCTGGTGTTTTGTCATTTCTTTGCAGGATGTCACTACCTTGTGTTCCATGCAAGGTGACAAAACATGCTGTTTTTAATCTGCCGCCCTCCCTTCCAGGTTTCTAAAATAAAGCGATGAGCACCTCTTTGAAGTGCTGCATGCTTTTTTAACTTCTATTTTGTGTTCCCCTGGCAGAGACACAGTGCAAACTGATCTGTTCACCCATCAGTTCAAACAGAAGAATTTCTCTCCTGAAATGCCAGATAAAGAAAAAAACTGCATTTACACCCTTTCTAGGTGGAATGCCCCACTTCATGACTGAACTGGTAGAATGAGAATTCAATTAGAGAACACAACTTTGCTTGGTCTCCCCTGTCACAATGTGGTCTTGAAACAGAGTCCTGCCTTTCCTTGTACTATCTCAAGGAAAGAAAGGATGCTTAGCTTGCTTTCAAATGAGGGGTGCAAAAGGTTTAGGCAATGACATCAATTTAAAACAGGCCTGTTCTAAAGCATTATGAAGTGAATTAAAGTTTTCCATTCACCTCAGTGTGTTTCAGATGTAAAACAAAATGCAAAATGGAATGAAACTATGGACAGTCTTATTTACCAGACTAAAAATATTAGTTTCTATGCACATTTGTCCATTCAAATAGATTTTATATAAGCACCAGAGGATGAAAAAAGAACAATATTTTTTCCCATCTCTGAGACTTGAGCCAGAGATGGGAAAAAATATTGCCTTGTGGAGGTGTCTCATAGCTGTTCATTCCAGAAGGGCTTGACTGCAATGTCTATGCCTAGCTCTGCTTTGAAAAGAGCAAGATTTTGAATTCAAGTTACTTTCAGGACTCTGAAACTGCTCGCTCTAATTTAATTATCATCTTAATAACTTAAAAATATCTCAGTAAGATATGTTCAGTGGTTTGAACCATCCATGCATGTGCTTGAGAAGTCTCTTGTAAGGAAATGAGATAGTAACAATGACTGTGTGGCCTATCAGCTCTCTTGGTTCCTGTCCTAAGTCATGCCCAGGTTGAACACCACTCACTGGTTGGTGTGCAGCCCAGGTCCTGTAAGAGATGTAGTCAGCACATGTGACACCAAAGATATTCATTCCTGCAGTGTCAGCAGTAGTGCATTTGGCACACACTTGTGCACTGCCCTCCTCACCTCAATGTACCAGCAGTGGGTAGTTCTTGGAAGCTTATCTTATTGATTCCTGTGCTAAAACTCTCCTAGGAATTTACAGGGCACTTCTGGCTCTGTCACTCATGTTCTTTTTAAAAGTGATACATTTTTAGGGGAGGGCAAGTACTGTAGAAAATTTTGTGTAACTTGCTTTAATTTGCTGCAGAAAAAGTACAGGCAGAAGGCTGATGCTCTGAAGTTCACCAGTGTGGCTGACAGTTCTCAGATCAAGCACGCCAAGAAAAGCCAGGAACTTCAAAGTGATGTGAGTCCTTGACTGAATTTGTCTCTTTGCAAGCAGCTTAGGCACAATGTGGTCATTCCTGACATATGACACAGTGTGATGGTAAGAGAGCCCTCAGTCATAAAGCCTTTCAATGTATAAAGTTTCTTCAGATTAATTCTAAGGGGTTTTATTCGTTTATTTGATTAGTTCTCTCCTTGAATTCTTTGAACTAGAACAACAGCAACAAAAATCCAGCACCGTTGGGAATCTCTTGTGTGCTTATCTCTTGTGTGCTGAAAACAAAATAGTAACCATAGATTTTGAGCTTTACAGTAGGGGCTTCTTTTTCTGTGGGATGTAAGAAATGTAGCACTTTGTGAATGGGGCATATTTTCCTAGTTTTCAACAGCTCCTCCAAGAACTTCATGGGCTAAAACAGAGCAGTTAATTTCTCTGCTGTTGTAGCCCTGGGATATAAAATGGGGATGATTTCTACTCCAAACATAAAAGGTCCTTGATGTTTTCATTCAAAGTTGTAATGTTAGTCCTCACTGGAGTGTTGTGTCAGCAATTACATTTAGGTCACAAATGTTCTCTGCAGATTCAATTGATAGTATTCTTCATTTCATGCCTAGAATTCTCTGTTTCTGTGTCCTATTAGCAAGAAGTTGCTGCAGTTTAACACTGGGTGAAATATGCTCTTGCATGCATTTTGTATAGAGTATGAATTGCTGTCAGCCTTATACCTAGATAAGTAGCTAACTTTGGGAAATAAAATATCCTGATATATGTGCTGTTTCACATCTTCCTTGAAATTTAACCATGAGTAGTTTATTCAACCTGACTCTGTAGGTCAGTTTTTAACTCTATATTTAACACAGAAGTTCAAGATGCTAAAGAATAATTTTCCCAAATAAGTTAACCCTTACAAATCTTTAGATAATTGGAATGTTTTAACCACTATTCTTTCAACATTAAATGTGGAGTACTGCTTGTTGACTCTGCTTTGCTTCCTGTGTTCAGGTTGCCTACAGGTCAGGGAAAGAGCAGTTTCTTCATCAGTACACCATCAGCAAAGATGACCCTGTCTTCATGCTGGCCAAAGCAAATGCTGCCAATATCAGTGAGGTACTGTGTGATTCCTTCACTCCTGTGAATAGTTATGTATGTGAAAGTTATGTTCTTTCTCAGAGAAGGTCCTCATGTTTTAGATTTAAAATCTTGAAATTTAATCCCATGCTCCTAATAAATTGTGGTCAAATCTGCTGTTCTGAAGACCTGCCACTTCTAGAGTTTGGAGCTGTGCATTTTTCACACTCTTCCAGGCAAGTGGCACACTGACAGTTTCGCTGGAACCAGTGAGATATTGGGGTTTCAGTAACCACAGCATCCACAGTTACAGAATTTTTAAGGGAGGACACCAGGTTCTGATCTGTAGCCATACTGTTTCTGGGCATGGAGTACAGGAGGGACTCATTACTTGAGAGCTTTCACTGTGACTATAGAAGAAATAGAAAGGATTGAAAATAATAAAGAAACTGTGCTGTTGTCATCTCTTTAGAAACTCTACAGGAGTAGCTGGGAGAAGCAGAAGGAAAAAGGATTTGTGCTTCGTTTGGATGCTTTGTCATTCTTGACAGCTAAGGCAAAGAGGGATCTGGCAAGTGATGTGAGTATGGTCTCCATCAGCCTCCTTTTTCTCAGGACAGCTGACAGTCCAGGTTGCTGCTAGTGTTGGGGATGTGTCACATATGTCTCAGTGCCCTGAGCCACCCTCACTCGATTCATGCTAAGGAGCGATGGAGGAGTTGTCTGGGTGATTGGCATTCTGTAATTAGTCAGAAGGGTTGCTCTGAGCAATTCAGAGCTTTTCCCCACATGCTGACTGTGTTTTCCTATTCTCATTTTGACCTGAGGGTGAATTTTAGAACTCAAAATGAAGTGGAAATCTCCTGTGAAACATCATAACTTAATACATCTCTGCCTCTGCCTGGCTAGAAAATTCCTGAAAGAACCTTCTGACCTCTATGCCTGAAGAATGTTGTTTTTCTAGAGAGAATCAAAAAGAAAATATTTCTTACAGGTTTTTATGAACATATTATTATCAAAAAATGGCTTATTCTTTATAGACACTAATTTCTAAGGCATTCAATTTCTTGTTTGCAAATGATCTTTGTACTGAGGACCCAGCATGCCACACCAATGGCAGACCATTGCTTTGCTCCCAGCAGAGCTGTCAGTTTGGCAGCCTAAATCATTAACTCTTGGTCTGTTTTCTTCTTCACAGGTTAAATATAAGGAGGGTTATGAGAAGATGAAGGGTAAGCTCATTGGAGTAAAGGCTGTGGAGGAAGATTCGCAGATGGCTCACTCCCTGCAGATGTCAAAGCTGCAGAGTGATCTGGAGTACAAGAAGGCCTTTGAGGGCACCAAGAGCCAGTTCCAGATCCCCATGGATATGGTTAACCTTGTTCATGCCAAAAAGGCTCAGAATCTGGCCACAGATATAGGATACAAGACCTCTCTGCACCAGTACACAGCCCTGCCTACTGACAGGAAAGTGGCATGGGCCAAGTGGGCCTATGGATTGCAAAGTGATGTAAGTCCAAAGCTTCTCCTCTTTCAACCCTCTTTCATCCTGCCCATTCCCAGCCCACTTAGGGCTGGCTTTATTCAGACATTTATGCTTGTAATGCCATGACACCTTTATGCACCTAATTTTTCAGCTATTAAACAGTGAATATTAACAGTAAATATTAACCACTTATTTCCTCGAGAGGTGTACTTAATTATGCAATGTTTCTGAGGAGGGTTATAACTCTGTTTATGAGCATGGCTTCTTCAAAGCCTACTTCAAATGCCAATAAAACACTAGGATTCCTATATGGTGTACATTTATTTTTGTTTCCTAATGTGCAGGGAGGTTAAATAATGTATGGTGATAAAATTGGTGATAAAATTCCATATGGAGACCACATGTAACCATCAGATGAACTGTCTGATACTGTAAACAGTTAAGTTATGCTTTCCATTCTGAGGTTGTAAGTCAGAACTTTTCAAGAAGACTGAGACAGAAATGTGTAAGGCCTTGTTGAGGTATGACTGCTGAAACCTTTGTGACATCCTTGAGAAACCTGCCTTACATTTGAAATGCAGTACTGTTGGTAGGAGAGATTTTGTGAGGAAAGTGAGAATTGCTGCTGTACTCTTTTTCCTTAAAGACATATGGAAAAACAAACAACCCAAAATGCTTTCTCTCCAGTAAAACAAAAGGGTATGCTTTGGGAAATGCTAAGTGTCATTTTCTTTTTATTGCAAGTCACAGATGATCTTTTAAAGAGTGTTCCATATGCAATAAAACTGTAGTTAGAGTAAAAATTGCAAACAACAGTAAGGTGTAGACCACTTTTAAAAATTACCTTGCAAGGCATATTGCACAAGTGCTGGTGAGTCCTTATACTTCTATTTCATTCTGTATTTTTTTTGCTTTCCTTGCAACTGTGCAATAGTGAAAAAAACAAAAGCAGGCACTAATTTGACTTCATTGTTGTTCTGGAGATGTCTGAATCCTTTAATGGCATTTTAAGTGTGTGAACACCAACAATAGGACATTTTCTTTTCTTTGTCAGAACCGATACAGAGCAGATCTGAACTGGATGAAAGGAGCTGGATGGATAGCCACTGGGTCATTAAATGTGGAACAGGCTAAGAAGGCAGGAGAACTCATTAGTGAGGTGAGATTTCATGACAGCATGTAACAGAATTTGCTGCATAATGCGTGCAAAATGTCTGTATAAAATTAAAATAATTTCCACTCAAAGGGGAAAGAAAAAGGCATACCACATGAAAGCCCTCAAAACCAGGGATAGGACTGGTAATTAGAGGGAAACCAGATACCAAACACATGCCAGTAGGAGTCCATATAGCCTTTGCAAAAACAAAGTAGGTGACAAATGATATTATGAATAATAATGGCAATCAAACAGTGCTCAATTGCTACCCACTAGCCTACCTTTTTAATGAACCAAAACAGGAGAGATGATGAAAAGATGGAGCCATTGGACCCAGAACCTCCTTTTGTAACAGATACACGTTTCCTTCTTGCTCGTTTTTCATATATATTCATTGAAATTCATATAGATATCTCTGTCTGCAGTTATCTATCAACTCCTTATTTCTCCCTATAACCAATATCACTTACAGGAGAAGTCAGACTCCAGAATATTTTGTGCCTGTCCAATGAGGCCAAATGAAGTTCTGGTGTAAATGGTTAAAAGGTTCATAGTATTCTGTTTCTGTTATTTCAGAGGTAGTCCTGCTGGCCAGATCTGTTGTTGTAAGAGATTGAATCCTGTGATTTTTCAATAACTGTAATGCAGGAATCATGTGTCCATTCAGTCTGTGGTGTCTCAGAAAAATAGTCATCCTTTCACAACTGGCTGATTGCTAACACTATTTTTCCCCCCCATGTAATCATCCATTGTGAAGAAGGATGATTTTTTAGGCACAATAAATGAAATCCTCAGCTAGTGTCAAGCAAGGTAGCTTTATAAAAGCTTCCACAGTAATGCCAGCTGGAATAGTAACTGTGAATTCCATTTGGGTGTTTCAATAGTGAAAACTGCTGAGTAGAAATTTGACTCCCTAGGCTGCTCATCTCAACCTTTTTGTGAGTACTAAGTAATGTTAAGTTGCTCTGAGCCTTGTCCTTTCATACACATAGTGACCATATATCATAAAAAACAATTGCCTCTCTAGCAATTTTTTGCAGAGATGTTCTGGTCAACTCTGCTTTGTCTCCAAATTTGATTAAGACAAGGCATAAACCACTTTTGTTCCCTGTTAAACTCAGTAAGATTGCTCAGTTTTAGGATATTACTTTTGGAAACCAAAACATTACTTATAAGTTTATAATGCATTAAAGTGTTTGTGTGTTTTACATTGGTATTTTTAGTCTTCGAAGGGTCAAGATGTTGCTTCAAATAAACTTGTGTGGGTCACAGCTCAGTTTAAAGGAAAATGACAAGCCATGAGTTTATCTCATGCATTTGGAAAATTTATTATGTGGTATTTGGAGAAGTGATAAAGGTATGGATTGATGGATTTAAGACAACTCCTGCAGGAAGGGTAGCTTTTAGTGGCCTGTCCAAATGGGAAAACTGTCATTTTTTCCACTGAACTGCCTACACCTTAATTATGTATATATAACAAAACCAAGAAACTCTCAGAAGCTACTATGAGTTCTTAACAGCAAGCAAAATTAATGTCATTATCTAGAAGATATGCCATAACAATTAGGTACTGTGTCAACCACTGCACGAATTTGCTGCAGGTTTAAGGAGGTAACCTAAACCCCTAACCAATAAGTTAAATAGTTGCCATTATTAAAACACTACAATTGTCTATCATTCCTTGCTAAAGGAACTGGAAATGAAAAATACAATTGGTCATACTCTATTTGAAGTAATGTAGAAAAGATTTTAAAATCCTGAGTTCTGGAGTATTTAGGTAAGCAGAACCTGATTTTGAAATATTTTTCTTATATTTAAGGATTAATATTAATTGGCAAAAGGTTATTGTTGAATTGAAACAAATATTAATCTGAAAGTACCTAGGACATAAAGATGAGGAAAGAGGAATAATAATTATGTTCACAAATTCACTCTAATCTCCAGCAACCTATGATTTTTCTCTTTCAAATAGCATGAAAGAGCAGCACAAAATTCACAGCTTTGATCTTTTTCTGCTCAACAGAAGAAGTACCGTCAGCATCCATATGCTTTGAAGTTTACCAGTATTAAAGACACTCCTGAGATGATCCAGGCTAGAATTAGTTATAACCAGGCTGTGGATGTAAGTTATAATGTATATACATTATGATTATAAGAGTGGTATCCTCTTTGAACGACCTGATTGAAGCACTGGCTTTCTCTCTCTTTCTTTCTCTGAGATTATCCTTTGGAACCATGAAACTTCTGTATTCTGGTGTGGTGCATCCCACAAAGAGCATGTTTCTAACTTAGATTGGGAAGAGATCCCCCAGAAGTGAATGGGATTTTCATACAGAAAGCACTTTCTGTCCCACTTATCTTTAGAAGTAAAATTTAGGAGTAAGACTGACCTTTGACCTTTAAAGAATTTTGGCCTTCTGATATTGATTAAGGAAGAACATGTCTGGGGTTCTTTCCCCTTTTCAGACAGATCTTTCAAATTTCAGTTTCTGTGTATTCTTTGGAAACAAAACGTAAGGCAGCATGACAAGGAAGGAAAAATAAATTATTTCAAGCTGTCATCCTGCTGAGAGAGAAATCCAGGAGGGGAAACCTTAAAGGGAAGGATTGAGGCTGTTTGGTGTTTAAACATGTTTATTTTTAATAGAAGAGCGATTTAAAAATATTGTAGACTTAACTGGGATAATACAGAAGTGAATAATAAGCAAAAGTCACTCAAAAAAGACAAGTTTCAAACATGAGAGGATGTTTTATTTTGAAAATAGATATTTTTAAAGTGAAGGAGAAGATGAAAGACTTTGTGTAAAACACATGCTATTGTAATACTTTTGGTGTCTCTGCCTTTGGTTTAATTAATAAGATCCAAAAGGCTTACATCTCAGGCAGGATAAATATAAGTAATTTTGTTTCACTGAGCCACAGTCAAAATCAGTCTGGTGTTCTACTTCTTCACACATGGAGCTCTCATTAATTTTCCTCTTAGAGAGCTGCAATACAAGTGGGGCCAGCTGCTAAAAAAGTGTCAGACAGGTGAAATGGAGGAGTCCATTCTAATCTAGAGGGTCTCAAACTCTCCTGGAGAAATAATAGCCTGCAAAAGGCAAGTCAGTTGCTGCAGACATGGGTCAGATCTAAGGCCAAGGAAAGAAAAGTGTCTGTCTGTACCCATCTGAAAGTTGTGGCGTCAATGAAAGAAGAAAACTAGGCTAGTAAGGAAAAGTAATATGAGAAGGAGAAATCTGCATAGCCATTGTAGGGGAAGTTCCAGTTCCAGTTAATTGCATGGAACTCCTCTTACCTGTCTGCAGACATCTGAAAGTTATTTGGTCCTGGGCCAGCTCTGTGCTCTTCCTCCAAGGGTTGATGTGAGTGGCACACACAGACACCTCTTCTGTGATGGGATAAATCACACTCTGAGGTGTTGCAATCTCTTCCCATTGACTATTGAGCACCCTTTGCAACTGACTCTGGAGATAAATTTGGAGTAATTGCACAAATAATTACCATCCAATTTATCTGCTAAAATTGAACACCTTTGGAGAGGTGTTTGGGAGTCTTCAACTCCCTGTATTTCTGTGGAATTTCAAAGTGTTAGTGGGCCACTCATTGCTGCATACCCTTAATAACTACTGTTTATTTATCTTCTTCCCAACCACATATGTTAGAAGTTTTATCAAATTAATATTAAGATATCTAAATTTTCATATACATTGATTTACACACTCAAAACTTCAAGGAGCTCCTCTCTAGCATACTCTAGCTGATAAGTGTATCAGATCCCAAAGGCTTTTGAATCCATTTTGACTGATACAATTACCTGTATTTATTAAGCCTCTGTAGTGTTTGCTTTCCTTAAACTTAATTGTTAATGTTTTTGTTTGAACTAATGATTGAACATGTAGAGAGTACTTGCTACTGAAATTCATCTCTGTTTGCAGAGGCTGTACAAGGAGCATGGAGAGAGTATAAAGCATCAGTACACACCAACAACAGATCTTCCTGAAATCCTGCAGGCCAAATTAAATGCTATGAATATCAGTGAGGTATAAACCTGACTTTTAATATTTTAAAGGAAAGTGGAAATGTTGATAGTGCTTCACTGTTTCTCCTAAATAGGAAATCATACTAGATTTCTTTCATTTCCCCCATATATGATCATTCTATGGTATGTTCTAAATACTTCTGAAGTAATGTGAGAAATCAAACTTCTTATTCAACTTCACCTACATTAGAAAGATTAAGAATGATCAAATAGATAGTATTTGCTAATGGACATTTGTCTTGCAATAATTCCTGTTGTGCTTCGATGGTTTCATTTGTGTTTGCCCTCTGCATTAGAATAGAATGAAACTCATCTGGTAACAATTCTAGGGTCTCAATAATGCTGCAATGTCAACCCTCTGAACAGCAACTCTTCTTTATTTCTGTTCTGTATTTCCTAGACTCGTTACAAGGAGTCCTGGAGAAGGATGAGAGATGGTGGCTATCAGCTGAAACTGGATGCCATCCCCTTCCAGGCAGCAAAGGCTTCGGGTGAAATCATAAGTGATGTACGTGAACCTGCTGCTGATGCTGTCCAGTAGGACATGCCAGTCAATCCAGACTGCATCTGCCCTGCTGAGTGACTTTTCATGGGAACAGCATGTCCAGCCAGCTCTGCATCTGGGAGACGTCTCCTCAGACTAGTTAGCGTTGCTTTCGGAAGTGCAGCCTCCAAAATGCTTTGCTCTTGTTAAATAAGCAAAGGCAGGTTTGTGAAAGCAAAGCTGAACAGTTTACCTGCTGCAGAGACTGCACAGTCACAGGGATTGCAGTTGGGTGAGGTCCTCCTAGAGCCCACTAAAGCTTCATTCAGATTTACTATTGTACTGAATATTGTCAGAATTGGCTATCTTATGAAAGCCCTTTTATTCAGATATTAACAGCTGGACTAATACTTCTCTTTACTCCTACCCACATTTCTCTTCCTGCTTCCTTTTTAGCACAAATATAAGGAGGCCTTTCAGAAAATGAAAGGGCAGATGGCTGGCTCATGTGGCCTGGATGGTGACATTCATATTGCTCATTCAGTCCGTGCAACATCTCTGCAGAGTGATGTAAGTACAAGGAAGAGGATAGGGGCATTCTTGAATTGGTTTCCTAACTGAGAATAGTTCCTCAAGGAAGATGCACGTAGCTGTGGACTAGCTGTGGAATAGCCTACTTATTTTAAACTTAGGCTTTCTGTCCCACTTTCCAGATATATTAATATAATTGTGATATTCTTGCCATTCTTCTACGTTATTTAGAGTAACATTAATTTGACAGTAAAAGAAGCCTCTGTTCCAGCTTCACACTCCTCTGCTTCGTACCCCCACTGCCTATCACAGAATATTTTACTCTGTGAAAGCATTACTCAGAAGCAGGTCTAAATGAGAATTATCACTGGTCTTTGTACAGAAGTAAATGAAATTAGTAATTCAGTGTTGATTTTCAATTTATTGTTTTTCTGGAAGACCAAAGGATGAATGAGTTTATGGAATTTCAAGCTGGACTTTTTTGGTTGGGGAACGATTCCCACTTGGTCTTGACATGTGCTAAGAATGACATCATTTGTTGTTTGCTTATAAGAATTGTAACTCTTCACTGCATTTTGAAGACTGGCTTGATCCAGAAAGCAGTGAAATATATGGGAGTGTGTTCATGGTTCTCAGAAGTGCTTGGTCTTGTACTGATGGCAGGCTTAGACGAACAGCTAGTAGAAAGTGTTTGAAGAATTCATCCATCTGTCAGGTTACTCTAAGTCATTTGATGACTCCAATAACTCTGGATATTCATTATCCTGGTGAACAGCCTGAACATCTCAAATTTGCATAATCTGATTGGGAAATGTCATGTGAAAAAAGTTTTTTGAAGATTTCTGCACCTTTCTTCTCTTGGACAGAGACAAGAAGTAAAAAAAAAAACCAACCCAGCACTAAACATTAGTCTAGAATTATGAAACTAAACTGGCCAAATCAACAAATAACCTGCTTGCATGTTTTACTTGGGCAGGAGCTGCCTCTTCTTGTGGTACTTTAAAAAAATGCAGTAAATTAGGACTTCTCTTGCCAGTTTGCTTAATTTTATAGATTCAATGTATCAAGTTTTAACAAATAAATAATCTCAGTTTATTATAATATAGATGGCTACTTTTTGATGAAGTATAGGCTGCCACATATTCTAATTATAATTATTGATCTTTCACAGTATGGTTAAACAAGTTAGGGAGCTTGTTTTAAAAAGAATAATTTATACTGCAAAATGGAAGAAATACGAGGAACGTCTCTCCTGATCAAAACCTGAATTTTAATTACTTTGCCGTGATATCTATGTGATCTCTTTCTCGCTTGATAGGTGAAATACAAGCAAGGTTTTGAGGGCACGAAGTCTCAGTTCCACCTGCCTCTGGATATGATGCCCCTGGTGCACGCCAGGAGGGCGCAGTCGCTGGTCAGCGAGCAGGAGTACAGGCAGCTGCTCCACCACTACACGGCTCTGGCCGACGACCTGAGGCTGCGCTGCGCCCAGAACGCCCACAGACTGCAGAGTGAGGTGACTGCAGCGTGTCACTGCCGTGCTTCCTGCTGGTTCTGGGGCAAAGCAGCTCTGCTCCAGCTCGTGACAGCTGGCAGCAAGTGTTTGGGCAGAGCTGAGGGATAAACAATGGCTGTTCCCCTTCGATTACATGGAGGAATGAGGCGTTCGTCTCACTGCGCAGCGGAACAATGTGTAGTAGAGATACTACTAGAGTATCTAGTGGAAACTGGAGAATAAAGTCTAGTAGAAACTAGAGAAACTAGAGATAAAGTAGTAGAAAGAATAAAGAAAGAATAGTTGAATAGAATAGTAGAAAGAATAAAGTCTAGTAGAAACTAGAGATAAAGTAGTCTTTGACGACTGGGTAGAGAAGGGTTTGCAAGTGAGGATGATTGGACAGTTGGTAAAAATAACCTTTTTAAGGTCTTTCTAACAATGCAAACCCTTTACCAACTGGTGTTTACAACTTGATTTGGATCTGGGTGAAATTTCATGTGTACTTTCACAAGAAAGATTGAATTTGTAGGATACTTATAAGCTCTGGCCCAAGACACATCCATTGAAATTCTAAGGATGAGCTTAACTCCCTACATAGTCTTGAGTAAAATTAACTTAATAATGCCTTACAAATCTGTAGGCAGAGCCTTGAACAAAGGGCTTTTCATAGATCACATTGCCCCTTCAGTCCTCAGGAGGGGCTGTATCTTAAAAACCTACCTGGCCACAAAATGCTACTATATATCACCTTAACATATCAGCAAACAGACTTAGAGATGACAGGATGTGTCCAAACAAGTGTAATCCTAATTTGGATTACACATAATCAGAGATTCTGAGGCAGGTTTCCATCCATCCTACTCCTCATCCATCTCATTATGAAATGAAATAATATTGTTATAATGTATTTATCAGGAACCGATTGGTAACTTATGAAATATTAATATTTACAGGAAGTCAGTGCTAGGTTTGGTGGTCTGGAAAATATTTTAATGATGTGTATGCAGTGGTTCAGTGCTATTTTTCCTTAGTGTTCCTTGCTTATATTATGACCATTCAGAACTGTTAGAAATCAAGGTTCGTTTGTCTGCAATTTCTCTTACTTAAAAGAGAAAGAAAAACCCCATATTTTCCTATGTTTTTATAAACTGGTCTCATTTTATGTAAATTTATAAATCAATAATATCTACCTGTGATTTATGTATTATATATGAAGAAAATTCATGTACCTGAAAAAAGTTTTTTCAAGGTTAGAAATGGAAGACAGAAGTTCAAGTAGCATTTGGTGTTCATGAGGCTCAGTAGTCCTCAGAATCCTGCATCTGTGCTGTAGATCTGCCAGGGCTGTATTCACACAGACACATTCATAAACACAAGATCTTAGGGCAATGTGTACAAACTCTCTGTGGTAGATACTAATTTTAATGGAGTTATTGCATATTTTGGGGTGAATAAATATAGGGCATCTCAAATGCAAACTCGTAATTACTTCTGCTTGGTTTTCCTTAGAATTTATATCGCTCCGACATGAACTTTATGCGAGGCGTTGGATGTATTACCCCAGGGGCCCTGGAGATTGAAGGGAAGAAGAAAGCTTCTGAACTCATCAGCGAGGTAACAAAAGAGGGGTTTGATTTCTCCACTACGAACAAGAGTGTGCCAGATGTCTTTCTATTAGATTGGGCTGGCAAAGTGACTCAGTGGATAATGCCAGACTCCCTCCCCTTGCGTTTGATCATTCCACTCGTGTCCTAACTGCAGATGGGTGAACCTGATGGAGTTTTAGGCTTTGCAAACTTTGCTAACTTATTTTGCAAGTCTTTTCTCCTGTGTTTCAGACCCAGGAGGTATTTATTTTATGTTATTTATTTAGGAATTTAAACGGGCTTTTTCAACTAAAAGTAAAGCTGTGCCTATCTGTAATAAATACCTTGTATTATTTCTCCAAAATTAGAATGAGCTTTGCAGTGCCCAGAATATTACAGAGTCCTCATCTCTACACCTGTTTTACAGTCGGTCTTCTTTTTCACCTGCTGCTTTTGTGTGTTGTCGTTTTTCTTCCTCTGTAACTGGACTTTTATTTCATCTGTCATATTCTCTTCGTACAGTTTCTTATAGTTTTAAATCCTGCATTTTTGCCTATATTCACATAGATGTGAAATGAAGAAAAGTAGGAATTGTGTTCTAAGGAACAAGTTCCTGCTTGCAGTGATCTTGTAGTCGTTTAGTTCACAATTCTGGCATCAGACCACAGGCCAGGTGAAACCTTTTCACAAAAAATCCAGTAAGTTTGTGCAGCTTCTTCTCTCTCTGGACTGGATTGCCTTTGCTTTAATTCCACTACCCTGGGTTAATGACACCAAGGGATGAAATAATCTCATTACTGTTTTCAGCATATTCAGCACGGCAGCACTTTTCTTTCATGTCTTTTTCCTTATTTACTTTTCATGTTCCCTGTGAAATTTGAATGCACCTAACTCAGAATAGCAAAAGGTAAATTAGTCTAAGGATCAATAGACAAACTAGAGTTTTAAGCACAAGAAGCAGTGAAATTCCACTAGAATTGGAAAAAATCCCTTATCTGACAAGGCAATTTACTTATTCTGCTCATTTTTCTTTGTGTGTGAACTCAGAGTAAATATCGTCAGCAGCCACATTCCTTCAAGTACACATCGGTGACAGACTCTCCTGGCCTCCTTCATGCAAAATTCAGCAATATGATTGCTAATGAGGTAGGCTCTCCTAACGTGAATCAGAAAATATGCTTTTCAAAATGCAGCAAGCTGGGGATGGAGAACTGGGTAAGAGACAACCCTGTTCTGAAAGCAAAATGCATCAAAAAAAGGTGAAAGCATCACTGGTTTGTGCTTTTTCACAGTTAGATCACTTTTTTTTTCCCCAAGTATTTAATACCGTTTTCAATTCAATCTCTTTCAAAAAGCTCACATAGTATCCAAACAACAGAGTTCCATTATCAAGTTTTTTGTATGAAATGGAGACTCAAAAATCAGGACTGTGGGGTGTTCTAGAGGGAACTCATTTGCATAGTATGATCCATCTTTGAGGGCTTCTCAAAGAGCCTTTTCTTTTTTAGAGAAGAATCACTGGTCTAAATTCAGAAAAAAACCCCAAAACCTATAGAAAAATTATCAAAATCATATATAATAACTTGAAGAAAAAAATTCAAACTAGAAAATATGCCCAGTCTACCAGAAATATTTGCCTTTTTTATTTCACACACATTCATGTTGCCCTTGACATTCTTAGGTCTACTTTTGCCTTGCTGGGAATATAACAATGCCAGGCTGAGAATGTAGTGGTTTGGCATCATCATATATTTATAAAAATTAGTGTAAATATCCTTTATGCCCAGCAAAAGCCCCACATCTTTATGCTCAGAAAAAAACTTCACAGTTTCAATGATATCCTCAGCTATTTTCAATGATGGTTGACTACAGTTGTCACAGTCATTAACAACTTAAGTACTGCTGTTGTATTATTGAAACAAGACAGAAAATTAATTTCAGTTGTCTCTTTCATCTCTTTGCTAGCGCCTGTATAAAGCAGCAGGAGAGGACAGTCAGCATCACTACACACCAACACTGGGTCTGCCAGAGTTTACACGGGCAAGAATAAATGCAGCCAACCTCAGTGATGTAAGAATTTGTTCTGTATTTCTTACAACTTATTTCAGATGCAGGATGAATTGTGCAGTGGCAAGGAAGATGAATAAGTATAGGAAATTTGAGGTCTATTCTATTTATGCTTTCCTTGATTTGATTATAATCAAATTAAATCTTCATTAGCATGTATACAGTTGTGAGTAAATTAAATCTACATAAAGAACGAGACATGTTTTGTCTGAGTTAGTAGGATTTCCCAAAGATAATTTAAAAAAAATTCCTTTGATTATAAAGAATGAGACTGTAACACAGAATAACAAATGAAAGATGGTTCCTTTGTTTGTTCCTTTGTGCATTTAAAAGTAAAGCAGCAGTCTACATGTGCCTTTCCTACTTTAGGCAAAATACAGAGAATCTTGGCATAATCTACGTGCTCAAGGCTACAAGCTGACAATGGAAGCACTCCCCTTCCAGACTGCCAGGGCCTCCAGAGAAATTGCCAGTGATGTGAGTTGAATGATTCAACCTCCCTTCTTGCCTAATTTCTGTTAACTTCATGTAAAACAATGTCTAAAGCAGATTTTACTGAATTAAAGCAACTCCATAATCATGTGAGACAAGTGTGAGACAGAATATATTACTTATGAATGAGATTCTTTGTGTGAATTAGGAAAAAAAAGATGAGGAAGAATTGCTGCTAATCGGGAACCAAGCCAGGTTAAACATCTTCCAGTGGGAAATAGCAAATGAATTAAAGTATTTGCAAACAGAAAGAAAAGGGATTCTGCCCTTTTTCAGGCAGTTGGCTCCTCATATCATGAAGTGCTCACTAACTCTGTGCATTCTGTTTTGAGCTGACTTTTGGAACTGTTTAGTATTTCCAAATTTAAATGAAGTCAGAAAAAGCTGAGGGTTCTTTGAATCTCCAAAAATCAGGAGTTCCCTGTCTGGTTAAGAAGTAAAAATCAGTGCAAATTCCTGTAAATATGTATCCCCTTAACTTCTAAAATAGAAGATACAAGTAATCTTATTCTTATAAATATCCTATAATTTAGATTGTTGTATGCAAAACACTCAGACATGGTGATACCCATTTCTCAGAAAGCCTAAGTTCATCCCTTCTTCACAAGATATTTAATAAATTCTAGGAAGATGGAAAAAGTTTTCATTTATGTGGTACTTAGTTGCATACTTTATCTCTTACGTGATAAAATATGAATATATTTCACACCTGTTTCTTTAATGAAGCAACCATTTCTAGTTGTAATTTATAATATGTACTTAACCATATTTTGCAGAGTGCTTTTGGTTACAGCTTCAGATCTGCTCTAGAGGGTACAAGTCTGTAATAGAATTACATCCACTTACAACAGATCTGAATTTGGCCCTTCATCTTGGAAGCACTTTATAAACATTAGATGCTGTAATTTAATCCCCACAACTCTCTTGTGTGGTAGATAAGTGTTATTATCCCATTTCAACTACATTATGAACTCTTCAGGGCCCAGGCCTTCCCTTTAAAGTTCTAAGCACCCTGTTGATGCTGTATAAATAAGCATTATCATCATCATCACTATTTCACAGAGAGGATAAATGCAAGATCACAGGGAGAGTCATAGTCCCAGCTAAGATGAGAATGAGGGGTTGCTGGTTCTTATTCTTTCCAGGAAAACTGAATTTACTCTTTAAAATAGCTGGGTGGCATTTGCAAATCTGAAGGCTACAGAGTGCATGGTGTTTTGCTTTTGTATAGATTTCTTTTTCTTCTGTCTTTTGTTTGTTTCTCTCATATTCTCATTCTCTATTCTGATGGGAATAGAATTCTTAGAGAGATAATAAAAGTACATGATTTGAGGTTAAACATGATCAATGTTTTGGGCATATTCAGAAAATGCAATGAGATGCACTTAACTTTAATGTTGCAGCTCCTGTGGTATTTAAATTTGAGAGCAATGAGATATTCAAACAATTTCTTTCTACTGCTACATACTTTGACTGGTATTACAGAAAACATAGATGTTTTAGTAATTTATCTTAAGTTATTTATGTTGAATAGCTGGTCTAAGTTTGGCACATTTTCTCTTTTCCCCTTTTTCTAAATTTTTAGTACCAATATAAACACAATTTTGTGATGGAGAGAGGAAAATGCATTGGTGCCAGAAGTGTTCTGGATGACGCCAGGTTGCTGCACTGCTTGCACGCCGCCAAATTACAGAGTGAACAAGAGTATAAGAAGGGATCCCAAGATGTGTGGTCCCAGTTTCATCTGCCCATGGACATGGTCAATCTAGTCCATGCCAGGAAAGCCCAAGCCTTAGCAAGTGATCAAGACTACAGAAAGAGACTCCATGAATTTACGGCACTTCCCGAAGACATGAAGATGAAGTGGGCCAAAAGAGCCCACATGCTGCAGAGTGAGGTAAAATCTTTCTTTTGGACACTACCAGCCTCAGTAGTAGGATGTACCAGCAGCTCAGGCTGCTCCTGATCCTGCCTAGAGAGGGACAAGATAGGATGAGGGACTGGATAGGATGTGAGGGAGAGCCTCACCACTTGGCTCTCACCTTTAGAACCCCAAATCAGGAATCCAAACAAATGGTGATGATGGTTTTGCCTGATACCCTCACTGCCTAGTAGAGTAATGTATGGCACACATGAGTTAGTTGATTGTCATGTCCTTTGTACATATAGGGGAGAACAAAAATGAAGGTTGGATGATTGGATTAAAGTCACACAGTGAGCCACCATGACTCTGAAGTGAAGTCAGGATTGTTGGGATTGTGGGCACTTTGCCGACTTTCGCTTTTTATTGGGTCTGCCTGATTTTCTTTAATAGATTAGGAGCTAAAAGCAAGCCTTTAATGTAAGTAAAGAAAGAGTAATGTGTCCTCCTAGAAATGGGGTTAACGAGGAACCATGAACCAGATAAAATAATTAGTATTCCTGACTTGTACTCACCTCATAAAATTATTTCAAAAGAGATTCTTTTACGCCCAGTACAAACAGGTTATTACTTACTGCTTTGAGTCATACTAATTCACTCGTGGGGCCTTCTCTTGTAACTTGCATATGATACATTATTTAATTCCTGGTGGAACGAACAAATGCAAACAGTTTGGCTTTACGATCTGATATGTGCATGGCAAATGAAATACCTCCAAATGTGAATATGAACCAGGGAGTTTTTTAAAAAACCTTAATAGCTGTGGATACAAAACTGATAGTTAACAATTTTCATTTTCAACAGCATCGCTATAAATCAGACCTGAACTTCATGAAAGGAGTTGGTTGGATGGCTCTGAGATCTCCGCAGATAGAAAGTGTAAAGAAGGCTGGAGAGCTCATCAGTGAGGTAACTGATAAATCTTTCATGGGATAGCAAGTCTGTAGGAATTGTTTACCATCAAGGCTCCTCGTTACATGACACTTACGAATGTAGCTTATCATTTCCTTTTGATGTGGGAGCCTGTTTATACAAGGTGTAAGTTACCAAGAAGCAGTATGGAAGACGCAAGTCCACTGTGTGACACCTGCTGAATATTTTCCATTCCAAATGAAACACAAGAGTATAGGCAAAACATGTAGGAATAAATAAATGCAGGAAACTCCATTATGAAATTCTAAGCAGGTGGTTATGGAAGTTGTGTAGAAAGATACAGCACTGACAACCACAATGAAGGGGCATTTGCCTGCTCAGTATCATGCATTAATGGAGAAAAATTATGAGCTGTCAAAAGCGTAGTGTTCAAAAGCTTTTTGCATGTCAATTTTAGTGGGAAGTCTTTTGTGCACACACTCACATAGACACACTCACAAAAAAGTCCTGTGCCTGATACAAAGGCATCCCCAGTCCCTAGCTGAAAGAGCAACTGACACTAAAGCAGAACAGCAGCCTCAGGAAAGTGTCTTTTATGTTTTACCCCAGTTAACACACTCCTGGAATTGTCATATATCATTAACAGAAACATCTCCTGGTTTTTTTTCCTTTGTTTGTTTTTGTTGCCTCCTGCCCCTCTCAGATAAAGTACCGTCAGAAGCCAGAAAGTCTGAAGTTCACTGCTGTGGCTGACTCTCCGAGTTTGATTCATGCCAAAAACAGCTACCTCCAGTGCAATGACGTAGGTTTCATTCTAATGTATAAGTGACCTTAATTTTGCTGTACCATAATGGATGAAAGAATTGCTCTTGACATTGCTTCCAGTATGACCTGCATTCAATGACTTTTGGCCCCACAGAGGCTGTACAAGGCTGGAGGTTCTGAAGACAGGCACAGGTACACCCTGCCTCCCGATCATCCGGATTTCATCCGAGCCCGCCAAAATGCACTCTACATCAGTGATGTAAGTAAACCTTCTCCTCTGGGGGGCTGGCTTGGTAAACTTATCTGGAAATAAAAACCTTCATGTATGTAGAAGCCAAGTTCTCTGAGCCTGACCAGAACTAAAATAAGCCAGAGGCAGTGAACAGCCAACATGTTCCTAGGTTTGGGCTGGGGGAGTTGGGTAAAGTCTGCTAATTTTTCTTTTGAGCATTCATTTAATTTTCTAGGGCAGTAAGCTATTATTAAGGATTTCAAACCTTCATTATAGATATGATTAGTTACAAATTAAAATCTTTTCTGTTTTGTTTGAGTGAGGGAGGAGGGAGAATCCTCTTTCCTAGACTATGTATTCTACCTTTCTGAAGCTGCAACACTGTGTTGAAATGATCCCTTAGGCATAGTTGTCATCAATCTGAATGTAACTGAATCAGTGAGGGGAATTAGTTTAAAAAGAATTTGTTTCCACATTATCTCATACAGAGGAACTCAGTCTATTCCTAATGTCCTGTTCCCTGACTAAATAGCTGTTGTCTTTACCTGTAGGGTCAGAATGACTTTAGTTTGTTAGGAGCTTTGAGATAGGTGAAAGAAACAAGTAGAAATTACATTTTGAAGCAATAGAGGAAAATGTAAAAAGTCAAATAATATGTGCAAGGATTGCACACAAAGGAAAGGTCATCCCTGTTAGCAGGGTGTACAGTGATGCTTATATTGCTTCTGCCCTGGCTGTCTTGCAGGATTTCTGGCATCTAAATTTACTTTTAAATTTATTACCACCTAGCAGTACAGCCACCAGTGAAACAGAAGATTGTCCTAAAATGTGGAGTGGATTTTGTGCTCCTTTTCCTATGGTCACAAACCCCAGGAGGGGTGAATCAAAGACTTACAGAAAGCAAATGAATAAAATCAGAAGGGGACAGCTGAAAGTGTCAGCTAAGATACCATGGCTGGGTAGTAGGACCTGCAGACTGGAAGCTATTTTAAGAAAGCTACTAATGGAAGAAGAACCAAATCTAGAGCAACTTCTCTTCAGGATGTAAATGTGATTCACAGCCTCAAAGTCACATTAGAACCGGCTGTTATTCCACATGAGTTAATGAAGCCACATGTGGCTGAGGATAGAGATGAGGATCATTTGAAAAGCTTGAAATAACTGGTATTGAAATTAGGATGCCAGGAAACCCAAGACACTGTGAGTGGATGCATCAAAAGAGAGAATAAGGGCAATATCAATGCAATATTGATGTGACTGATGCATCACAGTTTCTAATAGAAATTAAATCACATCAAAAACAACCACATTCAAGTACAAAAGGAAACCCTGGTGGCACTTTTCAGATGAGGCATTTTATCATTATGGTGAATAGAAAAGAAGTTGAAGTGCTATAGAACTGGATCAAAACCTTGGAGATAGTACTGATGACTCTTGATACAAATAAGCCCAGTAGGATAAAACATTTATTATTGCAGTTATGGGACTGCATTTAAGAAACTGCAGGGGGAAATGACTTTTTTGTTCTTTTCTTTTCAACACAGAAATTGTATAAAACATCTTGGGAACAGACAAGGGCATCTGGCTATGATTTTAGGATTGACGCCATCCCATTCCAGACAGCAAAGGCTTCAAGAGAGATTGCTAGTGATGTAAGAATTGTTCTGTTTCAAACACTTCCCAACCCTCTTCCCAAGCCACCCCATCCTGCAAAAATGGGCGAAGTCTGACATGAATGAACATTATTCTGGTATGGAAAATTGGTGATCCAATGAAACAAAGTGCTGGTTAAGTGCAAAGATTTCCAACTAAAGTCTACCATTAATAATGTCCAATACCAGGCTGTTCTTATGTGCCAAGAGCTTTTCTTGGGAAGAAGACATATTATGATTTAATCAAATAATATAGATACTAGGCTATGAATAGTTAAAGCATGGTCTAGGATTAAGTGGGTTATCTTTGAACACAGAAGACCACAGCTGGCAAGAAAGCTAAAGATGGAGGAGCTTCATTGGTTGAGCTCTGTATTGTGTGTACCCAAGAGTGCAACAGTAGGAGGATCTCTGATTACTTTTGAGAGATGAGCATTTTGGGCCCCCTAAGTCTTTCCACTCCTTTAAAAATGAGCACAAAAGTAATTCTTCTAAAGTGTCTTGTTAGATTAGGAGATGTGGTTTGATATCAAACAAACCCTCAGTCTTTGTGCACTACAGGAAACATGATTGATAGGCAGAGGAGGATAAGTTATTTCATAATAGAATTTGAAGGTAATTTGAATGTGAAAATGAGATTTTCCTCTGTACTTCCTGCAGTACAAATACAGAGAAGCCTTCCTGAGAGACAGAGGCCAGCAGATTGGATTCCTCAGTGCAAATGATGATCCCAAAATCAGACATGTCCTCAGAGTGGGGAAACTCCAGAGTGACCTCCAGTACAGGAGTGATTGTGCCCTAAACATGGCACAGTTCCAGAGTCACCTCAACCAGCCAGGATTCCTCCATGCCAAGAGAAGCCAGCAGCTTGCAAGCAATGTTAACTACAGGCAGCCCTTGCACCAATACACTTGTGACCCCGAGCAGCTAAATGTGAAACACGCAAAGCAGGCCTACAAGCTGCAGAGTGATGTAAGTGTGGCTGAGTGACATGGTACTTCCCTGGGCTGGGGGCTGTCTGTGCAATCTCCTTTGCTAACCTTACCTGCCAACAAGATCACCTTGAAAGAACCACAGTCTGCTTGCTAAAAATGAATAATTTGTTTATTATTGACCCTGCTGCTCCTTTATATGCTCTGTCTTGAATACCCAGGGCATGTGATTTGGTTAGAGCTCAACAAAATAATACATCCTGGTGCATGTTTATTCTCTCAGATAAAATACAAGTCTGACTTGAACTGGCTCAGAGGCATTGGCTGGACTCCCCCAGGCTCCCACAAAGTTGAAATGGCAAGAAGAGCTGCTGAGCTGGCATACCTTCGGGAAATGGGATTGCTGCAGCCTTCTGCTCAGTACAGACCTGGAGCTGTAAGTAGAGCAAACCATCTTGTCACAAATCCCCACAGCTCTGCTCCTTACCTGCACACATCCTGTCCAACACTTTTGAATGCTCCCTGGAGTCTACAGCTCTCCCTATTAACTGAACAGGGTATGTGCACTTCTCTCATGAAGCTTTGTGCCTTAGTGCACATCTTAATTTGAAGGAACCGTTGAAGGGAGTTCAGCAGTGTCGTGTCAGGATGTGTTTTCCCCAACTTGTGGATGATGTCAGATCTCCAAGTGTCCTAGTACCACTGAGGAAAGCAGAAGCAGAGGTAGAAGGGACTCCCCATGCGACTCCCATTCTCTTTTCCTAACTTCATCAGGAACCACATGTTGCCATGTAATTCAGTGTTGCCATGTAATCTCCAGTGGCAGCCGTATTGACAGGCTGAGTGTAGGCTCCTGACAGATAATATGTGCTGTGGGAGGCTTTGTGCAAAGAGGCAATGCTCCAGCCTCCCCTGCCTCTGTCCAGCCCAAGGTTAAAGATATTACAAGCAGGAATCTTCCAGGCTTTCCTTCTGTCACAGGGATGACTCCCAGTCTGCAGTGTCCCAGTACAAGAGAGCAGAAATCCATACAGGAATCTCATAGCCCTTACAGTTAGGAACCATTCAGCTACAAGAAAAGAGAAGCACTGCACTTCAAATATTTTGATCATTTAATTATTAACTTTGGTAAGAAATCCAGACCAAGAGAAACAGTACATACCCATGATTTACATTCCCATCTGAAAAGCTACTCAGGAAATAAGTGAAAACTATGGTTGAGTAATGGAGGCAGTGGGAGCCACTGTTACTGAGAGTAGTAGCAGTATCTTCATAAGTCAAAGGTAAGATAATGATGGTCCCAGGGAAATCTGCAGGTGTGCAGTCCATGTGGAACTCAGGTGTTTGCTGGTTTGCTTCTTATTTCAAAACAGAAACCAGGACTTGAGCACATTTTGTCCTTTGGTATGTGAGGTATCTAACTTACAGGAACAGGTCCATTTTTTGCACTTCTCCACAGCAGAAATCCGCTCTCTGCAGAACAGTGATTTAGATTTTCCTCTATTTTTTGCCAGTTGTGTAATTTTTAATCTGAAAATACTGTCATAGAATAATAGTTTAAGCCCTCCCCTATCTACTGGCAGGTTTCACAATTTTTTGGATTGTGATTTTACAGGACCAGTTGGGGACAGAAGGATCTCAGCAAGCTGGAGTCAATCCTGATGCTTCAGAAATTCTGCAAGTCAAGAGAAGGCAAATGCAGCTTTATCAGAAGTAAACAGAAACATGACATAACATAAATAGATTTTCATCTTGTCCTGCAAATCGTGTAGCTTTTTCAGGTTTATGTGAAACACAATAGATGGCATTTAAGAATTTTTTTTAAGAGGTAACCAAAACATTGCAATTTATAACTGATCTTTTTAATTTTGTGTGGATACTTTGTGATTTCTCACTGAATGTATTACAGATTCTGCTATTTATTTAAAGCTGTAAATGAAATTAGTACTAGATGACTGGCAGGCTCAGCTTTGTATCATGGATGGTAGAATATTAAATAATTTATAATGAATAAATCAGGTGACTCTTATTCCATGTTTGTAATTTTTGGAGATTTTTATGTTCCTGGAATATTGACATCGTTGACCTAAGGGAGTAAAAAAGCACAATTCAGGTGGTTTAAGAGATGAACGAGTCAAAGGCCAGTGGGAGAAAAGTTCTCACTGACTTGCCAAAGGCAGGTTTTCTAGCAGGCTCAGGGAATCTGTTCTAGACTATCAGGATGTATTCAGGTCACAGTCAGTTCTTCAGTTTTTTTCCAAATCTTCCCAAGTAAAAAATCAGAATTACTCTTTGCAGTACTAAAAACTCAGAATTACTCTTTGCAGCTATTGACAGATTAGGTAGCTGCTTAGAGAAGGTTGTAAACCCTGGAATTCAAGTGAGAATGACATCACTATTTTAAGAAATTGACTCTTCATAAACAAGTCTGTTCTTTATATCCTCATTTAATACCAATCCCTGTTTTTTCAAATTTCTGTGCAGAATCATTGGGCAAAAGTTACACAATCTGACAGGTACATCTTATGAGAACTCTCAAATTATCCAATGACTTTAGACAGATTTTTTAGTAGCATTTAGTACTACTAGCTCTCACTGGTTAAGGACATAAAAATCATTGTAGATCTGGAGCATAGCATGTCATTATTCTCTAGTCAGGAATAAAGTGGGTGATTCTAGTACTGAAAGTTCGTTTGGTTTATCAATATGAAATGCATCACTAATAAAATTTGTAGTTATTTACTCACAAAATGCTTTTAAAAATAATTATCCTGACTGATCCTCTCTCCTCAGGAAATTCCAATGGCTGCAATTTTGCAAACTCAGCCCCATGGTGATTCTTATGTGTGTGAAAAATGGTACTGGCTTTAAGAGCACACACTGATAGCTTTGAGGTGTCAGGGTCCAATGAGTGGAGAAAAAACACACCTTAGAGAGGAGCATGAGGAGAAGAGGAAATATCTGGCAGCAGCTGAGCTGGGAGAATTTTCACAGCTTGAAAAGCAGGGCCTTTCATTGTTTGGGGAAGAAATGGAGTAGCTTTACTTTCTAATCTGTTCAGCTAAAAAATGTGGGCTTATTTCAAAGCCCACAACAGAAAAACTGTCACTGACATTCTAGCTAACACTCTTAAGGCTATTTTCAGGATGGTGATGTAGGATGCCCCATGTAGGCCATGAGAAAATATCAGCCATATATTTTGTCAAAGATGAGGCATTTAGGAAATGAATAAAACCAGTAAAACTCTCAATCTTACTTACCATTTGTCATTCCAAAGCTCTCTCCTACTGACGTGACCTTGATGAATACTGAATTACAGCGTTAATCCAACTGGCAAATTTTGTCACCTGGGTATAAACTCCTGGCTTGTTTTTTAACCCACATCCCTCTCCCCAGCTCACAAGGCCATATACGTAGTAGGAGCCATTTGCTACACAAGTCAGTGGGCCTCCAGAGTCTCCCTGAGGAAGGAAACCACACATGTTCAAAGCATGAAGCAAAATAGTAACCAAAATCAGAATGCTTCTCTCATCACAAGACTTTGAAGCTGTAATGATGGTTTTTTTCTGACAGATGTACCATCAGATGCTGCTTAGCCCCTAAGTGGACTTGCAGTTCTGTGACCAGGTCAAATGATACCAGACTTTTTGGCTGTAAGTTTTAATTTTTTTCCAGTCTGTGACATAAATCTGACAAGGTCACATGAAATTTCCCAGGCGTGAAAGTATCAGGAATTCAGAGCCTGAACTCAGAAAGATAAAGATGGGATCCCTGGCATTAATGAAAACCCAAGCTGTCTCATTCTCAAAATAGCCTGAGTTGCTTACTTGCATTTTTTTTTTGTTTTGTTTCTGATTTCTATTGCAAAATATGCTTTACAGTGGTAATTTTCACCTTAGGAAATGTTGTCCAAACTGTTTCCTACCTTTCAATGGTATAAGTATGAACTTGTTTCACATTTGTGTTAGCTGTAATAAAGAGAAACATCAATACTGACTCCTTGCAATCTTAGCTCTGATAGTGAAAATCAGATTAGAATTGGCAGTCAAGGTAGAGGCCATAACAAAAGGAAAAACAAAAGGAGCAAGTTTTCATGTTATTATGACAAACTGCCTCAGAAGTATCTTGATTCCACAGATCTGCCTGTAGGTGACACTGGCAATATTAGCTCTAAGGATGTACAGCTCAAAGGGTATTGCAGAAAGGCTGTTGAAATACACTGATGTGAGAACAGGTACATATGCAGCACATTGCCAAAGTTCTGCACAGCCTGACTCTTTACACACAAAAAAAATAGTGTTTAAATACAGAAAAAGCCACACACCTGACAAGAATCAATTCCGGGTTTCCGAAGACGTCCTGCACAAAACATGCTGTCATCCAGTTTGTCTTGATGTAAGTTGGGTTCATTGCATTTCGTCTGTGAAATCAGCCTGACATTGGCATCTAACAGCTGATTGGATGGGTCACCTATGGGATGTGCACCAAAAAAATGGAGTCACTTTCTTCTCATTCCTGTCATATTCAAAATTTGTCTTTTATTCAAAATACAAGCTTGCTGGGCAAAAAAACGGGATGGGGGAAGAGAAGGGGGGATGATGCATGTTCTAGCCTGGGAAGGAAAGAACTATATGGCTGAAATAATGTGCTTCCAATGAGCTGGAGCATGAAGTTTCACTCAGGACAGAGTTGTTGTCTAAATTAAAGTTAAGTCAGGTATTCAGAATTTGGTTCCAATCAGCTCTCTCTGTGTAATCCTGCTTTTCCAAGGTGCTGGTTTTCTGCAGCTCCCAGAGGTCCCCGTGGGACTTTGAGCTGCTCAGTGCTTCTCAGACTGGTTCTATTAGATGCTTTAACATGCAAGCTAATGAAACAGATGAAAACTGAAAATCATACAATATTTAAGGGCAATGATTAATTACAGTGAATCTAAAGACATAACTTGACATCTAAAGGCAATAGCCTTAGTTTCAAAGTACTACATCTGTAGATAATTAAAGGTGGTTTATAAGTTTGGTTCTGCTTGAGTTTCAGGAAATATTCCATTTCTGCAGTGATTTCCTGAAATGCTAATAATAGCTCTGCTCATAGAAGGAGCCATTTAGTTTGAACACGTACAGGGTACTTGATATTCTTTGTTGGGGGGAAAAGCCATAAAATCCCCCTTACCCTTTTAAGAGAGACTTTATTTGGAGCTTTAAAAAAAGTCCATTAAATTCTGTTGGTGCATTCTGATCAAATGAACACACTTGTCTCTTGTGCACTTCAATGGGAGTTATGTGAAGGGAGAGTTCAGTCCCATGGATTGTATTAGGCTGTTTCAGTCACTAAGCACTAGGACACCTACTGCAGCCTCAGTGACAGGTTTTCCTTCTGCTGCTTCACAGCAAAATATTAATCAGAACATGAGAAAATGCATCTTTCAGAAAATTGCCATTATAATTTTTTAAGCATAAAAATTTCTCCCCTTAGGATTTACCATGGGCAAGAAAGGTTTTTGGATAGAGCTGGTTGAACTTGAAAAGCTTGGAAATTTTTTTTTATTTTTCAGTACATCTGAGGGTCCAGATGCTGCTTCCAAAAAGCTTTATCCTACCCAATGGGCTGGAAAACCATGTGAAAATTCCTGTCTTTCTTGGTGCTGTCTTGAAACACACAAGCTATATGATAGCCTCTCTTGATACTTCCTTGCTTCTGTAGCTGGCTTCAGATAAAACCATGACATGGAGAGTTGGATGGCAGGCTAAAAAATTCATCAGGCATCTTATCAGAATTCTAACAGGTTTGGTTGATTTAGCAGTTAGAGATTTCTGCTAATGAGTAATTTGTGTGGCATGGCTTAGCTGAATTTATTTTTTAATTCCCTGTCTTGATTTCATCAGTGTCTAGATCCTTATTTGTGTCTGGAAATTGCTACTGAAAGTAGCAGCCCACCATGCCACTAGAGTACCCACCAAAATCCAGGTAGCCCACAAGTACCTGTCTCTGTGTCACCCCATCCAGCAATGAAGCAGGAAGTCCCAGCAGGAAGGAAGAAGTCTGGGAGACATGCTATTTTCACATACTTTGTTTCCACTGCACAGTAACCATCAACAGGCTGCAGTTTAAGCAGTGCTGGAGAGGAGATAAACAATTACAAAAATATTTGGAGCTAATTTTGATCCCTAACTATTGTGAGCAGTTGTTACCATGCCAAGCTGCATAAACCCAGCATCCCATTTGCCCCCCTATGCTGGACCTGCTCCCATTGTTTGGCTCCTCCTGAGCAGTGACTTCTGCCTGCCCATCACAATTTACATCCCGAGATTCAAGCGGGTCTCAGTCAAAATTTGGCCTGCTTATTTGCAGAGCATAGCATCAATGATAATTTTACATTCACTTTGGTGGGAGAGAGGCACTTCAAACAACAAAGGTTGGAGGTGAGCCATGTGAGTATCAAATAAAGGATTTACCAATATCATTGTATAGGGCGTGACCCGTCTCTCTGTATTTGCCATGTAAAATTACTTCCACTGCATCAAATATTTGCTCATGATCCTCTTTCTTCTTGAGGTTTTGTTTGCCAAGGGCTACTTGGATCTTTCTTTCTAGGTTTCTGCAGAAAAAAAAAAAGTCCTTAATGTATGGATATTTTTTATCAGTGGGGGTGCACTTTTAGTAACAGGAACTCAAGATATTTCTTTCTATTGTGAAGCTTGGCCAGAAGATTTCCTAAAATCATTATAGGAAGGCTTAGATAGGAAAGTAGTGGTATTGAAAAATGCATGTTCTCTTAACTTGTTGCAGTCATGAAATAAAGTGATTTTAACCTGCAATCAGCTGTAATTAAGCTGATTTTCTTTCCCTTTTAGGGCAGAGTAGCAGCATGCACAGTCTATTACTGTGGCAGTGATGACGAGGGGCATGTAGCCATGGCAGTAGAGTTGCTTGCCAATGTCTGAGTATATTTAAAATTATATGTGTTGAAATTATTTCCAGTGTGTAATTTACCTGTTTACTAGGGTGGTGGTTGCCAACTGATTCAATACAAATGTTGGAGGAAATGTAGTATTCTAAGCTAGCTGACACAGAAAAAAATTAAAGCTACACACATATTTTGACTGTTTTGAAGAACTTAATTCTGATGTAATAGGTGATGTTGCTTATGGCATCCCAATATCTCCTGAGGTTTGCATAGAGTTCTTCTTTTACACATTGCAAAATCTTCCTACTTTCCTCCTTTTTTCCTGTCACACAACTTTTTGCAGCTCATTTTATTTAAGTGGTGCCTAAGTTTGTTATTTCAGCAAGCACCATTTTCAAGTATATAAACATTTTTATGCATGTATTATTTTTTTTTCTGTCCACATATATGTTTTCCTTTCAATTTGACTCCCAGCAATTAATTTGATTGCAAATAATTTTGATACCAAACTGCCTTTACTAGCTATCCTGATTTTTATACATTTGTCTACCCTAATGATAAGACATGCACTTACTCAAGGCAGTGTGCAGCAGTAAGAACCCAGCATGATTTAATTAGCACTCCACCACAGAAATGTTTATTCCCATCTGGAGTCTGTATCTGCAGAGATGCCATCCAGGGATGTTTTCCAGGTGTAGCCTTGGATCCACCATAGATCTTCTTGAGTGTCCTACGAACTTCTGGTTGTCCACATGTTTGGAATACTTCAGGGGGGTCTGTAGGGGGTTCTGTTGGGGTCTCTTCAGCTGCAGTGGAAGAGACAGCAGATGTATAATGCAGAGTTAATATCAGACTGGAAGAGTTAAGCAGCAGGGAGTCCCCTACTGCTCTAGACCACCTATGTGCTACCAAATCACTTGATTCTAATTCTTTACCTGCGCAGAGTGAAACATCACAGTATTCCCAATCCACTTCATTATTTTTCCTGATGTAGCACCAGGGTTTTTCATCCTCATCAGGATTCCTGAAGGGAACAGTTGAGAGAATCAGCCAGCAGGAATGGGGAAATCTCCATGAAACTAGTGAAGGAGCTGAGGATTCTAAGGGAGAAGCTTCATGTTCCCATATGGGAGATCAACAAAAGATAATATTTCATAAGATTGACAAAGAAGATGCCTGAGCAAGGCATACAGTACTGCCATATTACTATTGCCATGTCTACTCCCTATATTAGCCATAAGAAAAATGTGGGACTGGTTCAAAACAAAGAGGGCAGCTTCTGGAAGCCTCATATCAGCATGATTAGAGAAGGTATCTCTAACATTCTGGTATTTTATGGGCAGGTAGTGCCTAAAAAGATGCAAGATTTTAACACCATTAGTTTCTCAAATTCATGAGCAGTTTGTCCTCAAGGATCTCTTTGATACAGACCTCTACAGATGCGTCTTCAAAATATTACCTGCAGAAGTTGTGTTCACCAATGCCATGTGTGTCAGCATCCTCCATAAAGGCATTAAAAGGATGGTCCAAGAGATGGTGGGAATTCCAGTGCAGGCAGGTCCTGCCATTTTCTGCTTGGTTCACTCTACCTCTGTAAGTAGAGGGGTCCTCTTCATAACAATCATTTGGTCCTGTAGAAAGAAAATGACTGAAATGAACTTATGAAAATGACTTTTGTGTTGTTCCTTGCTCAAAGTGGTTCCTCTTCCTTCCCTTCCTTGTCGTACATTCATTTTATGGAGGATCAAAAGTACCTACTGGACCAAGTAATTATGTTCCTTATTGTGCACAGGCCAGAAATTGGAATAATGTACCAACATCTGTCCATCTTCTACCTTGACTGACTTTAAATGTCACTCATCAGAAGCAGTCCCCTCAGCCTGGGGAGTCGCAGGCAAACAGGCAGGCATCTTCACTACATCAGATTTTGAATGTTTAAGGAAATCCTGACATTTCTTCTCTTTGTGATGTATAACCTCTGAGGACCTCTGGACCTCACTAACCATGCACCAGTGGGACCTTGCCAAAGCACACTTAGAAAACACCAAGATGGGAACTCTTTCAAGCCCCTTTGCCAGCAGTAGCAGCAGAAGTTAGCCTCTTCCCCTAACCCTCTCTCCAAGGTCCCCGGTGCCCCGGTGTAGTCAGGCTCTTGGAGCAGTGACAGGAGGTCACCACAGGATGCTACAGCAATAGCATCAGCTGGTCTGGCTGCAGGGGGAAGCAGGCCCTGCTCCCTGGAGGTTCACTCCTCCCCCTGGGGGGCTGTGACATACCGATCTCGCAGAATCTCCCTCTGAAAGGTTCAGGGCACTTGCAGGTGAATTTTGATCTGTATCTGTTCCGTATGCAGGTGCCTCCATTTTTGCAAGGGTTTGGTCTGCACTGTTTGGATGCTGCCAATGTGGAAAACACAGAACAGCCTTGTCAATGTGCTGAACACTACACAGACACTCGCATGCCCAGTGGAAGCTGGGGAGAGCTCCCACTCAGCCTGTTGGCTTTAAGTTCTCATGAAATCTTGTAAAACACATATCTCTGGGGGTTTTACCAATGACTGAACCACCACCCTGCAAAACAAGCATAGCTCATTGTTGTGGTGTGCTGTAATGTCCCATTTCGGCCTTCCAGGTCACTTTCCCAGGTGTGCCAATACCTCTCTCTCCCTTCCCCCTTGCCCCCATGCTGAGTGAGTCCTGTCACTCAGACTTAGCATTCCAGCACGGCGTCGTGTGGTTGGTCAAGTTCAAAGGATGCCACTCAGGCCCAGGGGTCATTGGCCTGTCTGGGTGTCATCTTCCCCTGAGACCCTGCCCCTCTCACCTGGTTGGTGGCTCACCTGTACCTCCCCTCCCCCTGTCCCTGAGCTTAAAAAGGTGATCAGACCATGAGGTCTGGATTCTGTTGGAGCAGTTGCTCACGTTCAGACCTCTGTAACCATGGAATAAACCTCTGGACATTAAACCCTCCAGCAGAATCCTCTCCTTTTTCTCTTCACCATCACCTGAAGCCATTCCTCCTGAGGTAAACGGGGTTCCTTACAAGCCTGGACTTGTTCAGTGCCCAGCTGCAACCACCAGCAAGCCAAGGTATCTCTGGGGTGACACACCGCAGTTGCTGCCTTTGGCCCGGCAGCAAGGGTCAGACTGGCCCAGGCACAATCTAACTGGTAATATTGGGAGCAGTTTTTTCCAATAGCTCATCACTGGCCAGTGATGGATGGGAGCAGCAGCATTTCTAGGGCAGGACCACCCTCTGCAGTGAGTGATTTCCCAGTGCAGACTGGCCATGGTGCTGTCCCCACCACAATTTGTGCCCAGATGAGCGCTCACCACGCTGGCAGGAGGGTCTCTTGTAGGGAGGCTTGCAGCTGCACTTAAAATAGGGTGGGGTTAATGTAATCAGGCAGTCACCAAAGTGGCAGTTCTTCTCCAGACACATGTCCTCCACTGTGGAAAACACACATAAAGTACATCATCAGCATTTGTGTGTGCACAGGAGCTGTGCCCTTGCAGGGATCACAGGAAGGTGCCTTCCCTTGATGCTCTAAGGAAGCTTTCATTTGGCAGATGTGGACTCTGGGTCTCACTTCTTGTTCGCAGCATCTATGGCAAAAAACCAATGAGCAGCTCCCCACTGCCCATCTTGCAGGGCATAGAGGAGCACTCTCTGCACTCCTGAAGTTTATTTCACTGGATGCTCTTTAGACAGACTTTGGCCTGGATGAGGTCCTAAGAGCTATGGACATGAGTGCTCCGGGCTGTTCGAGCACTCAGCTCAGCAAACAGCGGGTTTATAAAGTTGCAACAATAGCATCACCTGCCAAAATGAGGAGTGTAGGTTAGCAAAAGAGCCATTACCTTTTTCACATGTAGTCCCACCATATGGCTTGGGGCAGTGACAGCTGAAGTCACTTCCCTTGGCTTCACACGTACCACCATTCTTGCAGGGGATGGAGTAGCATGAGTCTGTAGAGGTAAGGATGGAGATCTTTCAGCATCTCAACCTTCATCACCTGCTCTTTCTTCTTGCATTTTGTGGTTGCCAGAGTCTGTCTTCCTGGGCACAGCATCCTCTGTAACAAGTGCTGTGCTTGTGCATCAACTCAGCACCCACAGGAGTGGTATGAGTTGCTGCAGAGTTTATTCCAAGCTGCAGTGGCTCATAGCTTTGGGTCTGGACATCCTCTACCCCCCTATTACAGAGTTGTAATGGAGCAAGTTCCTTCCTTTGATCAGAGATAGATTTGTCTCTGTGGCATTGTCTCTGGACTGAGTCTGCCTTTATGGACTGAGTCTGGAGTGATGTGGATTTGGCAATGTCCTGTTTAGAACATAGCATTAAATCTCCTCTGGAAAAGCCATCCACTACCATTAGACTCTATCAAACCTCTGGGTGGCTCTTGCCTAAAGGGAGCTGGCACATGCTAAAGTCGCTCATGTGCTGCTCCTTACGTTGTGCATAACATCTCTACTGCAGTTCAGGCTGCCAGGAGCAATTGGTACTGGAGAAAGCCCAAAGTCAGCTCTGCTGCTTTGTACCAGGGGATAACTGGGAGAGTGTTACAGGCAACTTCCCTGCCTCCCCTTTTGAGTCCCTTGAGCAATCTCTAGCATCCTTTCCTGTTCTCCTGAAGTTTAGCAAAACAAAAAATGAAAATGAAGTAAAACATCTGCAACTGATAAAAGAAGAAAAAAAAAAAAAAGATAAAACCTGCTCTACATTTGGTTCCTAGCATAAATACAGAACATATATCCCATGAAAACAGCAATTACATCTTACTGTGTCTATAGACAAATAAGTCTGTGCTTTTTTGTAGTAGCAATCAGAAATGTTCTGCATGATCAGAATCCACCCTGTGAAACCTGGAGATAAAACACAGGATCCTTACAAGGGAAATACAAAGAAGAACATTGCAAACAATTCTCCTAACTCATCCCTTTGATGCAGGCATTTCGAGAGCAGGCTGGCAGCCAGGCCTGCCACACTCATGCTTCAAGCACAGGGTTGAGATTTTACCCCTTCCTTGCCTTCCTACCCACCCCTGACAGGTACCTCTCCTGTAAGCGAAGTCGCCTACAGATTTCTCCATCCAGCTAAATTCCTCCGAGAGCTCCTGCTGGAGGTTGGTGTCCTGATTTGCTTCTGTATAGTAGTAGTTCTCGTAGTTCTCATAGTCCTCAGTCTCATCTGCAGGGAGGGGTGAGAAGAGAGTGAAAGAATAGAGGATTAAAACTGGAACAGGAATTAAATTTGGAAGCAGACAAGTTGTGAAAGAAGTTATCCCTGAGATGGACAGTACTTTTCCCTTTCAGCTGATTTGGGATGTCAGTGGGTTTAGTAACCATCTTGAGGACCAAAGATGCTGTTCAGCTCTTCCTCGGCATAGACAGAGCTCACCTGAGCACAGCTGGCCCCAGTGCTGCCCTCGAGGATGCTCCTGAGGGGCACTGGGGCTCTGGCTGCCCGGCTGGCTCCAGTGGTGACAGCCAGGATGCCCCAGAGGGAATGCAGGCCAGGTCTCCAGGCAAAGGCGTAAGGAGTGTGGTACCACAGCCAGGACTGACAATAAGGCTGGCACCAGCACAAAAAGAGATTTAGGGTCCTATAAGAAGAAGGGATTTTCTTTGTCCAGCTGCTTTGCTGACTATCACTGCTGCTGCAGAGAATGAGGCAGGGCCTTCCCCAGCATGGAGGCCCCACTGTGTAGGGGGACACAGAGTCCCATCCCGAGAGCAATTGGGGGGACAGAGTCATCCACCTGCACGAGTTTGTGACTTCTCACCCACAAAGCAGCCTTTGACAGTGAGGGCCTGGCACTGCAGCCATGTGCTGGCTGAGGAGCCCATCCCTGCCTCGGCAGCCATGGCCTACAGGGGCCGGAGCCCTCATGGACCCTGCAGGGAGCGTGGTTCTGCCAACCACACAGGGGGTGTTTGATTAAAGTGGACTGGCGGCTCCTGCCACAGGTACAGCTCTTGCCAGTGGAAGCCACTCCAGTGTTTCAAAGACAAGCTATGGTAATGAGCAAAGCTAAGCTACGTACAGAGACATTTTAAAAAGCTCTCCCCTAGGGCTGGACCGATGGCCCCATGGATAATGCTCTGCCTTGAACTGATTATCGACTGCATTATCTTAGTTTTCTCTCCTCATTCATTCACTTGCAGCCTTTATCTTTATTCTTTCTTTGCTTCTGAAAAAAAGAAAGAAATTCCACGTTTGTACAATGGGTGTTTTATATTTCATATTAAAATAGAACCGTCTTTTTTTCTTCTCTTTTTTTTTTCCTACATGCCAACTCTCGTTTCTCACAAAAAAAAAAAATAGAGGAAAGTTTCACCTCATTTATTGCTATGTCAAGTCAAGACTCCTTTTCCTCAGCTCATTATTTCCACAGGAGCCGAGTCTCGACTATGTGCAAGTGTTGCAGAAGTGTACGCCTTGCTGAGGAACAGAAGGATCTTGCTGAAAGATAAGGACATTGTCTACACTGAAAAAAATTAAAATTAATGTGATGTAGTTAAGGAAGAAAAACAAAAAGGAAGTTTTGCCTGAAATGCAGCCTCCAAGTTCACTTTGTTGGAGAGGAGATTTTGCAAACGACTTGAGGTTGAGGGAACTGTCTGAAGTAGTCTGATTTTGTATCCCCTGTTTATTTTCAGAATCTTAGAGGGGCATTCTGGCTTTTATTCCACAGATGCTGTCTGAAGGATGGGGTATCCTTTTTTGTGGAAAAATATACCTGCTTAAAGTTATGAAGGATGAACAGGGGAGCAATGGCTGCGAGAGGCGCAGTGCAAACATGCTACCATGCTTTACAGAGGACTCTCCTGAGTCAACAGAGGAAAAATTAGTGCCCTGAATGAGGACAAATAGCTAAGCCATTGCAGAATAATCTACCCTGGTTTTTAAGCCAACTGCTCTGTGTGTGTTGTTAAGAAATGACACTACTGTCATTTGACTTTCGTTTGGCATGATTTCTCAGCAACAGATTAATCATGTATTAAGAATACTTATGTAATTACTTGACAGGTTATGAATGATTTTTAAGTTCAGCTGTTCTGTAAACAAGATGGCCAGGATGTAATTCACAAGGTTTGGGGGCACAATCCCCCATGTGCCCTGATGGGGCAGTTTTGGGAGAGGCTATAGCACACCTGCTGAGTTTGGCACCCAGATGCCCTTGAGGAGGGCAGCTTCAGGTAGCCAGGGCTGAGGTAAAGCAGGCAACCCTGGGCAATCCCCTCAAGGGCTGGCATTACCATTACAAGAAATTTAATGGCCAAGGAATGGAGTTCAGGGTGCATGTGGAAAGGGCTCAGAAGACATGAGCAAAGCCTTTTGGGTACCCTGTCCCCCATGTGGATATGGGAGTCAGGAAGCTGAGGCTACTACCTAGGAGACCAGCCAAGGCAATGTAAGAGTGCAGCAGATCTGAGAAATGACCAGTGTCCCTGCTTTCCCCATTGCTATCCCTCTTCATGAAACTGAGACACAGACATAGCTCCTACAGGTCACATGAGTGATATTTCCCATCTCCCAGCTGCTCCAGCTGCATGGAGCAATGAAAAACAAAGACCAGAAAACCCTCACTGGGGCATATGATATCAAACTAAGAGATGTCTTCTTATTTATCACTGTTTTGACACTAAATAACTATTTGGCTTCCACATCTCTTATTTAAGAAGTGCTCCCATTCCAAATTTTTAAATTATTCATAACAAGCCATAGGTTTAGTAAAGTAAAAACAACACTTTTTTTATCTGAGCACATAATTAAAGCACAAAGTCTGATACACTGGTTGATTTAAACATATTACTAAATCAGAGTGTTTGTTCTTTGTAAGTGCTGGAAAACCTTAACATGCTTAAAAAAGCAGTGATCTGACATTTGTCACTGAAATGTGACTATTACATGAAATTAAATTAGACATCCTGCATGCAAATTTTCAAAGAATAACTTTCCTCTGTGTAGTACAAAAAATCCCCCCGTAATTGATAGACAGAGATTGACTTTTAAAGCTTCAAATCAGCTTTGAGGTCTGGGTGATCTTTTAAACTGTGCAAGCTTTCATCTGCAGTTTTTCACATTGCCAAGAGCTGTCAATCAAGCGATGGATTTCTGATCAATATCCCCTTGTTCATTAGCTGACACGGGCTCTCTGTTACGGGGAGAACAGATACCCCAACGCCGACAGTCACACTGGTTTCAAAACCTTCCCTGGATCAAGTGATGACTAATGTTCCAAGTGGGAAAGTGATGCATTAGGATGCCATCGGGTGACCTGAATTGCGAGGTAACTTTGTTGGACTGCAGTTGTCAAGATGAGTGATGTGCAGAGTTAAAGCCTATTACCAACACACATCAAGAGTGCCAGAAAGTACCCAGCATTTATTCAAGCTCTCTGAACCTCTGGAGACTGACTGAAATCTGGCCTAATTTAAGCAGGATGAGTTTTCCTACCACCCCCCTAAATACTTTTTGTCCCCAGCTCTGAGATTATTGCAGTGTTATTTTTATGAGGCTGAAATCCTGACTGTATTTTAAATAATGAGATATTCCCCATTTACTTCTGCAGAGATGAGACCTCACAGTATTTCCTCCCTTCCAAGCAAGCTGTGGCTGGGAGTAGCTGCAGCTTCAGAAAGAAGGGAGACCAGCTAACAACAAAGCCAGAAAGCCTTTCAAATAGTTTTGTGGCTGTTACTTAAAAGCAGTTTTGCAGCACTTTTTTCCTCAGAGGGATGGATGCAGGTGAAGGGGAATCGTGATGGCTGAAGGAGTGGAAACTTTAAGGGGGATGGGGAGAAGAAGATTGTGGGAACAGTGGGGGGACAGATGTAAGGACCATACACCATAAGGCAGGGAATGAGTTAAGAAATTGTTAAAGCTACCATCAAAAGGCAGATCAACCAGTTTGCACAAGGCTGTGTAACCCTGAATCAAGTGCATGACTGTGATCAAATATTTGCAGAGCCCAAATACTGAGCTCAGACATAAAAATGATTTGGAAATTTGTTTTCTACACACAAAACAGCAACATTGATTTGAGCACTGCTGTATGAGAGATAAGATTTCTGGTTTAACCTGAAAGCCCAAATACCACTGAAATGAACAGGAATGCAGATGAATAATGGTATACTAACATTCACCATATTTTTTTGCAGGAAAATCAGCAAAATTATTGTGATATTTAATTAGATATGCATTATAAACTCAGCCATTGAAATCAAGAGAAGAAAGAGCAGGGCTTACCTGCAAAAATACGGAACTTTTTAATAAAACCATAATCTTCTACATGGCCCACATAGACTGTGAAAGGATATACAAATCCTCAAACATCCTACACATCCTCACACAATATTCATCCCAGCTTTTCCCTTATCAACATCTTAATGCGACACAGCCTTTAACGATTTTTACTTGCATGGTCTTGTTTGTGAATCTTCTAGCACTTGGGGCAAAGCCTTGCAGAGATAAGTTCCACAGTTAGCTGCATGCTGCAGGGGAAAGTCAGCCTTCATTTATTTGAGCTCCAGTTTTGATCCCCAACTATGGTCTTTGTTCATCCTTCTGTGAGATTTGCAGCCCAGCACCATGACCTCTCCTCCAGACCATGGGCCACTGTCACCTACTGGTCCCCAAAGCACAGGAAGGCAGAGAGTGGCAGAAAAGTCATGGTTTGGGACAGAATTGAGAATTGCAGGTGTGGTCCAGGAGAACCCTGGGATCAGCTGTATGTTGGTACTGCTGCTGTACCTCTGTTTTTGTTTGCAGTGTGTCAGACACACTCCTGGCTGGGACATGATGCACTGCTGTCTCCTGCAGCACACATGGAGGTCTGAAAGCACTCACCATATTACTTGTCCAAAGTCAAACAGACTTTCTGCTTGATCACAGACCATATTTTAAGCACAACAAGGCTCTTCATGAAGTTAAAATAATTCAGCACTGGGCACTAGGAAAGGGTCTTGATGAACCAGGTTGCCAGCCTCTCAGTTTTGTGGCAGGCAGAAGTTGAAATGATGAAACTGAAACCACTTACCTTCCATCGTGTTGGCCCAGAGGGAAGAATGGGTAGCCTGCATGAGATAATAAAGGTCAGAGAGTCATTTTCTGGTTAAAACAGAAACCAGCACGGAGCTTTGCTTACAGTACAAAGTTCTGTTTGCCCCTAATGTTGCACATCCAGATAAGGCTGTTCCCCCCCCACACTTTGGAGCCAACTGACCTAGATTTTTGGAGCTCTTTCAAAAGGGTAACAAAATGTCAACAACCCACCAGAGAGGTCTGGCTTTTCCAAGAATACCACCTAAGCTGCTGGGCTGGTCTGATTTGGGGCAAACATGACCTGAATGGGTTAAATTTTCTCTTTGCTTATGAGGTGGTGGCACACTGATTATTTGTCCAACTTCTCTGAGATGCTGACAGAGGCCACACTCCAGCTGGCTGCCCAAGCTGGAGGCTGGGAGGTGCCTGGGCATGGCAGAGTGGATGCTGGGCAGTGCAGCACGGCCCAGGACCTTACACCTGGTGCACCCAGTGGGACCTGGACCCCTGAGCTGGAAGGCTGTTAACAATCTTTGGATGTAGGAGAATATTTCTGGCACTCTGTGTCCCACCTCCAACGTGGGGCTCCAGCCTTTCCTGTTTGGCTCATGATCAAGGGCAAGCAACAAAAGGGAACAGAAGAAGAAGGAAAACAGCTCTTAGCCTTTGAAGAGTGTGAGTGAGGTTCGTCTGAAAGGAAAGGCACTGACTTTACACCAGGACGCATCCCCAGCGTGACAATTTCCGTTTGCTTTTCCTCTTGCTCTAAATCCCAGCTGAGGACAGGATTACCTGCCTGCAGTGAGGATACACATCCTAACAGTGGGTGTGAAGGAGATTTGAAGTGCTATTCTTCATCCCTCACATAATTTTAGGGAGTAAAATGCATTTCCAAACAATTTAACACACATAGCAAAGACAGCATACACATGCAATTATTATGTGCAGCTCTATATTGCTACAGATACAATTAGTTGTAAATATATGCCCTGTTTACTTGCACATTATACATTGAAGAAAGACATTCTCAGATAATGCTGGTTAAGACTAAGAACAAATGAATCAGAAGCAATGAATAAGAAATAGGACAAAATAAAAAAGCTCAGAATTCACATTTGTGAATGTTTTCTGGAATATATAAATGAACTTTTGCTTCAGGCACCTTTGCATCCCTCTTGTGTTTGAGCCAGGGAGAACAGAAACTCCACTGACTTTAATGAGAGTAATGTCCCCACTGACTTTAACGAGAGTAATGTCCCCTGAGCCGCTCAGCAGAGCCCCTTCCCAGGTGCATTTGAGTGAGCCACACACATACAGAACTAAATCCTTTGCAGCTGGAAGGACACACATCCTCACACAATTGCCCCTCCTGAATGAGTGTGGAGATGATGGTAAATGAGAAGGCTGTAAAAGCTCTGTCCTTGGTGTATATGTTTCTTGAGTGCAGGTACAGCATTCGTCAGATCCTTTGCCAGACCCCAATGGAGACCACATAAAGCAAAGGTCTAATTGCTCCATTTACAATTAGTGATAGCATTCATCCATAAACACAGACCAAAACAAACTCTGCAAGTGTACTCTTCTCTTTTGGAGGATCTGATGAAACAAAGAATGAGGAAGAAGCACTGGGAGCAGGATGATGCAAGAAACATTTCATCTCACTCTCCAGCTCTCTGTGCTGCCCTGCTGTCATGTTTGCCTTATGGGGTTGGAAAGGGTTTGGCTCTGAAAGGTTTGACTGAGTGAGCTTGTCCCTGCACTGGGGGCAGCCCTTGGCACTCCAGGGAATGCTGGAGGGTTTCAGCCCAGGCAGAGTGAGGAGCACCAGGCTGTTCTGTGCCTCAGTTTCCCCAGCTATAGGGTGGAGATCACTTTCACAATGCTCATACCCCGAGGAAATAGGAAAGATGAGAGATGATGCAGCATTGTGCTACACTACTTTCTTTCCTAGGCTATTCATCTGCTGCTCTGTCCAAACATGGGTAGAGCTGACCACAGAAAGGTAGGTACCCTAAACTCCCTCTTGTCCCTCTTGCAATAAAGTGGTGCCCTCATCAATGTGCAGGTTTACAGTATCACACTTCAGAGCAGGCAATGGCTTGGTGGCTGGTGACTGAGTCTCAGAGTTTGATTCCTGCTTTTGGATGAAAGCACTCTGTTGCCACAATATAAATATTACTGGGAACAAAGGCTTCTGGAGCACTCAGCATAGAGTCCAGGAGTTAAACACAATCTTTACTGAAGGCTCCTGCATCTCCTTTTGTGCTGCAGCTCTCCCTCCTCGTGTGCCTGTCACAAACTGCAGCAGCAGAGCCACAGGGGACAAAACCTCTGGCAGAGCTGACTTCTCAGCACGGAGAGTTCTCTCCTCTGTCCTGGGGTCCCCCGGACCACTCACCAGCCCACACTGGTTTTGAAGCAATTTCACCCCTGCTAGCCAGGAGAGGGCCAAATTTTCACTTTTTGACTCATGGCCTGAAGCTTGCCATGGTGGTGAGCAGCAGAGGAGGAGGAAGAGCTCACTCCTTCCCTCCTGTGTGCTGGAGCTCTCCCCTTCATCCCCTCCAGGAGAGGATGTGGGATGCAGGATGGGGGATGCAGGATGGGGATGCAGGATGGGGATGCAGGATGGGGATGCAGGATGTTAGAGATGGATACAGAAGAAGAAGGGGTGCAGAGGGTGGGGGTTCAGGAGAGGGCTGCAGGAGGGGCAGAGCAGGCAGGGCCTCCTGCCTGCAGTGCCGTATTGCTTGTGGCCAGCAGAGGAGGATCTTGTCCTTCCGACGAGGTGCAACACCGAGCCCAAGGAGGAGCAGGATTTGAACAAAAGGAAGGGGGGCGGGGGGAGAAGAAACTGGACCGTGGGCTGGTTTCACCAAACGGTCTCCTTGCTGCAGCTCAACACCGATACTTTGTGTGCTCTCTCAAGAGGGAATAAAATCACTGGATTCTGTTCATAGCAGTTCTGCAGTGATGAGGGACAGAGCTGGAAGAATTTGCAGAGAGCAATTTTAAATTTTACTACTTCAGGCTCATAAAAAAGAAACCCTACCAAAAAAAGAAAGAAAGAAAGAAAGAAAGAAAGAAAGAAAGAAAGAAAGAAAGAAAGAAAGAAAGAAAGAAAGATAACAACAACCCCCAAACAGTAAAAAGAAAAAAAAAAAAAAAAAAGAAAAGACATTTTACATAGGTACAGTGCACTGCTGACTATGGAGCCAACTACATTTATAGGTCTCCAAGACAAAAATTGTGAAAATCAAAATATCCTAATTTCACCTGGCCTTTGTTGTATTTTGTCACTGTAAAGATTAGCACTTCACTAAAAGTTCATTTCTTCAAAAAGAAACTTCAAAATTTTGCTAAATAGATTTTGTACTAATTACATTGCACATACATGATATATGCAATGTTTCCATTTCAACTCCTAAAGAAAGAGAGGCCAATGATATGTAATAGATTCAAACAGGAATGACAGAACCATGAGCTTTCTTTATCTCAGGATGGAATCCTATGGCTCTTTCTCAGACAAAAATGTCCAGTTAATCTCTAGCAGTTCTTTCTGAACAAACCCAGGAAGATTTGGCCCCAAATTCAAGGGAAGTTATTTATGGCTGCCAGGGCCATTCTGCAATTGAACTGTTTATTGTGTCTTGCTATTGCTACCTCTTATCGCAGTAAAAATGAATCACTAAAACACAAAAGCAGGTGGAGAAGGAGAGCAAAAAGGTGACAACTCAGGGTTATGATGTGAATTTATATGTGTGCAAAATAGACTTCCAGAGAAAACAGTGAAATCACTCAAGCTTGCATGACAGAGTAGCAAGAGAGACAAAAACTATCACTATACATACACAGACTCTGCAACAAAGCACTACAGGAATTCCAGTATGAAACTGCATTGGTAGGAATTGACTTTTTCACTCAATTGCATAAAGTCCTGCAAATTCTTCTGCAACTTGTCATGAACTGGCCTCTGTGGCAGAAAAACAAAGATTATGCTTTCATTTGTTCATCTGTGCAGTCACAGCTTTGCAGCCATGAAGGAGGTGGGATGGGGTTGAACTGGAGAATGAAGATGGATATTTGATCAACTTCCATCCACAAGTGACACAAGCCATGAAGGAGCCACGAGGGCAGACACAGCTACTGCCTTCTCGTAGTGAACCCCTTGATCCTGCTGACAGCTCTCAGTAGGAACCTTTGTCTGGGCTGCTTGCCAAAGGAGGAGGGAATCGACAGTTCTGATGCTCTTACAATCGGCCAGATTTTTGCCTGCAACCATCTTGGGTAGTGACAGTCTTTGAACTTCAAGGGAAAGTGGCTTTTCCAGCAATGACATTGTATTTCTCAGCCAAGGCCATGGCTGCAGGATAATGAAAGCAGGGCATATTATCATCTGGAGCACACATGCAACACATGTTGTGTTTTTAGCCTGGGAAACCATTTTCTGAAAGGATTCCACCAAAGACTCTGAGTTCTTCACTTCTAACAAGACATCTCCTGCCTTCACACTGAACTGCAATTTGTGCATCAGGCTAAATGGTGTGTTCCTTATCAACCAGTCCCAGAGTACCCAGAGAAGTTCACACTTAAATCTTTATTTTGCTGATTATTTAGTGGTGAACTTTTCCCATGGTAGCTACTCATACAAAACCCACAGGGATCCAAAAAAAAAGGAAGACCCTTCAGAGGCACCGCTGAAACCAGCTTGGTCCTCTGCTCAGGAGTTACCTGCTCCCGTTTTCCAAGAGATCAAAGTTTCCAAATTAATCTTTGCTCTGTGAGTGGTGGCCTGGTAGCAGCTGGATGTTTTCAAAGCTCACCGGTGATTGAAGTGCACTCGTGCTCCCAGGTGAAAAATGGGGTCAGCCTAGGATGCCACAGCACAGGGAAGCTACAAAATGTGTTTCAGGGGGCTGCAGGAGCCAGCTAGTCACACCAACAGAGTGCCTGTGCTATCAAACACTCCTGCAGCCAGTCCTGGGAATGCAGGTTATACTGCTAGACTTAAAGCTTATGCAAAGTCATTAAGTCCCTTTAGTTACACGGGATATCAACCTGCACGCTGCAGGGCATAAGCTGATTGCCTTGGGGGGTCAGCGAGGAACGCTTCCCTCTCTGAGAGCACCGTGCAAAATTAGCTGGGGGCGCTCCCAGGGCTTTGTTGCTTTCCTGCTGCATCAGGCAAATTTAGGAGAGCACTGCAGAAGGGCATTACACCTCATGGGCCACAAATCCAGGAGGGCTTGGCAGCATTCGCTTCTCTTCACAGTGATCAGCACAGCAGATAGTGAAGCCCTGTGTGCGTGGTGCAGCCCTGCAGCGAGGGTAAGGGAAGCAGCGGAGGGGGTTTACAACAGGAACGGATCCCTTGGGGGTCAGAAAAAGATGTTAGACAGACTTGACTTCGGAACACCCCAAAATGTTGGTCTCCAAGCACCTGAAGCAAGGAAAGACCTGCACTGCTGGCAACAGTGCCAAGAGCTCTCCATAGGCCCTTATGATAAGGGTTTCTTTTTTACAATTGTTTGATCTTAATGTGATACTTTTATCCTTCCCTTTCCACTACTAAGTGCACTTGGTTATTGGATTGGACAAGGCTTGTGATTTCAAAACACTTTCCATCACAACTAAGTGGACATCAATTTTTTGAAGTCCCAAAATATTCAGTGAAGAGCCACCTCTGCTGCTCTGACCCTTGCAAGGCTTCCTCCCTGCTGCCAGGGATGGTGAGTTTGCAGGGATATCTGATACAAGGAAAAGGCCTGATCTGAACACCTGTAGATTTAAAAATAACTTTTTTTCCCTGCAAACATGTGCTGAATCACTTTAGAGCACTGCTAAGTGGGAGCTGCAGGCTGGTGTATGGGAAGAGCTGTCACTGGAGTGTTCTGGGATCCAACTTCCTATTGTCCTATTCCAGATTTCTCTAGTCCAACTCAGCACAACATTTAAGCATGGCATTCAAATCTGAGTGCATTCCAGAAAAGTTGCTTCAGTACAAGTCTGGATAACTGAGGATAGACTCAGTTGCAGCAGAGTTCTTTGGCTTTCTCTTTGAATTAATAAATTAATTAAGAAATACTTAACAATACAGTACCTTGATGGCAGGCACATTTCTACTACAGTATCTTGCTGAGCAGAAGGGGAATGAAAAGCAGGGGTAAAAAACCCAACCCAAGAAGACCTGCCATGTCTGAAGACAATCTTTGGTGCAGTTGCAACACAGATGCTAAAGTAAAGGACGAAATTCAGTGCTCACCATGCAGCTTTGTGTCTTTTATGGAAATAGTGCACATTCATGCAGATGGAACCAGTTTATTTTCAGGTAGTATGAAAGAACTGAATGAAAATTTTTGTTTTCGGATTCTGCTCCAAACCTGTCAGATCCATGAATGTCCAAGTATTTTCTTGTTCGATTATCACTGACTCAGCATGAACTACTGCTTAAACCCATATTTGATTTCTGCTATATTTCACCAATAATATTTGTTAATCATCTTATTACTTCTAAAAACAGATTTAAATAAAAATGATAGTTCTAGAAAAGGATTAAACTAGTAAGTTTAGAGTGTTTTCTGTGGTTTCAGAAAAGTGCATCTATTATCTTTTCATTCAAACTATTTCAGTGCAACTTTTTCTTCAGGATAAATCATTAAGACAAATATATCCTCTCATAACTTGTTTGTCATGCAATGGTCACATCATGGCAACTCATTCCCTCTTTTTTTTTTTTTTTCTGGGATCCATGCCAAGTGCTAAGCCAGAAAACCTTGTTATATTAATTATGAAGAAAAAGCATGTTTTATTAAAAACTAGCCTGCTGAATATTCTGTCGTGCTGCTTTTCAGTGACAGCAGAATTGCTTTTGCATTTTAGCAATGTTAATGAATTTTCAGGGGCAGGGGGAGATATACTCTACATTTTCCATAGCAATTTTTAAAGCAAAGTCAGATTAAGACTGTCAAGCATTGAATCAATCTAACACTTTGGACTCATTAGAAAGAATCTGGGCAAAACTTCATGTTGTCTAAGACTGGCCCCATATCTTCCTAACTGAGCATGAATTACCACTGCCCAATTCATGATGAGCTTATTGGTACTAGATGGGGTTTCCACAAAGTCTGTAAAACTGGCATTTAAGTACCCTAGAGCTGATCCCCTCAGTAAGGTCCTACATCCATACCAACCAATTAATAATACACTAATTATTAATTACTCTACTGAGTTATGAAAATCACTGATCTCAAATTCCAGACTTTAAAAAAATCCATTAAACAGCCTCACTATATATTTTTCCCAAATAATTCAATTTAAACACATCAATATCTGAATTTTTGCAATGTATTTCAGTAAATATGAACCTGTACACATAGGAAAAGTCACTAAGAAAGCAGATGTTTTAAAGAACTTCAGATTCCTTCATGAGAAAATCTACTTGATTGCTTGGAAGAACAAAAGAAATTTTTTTTAAACTGACTTTTAACTTTCCTTTGATTACAAGTCATTCTTCCAGTCTTCTTTAAAGAGGAGATGAATAGATGTAGGAAAGTATATCAAGCTCTGCCAGAGCAGAGCTCTGGTCACCCCTAGCTGTGTTGAATATTTTGCCATTAACCTTCCTCCCACGTTAGCAGCAACGATAATTCAGTCATTCAAAACATATGGCTGAGGGAATTTCTACCTTTTACAGAAGAGTTTGCAAAACTGCCAAGGCAGGGCCTACCTGACCTGTTTAACCAGACATTTAGGCCCTTCAGAATGAAGATTGGAAATAAGGAAGAAAGTTTTCACAGTGAGGGAGGTGAGTCAGTGGCACAGGTTGCCCAGGGAGATGGTGGATGCCCCATCCATGGAAATACCCAAGGCCAGGCTGGATGGAGCTCTGACCAACCTGCTCTAGAGGAATATGTCCCTGTCCATGGCAAAGGGGTTGGAACAAGATGATCTTTAAGGTGCTTTCTAACCCAAAACATTCCATGATTTTAAGATGAGTTGCCCATGCTGCAGCCCAGGGTTTTGGAGCATTTCTTAGTGCCCAAGGCCAGGAGAGGGACCATGCTCCCCACCACAGACCACCCGGAGTGGTGTGGCCACTCAGTAAACTCAGGAGAGCCATTCCTAGACACTGTTAGATGTCTGCTTCAAAAAAAACCCATGGGGCTCCCCTCTTATGATGCATTAACTTGGTCACCTCAGTGGCCTGAAATGCAGATACAGCAGAGCTACCACACAGAAAGAAAAGGAGAATAAAAACATACTCACACCCAAACATGTGGTCCCTAGGAGAATAACCAGTGGAAGAACCTGAAGTGTCAAAGCACTGTTAGCCATCCTTGTTTTTTTCTTGAAATTAGTTTTTTCTTCTTGCTTATGATTTTTCAGACGAGTCACAGTCTTTTGAGGCTGAGCTAATTCAGTGCAAATAATTAACCGTGCTTCAAATATTGTTTAATGTTCAACAGATTGCCCTGATCAAATAATTGCATCCTGTCCAGATAATCACTGTATTGACCACTGGCAAATGTTTCAAATCAGTAAGTAACAAGGATGGGAACAGATTAAATTAACAATAAAAACAAGCATTTACCTTGTATTAGAATTATCTTTCATCTATTATTTTAAATTGGAAAAAAGTATGAATCATACTTACTTCTCTCTCACCTGAAAAACATTGAGATCTTGTTACATGATATATTATTTTTAAGAGCATCAAAGTGTGTTATTTGATTATTTTCTAAATTTCAGATGTGAATCAGAGTTCATGTCCTCAAGATTTATTCCACTAATGTGGGAACCAGGATTTTTTTTTTTTAATAAAAAATCTAAATTCTTGAGTAACCTTTATTCTCCTGAGGCTGAAGCATTTGTAACAATGGTAGCAACTCAGGAAATCAGAGAATTTCTGCAAGAATAAACAACCCCCTGTAGCAGAAATGCTGACAAACTTTTGCTGATCAGATATTGTTTGTACTGCATGTCACAAAAACAAATGAAGTTACCATTCTTTCTCCAAGACAGTTTAGAACCTGAAAAGGCAGAAAGTGATAAAAATAGTGTTCACATGTTGAAATATAAGGAAGAAAGCAGTGAAATCCCAAGGGCTTAAAAATTTCCCATCCTGAATGTGATTTTTTGGTGAAAGAAACAGTTGTGAGTGCTTGATTACAGTGGCAGGTGCTGAAATTTGGATGCCAGAGAACTTTGTTTCTGATGATTCCTTGCTCTGGAGCATGAACATTCCTAAAGGAGATTTCATACACCAAAAAATACACAAAGAAATTTGGTATCCTGACTATGCCACACGTGCATACCTTAAGCAGGTGCCTACAAGCAATATGTGTTTGAGTCAGTATGTTGGTGGTGGCCAGCCACAAATAGAAGTTTATGAAATTCCAGATTCTTTAACTAGTTAGAAAGACAGAAAGATAAAAGGAGTTAGATGACACGTGACTTTATGTAATGTGTCCTTGAGTAAGCTGATTTGCACTGAATTTTAATAGAGCCCTGATTCATCAAATCTCAAACAGAATTAAGGTATGGACTGGATCCTAATAACATCATGCTTTATATCCATGAAAGATAAATTAAAGGATGCAAAACTGCTATTGACAAACATTGATTATATGTACTTTGATGGACTTTGAAGTTGTGCCAGATGCGTCTTATCAGCCCCGGAAGTTTTCTTTTAAATCTCATTGCATAAGGCTTTTACTTTTTAATTATTTTTTTCCTCAGCCTCTTTGATCAAGAAAAAATGTAGATCATATTTGTGTGATGCTATTTCCTATGCATTTTAGTTAGATATGCCCTTGTGCACAGCTCATGATATGTAAAAAAATGTTACATGGCACCTAGTGATCTTACCCTGTTATCCTGGGTGCTATTTAATACTTAATTGACCTTCTCAAGCTGCTGAGTGAAATCCTCCATGTGCAGAGAGCTAGCACAATGCTCATGGTCCTTTAATACCACATAAATCTACACAATAAGGTGCAAGACACAGGGTTGCTGCTCTCTCTGTGTTGCCAGGAGGATTTTGACCAGTGAGAATGTTCAGTGGATCCATTTTTATTTTGCCCCCTGACAGTGCCAAAGTGGTCCTCATGTCAGACCCAATGGGAAGGCAAACCTCCCTGCAACTCCTTCTGGTTTTAGGAGATGGACTGAAGTTTAAACAAGTGAAAATCCTTCTTTCACTTTCCTATATCCAGAAATATGTTCAGTAGGGAGCTTCAAGAAACTGAAAATAGGCTTTGGAACCATTCTGACACTTCAAAGTTGTGATCCCACATGCACATCTTGCTTTCCTTGCCCATCAGGATATGGCCACCCCCTCTGGGCATGGGAATGCATAAAGTGTATTGCTGTGCATGGCAAAAGGCTTCAAGGGTGGTGCAGGACTCAGGTACAAGTGTTCTTTTTTCTTGGGGGAATTGACTATTCCATCTCCACGCCCATCCTAGCTTGCACATCAGACATGAAGCACTTCTCTGTGACAATTTAGATGTCTTCCAACAATAAACATGGAGGGAAAAAATATAAAAACCATCAAATCCTTTTAAATTGAGAATAAATAGATGAAAACAAAAGTTTGAAGTACTGGATCAGGACTATGGTGGGCTGGGGCTTTTCTGCATCACTGTTGATACCTCCTTGAACAAATAATTCCTCTAAATATTCCTTCATTCCCATCATAAGAGTGTGGCTAGTAACTTCTCTACTTTCACTATGTCCTGTCTGTTTAGATAATAAACTCTTCTGGCTCACTATTTTTTCCTGTGTTAATGAGCAGCTCCAGGCAAAAGACACACCCTGTCCTAGCTGTAATGTCTAGTATAAAAGAAGGAAAAAATAACCAGCCTAAAAGACTGCAGTCTCAAATGATTTATTTGGAATTACTACTGAATATTATAGTCTATAATGCTTGAGCAACTTTGGTTGCCAGAATAAACAGCAGAAACATTACTTTGTCCTTCTTTTTTTCCCCTTAAAATGGGAATTTCCACTGAAAAAATATTACTCTTGGATATTTTTCTGCCACTGTACAGATCGCTTGAATTCTGATCCTGGAAAGCATTTCAAACCCTTCCTGGCTGAGAACTCCTCTCCATCCTCCAACACAAATGAATATTCTGTGCTGAATCTACCTCTGTGTGTCTGGTGCATGTGGATTATTATGCTGTTAGACACACTAACTGCAGATCTAGTTATTAACACCAAAATAAACAAATCACCACAGCTGTGAGAGAAGAGAGAAAATTCCAAAGATAAAAGCAAGATGAAAACATCTACTATGTGAATCTAACAAAAGCACAAGTTCTAGAAATTCTTGCTGGCATCAGCCCACAGGAGCACAAGCCACACTCTTCAAGGGTAAGAACATCTTTCTTCAGAGTCAACAGCAATGCCATGGAATATGGATGCTTTGACTTTGGTCTTTTACACTGCTACCATTTTGTGGTTTTCTTTAATTAACCTAATAACTCAAAAGCCCTACACATGTTCATGCTTCCTCTTTAGTGTTCCCTCCACTTCCATTAAATACAAGCCCTTTCCAAACTGCAAATGAAAATAAGAAAGCAGAAGCCCTATTATTCCTCTTTCCACAGAAGGACTAGAGATGAGAGAGAGTATAGGGAATTGACTTTTAATATAAAATCTGGGAAGTGGAGGAGGGGTATTCTCTATGAGAAATTCATCTTGGTGCAGAAAGCCAGCGTGAGGTCTAGACATCCCTTAAATCAACATTTAAAGTGTTGTGGTTGCATTTTGCTTCATAATTCTCTCTAGCAGCACATTCCCAGTGATGGTTTCAATTCTTGGGTTCAGATCAAAAGCACAGTTAAAAATTTCAAGACAATCAAACAAGCAAAAAACAGAATGAGTGCAGGCAGCAGAAATTTCTGTTGGAAGTGTAAGAGGGCTCTTTCCTCATCCATCCTGCTATAAACCAGAAGTAACTCATCAAAGGCTTTATGCTAGCTCAAAGCTGCTGCAAAGAGCTGAGCTTGTTGGAGAGACAGGCAATCCCACCCCAGGGATGCACACCAGGACCAGCAGCCTCTATTTGGCATTGATTTGGTACCAAACTTCCTCTGAACGTGCACAAACACTGCCTTGAAGAACAACCTGCCACGGTGGAGCATTGTCCATGCGCTCATTCAAAGATTGACAGATGCCCAGCTGAAAGATTTTCTGTCCTCTTCTGGCCTCTTGGGTTCTCTTTTAAATCTTCCCTAGAAGAGCTCCAGATATTCTTGTTAGCTGTGCTGCTTTCTGAGCCCATTTCTGTGTCTTGGAGCTGCCTGCTAAAAGCATTAAAATTGTAAAGTGGTGGATGAAGGAAGACAGTTTTGCTTTCAAGCTGAAAAACATGCATCAAAGCCCCTGTAGTAAATTTACAGAGTATTAAAAACAAACAAAAATCTGACCGTAGGGTAACATCATTTTAGGAAAGATGCGATAGCCTACCTCAAAGTCTGCATTTAATGTGCACAGCACTCACTTAACCTGCCTAGGCTATAAATCCCAAGGGCCAAATTCTGTCCAACCATCCTAAAACAGAGATATTTTTAGACTGCAAAGGTAGAGCTAATACAGTCTCTCTGCTCCAGTTACCAAACACCTCCTCCACAGGCCCCATTGGTGATTCTCCAGACAAAGTGGAGAGCAGGAACTTTAATCTGAGGGAACTCATACAAGTAAAGATGTAATAAAATATGGCCCCCATGCTATTTTGCATGCATTAGAGGCAATCACAAATTAGAAAACACCTGAGTTTAAAAAAAAAACCAAGACACGCCGCCAAAATACATCATTAAATAATAACTCCAATTTTAAAAATTATTTTTCTTCCCATTTGCTGTAGTGCTATTACTTTAAAAAGGACTCACAAAGTTTTCATTGAGTCATCATTTTTTTAGGAAAGGAATCCAATAGGTTCATACAGTAATACACATACTAAATATCTGTAATTCTTCAGCAGAATAATTAATTATGCTGTTCAATGAATTGTCTGAATGACTGAAATAACAGAGACAAGTAACTTCAGGTGCAAAGATGCACAAATGTCATGAGCACAGCTATGCAGTTCTGACAGAGCGAAAGAATTTTCAGTAAGAGCTATGCAAATATTTCATTCTCCTAAAATGTTAAGATTTCTTTCTGCAGCACACTAAAGAAGTATATAAATCAGATTTTAAATTTTCATATCTTGTCTAATGGTCATTAGTGCATATAGACAGAATTATTCCTCTGAATGGCCAGCTGGAAGACTGTACCTGGTGACAGACTCTGCCTTAACTTCTTGCTCTCCCTGTGGAAGTGTGACATGAGTAGCCTTATGTAGTATTTATCTTGGTTTCAGGTTCAACTTGGCCTGCCTGGTGAGATAAGCAGAGCCAATTTGGTTGAGCATAAAGATGTTGATTTATTTCAAGCTCAGATTCCCCAGGTTACAATTTCTCTTTTTGCTGCCTCATCTCAGATCTATACTTGACCTGTATTTTCTTTCTGAAAAGCTGTTTTTTCTGTAGACACTGAGTCAGTATTCAAGCTCATTTTTAACATAGTTGGAGTCAAATAAGTTGGGGTTTTTTTTGTAATTTAAGATTCTGAAACTTGTAACAGAAACAACACAGTATAGTTTGCACTTTTCTTCATATAGCAGTGGCAACCACAAATAAAACTGATTATGGCTTTTATCATACTTTCTCAGATGATAAAGTTGTCTCTTGAGCAGCAATGCAAATGTGAGCACCAGATCAATAACCACAGGGGTAATACTTTGTAAGCTGGTCACTGGAATTGTGAGCAGATCCTAAGGGATTTTGTGTCCCGTTTCCACTTAATTTATCTTTACCTTACTTGTAAGGTTTCAACTTGTTCTTCCCCCTAGTTCACTGCATTCAGCACAGTTTGCCTTCTTCCCTCTGGTCCTCTTTAACCAGCCTTTTATTGGCCAAGCAGCTACCAAATATCTTTTTTTTTACCTTTTCCAATCTCCAATTTCTGTTCCCATTGCAATCAAACCTTGCTGGCTTTAAAGATACACTGATGGAAGGCACGAAGAGCCAGACCTGGTGGAAGTGATGGAAGCAAAGTGTTTGCAGCCCAGTGGGTCTCTGTGCCCACACCACCAGCACAGACTTCAAAGGGAAAAACTGGGAATGGACAGACCCAGCACCACGAAAAATCAGGGTTTGGAGTTCATAAAGGGAAATGTAGACAGTGTCCAGTGAGCCTTCTCTTAAGAGCCAACAACTGTATCAGCTCACGGAAACTCACTGTGGTTTTCTCACTCCAGACTCCTCAAAGGCTCAAAAGTTGAGCATTTTTAAGGTTGAGAAATTTTTATATGAACCTACCATGACAATGTTTCATGATAGGAGCTGTCAAGTTCCTCCTTTCCTAACCCTTGGTAATAACATGAACATCCTGATTGACAATCTCCCTGTAAAGCATCATAGTTAGTCTTCCAGCAAGAAGAAAAGAGTCAAGAGTCACTATGTTCCTATGAAATACTTCACAAGAAGGATATCAGTGAATTCTTTTGGCTGTTGTTAAAAAGAACCTTCTGAGAAAAAGTTTATATTTTGTGTGTAAAGCAGCCCTTCTCATACAGTAGGTTTAGATGGCCCCTAAGCTTTCACTGCAAATTTGGAATGTGGAGGTGCTAGTATGGATGGCAGCATGTATCAGTGTTTACATTAAAAGTAATTACAGTGATGTTATCATTCCTAAGCCAGGCATTGAAAAACTGAATAATTTATTGTTAAAACTAATGCAAATGTGCTCCAAAGTGGAACTGATTCCTGAACAGCCTGATCTCAGCTCTTTAGTGACATGTTGAAGACAGCAAAGTGATATGGTTACATTATTTTAAAGTCTGTGGTCTGTTATAACTGTATATAATTTTTAAAAACTGTATTTATTTTCACTTTTCTCTTTACCGTGGTGCCTCCCTAGCACAAATGTTTCTCCTCTCTGACATCCTCACTTGTGCGCCTGAGCTGGACCCCAAAAAACCACAGCAAACATCCTCTTTGAGGGAAGGATCTTTCACAGCATGTACAGGATACTCTGGAAATGAAGGTTTCAGGCAGGAGAAGAAGCTGGAAACCCCATTTTCCCTGTCCCCTGCAGCTGGTCCTGAACAGATGCTTCCATGGGGGAGCTGCCCAGCTCCTGGCATTGCATCCAGCAAGGGGGTCTGACAGACAGATGCTGCACATAAATCCACTTTACTCTGGACATTTGTGGTCCATCCTTCCAGGATCCTGCCCCATATACTGGCTACTCAACTAAATTCTAGAGGAAGGAAAAAGAATGCCTGAAGTTACCCCTTCCCTTTCCTTCTCTGCCCTTCCCTCCCCAAAAAAATGTACCCCCCTCCATGGCCCATATTTCCAAACTTTTTTCTTTGAGTGATTTTCATACTCTGAAACAGCACCATTGAATTTTGCTTAGTTAAGGCAAGACGGCTCATGTCAGAAAATGTTTGCTAGATTGGGTCTCATTTTGTAACATTTCCCCTCAAAGGATGATTCAATGATGCATCTTAGAATCAGATTCCAGAGAGGGAACTAAAAGAAACATCAATAAAAAAAGAAACTGTGAGGAAACTAAATATAGAACAGGCCAATATGAATTAAACAGCATCCTAGAAATCTTCACACAATAATTGATTTGCTCATTTGTACTTCTTTCTATTCTTTAATCTTTCAGCAGGGCTTCAATCCTCCCCCCATTGCTTTTTTAATATTCTCTGTTCATCTGTTGTCTACAATATTGTTTCTGATCTCTCTCATCCCATCAATCATCTATAAAAAGAGACTAGTCCACACACTCTGGTCTCCAATCCTAATGACTGTAAAGAACTAATCACCTAAACTGAGTGATGTTCATTGTTGTAAGTGTCTCTTTGATTTATTAAACATCTCTGTATAAATTCCTGCATGTTTTGCAAGTTGTTTCCTAGAACCTGTATGAAGGCACTTTGAAATCCTAAAACTGTCTGCTTATGGGGTTTTTGGTTCACCTAATAAATGGATTCTAGTCATGAAAAATGAGCTTTTACTTAACTGAAAGGAGCACTCAATTCCAAATTCAGGTCAGAGCCTCAGTTTGAGCTTCCCTTGAATATACAGCAAACTTACAAAGGCCGCTCATATACACTTTATATTAATTTGAAAATACTGTGTGCATTGCTTTGGGTTGTCTGCCTGCTGATGGAGACCCACAGACACTATGGAAATGCTCCTAATGATGGCATTTTCCAGAGCTGTCACTTTCACATGCTGTTGCAAGCTCCTCAGTTGATCAAGTCGACTTCCAATCTGATTAATTAAAGCTTAAGAACTGAAAATGTTCACAACCTGTCCTTGTCAAAGCAACATTTTCAGCACTGTGCCATTGGTGTGGGGCTGCCCCACACAGTGACAGGGTGGGATTCCAGTGCTGAATCAGGGCCCTTGTGACCACACATTGATGGTGAGGCCACTCCATGCCCACCAAGGGATCTGGGTGTCACCAAGGCGGGGGATTCTCAAAAGGGTGTGAGATCCAGGATTTGGGAGCTGCCTCCCCATCTAACCTGGTCTCACTTGAAAGGAAAGGAGATACTAAAGGCAGAGCAGAATTCAACACGAGCAAGGTAAGTCTGAAGATTTTGTGAGGCTTTTGAAAGAACACAACATGATGTTCTGGTGAGCTAATTGCCAAAAATGGCAACCAGACAAAGCATTCAATGGGCACAGCTGTTGGTAGAACCACACTCCACGGACATCACTCAAAACAGAGGATCAGTTTCACCAAAAAACCCTCCCTGTGCTTTTCATGCTTTATCACCAGCACCTTAGGCTGCAGGACTAGAAAGAATAGATATAAAGTGTTTAAATGAGGCCTTTCTGGAAAGGATTCTTTGCCAAGGAGAAATCCACTCCCCTTTCTCATGCTGGATTTGCACAGAATATCAAGTCCCCGCTAAAAATAAATGCAGATTCCATAATGTTCACACCAGTCTTTACAGCAGTCCCTGGCTAATGAACCAGCCACTGTTACAGGCGGGTGAGCTTCATGCATTGATTGCCTTAGTGCCTCATACTAAGTAAAAAGGACGTTAATAATCTTATTATTACAGAAACATCATGGAAACTCATAAATATAGATTCAACAGTTAACATCACAAATCTGTGAAAACCCTTTTTTTCAGCACAGTATGGGCAGAGTTATGCTGTCAGAAAAAAGAAGGGGGGGAAAAGTATGTATAAATTATTCTATAGATTTGTCCACTTCTTATGTTTACAAAATGTGCTCTAATACCTTGCAGATTTTGTATTCTGTAACCACGAGCAAAACACTTTCCTGCAACCCTCTGGTAAGAGAGCCATGCTGGTAAATCTTGGTTTGGTATATACAGCTCACATGAGTTTCCTTTTCAGTGTCAGGTTAGCAGATCGAGTGTTGCTCTTAGAATGAGATTTTGTCTCCTTGCATTCCACTTAGCATTCCAAATTTGCTTTTGCCTGTATCTCAGGATCTCAAGCAAACATCAGTGTTTTGTGATTGCAGTTGTCACCTGGAGTAGCCACAGAAAGTGGTTAGCTTCCCCACAAGTGCCCAGGATCGGAAAGGGCTGCAACATAAAGACACAGCAGAAGAGGGGTCTTTTTCCTCTATTTTTTTAAAGTAAATGTGACAATTATATTATGGGGAAAAATTATTTTCTTTCCCCAAATAGCTGAAAAAAAAAATAGAGATAAAGGAGATTTTGATTTCTGTTTAAGAAAATATTAGAGGATCTAATTAGTGAAGTTTGTAGTGTTCCCATTATGTGTACTCTTATATATATATAGTTGCTGTAAAAAGGTATTTCTATTAATATTAGGTGAGGGCACTCCATTACCCTGTTACAAGAACATAAATAAATAATAGCCATCTGCAACACTGGTGTCAGCATCTTTATCAGAGGTGCTGATTTGGGCTAGATGATTTCCAAACTCTCAGGAAGGAGAGACTCATTTCTATTCTGAGAAGCTCCCACACAGGGGACTGTCACACAAATGGACAGAGATTAGGGACAACCGAAAATTTCCACCTGTGTGAAATCCATCCCTGCACCACAGAAAGGCTTGCAGGGAGAAATGGTTTTAAAGAGCTTCAGAAGTAAAGCACAGGCAGGGAAGGGGCTTTGCTTTGTGAAGAAAAGATCACCAACAGGAGAGCTGAAAGCTCACAAAGAATTTAGCCCCCAAGCAAGTTTAACAAAAATGTTTGCTTAGAGTCATATCACACCACTCTGCAGTTGGATCACTTAAACTAATATCATATCCTTAAAATATTTACTGATGATGGACACTGTCTATAAATTTAGTAGCACTGGTTTCACCGAGAAATGATCTGTGATTTTTCTCTGTACAACAATACTGGCAATTTTTAATCTATTATCTCACAACCTACCTAAATCTTAATATTTTTTTTCTCTCTTGTCAAACAAATGCTTTCCAAATCTATGTGGGATAAATATAGTGATGATTTAATGTGTTTTACAATCCACTGAGGTTTAAATATATCAGCTCAGCCAGGAATGGATATTATATATTTTACAGCCCTGGTTTGGGAGAAAATCCTACATCTTGAAGAAAAGAAACAAAGAGCTTTTTTTTCTTTTTTTTTTCTGATTTGAGAGTGTTGTTTGAGTTTTATTTTCTTTTCTTTTGTTTTTCCCTGAAAGATGGTTGCAGCTTGAGAGGCACTGAGCAGTAAAGAAGACAGAAAGCAGTTAGTCTTGCTGGAGGTGAACTGCAGGGTTAGAGGGCAGGAGAGGAGGTCAGAGGTATACATGATCAATACAATATTGCACAGGAATTGCCACAGAGGACACCTCATGCCTACTTTGTGCGAGCACTTATAAATACCTGTCTGTATTGCCAATGCCTGGCTCAGCTGAAAAAGGTTCTGTATCTTTGACGTGAGGCAAGAAGATCTCCATCCCCGCAGTTCTACTGAGATTACTCAGCTGTGAACAGATAACTCGATACAAAGAAGAGGAAGAAAAAGCAAGGAAAAAAGTAGAAGCAGACAATTTCATAGAGCCCAAACCAGACAAGACTCTCTCTGATGACCAAGGGAAAAGCTTTGATAAACGGTAGGGCAGCTCCTCAAATCCAGGTCTCTGAAAGTGGGGGTGGAACACTGCAGGAAATAATATGAGAGTCCCTGCTGTGGGAGTCAAGGGAGACAGGGAAAATAGTTCAGGTAATAAAAAAAATGTTAATATTACAAGAGTGGAATGCATCTGAGTATAATTCCAGACTTTTAAGTTCAGTTTTCAAATGTTGGAGAAAGAAAGAGGCAGCCTGCTGCCATCTCACTAGTTTGTCACATTGGGTTTAAGGTGTAGAATAAATCAAAACTTTTTTTTTTTTTTTTGGGAACGTGGTACAAAGAAATGCATTAATAATACATGAAAAAATCTTCATCACGTTGGTGTGCATCAATGGCAACACTATTTTAAAGAAACTATGAGCAACACATGAAAAGATTTGACCTAGGTTTCACTTCTGATGTGCCAGGGTGGGGGCAAGGTGAGCATTCCTCTTACCTACTGATGTGTTACATCTGTGACTTCCTACTTGGGTAGAGAAGTTGGGTTCCCAAAGCAGGGATGATTTTTTTTCCCTACAAGCAAGCAAGGAAGTTTGAATCCTCTGAGCCATCCCCTCTAAGCGCGTTCAAGAGGAACAGAGAGAGAAATAAAACAAAACCTCCCAGTTAGCTGTAGCTGCCATGCCTTTTCTTCCTCTGCATGCTGAATGTTTAAATGTCTAAAGGCTCTGATGTTTGCTGAGAACAGCAGTGGTATTTGTGCTCAGCTTGGCACTAGTGCAGACATGGGACACATGCATACATCCTGTGCCCCTCTAAATGCTTGCGATTTCCTTCCCTTTTGCTTCCAGATACACATTTTAAAAAAATAAAATTAAAAGTATACAATTTCTATTTATGGAAGAGCATAGCTGCAACAAATATTTGCTTCTAAGCTAGCTGAATCTATCAGCAATCACAGTGTGGGAAAGATCAAAGGGAAGACAAGATAAACACAAAAATGTTATTTGTGATTTGGATTGTGGTAGCGCCCAAATGCTCCACACAAAAATGGGACCTCCTGCAGTCAGTGCTGTACAGGTAAAAAGTGGGATCTTCTCATCTTCTGAATCACTAGGAGTCTCAATAAGCAAATTTAACACAAGGAGGATGAAAACAGATTACTTCTGTCAGTGACCAGCATGAGGAAATGCTCATTTTGCCAGGGCGTCTCTGGTTAACTTGGTTGGCAAGAGCTGTGGGCACCCTCTGCCCAGCTGGTGATGACAAGGGATATGAGGGTTCCACCACCTCTGTGGGGCTGTCTGTCCAAGAGGGAACCCTTTGGAGCCCTTGTGCTTCATCAATGCAACAGCTTTGGTCCCACCAGCTCTTCCATGAGCTCCCTGTCCTCTCAGGGCTGGCCAACACTGTCAGACCAGAGAATTTCCTGCACTTAGTGGCCACTTGGTGGACAGAGAGCATGAACAATGGATGTGACTGCGCTGCCCCACTGACAATCTTACCCTACCCTCCAACTTTTGCTGGAGAACACCTCAGCTGGGCCTGGACAAGCAGAGAGGGAAGGTGAGTGCTCTGCATCCAGCTCTGTGTGTCCTGCCAGGTGGGGGACACCCATCTGACAGCCCTCACAGGGCTCTTTGCATGCATTTCATTCCTGCCACTCCATCACCCTCCTCAACCCAGATGTTCAGGACAAGAGTCTGAGAAAGGGGGAATTCACTGCTCCAGCAGACAGCCATTGCTCTCCCTATGTATGCCTTCAGCCTGTTGTCACCATCTTCATTTGTAGTTTTGTGAACTACTTTTAACTTATTTAATAGACTCCCACAATAGGAAAAAAAGGCCCTAAGGAAAGAGAATAAAAGTTGTTACTTTGCTAAGACCTTGCCTGGCAAATTTCAACTCAAAAACCCCAGAGAATGCAGAAGAGATTAATGAAAATGCTGAGAATCACCATAATAATTCCAACTACCAGCACCAGTGTCAGCAGGCTCAGCAGGGCCTGTCATTAGAAAGCCCCCTTTTAAATGGGTGTCCCTCCTATTAGTTAAATTACCTACACTGCAGAGAAGAATATTCCAAGGTGACAGAAACTGAAACAGTACAGGCTGCTAAAAATGAAAATCAGATAATTGCTCATAAATTACTTCTGGGGTCTTTCAAGATCTTTCGGTCTTGCTGACTGAAAGGCAAGTCATTTGGAATGCAATAATTAAAATAAAAGCTGCAACATACAGGAAATGTGGTTGGAAGGAAGATATTAAGAGATGCATTGTACCTGCATAAATTATCATCTGGTTTTTGATAGCATCCTGAATTCATTCTTATTCTCTTTAAAAAGCAGGTAGAGATGAGAACCTTGACACGGAGAGCACCTCTGGCTCTGGTCCCCAGATCTGGATCTTCACATGTATTCCAGCCAGGGATAAAAAGGAATATTGGATGTTATTGTCCTTTCTCACACTTATTGTCCTTTCTCACACTTTTCCCCCAGTGCTGTCTCTGTGTAATGCTCAGTGACACCCACCCCTGACACTGGGGACCAGCAGATCCTCAAGGGTGGCCCAGCAGATCCTCAGATCCCCTTGTGACTTCAGCCCCTTCAGAGAATGGGCCCTGCCCTGCTCACATAAACTGAAGGGAAAACCCCAAATTTCCTCCCTTGGGATGAGATCTCAAGACTTTACCCGGAAATATTTTAAATAGGTGGCCTTTTCTCCTAATTTGCCACATCTGAGGGTAAAATTAATGTCACTTGGTGTTCAGCAGAGCCATCCCTGTATTAGTTTTCTTCCAGTAGTTTTAGATGAAAGTTGCTGAGAGATGGAAGGGGTGCTCTGATGAGCTGAAGGTCAAGACATCATCACCTCTTCAGCTGTATTCTCTCTTCATTTTCTGATCATCCCACACTGCTACCAACTGTCTGGAAGAGGATAGCCAAGCAACTCCAGAAAATGTCTGTTAAAAATCCATTTGACACTCATTTACTGCTGACCATGTTTGGTCTGAAAACATTAAGAAACTGTTTCAGCCCTCTTGGCATTTATTGGACTACATGGAGATATTTTTTCAGACTTAACTTGTTGGTTTTTTTTAAAGCTAGACTGTATTTTGTTAGTTGCCCAGAGGATTTCATGCATGGGGTACTCTATAAATAAGAGTTATTATTCCCCAGTGACAAATGCAGCTTCTTTCTCAAAAGTTCCATAATAGCTCATGTGGGACAAACAGGAGTTTTCTGATGGTGTTAAGTTTCACAATTAAAGAGACACCTCCTGTTATAAGAGGGATAGATAGCCAGTTTTTAAACCACCATTTAATTGCTGAAGACAACAGATCCTCTGCCCATGGGTAGTGAGAAGGGGATGACATCAGTCACCAGCTGTCATTCCCTGAGGTTCCCCAGGGAAAAAAATTTGGTTCCCCCAACCCAATTTATAGCCTGGAGGAGGTAGGGGAAGCTGTAAAACCTACCAGGCTAGCATAACAGGCTGGTGCTGTTATCCTGATCTCAGCAAGGCCAAGGACTGTACAAGCAGCTGAAATTCCCTGTGGAGTTCAAGATGAGGCAGGAGAAATTCTGCAGAACAACGACTGCAGCATGGGCAACACTGTTTCTGGGGAAGAAAATACAGGATTTCTATCTTCAGTGCTGCTTCTCTGCACTTTTTGCCAAAAATAAATTAACCCCATGAACATAGAACAAATGTACATATATTACAGGGCTCCTTTCATGAATAAAGGATGCCAGGTCATCAACCTCCATCCAAATAAGCAGCACAGGAAGGGAGAGAGGAGAAGTGAAGGTAATTTGATGTTACAGCAGGGAGGAGACAGAGGTTTGCACATAGCTGAATCATCCAACAACCCAATCTGCCAGAAAACAGCAAATATCACACAACTTCACGTGATTTTCATCAGTCTGTCCCTTGTCCTAGCTGGAATGTTCTCTAGCAGGATCTCAGAGATGTTTCACAGCAGAGGCATCTCAGCCTCCTGGCACAGCCCTTTCCAGCACTGATCTCCCGCAAGGCTGCTCCTCAGCACAAAGGAAAGGGATGGTTTTCCCAGTTATGACATCACTTCCTCACAGATAATGCTTTTCCCCAGCCCCATCACCTAAACCTCCCTTAATGCCTGGTGGTTTAGTGCATGTTCAGAATTTCCATCACAGTGAGTCTTTACCATTCTTCCTGCTTTTTAGGCTCAGGAAATACTTTGTGTAGGATTCAGGGCATGCAGGTGGGAGTGTTCCTGCAGCCTGACCTTTCTGTGATCTGTAATTCTCAGTGGCCATGGTTTCACCTTTATCTGGAAACTTATAGGAAAAAAATCTCTTTTGGAGCAATGAGAAAAAGGCTGATTAAATAACTGCCTGTCATCTTCTGGGATCGTTATTCCTCAGTGAATGCCTGAAATCAGCAGTCAAGAACAAACAAAGAGCTCACACTCCTATTTCATGACTAGATCTCAGTGTTACACTGAAATGAAGCCTGTTATCCTGAGTGGCACCTGGGTCTTTTGGAGTTGGGCACAAGAGGCACCATGGATCTGGTGCTCAGAGGCACCACTGAGGAGCCTGTCTGCAACACATGGGCTCCTCTTACTCATGTTTAGGGGTCAGAGCTGCTGTGTTGGGGGGCCAGGGCTCCCACTGAGGTGGGCTGTGTGCTGACAGTGTGTGTGAAGCATGTGTGTGCAGCCCAGAGGAGATCAGGTTTATTTGTAGGCAGGGGAATTTTGAAGTTTCCCCGGGCAGGCATCCACTAGAGAGCAGGTGGAGGTCAGGCTGCAGAGTTGGTATTTCACAGGTCTCAGCTCCTGCACTGCCAGTTTCATGTGCTCCTCTTACATTTCCCTGCTCCTTCACCACTCTGCTTCTCTATACTTACTGTTGAAAAGTATTTACATGAAAAATGTTCTAAAGGGAGAGAGGTTAGCAAAACTGTCAACTGGGCTAAAAATATTAAGCAAACCATTTCCAGCCTCCATGAAGTAATAGATTTCTAATGCTGCTTACTCAGGACTTCTAGCAGGCTGCTGTACTCACAGGAGGGTGCTTTCTTTGCTTATTTTATGCATCAGTTTCATGTAGAATGTTTGTTTGCTTCTGTGAGTGAAAACCATATATTTTCTGATGGAGATTGCTTACCTCAAGGAAAAACTAAATGTAGGTCTTCAGCCTTGAGAACATTAACTTTTTGTGCAATTTAGCTAACAAATCACAAAATCATGGAATCATAAGTACCACGATGGAAGGGGACATTAAGTGCCTGGTCCAATATTGCTTGGCAAAAGCACAGTCTAGACAACATGCCCCAGCACTCTTTCCAGCTGAATATTAAAGTGCCCCAACATTGGGGAATCCAAATGGAAAAGCATTTGAAATTTGGTCAAGAAATTCTTGAGGAATTTCTTCAAGCTGGAGCAGATATATCCTCAAAAAAGACTGTGGAAATGTGTTGACGTTGAGTGTGACCTCAAATCTTGATACCTGAACATGAATTAGACCAGGTCTAAGCACTCCATTCGTGTGCCTTTTTTTAGTGGTAGATCTTTACATTGTTCTCTCTCTCCTTGGCCATAACTTTTTTTCTTCCACCAAGAGCAGGATCTCTGCCTTTCCAGATAAGCATCCAGCCACCTAAACCTCTGTACCTGAGACAGATGTACTGTCTGTCCCAGTAAAACTGGGACTGCCTTGACAGCTCTCCTACAAGGTGTTGCTATGCCTTTTGATCTACACTGCCCCTGCCCAACTGATCAGGACTCACCCCTGCACCTGAACAAACTGGATCATATTTTTGGTGAAGAAACAGGGAGGATAGAGCAATGGGTACCCTGCTGTGCTGGCTGACAGAGGACAGAAGGAGTAGAGGGAGGAGGGAGGGAGTCAAGCTGCCAAATGCAGCTGCAGCGTGTGACATTGGGACAGACAGCACAGAGGGGACAAGTACACATGGATGGAGCAAATTCTGCAGTTTGTTTGCTCTGCAGTGATGAAAGAGAAAGGTCAGTTTCTATACACCCTGGCTTATAGGCTGGCATATATGATTCATATATATGTATTTAAAGCCTTCTATATCTCTCTGGCTCAGGCTGCCACTCATTTCTAGTCTTCTAACAAGCAGGCTTTTGAACAGCATTCACGCTCACTTTTTAAGTTTCCAAAGAAGCATCTCTGGCTGTAGAGGCTGCTGCTAATGAGAGATGAGGCAGTGAGGAGACAGCACTACTCCAGGTCGTCTCTGTGCTGTGCCATCCTGTGCTGCGTGAGCAGATGACAGCCATGCTCTGCACTGCTCTGGCTGCACCATTTGGGTCAGAGTCTGTGTTAGCACACAAGTAACCATTAACCTGGCCTTTGCAACCAGCTTCCAAAAACATCTCTGAGTATTCACCTTTTGTTCTGACTGTAACAGTTGTATTCAAGAAAATGTCAGTGAGCAGCAAGATAGGGTTCAGTAGGACAGGAATCACAGAAAAGCAAAATCGTGGCAACACAGAATTTACTCCAGTCTAGGCAAATAAAGAAAGCCCCTCTCACTGCCTTTTCTGTGCAAAGGGAGCTGCATTTCAACTCACAGTCACAGCAAGGGGCTGCAGACACAAAGTCCCTCAGCTTTTCCCACCACTGGACACGCACCTGACATCTCTATGGCAGCAACTGCAACTTTCTGTGGTCTGCAATGGGAACACCGACTGAAATGGGTGCTCAACATCCCTTAGCCCTTGGTCCTTTGGGATTTTAGTCACAAAGCAGGCGAGTAACTCCTCTCTCCACACCTTTATACTCAATGCTAGAGGCACTTGAAATACTGAAGACTGAAAATGAGGTATCCTAGTTTGTATTGAAAGGTACCATTTAATGATTCACAAAATACAAGACTGAGAACTGTGTGTGCACACTTTTATGTTAATAATGTAGCAGAGCTGCCTGACCAGATATGTTGGATGGTCCCAGTAGAAGTTTTGCTGGCTCCTGTGATCCATCTGCTTCCCTCCACCCTTTTCCAAGACCAGATACATTTCTTCTTAGCATGGCTGGAAAAGTTGGGAAAGCAGGCAGAAGTAGCAGCTACCTCCATGAGCTGCCTCAATTCCACTGACACATAATTTCCAACCAGTAAGAACCCCACAGAAACATAGAGTCATGGTGCCTCTTCTCCTCCTTTTTTATTTTGTTTTTTGGAAAAACATCTTTATAAGAAACTTCCCTACACTTGGAACATCAGTTCAGCATCAGCAGAAGATAAAACCAGTGATTCGACAACATCTTAATGGAAGACTCCCACACCTTTGGAGGGCATCAGAGGAAAAACTCAGACCTGCTATGGTTCTGATTTGCTATGTCCCTGAAAATAAAAAATGATGTCTACATAGTCTTACAGAGACACAAAAAATAGAAGAAGGAAACATGACACTTGCTCAGTTAAATTTTTTTAAAACCTACAAGTGCTCTCCACCAGCTGTGTCTTTCTCAGCACGAGGCTTCAGGGTCTGGGCAGAGCACTGCTTGGTGAAATGGATATACTAAACATTGAGCAAAACCCCTTCTCATTTACAGCTCTCCTACTTTAGCAGAATTGCATCAGAGATCTGTTCCATCTGTGGTACAGAGCTGTGCAATTCATACACCCTCCCCTCCCTTAAAATCCCCAAGCTGCACTGTACAAGCAAGGAAGCAATAAAAGACATGGTGCACAGACAAGGCTTAGTCTGCACTCAAGCTCTGATGCTGTAAAAAATGCCTGGCTGAAACAAAGATCTAAGTTCCACATCATTTATTTAACTTTCAAACATCATATCCTAGGTTTTACAGTGATGGGCACTACAGAAAACACAATGAGAAATAGATGGGTAATTACAGTGGTGGTTTTGACTTTTACCATCATCTAGAACTGTAGTAAAGTCAGAAGACGCAGGTTTATGCTTCTTGAGATACGTGTTTAAATCAAGTTATGTCATAAGTGATCTGAATGTAATGGTCACAGCTTGACTCCTCACCAGTCTTAGATAAGCGACTGAGATTCAGAATTAGGCACAATTTTCTGTATCAGAGCACGTGTACTGCACAGTTTGGTACAAATCAGTGTGACTGGCAGCACACTCGGGACTAGGAGAAAAGTAGAAACTTAATTTCTGAGAGAAAGTTGTGATGTGTGTGGGGGAAGCTCCCTGGGCAGCTGCCCACGACCTGGCTGCTCCTGAGCCGAGCGCTGCAGCTTGAGAGAGGCACTGCTCGGTTTGGGGGCAGAGCAAGGGGCAGGAAGAGGCTGCTGGTGGGGGAAAAACCAAAATATTATGAGAACAAAACAGACATGAAAGATGTTTTAAATGCCACGTATGTATAGATCACAGGGGAACTTTGAAATGCTCCATTAGGTATTGAAGTAGCCATCACACAGCCCATAACCCCTGACTGTTGCAGAAGCCCCACGCAGGCAGGGCTGCAGCATCCTTTGTTGCGCGGCTAGGCGACAGGAGCGTGAGGCACCGCGGCGAGGGACCGGAGCGGGGTCAGCGCCGCTCATCGCTCCGGCTGCGGGCTGGGGCTGTGCGGGTACCCAGCCGGGATTGTCCCCGCTCATCCCTCTGGCTGCGGGCCCGGGCTGTGCGGGTGCCCAGCCGGGATTGTCCCCGCTCATCCCGCCGGCTGCGGGCCCGGGCTGTGCGGGTCCCCGGCCGGGATTGTCCCCGCTCCAGGGTGTCACCCGCGCCACACGGACCTGCGGGCGTGACGGCCACGGCGATGTCCCCAGGGCTGCCGGAGGGTGCAGGAGCAGCCCAAAGGCGCAGTGGGGCGCGGGGCCATGCGCGGGTGGCAGTGTCCCTGCGAGGGGCCGGCTGTGCCCGTGTCCCCGCGTGGGGCCGGCTGTCCCCGTGTCCCCGCGTGGGGCCGGCTGTCCCCCGTGTCCCCGCGTGGGGCCGGCTGTGCCCGTGTCCCCGCGTGGGGCCGGCTGTCCCCCGTGTCCCCGCGTTGCCGGCTGTCCCCCGTGTCCCCGCGTGGGGCCGGCGGTCCCCGTGTCCCCGCGGCGCGGGAGCCACGAGAGGGCAGTGACACACAGCCGAAGGGATGGATGGATGGATGGATGGATGGATGGATGGATGGATGGATGGATGGATGGATGGAGGGATGGATGGAGCGCTCCTGCGCCGAGCGCGGCTCCGGCTGTGCCGCCGCCTTCCCTCCCGTGCCAGCTCGGGATAAAATTCCAGAACAAAGGAGCAGCGCGGGGATGCGCTCGTTGCGGCGCGTTCCAAGGGTCCCTTACCGGCTCTGGAACAAAACCGGGGCGGGTAAATGCCCCAAATACCCGACAGGGAAACGCTTTGTGCGCCGGGAGCGCGGAAGGTGAAATGAGGCTTTCTGCTGCGGTTGTTTGTCAGGGTAAAATAACAATTGTATCGAAATTCATTTTTAATTGAACTGTTCGGTGTGCTCGGGGAATCTGCACTGGCATGTAGGGAGTGCCCGTCATTGCTGTATCTCTGGGCTTTATCTGCACCATCAGTTAAGCTTAGTATGTTTTAATTGAAATTCTTTCAGTCTTTCAGCTGCTACTTCCCCCTTCAGATTATCATTCATATTATAGCTGCATTTCATGCTTATCCTATTCTGAATGATCAAAAGGATTTTTCTGCCATTATATTTAATGCTTCCCTCACTTTCACAATCACTTTTTATAACTCTTGCTGTTATGAGGGAATTTGGTGCAAATCAGTTCACACCTTTTTGTTAGCTATAAACCAGACGTAAGAAACCCCAGCATTAAAAACACGCAGAAGTGAATGACTGTCATTCTTGATAACAAAAAATATGCCACTAAGATAATATTAAATATTTTTAAATATAACTGGAATATGCAAGATGTAAGTCCTGAAATAATTTTAGCAACATATAGCCCTAAAATTTCTAGGTGACAACCAAAAATCAAAAAAGGAATGAAAAGAGAGCCTGTTGCTGTCCTGTTTCTACACAACATATTTAATTTTACTTCATGTAAATAAGTATCTTTTAAAATTTTTGTTGAACATTCTTAGCTCATCTTACTGCGAGGAAAAAAAAAGGAAAAATAAAACTAGGAGATTTACAAGTTTCTTGTATGAAAGAAAAATGTTAAAATTGAAATTATTTAAGGAAAAGAGATCTTGATTTGTATTTCTCCAATAAATCAAAATATTAACATAGTTTAAAAAAATTCTGCAGATAGTTGTATCAGTTAATACCCTCTGAGGATTGCATTTTTTTACTGAAGCCCCTGAAAATGCATTTTCTAACCCCTATTTGATATTTTTTGTCTCTCACCTCACCAGTAAGGCACTATTTTCAGTTTAAGCCTTGGTGCTGAAAGCTGCGATCCTGAGCAGCCTGCATTCCCAACCTCTGTTGGGAACAAAAGAGACAGGATGCAGAGGGAAGCTCAGAGAAAGGAACAGCGTTGGAGTTTGATTTTACTTCAATGGGAAGCATGACATAAGTGACAAGAATTAGTGTGAGTCCAGTTTTGGAGGACAGCAGCCCACATCCAGTGCTGACAAGGGAGAGGACTTAACCTAATGGTTTGTTTCCACACCTCACAGCCACGAGCCTCAGCAACACCCACCAGATTCCTCCTGAACGAGGCATTTATTGCAGTTTCTGAGAGCTGAATTCTTACCAGCCATAACAGCATCATTGTGGCACTCAGTGTGGGCCTGCACCTTCCATTGGGAGCTGCAAGGGCCCTGGGAGTGAAGCTGTGCTGAGCAACCCATGGTCACCTGCTCAACAACAGTACAGGGAACTTTGCCATTTGTATGCCAGCATTCAGACCTCTGGAGTTTTTATCTAAATCCAGATAATTTATGTGAGTCTGTCTATGCCAGTATGGAAAGGGAAAACAAAACCAACTTTCTCTAAGAATATGAATTGCCTGGTGATGATTTCCCGAGGAAAAAGCAAGTTTTCCTCTCTTGTGCTAAATTTCAGAAAGCTTGTACCTAGGGACACCTTTTCATGAGTTACACATAGGCTCTGGCAAATTTTTTATTGTGCTTTCAAACAACTGATTTGCATCCACGATGTGTCTCAAAATATAGAAGAAATGCTTAAACAGATGGGGAAAACACTTGCATATATCATAGCTTATATTCTATATTCATATATTCTTATATAAGCTCATGTATTCATATTTAAGCTTATATTCTACATTCTATTGCATGTATCATAGTATATATTCTATATGGTTCTATTATATATCTGCATGTGTATGCATGCATGGAAATTCTGCATACAGCAGAGGGGGAACTGCCAGCCCAGCAGGGCTCCAGAAACTCTCTCCTTCGGGGAGGGGGGCAGAAAAATGTATTTTTTTTTTTTTTCTTCCCCACTCTTTTAAATGTCAGACTCCTACACAGTTTCTTTGAAAGTTCGAACAGTTAGTTAGATCAGTCTGGAAGCAAAACAAACCACAGCACATTTCACCTTTTGGAGAACTTTCCAGGAGCCAACAAGCATTTCAGAGCGGTGACGATTCAGTGTTTAGCTCTCTGGGGTTGGGGTGTAGACTTAAAAATTCAAAACATTTTTTTGGTACATCTGTGTTGAATCAGGGCTTGTTTCTGATTAAGGTGGCTGAATTTTTTATTATTAAATTATTTTCTAAATTGATCACTTGTATTTAGGGACATCAGATGGAAATGCAGTTCTGCTCTAACATTGCTCACTCTGCTTAAGATCCAAGCTGACTGGGTTGGAAGGTGTCTGATTTTTCCTTCAGCTGCATTTTGCCCGAGGTACAGCCCATGACAACAGAGCACAGCTCTTTGACCTACTCTTGGCAATTTCTTTCACTGTGCATGAAAGAATGAGCATCACTGGGAGAGGCTCAGGCTGCTGCTCTTTCCCTTGTCTTGGTGCTTGGCGGGAAGTTCATCTCCTCTCCCCCTCCTGCTTGTGGGAGGCTGGATGCTGGAGCATCTCAGGCTGGTGGCACAGGAGGCACAGCTGAGATAGGCTCCCCAGGCAATAAAGTGCTGTGGGACATACTGGTCTGATTTTGAACCCTGAGCTTTGAAGGGGAGTTTTTTCTGCTCTATCTTGCCCTGAGAACTGAGCCAGAGCAGTGAGATCACCACATAAGTGCTGGCAAAAGCAGTGGATGCAGTGCAGTCACTCCCAGCACACATTGTGGGGGGCCCATAAGCAGCCAAACACACCCAAACACAGGGCATAAATAAATAGGAGAGAAACAGGTTTGAGTCTTTACTGCACCTGGTAACAAGAGTAGCTTGTATTTCCCTGTCCTCCACTCCCCAGAGCAGCATCAGTCTGGAGCTGAACTAGCTCCAGTGGTCTACCAAAATCATCTCTGGTGAGCCCTGGTTTTGTGTGTGTGTGTGTGATCACCCTGGCAGCATCAGCCAGGAGGGTCCCTGACATGCTGGGGGTGCACATGTGGACCCTGTTGTGCTAAAGAAAGAGACCTAATGAGCAGCAGTGGATCTGAAGGGCCCAGATAATGATTCATGGCTGAGGCAGACAAGGCTGCTGGCTTGCACATCATACAGGCTGTGGGAAGTGCACAGCATGATGCTCCAAGCACAGTTTCCTAACTGCTAAATGTGGGTTAGCCTGTTTATAACATATCCAGAAACCAGCAGGGTACTGTCCAGGCAGCAGACAGGGCAGCAGGCTCACACAGTTCACACCAGGAAAGAGAGAGGGCAGCAATTGTGTGCCCAGGGGAGTGCACAGGGCAGAACAAGGTTCTGCCTCCCCAGACAAATGAAACCACTGCATTTATAACTGAGGAGGGCTCAGCAGTGATTTGGATGGCCCAGGACTTGCCGCTGAATGATGTGACTCCGGGCTGCCCCAGCAGCTGGCTGAGGAAGCAGGGTGGGGCAGCAGGAGCACCCCTGCCCCTCTGTGGGGCCTTCACAGGGTGCCTCTGGCTGGGCTTTGGAACACGTTGTTTTAGATGTGCTGTGCCAAGGAGAATTGTGCTCATACCAAGTTCCAACAACTCAGTTTGTGGTCGGGCAGGTGAGGGCAGCATGCTTGAGGGAAAAGCTGCCTTCTGGCAGAGCCACTCGGATTGCCTGGGATGCTGGGAGGGTGGGAGATGCGTGACAGGGACGTAAATCACATCTGCACAGCACTGGTGATCACAATTCACCACAAGCCATCTCTGGCAGCTCTGTTTGCCTGGAGATGGCAGCTGAGTCCACCTCCACAGTATTTTCAGACTGTTTCATGTCTGCTGTTTGTATGCGCTGAGGTAATGATGAATTTTAATTAATTTTTTTAAGGAATGCGCCATAAACCTTAACAACCTAAAAAATACTGTGATTTGTCTATCTGGGACCATTGGATTTACCCACCCCACGTCAAACTTTATGCCCCATCATCATCCATCAGGCAAGAGGAACAAGGACACCCTTTTTGTAGCCCCCAAGCCATATTCTGTGACATCCTAATATGTTGCCTTAACTCCTAGCTCTCCAACCAGAACCCCCTCAGCTCTGAATTAAAGAGATGACAGAAGCACTGAAAGGAAGGTTCCTTCAGTAACAACTGTGACTTCAGAATAAGTGCTCTCTTCTCAATATTAGCAACACAGAAACGCTCTTGTTACCAAGCTCAACTCTGTGTACAGTCTGTGTATAACCTTTTAAACAGCTTTTGCTGTAAAACACAAGTCTGTGTTTGCTGTAACAGGAGCGTTTCATTCCTCACAGTAGAATAAAAGGGTTTGCTGAAAGAGAAAGGGCATTCCAAGTCCCTGCTTTGTGCTCTGAATTCTTTTCCAACATCTTCCTTTTAATACATCGCAAAAGGGGGGAGAGAAGAAAAAAAAAACACATTTAAAAAGAAAAAAAAGTGTTTTAGAGTGTTTTCCCAAGAAATATCACACGCTGAATTGAAACACCTTATCTACAAGGAGGTCCTGGTGGCAAGTGTAGAAGCAACACAGGAAAAAAATCAATACAGCCTGCAGAGATTAAAAACATACTGGAAAAACATAAGGAAAATGTAACAATTAATGCCAGTTGTACATATAATACGTGAAAACAAAGCGCAGAGGCATTAGTCTCTACACACAGATCTATTGGATAGGTAATGCTTTTATCTCAACTTGAAAATGGAAGCTTTATTAGACTGCTTCCCATCAGGAGGCATCATACCAAGAGCAGTGTAAGGCTCTAACTAGCTGAAAGCCTCTTCCCCCCACACCTTCCATCCCAATCACTTTGCATACCCGTGAAATTCAAATGGCTCAACCTCAGACTGAGGTGGTGTCAAACCAGGGTTCAGATTCACCAGCCTGCATGAAACCACCTCCAGTGGAAGACATGAAGCAGCTGGCCAAGATGCCTTGCAATAGGTGGGAGCTTTTTGTCGGCAATTTAAAAAGCCCCTCCATGATGCTGCAGCTAAAGATTGTTTTATCATTGCATTGTATCATGCTGTAGCAGCTATTAATATATGCCTGGCTTGAATAAAGTGTCCTACACAAGTTTCAGCTGTGGGGGGTTTTGTAATTAGTGTGCTCAGGCACAAAAATCAGGAACATATTTAAGGTGTCGCTCAGCTGAATGATTCCTCAAAACTCCCTCCAGCAGCTTTTCATTCATACAATAATTACACCCAATTTTATCATTTAACCCAGTATCTTGAGTGTAAACCCCAAGAAAAGGCATTAAATAGCTCTTTCTCCTAATGTTAATACACTCCTAATGTTAAAATACACGTTGAAGTCTAAGTAGAATATTTGCATCGTCAGTTTTCTGGATCAGGAACAATAAAGAGGAAAATCTCCCTTCTCATAATACTTACCATAACAAATTTCAATAAAACTACACAAGACTCACAGCAGGACTATAGATAAGCATCAGATAGGTGACAATATAGGAAAAATACCACTTTAACATTTCTGCTGCCTTCACATCAAAATAAATCAAGGTTTACAAGTTTACTTTTAAACCCCAGAGAGCATAAGTGAACCTATGGTTTACTCATCCCCTTTCTGACACCAGCAAGTAGAGGGGTAGGTACAGGGTCACACAAGGGTTGGTGGGTTGGACACCTAGTGCTACTTCAAGGCCAAGAGCCAAGCGGACTCAACCATCTGAGAATCCTCCCAGTGAAGGAACTTTAAGGACTATGAGACCAAAAAGCATTTAGGCCTCTAGCTGGTGTTTTGCAGAATTTACATCCAAATACTCCCGCCATACTCAGCATTGCACCGAGGTCAGCGACGTAGCAGCCTCTTTAATGGAAGTCTGTGCTAGACAGACACAAACAGGAGCAGGCAAAGAGGGAGGTTTCATGGAGCTGGGAGCTCTGTTTCACACAGATTTCATAAATGACTCTCAGAGCTAAGCTTGCTTTTTGTGGCAGGGGCACCTCCTGCCTTGGCCAGGCTCCCATTTTAGCATCGTATAAATCCAAAGGGATAAAGAACATGCTTGGGCACTGGTGTTCCCACTACAGACAGGCTGCCTGCCAGCACGGATAAACAAAAGTACTTTTCATTTATTAGTTACTAGTTTTCATTCAAACTCCCAGAGCGCCGATTCTTTTACTTTGGACCACATCCCATGCTTCCACTGAAGCCAGTTTAAGATTCTCCTGACCACATTGAGAGCAGATTCATTTGGAAACCATTTGAAAGGCTCAGCTCTGCCATTCTCACACAAGGTGTAAAGCAACATCAACAGGTAACTCCTGAGAATGACTTTGCACAAGCCAAATTCGCAAGGGTTTAATGAGCCTTGGATAAGTCTGAGAGCTTTTTTTCAGTAATGCTGTCCACTCTCAGCAATAAGTAATAAACATTCCCAACACCCCATGAGGCAAGGAGTCAGAGCTGGGCCTACTTTAAGACATATAAACTGCAGAAAAGCTATTAAGGCTTCATAGCAAGCCAATGATCCAGCCAATGCTTGGAGTGCAGAAAGTCCTGGCTTTTAATGCACATATGAACCTGTTAGTGCTAAGGTTCAACTTTTTCCTGTCAGTCGTCTTGAGTGTTTACTAAATCCAGATGGCCTGAGGAAATAAATGAGATTAAAAAGAGTCTGTTTCATTCTCACACTTCCCAAAGCCCTCTGCAGAAGTATTGTGTTGCTACAGATAACACATGTACCTGCAGGCATCAGTGCAACTGCTACAGACGTGCTGGGGACTCCTTTTACCTCGTCCTCAGCAGAGCTTAACAGCCTTTAACACTTCCACACCCATAGAGAAAAAGAACACCACATTCTGCTTTTGTTCCTATTGAAAAATGCTGTTTATTCACTGTTTTTCCAAACTGTGAAACATTTTCACTGCCCTCTCCACAAATCCTTGGTGGCATCTCCAAAATGGGAAGGGTGGGGGGATCCTAACCTCTTTGGGAGATACAGGAAGGGCAAACATGGGGCATGGGCTCTGTGGTGATGGAGAGGTGGCATGTGGAAGCACTTGAGCTCTGAGAATCCCCACCCACACCAGAGACAAAGGCCCCATGGGTTTGGTTAGTCTAGAACTAAAGAAAAAGGCAGAGAGGGCAAAATCCTTGACGTGTGAATGGCTGTTGTGAGAGAGGAATGAGTAACAACCCTCTGTGCTCCACAGAGACATAAAGATATGCTGAGTCTGGGCCACCAGCCCCCTGGAGCAGCAGAAAGCTGTAGTGTGCCCTCGATGGAGCTGTTGAGGAAGATACCAGAAAGGATTTAGGGGTTGCTGAGTCCCATCCCAGTGAGGAAGAAGGATTAAACAGGCTCCTGGGGCTGCACCACAGAGGATGTACAGGGATGAAATGAGCCCAGCTGCCCTTTATATGGGGTGCAGCAGGAAAGATGGGGGTCTTTGCAGCCCCAGTCTGTCAACCAACACCTGGCCATGCTCCACAGGGGAATGGCATTCAGCAGAGAGCTGACCACGCAGGACTGAGCGCTGCTGTGCTTCAGGGAACAGCAGAATGGGATGTATAACCACCAGGGAGGCACCCAGGGTGCTGGAAGATTGAGGAAGAGGATGCATTCAACTAATTTCACCTCCCACGTGGTGTTTGTGGGCACAGGCTGGACAATGTCATCTTTGTATGAAAGATTGGCGAGATCTTGATTTTTCACTTTTAACAGCTGCTCTTTGCTAGTAAGTCCTTCTCAGATCTCCTTACCCACGACTCTCATCCTTCTTCGTTTTAATCTGATGAAACATTTCTCTTTGTGTAAGAAAAAGGCATCAGGTGGAGAGTTTAGTTGAGGATGAGAGGAGGGAATGGTGCTTGGGGTAAGGGGTTGTGGCTTGGGGAAGCCCAGATCACTGCTACCAGGGACTGGGATGGGTCTCCTGCTTGCTCCCCACTTCAGCTCTCTGCCTGCAAGTCAAAGATAACAGAGCTCTTTTCTTTCAGCCATTTGTCTGGGAAGATTTGGGGTTACTACACATCCAGCAAGAGGTGGCCCAGGCCTCAGCGGAGATGCCGGCTCTTTACCATTGTACAAACAATAGCACCTCTGAGAAGCAAGCCCTTGCTTTGTATATTTACTTCGTTTCTTCTTCAAGCTTTGTTAGGGAACCAAGGCACTTAGGCTGGTTACTAAAATAAAGAAGTGCTATAAAAAGAGATCAGCTCTTGCAAGGAAATCCAAGCTGCAGAAACATGAACAAAGATCCATTGAAAGGCAGTGTTAAATAAATACAAATTAATTTTGCATAGTTCCAAAGTCCTTCAGTCAATAAACGCCCATTCTCATTATTATTCAATAACATTTAGCTAATATATTTGGATTTGCAAGGCAAACATTTTCAAACATTTTTCTAAATTAGCACAAATCTTCTGCTTCGTCTTTTCTTCATCTACTGTCAGCGGAGCAAATAATCAGAGAACAAATAGTACTCCGCTTATAAATTCCTCTTGCCAAAGACTCGACCTCTAGAGACTTGACTTCACATTTGCTTTTCTGTAGAATTTAACAAAATTAGTCAAGCGCGATTTGTTGCGTGTTTGTCTCTTTTCAAAAGCTCAGAAATGTCTAGCTCCGGTGATTAAAGGAAGAAGGGAGATTTTACTAATAATGTTTAAGTGGAAGGATATTGGAATGCAAGAAATATTTATTAACATCCACCTGTAGGTAAACGTTTATAAAATTTCATCTTCTGTCAAGGTTGAGGTCATTCCCACTTACTGCCACAAAGTCATAAAATAGGGAACAAATCCTCAGATACCACAGCATCTTCCTGGCTTGGCTGTGGGTAGGACAGGCCAAATATTAAATTTCATTAAAGGATGATGCACAGAGCACCTGCATGATACTGCCCTACCCTGAGGCACAGACAAGCCAAGATGATTAGGTATTATCAAAAGCTCATCCTCTCCCCTCTTTCTCATTAGAGTCAGAGGAACCTACTCTGGCTGAACCATTTGCAGCGTTGGGTGCAAGGAGGAGGCATCTGCATTTCAATGGGGTGCTTGTCAAGGCTGACAGCAATTGGAGAGCTACTTGTTATAAGGCTGTGTACTCCGGTTGCCACAGCCCTACAGTGTGTCTCTTTTTACTGCCAGTGCACTCTTCTGTCATTTGGGGGCCTTAAAGCATGTGAGTCCCCTCATGTGGGCTCCAACACCTCAGGAAAGGAGGAACAACAGAGGTCAGACCCAGCTTCTTCAACATGGTTCTACCTTCATTTTTATGAATCAGGCTTTCTGGTCTTGAATGATAATAAATGGAGGATTTGGAGATCAAAGGTAATTTGATTTCTGAAAGAGAGCTGTGATCTGTGATAAACATGCTACCTGGGTTCGTTTCAAGTCAGCAACATCAGGGAAGTTATACAGTTATTGCACTGTTGCCTCTCCTGTGAAAACGAGAAAAAGTCAGAAACTGGCAGCCCTGCTGTGCTCACTTGGGAGGGGCTGTGCCAGCCACCACACACTGGCCAAAGCCAGCAGAGCAATGAGGAGAACATTTGGGAAGAGTCCCGACTGTCAACATCCAGCAAGAAATGGCGGACACCTAACAAGCAAAAGAACTGCTTGGCTAAATGGAACAGAAAATTCATGCCAGATCTGGCCTTCTATACTCTATGCTCATGGCTCTATCAGGACCTGTGCATAATAATAAGCATTATTCCCCAAACCAACTGACATTTGCAACCATGCCAGCTCTAAAGTGCCACATCTAAACCAAAACAAGATTCAGCCACTATTTTGGCATTTCCAAAAGAGAAGGAAGCATAGTTAGCCTCTTTTTTGGTCAACCTTTGACCTGGTGCTAACAGGAGCTCCTCTGAAGTTTGATGACACCCTGTATGGGTGAACCCTCTGAATTTCACTAGGACTGGAATCAGCACAAAGGACAACACCAATGTTCACCATCAGATTAGAGCCTGGGGGATCATATTCCATTTTTCTCTATGATACCCTAAAATGCTTCATTCAAACCAGCATTAACACTTGTATTGGCTGAAAACAGTGTCTGAAAACAGTGTCCAAGCCAATATATTACAGTCAGTTTGTCTCTGCCTGAGAATAATAAAATGAGCTAATAAGATCTCCTCTGGAGGTTCATCTTAGAACCAATCACTTAGTACCAGCTGCCTCACTAATGTCTTTCTTCATTTCCATTTCTTCCATTTTCCCATATACTCATCTCTTCTTACTTTGTTATGTGCTGCATTTCCTCCTACCTCTTCTTTTTGTGTTACTTTTCCATCATCACCTTTCAGCATTCATCTTATTGTCTTCCAGTTCCACTCAGGGAAAAATTAAAGTTCATGAACAACATGCCTAGAGGCTCCTTCAAATATGGCTTATCTCAAGTGGTCCATTTACCCCTTGGCCATCAAGCAATACCTTCAGAAACACAGCAAGTTCATTCTCTCTGAAAGATATATGAGGCAAGAATAGAGATACTGCCTCCTCAGTACATGTGCACATTTATGGGCAATAAACCCAGCAGGGAAGGCTGCCCCGTGGGTAAGTTCACCAAGGCAGGGTAAATATGGCAATCTGCTTTGCTTTTTGCACTTTTTCCTTTCCTATGCCTGACTAATTTCCTTACAGAAGAGTTTTTAGTTTCCCAAAATTTTATAAAGAAACAACCCCTCCCCTTCTCAAAACATGTGGGAAAAAGAAATTTCTTATTATTTTCACTAGGCAGTGCTGAGCTGCTAAAGGGGCGAACAGTTGGGGTCAGCATTACCCAGGTTGTAACAACCAAAAGATGTCTTTTTACACTCTGAGACAAGCATATTTTCTGAGCAGCCTTCTGCATTTAAGAGACAAACTATGGAAGCACCTGCTCTTGTGCTTTTCAGAAAAGTTCAGACCTTCATAGTTATTGCAATCAGTTCCCTAAAACCACCAATAAGTCAAAACAATTATTCTGAAAGACAGAGCAAAAGACTCACTTGCACAGTGAAATGGCTCTTCCTGACACACGTCACGAGTCAAGACAGGTTAGCTGAACTCCATTTCACACTCTTCAAACACATGAGTTCTTGGAGCAGTGCACTGGGCTGCCAGGCACCGCAGCTTGTGTCACTCCCAGGACCAGCAGTGTCCCTGCATGCTGGCACACCCAGAAGGTGAAAAACAAATATGGGAGGTGCATGGTGGCTTCCTTGATACTGGAAAAAATTATTTAAAAAAAGGATAAACAACAGGCATCTTATAATCATGCAACACTCAAGTCCCTCATTGCACACAGGGCTTTTTCAAACACGTCTGGATGTCCCTGAGACACCACTGGTGGGCTCTCCTTGTGCAAGGCTGGAATTCAACAGATGCCAAGCTCTAAAACAAAGATGCAGGCTGGCCAGGCCACCTTTTGCTGGGTTAAGACATAAACAGTTGGGTGTCCCAGCAAATCCATCAACCTCCCCCTGTGCACAGTACAGAAAGGGCAGCCCTGCAAAGCACATCCCTTCTGGCCTTCCCAGATCTTCTGAGGTTCAAGCCATCGTGTGCTTCAGTGGATGGAAACACACAACTCCTGGCTAAAAAGAAACACACAACAACACACAACAACTCCTGGCTAAAAGCACACCTGAACACCGATGAAATGTCCAAAAATGTTTCAATCAACTTCTGCAGCTGGCAGCTTAATTCACATGAGTGCTTTCAGAAACTTCACCCAGTGTTTCAGGTAAATTCAAAAGATATTGGATATGGTCGTCATCATAACCAAAATTTTGAAACTGGGTCTATTTCCACTGCCCTCAGCAGGACCTGGATCAGCCTGACATTTATGTTTGAAATAATGTATTTGAGAGCTTGCAATAAGCGAGTCTGTTCTAAATATTACACCAATCATTGTTTATATGGAATTATTGTGCTCCTGTAACTTCACCGAGCATTCATAAATGACCAAAATAGCCACTCCTTTGTGATTCCAGCTGTCAAACTCCTCATGGCAGCTAGAGGTACCTCTCAGCCTAAGTGACAGCTGCAGATGACTCACTAAACATTGAACTATTCAAAATGTTTTTCTTTTAAGGATGAAAATAATTTGTCCTCACTCTTCTAAACAAAAGTCTTTTAGTTTTGGGTAGGACTTTTTTGTATTTGTTTTTTTTTTTAATGCCACAGTTGGCCTTCTTCATTCTCATGGAAAAAAAAAATAGAAAAAACAAATCAAGGCAAAATAACCTGCTGCAAACTTCACCAAGTACAAAAACCACCAGAGGCTTAGCTAGCTGCTCATAAGGAGTTAAACTTGCTGGGAGTAATTACTAAGCACCTTACAAAATAAACAAATAAGAAAAATAAAGAAAAAGTTTGTCTTTCTTAATCTACTGTGTTATCACTATGTTTGCCCAGAAATCCTCTGTAATTCTGATAATGTGAAAAATAATTTCTTTGTCCTTATGGACAAAAAGTGTTTTTCAGCTCATTGTACACTGGAAAAATCTTGACTGTAAGGTGCTTTGTAATTTAGTTCTGATATACACCTTGGCTAACAGGTGTAATTAAAAACCCATTATAATCATCCAGCAAGCAAATCAGAGCAGTCCCGAGAGGAGCTGAGCTGTGAGAGCCTCTATTTATAAAATCATATTTAATGTAGTCTTATCTCTACACTGAAAAAAACATCTGTTTAACATACTGTAAACAAAAATATTAACGTTCCCTGGCCTTTTTGTCAGAATGACTTATGACAGGATCTGCCACATATGCAATTAAGGTGTAGCAGAACTGCCCAATTTCTAAGGAAACAACTACAAAAACATTATATGTTTGCTCCTGGTTGATACTTTCAGCTCAGGAGTGAGAAAACAAGGACTGACATAGGGGGAGCTGGGGGGATTTAAGACAGGCTTGGTCAACAATGTGCAGCCTCTTTGTTTTTATGTCTCAGCCCAGGCATAATAGAGGTGGCAACAATCTTTTTTCCCTGTGATTTTGTCTTCAGATTGCAGGGAAAATGCACGTTGCCTCAAGTGTTAATGAACTCGAATTAAAAATAAACCAAAGACAAAAAAAGCACAAACAAACCACCAAAAGCACCACAGCAGAGTAATAAGCATATTTGCATAATCCACTCTCTCCCATGCATTTAGAGATAACCACATCTTATATCCAGAAGATGAGTTGCAGTTTGTGCTACCACGGGGATAAAAATGGGAATATAAGCACTTTATGGTTTAAGAAGTTCAACTAAAATAACACAATGAGACCAACAGAAATTGGCCATCAACCATTGTCAGTGTCATTCTAGGAAAGTCAGCCATGGAGTCAAATCTTTTGCGCTGAAATCAAGCCCCCCACGAATACAGTGAATCTAAAGCTGGTGGATAGACAGTAAGCTGAGTGCCAGCACCAGGATAGACATTGATGAGTGGTTCTGTGCCCAGAGGCTGCTCTCCCTAGGACACCTCCAAACAACACCACAGCATGGCAAAACCCAAGGTGTTCCACTTAGCAGGGGGAAACCCACCAGCATCAGCAATGGTGCTGCGCAGTGAGATTTCCTGGGGAGCTTCATGGACCAGCTTGAGATATCACACCTGAATTCTTGTCTGTATCAAAAACCAGGACGAGGACGAGCTGGAAATGCTCCGAGCAGGTGGAGTCTGGAGCTCAGCACTGCCCATGCAGTCACAGGCAGGGGAAGATGGAGCTCTGCTGGGAGCCTGGGCACCCTGAATCTCCCACTGCTTCACGCCAGCCTGGGCCAGCTGCCATCCAAGCCTGGTACATGGGCCTTTCTTGCAGCCTGTGTGTACTGATTATCATCCTCTTGCTTCATTTTTGTCCCTTTGTTATTTCACTGAGTCCCATTACAACTACACTGCTAGAATAAATCAGCTTCTCTTTAGGGATAAAGCTCTATTTCTCCAGTTTATTGTGGCCTGGCTTTTATAAGGGTGGATATTGCAGGCATCAATAATGTTTTGTGTTTTTGAGGAAACAGATAATTGCCTATAATTAAATGTTGATAAAGCATGTGATGCAGGTGAGCAGCATCCCAAGAACCTGAGGAAATTAGATCAGAAAATTTTTCACAGCAAGGACAAGGAACTAAACCATCCTACACTGCCTTATTTGTTAACTTCCACTTTTCACTTGGAGAAAGCATCAGGTTGTCTATGTGGTTTCTACTTTCTGTAGAAAAGGTTTTTATTTTTGGTATATTAACATGCCATTATGCAAATGGGGAGCCTCACATGCAAAATCCAGAAGCAAACAATCACATGGCACTTTTGGTTCCTTCAGAAGTGCCCACAAATGGTGTATGTATAAAGCACAAAATTGCTTGCCTGGGCAAAAAGGTGTCCTTGTAGTCCAGGTTTCAAAGTCATAAAATTCTATGATAAATTACTGGACTGGGAAAGAAAACCAACACAGGCTGAGGCAGCAACATGCACAGGTTCCCTAGAAAAATGTCCAGCTGTCTCATGCCCCAAACCTGGAGGCAGTAGGTGTTGCTGTGCTATCAAAACTCATAAAAAAACCCTTGCTACGTGCACTCCAAGCCATGGCCGAAACCCTGTGGCTGCTGAAGTCAATGAATAATTCCTGACACACAAAATGGCAACAGCATCCTGTCCTGTGTGACAAACCTGTTCTACTGGTCCCCTGTGCAGGCATGTGTGGTTAACTTCCAACATCTGCTCTTGTTGTGAGCTGGTGCAGAGGGTATCTTAATTCCGACAGAAGTGATTGATAATTATTGTCCCCAGAGGTGCCATGGCTGAGCCACCTACAGCAGCAGAATTGCCTGCTGCGTGCTCGTTTCCAAGTGGGTAAGTTGATAAACAGATGGTGTGTGGCTTGCTTGGGATTACATTATTATAGTTAACAGCAAAATGTACCTGGTTAAGAGAAATCACAGGACAATCCAGTTTTCAAGTGCTGTTTTTCCTTTGAAAACACTTCCAACTGACTCCAGCGGCATAGCTGAGCCATTGCTCCGCTCTTCTCAATAGCACAGTTGAGTAAAAAGGGAAGGATTTCCTCTGATGTTCACTTGAGCCAAAAAACCAAAACAACCTCAGAGTTGAATTTACCACTCTTCCATAACCACCACGTATCAGAAGGGACTGTCTGAGATCACAACCAACACACAAAGAAATTAATTTGGTGTTGACACTTCACGGTGCTTTGAGATTGTAAATCAGAGGCTGCTTGGCAGGTAACAAACACCACCTTCCTTAAACACAAGAACACAGCAGCTGAGGAGGCTTTCTGAGTCATCAGGCACAGTCCCCCACTATCATGGATTGCAGCAGCTAATATCCCTGTTCCCTTAATAATCCTCATTATCACAGCAGCTAAGCATCTGGCAAAGTACACAACGCTGGCACTGTCTCCCCACAATGATCTGAGCCTGCGTGTGTGCTAAGAGGGAAGAGATACGATTTGTACATTTTGATAGACCTGTGAACTTCTGAAAACAGACAACAGTCGCTTAGAGCCCTATGGAAACCTGGGCAGGAAAGATCTTTGAAATACTTCTCAGACAAAAACAGATATAAAGCAAATTATTCTATCCCACTATATACCTGGAAGGATCACATTATATTTAGGCAACACATTCCTTCCATGCAAAAGTTTAGTCCCAGACATTAAAAAGAACAAATGAATCTTTCTAGTTTTAAAAAGTCTGCTGTAGCAGCTTAGACAGGCACACAGCAGAGTTAAGTGAAGTGTGTATTCCCTGTGATAATAAATCTCATAACGGAAATCAAAGCCAAGCTGAACTGCATGTTAGGCATTAAGTGTGTCCCAAACTGCTCATCTTGCTAAACCTTCATAATAAAATAACATTACAGTCTCTATAATTACATGGTGCAATGATGCCACAGGAGTAAAGCCTAAAGAAAGGCTTAATTTTCCAGGCTTTGCAACAAGTGTGAATTGGTGTGGGGCTCAAAAGGCATCCACAGCCTGGACCCAGGCCTGGGTGCAAATAGGGCTGCCATATGTGACACGGAGCAGGCAAATGGTGTGAGGCAAATGCTCAGAGCTGCCAAGCAGGCACCAGGAAGGGAAGCTCCCAAAGCCCCCAGGATTTATTGGAGCTGCCTGTTGCTCCTCTGGTGCTGTTTCTGACACATCTGAACAGAGGCACCTGGAAAGGTTTGGAGATTTTTTGCACTATTGCTTCTGAAAAACCATGAAACAGTGGCAGCAGCTAAAACAAGGAAACAAGAAAATCTGTCAAAAATGCAAATAGAACTTATAAAAGTAATGTGGAGAACGGTTGTCCATGCTCAACTGCTTCAGCAGAAGGCAAACCATCCCCTGGAAGGGCCCCTCTTTGCAGGGTCTGCAGAGGCACCCTGGAAAGCCTTGGGTGAGATTCACAGCTTTCAGATTGCTAAAGTTTGGTTCAATCAGTCCTCCTGCTCAGCTTTTCCACTACCTTCTCATGGAACTTGTAACCCATGGGATACTCCACTGTTGTGAAGTCAACAGAAAATGATGAAATATCATCTGAAAGTTCATGGAACAAATTATTTGGGAGAAAGTACAGCCAGAAGTACTAAAATGATAATTTCAGTATCTTACTAAAAGAACATTCTGTGGATTATGGCAACATTTAGTTTTTCTTCTTTTGGTGACCTGAAATATTTCATTTTGAATCAAGCCATGCCAAAACCAAAAAGAAAAAGATCAGTGTTATCCTAAGCTGAAATTAAATGACTTATTTAGACTCTGCAGAGAGAGCCAGAATTTAGAAGAAAAGCAAGTTTTATTTCAATCACTTTGATTTTGTAAAACAATCACCGTCCCATTAAAATTATCCTCAGAATTCTCTGTTAAGCCCTACGACTGTGCGACACCTTAGATTTTAAATAATTCTGCAGATTTTTGGTTGTGTTACGGATCAGAGGCATCCCTCGATCTGCTCCAGAGTTGCATCAGCAAGAAGGAAGTGTTGGTAGTTATTCACAGACATGTAAGGCCCATAAGGGTCACATAAATAGCAGTGGGGAGTGAAGAGGTGGTGGCTCTCCTACAAAACCCTACCCAGTAGCAGGCACACAGTGACAGGTCAGGCCTGGGGTCCCTGTGGGATGTGGGAGCTGCATCCAGGTGTTTGCACAGACACAAACTCCAGCTGGCCTGGAGAAACTACTCATTACGACAGCTCTATAAATGCTTTTGTAAAATAGGATGCCTCTCCCTACAGACTTCCCTCATACACTTTTCCCTTCCCCACTCCTCAGATGCTTTTGGCAAACACTAGTGGAAACAGACTCTTGAGGTGTGGGGTTAATTGTTCTCCTTTTTCTGTACACATAAATATTCTGCAGACTGAGAATTGCTGTTTCCAGAAATACACAAATCAAGTAAAAGTTTCATATCCCCAGCTCATGGATAATTTCAGAGCCTGAATCATCTGGTTTGCAGCAATTAAAACAAAGGGCGCTTGTTCTAAGGCATTGTTTTCACACTAGAAAGCCCAGTCTGCCTTCAGCTGTCTTTACCAACTAGGAATTCAAGAAGAAAGCAGCTATTAAAGTTTTCTCTACCCAGTTTAAATGTGGCACAACACACATTCCTGGCCAACTTTTCAGACTAAACATCTTAGTAAATTCTTCCTGACAATAGTTAGTGACAAGCATGTCAAAACCAACAAACTCAGTCACATACAAGGCTTATCAATAATTTAGGCTTTTCCCCCCACGAGAGACTGTGTGTTTTGCAATAATGAAATATATGATTTTAAAAATAAATAATAGGCTGTTGTCAGGCCGATTGTAGCTAGAAGTTATGAATTTGATTGATTGAACATTTGAGTTCATTCTCTCTAGCAAGATCAAAGCGAAACTCTTCCATTTGCCCAAGGCCACTTGCAATTTATTTAGAGATTGTGTTCATATCCCAGCAGGTAGCAATATTGGACTGAGGTACACAGAAAATCAGCTCTTTGAGGTTTTTTCTGAGTCCAAGGGATGCAACAAATGAGATTTTTTTTAGTTCATTAAATCATTAACCACTTAATCACTAAAAAACACAACATCAGTTGCATTTTCCCTCAGCTAGGCATAACAAGGAAGCAGTCATGGTATCGAAAACCTCTGTTTTAACATTGATGCCTTTGTCAAATATGACTAGTCTGTAGTTTTTATTTGTATGGTTATTTTCCACCTCCCCCTTTTTGGTTTAATTATCATGGCAGAAGGTAATGACACCCAAAAGGGACAGGAGTATGAATAGCAATGGCAAATCCTTTTAAGAGCAACGTGGAAAATAACACACATGCATGAAAGCACACAGAATATGTTTGTATAGCAGAATATTGCAAGCACCCTAGTGCAAAAAGAGCTCCAAACAAATCAGCCCAGACTAATGTGAAACCTTCAGCCACCCTGAGACACAGCCAAGATCAGCTCCCCAGACAGCACTCACATGCTGACTGCAGAGCTTTGCAAGGCTCTCACGCCAAAAAAAGAACCATTCTTTAGCTGTCCTGTTTTTGTCCTACATAAGATTTGGGGATTAGCAGCATTAAAAGGAACACAACCCCAACCAAAGCATGCAGGGTGAGTGCATGCAGAGCAGCAGCAGCAGCTGGTTGGCAGTGATGGGCTGGCATGCAGAGCAGCAGCAGCAGCAGCAGCAGCGCAGGCACGGCGGGGCTGCAGCAGCCTGCACTCACTGCAGGATAAGGATGGGCTGGGAGCAGGGAAGGAGGAATTCCATGAATCCACCTCAGAACACACCGGGGGGTTTGCAGGAGGCACAGCAGGTCCAAGATGGGCGGTCAGAGGCTGTAGAGGATGGCCAGCGTGGCATGGCCAGGGTGCCTGGCTCCAGTGCGGAAATGGGGCTGTTACACCTTGTGCCAGTGGGCAAGGCCTGTGTCGCCCAGTCAGGTGGAAGAAAGATGGTCTGATGACAGCTTGGATGAGGTCTAGATTCAAGGCTCTGGTTAGGTGCAGCTTCAAAGGGCTTTGTCTCCACTGGTGAAAGCTTGGATTGGGAGCAGATCCATCCATCCAATGAGCAGCAGTGGTAGGGCCTTCTCCTGAGGGGTTGGCACTGTCTTGCTAAAAAGCAAAGGCAATGGGCATCTTGTACTTTCTCTGCAAGAGGGCTCCTTGGATCTCTGAACCCCAGCTAACACAAGCAGAAATGAGGAATTAGGGATCCAGGAGCTTTAAGAAAGAAAAAAATTAAAAATTTTAAAGCTCAACTTGTACAAGTTATCTCAGTAAGAGCTGGGAACAGAAGCAAGCAGTCCCAAGCCTCCTGTTCCCAGATCTCCTGCTCATTAAGGAGAATTAAGTTATTCCAGTTGTGGAAAAACACAGTTAGAAGCACAGTTAGACCCAGTAATACTGGTTGCAGATGTGCTGTTCCATATTGGGGAAAAACAAGGCACTGAGGGTTGTCAGGGAATGTGACAGCTATCATCTGCTCATGTTATCTGAAAAAGAGGAGAGAAGGAAAAGCTGAGCAAACACAATGCCCAGCTTTTGTGAGGGGTTTCTCACATATAATACCTTCAGTCTAAGCATGGAGTTAAAGAATAAAGAGTGAGTTTTTTCTCAAAAAACCCTAAACTTCAATGAATTTTCCCACAACAGACCAGTACCATAAGTGGCCAACAGTCCAGCTTAGTAACCATTCAAGACAGACGTACAAGATATTTATCAAGGAATACACAGGCTGTATCCAAAGTACAGCTCTTTACAGTGATCTCCAGTCACTAGAGGGCATTTATGTCCATGAAGATGTCAGACCCAATTTTTTCACCAAAGATATGATTAGTTAATGAGGCTTGACTGCTCCTAGAGTTCAGCTAAACAGCTGAACATGATCACGGGTATGCAAACACATAAGCACAATTAGCTGAGCTCTTCACAGATTTTCAGAAATGTTGACAGTGAGTTACAAGATCAAGCCTAGCTCATTTTCTTTGTGGTACAGCCTGAAGGACAGAAAAAAACAAAGTGCTTTTGGTAGAATTAGCAAAGATTCAGGTCCCTCAGGATGGAGGGATAAGAGCAAAGGTTCAATCTGCCTACAAAAATGACCTGAAGGAGTGGTCAGATTCTCATTCAGAAACAGAAGAATGGAAATGGTATTTTGGATCTCAACAGGCACAAAATAGTCAATCTGGGCATCTCCTCAGGTAGGAACTTAATCAGGAGCTTACATGCATGTTTCATGGTGTCATGACTTGGATATAAAAGCTTCCTGTACAAATCAGACTTTATTTATTAAGAAACTAGAAAGATAAAGCTGCAGGTAAACCAAATCAAAGCTGAAAAACTGCCTTGAATGCCATAAAGGAAACATGAGAGAAACATGCCAAAGTTACTACTTTTAAAAAATTTATTTCTACTAAAAATCTTAAAGATTTTTTCATAAATGTTAGTGCCCAGGTGATTAAGATAAGAAATCAAACTAGACCACTGGTACTCTCTAGAACTTAGGAAGAATCTAGGTATGTTTAGAACAATTGATGGAAAGCTGGATAATAACAATATTTTCCCATCAAAACCCTTTTCTCTAAACACTCTCTACCCACCATTGAGATAGACCTGTTTGGTTCTAAACACTTTTCTGATTTCAGTGGCAGGTTGCCAAAAGGTGTGAAACACAGGCTGATCTTCTGTGCTAACACAGAAAGTGAATGGAGTATGTTGAGTCAGAGGCTAAGACAGAACTGCAGGGATTATTTCAGAAAGTGAGCCTTAAGTTTGTGGGCAGAACAGGTGTTATCCTTTAAAGAGAGGAAAACTATTAACTTGGCCTCACAGAAAGTGATGAAGTGGCTGAGAACTTTGCTATGGAAAACTCCAGCATTTTTGCCTTTTGTGCTGTAGATACAATTGTTTAGGTTAACAGAAACATTAGAAAAAGTTCTGAATATACCAGCAGTCTTGAATCAATGGTTTAAATTAGCTTTCACTTTTCTCAAACTTGCTCATCTGTTATTTGTTCAACCATGACTAAATATTCCATGAAGGGAGAAAAAAAATTAACCACTGAATACTGGAGCAAAATCTGAGCTAAAACCCTGTAGCCTACAAAATCACTTGCTAGTTCATGAACAAAATAATTAAAGTCATGCCAATGACAAAGGATCAACACCATTGTGGTCCTGCTAGTCTAAAAATACAAGCAAGACAGAAGCAGTAAGGAAGAAATTACCTCATATAAAGTCAAATAGCTTTGCCTCTCCTTGAGCCCTTGCTTACATACACTTTGATAATTGTGGCTACAGCATGGAAGGTAAAGTTCACCATTTGTACAGGTGATGACAAAACAGGAGATAGATTAACACCAATATTTCAGTTTTCACCAGCTTTCTAGCTGGTTTACTCCCACAAACTCTGCCTCATTATTAACACAATGTTATCTTCCCCTAATGGATATTTTTGCTCCCTTTCAAACCAGCTTTCTGTGCACCTATCCCATGGCCAAGACAAAGCAAAGAAATTTTGGGGGTTTTTTATTGTCTTTTGAAAAAAAAAATCCAGTGCAGAGAAGAGAAGGTTTTACCATCATCTAAAACCAGCTGAAACTACAGAAAAGCTGATCAGCATTCAGTGTCTGAGAAGGTGCAAGCAAGTGTAAAACAGAACTTAAATCAATGAGACACAACTTCAATCCAGGAAAAAATCTGCAGGCTTAAAGCCTGGTGAAAGTTCCTGTTTCCAGAGATAATTGGAAGTTTTGTAACTGAGAAAAAAAGAAAAGTCAAATTGCACATCAATGAGGTGGAAGAAAGTTCTGGTTATCTACTTTGGCAGGGAAATGGTAATTAATGAAAATCACTCACATTCTCTGGCCACTGCCAGTAATGGTTGACAAGCTAAAATTGGCACATAATGATAGGCTGAAAAATGCTGCATGCATTGGCAGCTCTTCCATTTCCTCTTGGTATCCTCCAGCTGCAGAATTTATTTTCAGTTTGTTTAGAGATTCTGGATTCCTCCACAGGTCTCTTTTTCTTGCTTCGGTACTACAGCATGGTGGCATAAGAAGTTCCCAGGCATTTAAGAAAACAAAAAATAGACCAGTTGTAGCTGTAGCAGGAGGTCTAATCCCGAGTAGCTGTTTGTGTTTATCATGTGGCAACAGCTGGATTTGTTTAAGCAGTCATCTTAAGCATGGTGAGAAACTTGGAGCTGGCTCCACAGAGAAAATTGAGTTCCTGGACCTGCAGCTTCTAAGTTCTTAACCATCTCATGAAGGCAGCAGTCCAGAGTCAAGCCTGAAGGGAGCCATAACCACCTGAAAGTGTGAAACACAAAATTCAGGGCTGAGATCACGAACCAGGGGCAAGTGCTAAGGAAAGATAAGGGAGTCCTGTGTGATATCAATAAGGTGCAGCCAGAATTTCAGAGGAATATTTCACCTGTGAACTACTGAAGCAGCTTCTTACCAGGCTTGCTTACCATACCCATCCTCAGACTCAGTATTTTTCCTATTCTTACCCCACATATCAGTATAGTTTCTTTCCATGTCACACAGGAGCTGGAGGCTCCTCCTAAGAACTCTTGCTGATGTGATAGTATGAAATTTCATTAATTGTTTCAAATCACAGCCACAAATACAACATCCTTTAAGAAAGCTCTGTATGTGTAACAGAGCCAAATTTACCCCTTAATATCCATAAAATGCGCTGGAACATTGAGATACAAGGCTTTAGAGAAGTGGACAGTAATAATTGAATCTGACTGCTCCTGTTTCAGCTGAAGACACCCTGACCTTCAGCTCAGGCACAGAAAAGCTGACAGTCAGAGCATCCCTAGGTGGGTGCTGTGCTGACTGTGAAGATGCTGCAGAGCCCACAGTGGAATTCCAGGGTTTTTCCTTGCCCCACGTTGTGCAGTGTAAAGGAAAACCAGCCACCATGCTTGTGCTGGAGAGCTGAAAGGTCAGTGACAAATCACCACGTGGGATACGGGTCCTGTCTCTCCACTTCTGTTTTGTTTTCCTGAGCACGCTGAAAAGAAATCAGTGAACCTACAAATGTGCTGCCCTGACCTCTCACATTGTTCCCTTGGGCTCAGACACCAGTGCTGCTATGAAGCAGCTCCAAGCTGGCATGGCATTGTGGCATTGACATGCAAATGAGCAAAGCCAATGAAATATCTTCCTCTCCTTAAGAATGCTTGATTTTTATATTTTCTTTTTTTCCTTTTCTTTTTTTTTTTTTTTTTTTTTTGTGTGGTTTGGGGTTTTTATAGGTTTTATTTATTTTTTGATGCTTTCATAGTCTCCCAGAATAACTTAGATGTATTCCTGCTTCAACTGCTACTTTTTTTTTTTTTCCCAGCAGACTTAGAGCCTTAGTATGTGTTTGTTTATATATACATATAAATGTGTGTAAATTCAGCTTACTTTAGGAACAGGAATATTTTAAGCATTTCAACTACAAGAAAAAGCATATGATGATTCTTTGAAATTCCTCAGTGTAAAACAACTGCAGCTGCCCCTGCCTTGCTTTAAAATCATCAGAAAAATCTGAGACCTAACACCCAGCAATGATTATTCAGTTTGCATGAACTGGCAGCCTGTGCACCATCCAGGAGTCAAAAAAAACTAATACATTTCCCCCTTTTTTGGCTCTTTAGGGATGAGCCAAAAACTCAACAAGCAAAACTTGTCTGAAACTTTTACAGCAAAATTGTTCCAGAAATGTACTTTTTGCATAGTTTAATTGGGTTTAGATCCCCCAGAGTCAAAGGCAACTCCCCCGACCCCTCCTAGCAGCTTTCTAAACGAAAAACACTGAAACCTTCAGGGGGTTTCACTTGTGATAAAGGTACAGGGCAGGCTTTACCCAATATTCCAAGTGCTGAGATGCAAAGTTGTGGCTGATGTGTGGGCAGACCCTGAAGTCGTGTGCGCAGTTTGCCCCGGAGATGCGCGAGGGGCAGCGCACAACGGCACTCAGCGCCTTCCACAGCACCTTTTGTGCACGGGCTCCCACAGGAGGGTGGGAGCACATTCGTCTGCCATGGCTGAGGCAAAAAAAAAAAACACTTGAGCATATTTTTTCCCCCCGCATTAGACATCAGGGGACATTGTTAGCAATGAAAGCCATGGCAAAGCTCTTCTGCTCAAAGAGCTCGCTGGTTTCAGACACCGTGGAGATGTAGGTTGCTGTAAAAGGTGCTGAATGCTGTTTGTGTGCTGTTTCAAAGAGAAATGACATTTGTACCCTCCCAGATGCTTGCTGAGTGCCATTTCTGCTTTCTTCTACCTATTCCTCCCTGAACTGTAACTTTTTACATTTGTTTCAATTATCAAAAGTGAAACTTGACAAACACAGTAATGAACCCCAGGCCAGGCTTCTCATGTGATCTACCACTTCGTGCAAAGACAAGAAAGAATGTTTAGAATTTGACCAGCAAAAGGACCTCAATACTAAAACATGCATTTTAAGGTTTCTCTGTGTGTTTTTGTTGGTTTTTCTTGTTTTGTTTTTGTTTTTTGTTTGTTTTGTGTTTTTTTTTAATGTGTATAGCAATAGATATTAAAGCGCCCAGAATAGCTGAAAATTCTAATGTTGCTAAATAATAGCATTTATTTTAACATCCGTGGTTATATATAGGATCTTGAGGTTCATGTCCAGAGGGAGGGTTTGTTTTGCTTGAACCACAGAGCTGTGGTGCAATGGTCCAGACAGTCCTAATTTTATTTATCTTACAAAAAAACTGGAGACAAAGTGTTTACATCTCCAAGTATCTCAATAAACCCATGGATTATTGCTAATACCAGACCTCTGTGAATCTCACTCCAGGCCCAGTATTGCCATTGATTACACTGAGGTTTTCAACAAGCTGCCAGCCCATGAATCCTCCAGAGGATGAGAACAAACAAAAATAAGTGGGTGGGGTAAAGAGGAAGGGGATGTTTCAATTCAGAGGATGCTCTACTGAGCATAAATTGGCTTGAAAGAACAGGAACATAAACAACACACCACCCTTGGCAATGAGCAAGTTAGCAAACAAAAATACCCCAGGACTTTTTGTAAAAGTGCCTGATAAATATCAAAATGGTCCTAGATTTCATTTAAATGTTAAAACTGAATTTGGATCTGAAAACAAAGGATAAACATATTTCTTCTGACATTTAGTGATGCCTGATGACATGCAATTTCATTGCTTTTTCTTTATGATGCAGTTTTTGTAAGTGATACCAGTTGTCATCAAACGTCACAAAAGCCAGACTTGCCTCAAGTCACTAATATTTATTGTTCTCCTTTAGCAGAGCCTGGTTCGAGTTTGGCGTGCATGGATTTAATTGTTCAACGGAAGAGTTGGGCCCAGCCTACCCTGGAATGGAACACCAGCCTGAGATGGATCTGCTGACATGATGCAATTGAGATCTTCTGGCAGCTGGTGCAGCAAATGCCCTTTAAAGGGAAAACAAATGAAAAGAGGGGAGAGTTGGGGGTCTGGCTGGATGTTGGGTCAGTAACAGGATACTGGATGTTTGCTCCTGGGTCGGTCATCCGAGTCCTCCCGGGCTGGAGCCACCCCCTCCTGCCACTGCAGGGTCACTGGAGCAGGGGCAGGTGTCCCCAGCATTCCTCGTGGCATTAAAGAATGCCATGGTTCTCTGGAGAAGCCAGGAGAGAGCAGTGGTGAACAGCCCTGCCCTGAAGGGTGGGTTTGGACAGAGCAGTCTGAGCCCCTGCAATGCCTGCCTTCGTCAAGGAGACACATCCAGCAGTGCCTGGAAAGGCTTCTGCTCCTTCAGCCTCTACTTTGGGCCTCAAGTCCCATAAATTATGGGATCAAAACTAACAAAAAATCCCCCAAATCCCACACTTTCTCTTTACTACTTGTTCTTCCAGTGGTGTCCAAACCTTGCATGTTCTAGGAACTCGTGGCACATCCCTCAGAGGCACTGTGAAGGAGGCACACCTTAACCCATGGACACCCAGAGTACCAGCCTCTCCCAGACCCATCCTGACTGTTTATTCTCTCCTTCCAGGAGATTTCCAAGTCTCCATGCCCCTCTTCTTTTGTCAAAGGGAAGAAGTTTGGCTTCATGGGTGTTTCAGGTCTGACAGGAAGAAAAACTTTTGGCTATGTGCAGCCATTAGAGCAAAAAAATTATCAGGAAAGGCCCATTTAAAAGAGTTGGGGACTGGAGCAGTGGAAGTTTGACAAGGAGAGGGATGCAACAAAGTCGGAAAAGATGACATTTTTGGAAGAATTGCTGTAAGTTTGAGCCTCTCTAGAGAGCTGCATAAAATTCACTGGAGCAGCTGAAAGCAAGGAATAAAATTCACCTGACTTGTCAAGAGAACATGGTTCACAAAACCCTGATAATTTGGCTTTTAAAGCACACTGACTAACTTAGGTATGTGAAGACACTTCTGATTCCTTGCTACATTTACTTTAACTGGCTGGGATATTTTTTTGTTTTTCTTTTTTTTTTTTTAATTTTTTTATTTGTTGTTGTTTTTGTGTTTTTGTTTTGGGTTTTTTGGGGGTGATTTGTTTTTCTTTTTTATTTTTTTTTTTCCACACAGCTGGTAGAGGGAGCTTGTACAGCTTCAGTTCACATTTGTCTTTGTGAATATTTTATGCTACTGCCCAGGATATCAGCACTGGATCACCAAACCACAGCACAGCACAGGTGCTTTACAGCTCAGATGTGCCTAGGATTAGACAGCCTAAAAATCTCACGCTGAAAAAAAAAGGAAGTTAAAATTTCCAGACTTTACTTACAGTTTTAATTGGCTTTCTAAGTCTCCTCACACGTGGCATGAGGCAAACTGCATTTTGCTCACGGGCCCGCAGCACAGGGAGGTTTGGTCAGGATCTATTAAAACCTCTTTTCATCACATGCTTGACTTCCTTTAGCAGAGCTCTGAGACTCCATGGTTTTCTTTACTTGTTATTTTGCATTTATCATCCCTGGGTCCTTCATGGACGTTCATTAAGGAGGTCTCACAGCATGCCTGTGAAGGGGGCTGCTACTTCTGCTCACTGCATTTCAGAGAGAGGAAAACCAAGCTGAGCAACAGCTTTGTGTGCCTCCAAGGGGGACACCAGGACATGGTGAGGAGCCCAGCCCTTTAGAGGGGAGTTTTTTGGAAAACATTCCCCCAGTGCCATCATCCTACCTGTGCTCAAGGTGCGACCGTGCCAGTGGGAGCAAATTAAACCAGTGTTGCTCATTGTTGCCTCTCCACCTATCTCTGCAGCTGTGAATCCCCCACAGGGGTGCAGTGGGGCAGGTTTGGGTTGACCTGCATGGGGACTACAGGGGAAAGATAAGGAAAGTGCCACCAGCCACCCCTGGGGAGGCCACGGGGCTGAGCCAGGGCGCCCAAGGGCTGCAGGGCAGGCAGTGCTGACCCAACACCAGCAGCCTGCTGGATTCTGCTGGGGCAGACACCTGCAGAGCAGCTGCTTCCATCCACACAGGCTGCTCTGTGCATGGGCAGGGAGCCCAGGGAGCAGAGAATGGCAGCGGGGCTGCCAGGCTGTCACCTGTCTGTGGAGAGACAGGTTGCCATTTCCATGGGGAGCTGATGAGGTGTCTTGGGATAACAAGTGGCCTTTAAAAGAGTCTTTACTTAAAAAATTTATTTACCAGTGTTGGTTTAACATTCCTTGCTCAAGAGTGGCTGGGTGTCACCAAAGACAGTGATCTTTTCTGCTGCAGGCTGGGGCTGAACAGGGATGTGTTAGTTCCACATCCAGCACTGCTTTTCAAACTGGGTTTTGTGGGCTAATTCCCAACTGAACCCTGGAAAGTTTAGTTTGCATTGGCAGATGCTGGCTCTGGAAGGTAAACTGTGTGCCCTGCCTGTTTTAATGAAACAGACCTGTCTGTATGCACGTAACTCTCCCAGCTTCTTCAGGCCCTTTGAGCTCCTTGGATGACACTGGCCAAGTGCCAGACCTCTGCTGCCCAACCAGCACGTGGATAAACCCACAGGAGAGGCTGGAGCACCTCATGGTGTGGATAAAACCAATTTTGCTGAAACACCCAGAATTTTATCTTTATCCAAAACATCACTGAGCTGGGCCAAAAATACCATTAGCTATTTCCATCCTTATCCCTAATGTTTGCACAATGGAAAAAGTGAAACATGGTGTTAAAAAAGGGTTTAGGCTTTTTTCAGATGTAAGAAAATAGTTTCTCTGGAAAAAAAAAATATCATTCTTGTGGTCATATCCATCTTCTGCTTTGAGGACTTGATCCTGCAGATCTCCTGGCTCCGCCTCAGACTGTCAAGAATTACATAATGAAATGGGGGAAAAAAAATCCCAATATTTCCTTAACCCTAAAGAAATTGAAGATATACAGTTAGACATTCCCTTTGGAAAGACTTGGCCCTGGAAAGGCACCAGATATGAGCTCCAGTGCTGGGCTGGAAATGTTGCTCTGTTCGAGTCAGGCGGTGTGTGTGGAAGTGAGTGCTGTGTCTCGTCAAAAAGGATGCAGGACAGAGTTTGTAACATGAATCCAGCACCATGTGGTTCACCACTGTTCATTAATAATCTCCTTTGTTCCTTCACACAAAGGTGTGGAGCATTCCAGCTGAATTCACTTTATGGCACTATCCACCTTGGATAAACAATATACAGTGTAGTGCTCCTGTAAACTCCTAGGCCAAATAATCCCTGGGATTCTTGTCAGTGGTCTGAAGAGGGAGGAAAAGGTCGTTCATGGAGAGAATCAGCAGCCACTGACCTCCATGCAAATATTTCTTTCTTGTACTTCCTTTGTCCTCTCCTATTTTATAACAATAAGACTGTTTTAGATGGGCAGGAAAGGAGTTGTTTGGGAATGGAGGTGCTGCATTTTGGTTTGTGGGTATTTTTTTGCCTGTTTGGTTGGTTGTTTTTATTTTTTTTTTTAAGTGTATGTAGTTTCACAATTAGCCTACAGCAAAAATTAGCCCTTCATGTAGATTCACACACACAAAAAATAGACTTTTTCCTGGGACTGTAGTAAACATTTTTAAAACAGACGTAGCCTGAGGTGACGCTATTCTTGTGCTTGTGTTTAAAAAGGAAAGGATAAAAAAATGGTGAAATGGATCATTCCTGAGTGAATTAAAACTGTAAATGCCTGTTAAAAACACAGTCTCCAATCATATGGGCAGATGCTGCATCCTACTATATAATAATGTCTCTACCTGGAAAAAGGAAGGGCAATTTAATTGACAGACATTTTCAAATCAATAATATACCTTACAATGAGTCAGTCAGAGTTATTTCGAACAATATATATATAATATTTCAAACAATAATATACCTTACAATGACTCAGTCAGAGTTTGATGCTGTAGCCCTTATTCTTGGCAGTAATCTTTGCTCACCAGAGCAGACTACTGGTTTCACCTTTTACCAGCACTAAACTGGGGGGAAAATGAAGAATATCCACAGATAAGTTTTTATCTTTGTTAAGGTGACACATTCTCTTCAACCATTCAAGAAATATCATCCTCTCTTATCACCCTCTCCAGGTCTTCAAGTACCTACATGGGAAGAGGTTTCTGATGGAAGAAGAGTCTTTAATCTAGCAGAAAAAGGCATAATGAGATCCAGTGATTGAAAGCTGAAGTTAGACAAATTCAAACTATCTTATCTGGGAACTTGGTAGATTCCCCATCACTTTTGAAGTCTTTAAGAAGATATCCAGTCTTGATGTAAAAGATATGCTCTGGATCAAACAGAAGTTATGGGTTTGATGCGAAAATTATTGGGTGAGGTTCTGCAGTCTGTGTTATGCAGGAGGTCAGGCAAGAGAATCATAATAGTCCCTTCTGGCTTTAAAATCTGTGAAGCCCAAACACGACTTCAATAAGGAAAAAGCAAGCCACCCTGACGACCTCTTCTGCCCACAGAACTTTAATTTTGGAAACAGAAGCTGGTTAAAGCAGTTCATCAGCCTTACCTGGACTCTGCTTAGCAGACTATTCCTAACACCTCGGGATCTTTCAAAGAAAGAAATTTAAAAACAGTCTAGTTTCTCTTTAATAAAAGAAGTTGGAAAGCGCTGACTGGCTTCTCAACCAGCTATTTCTTTTCAAACTATAACAAATTTGCTTTAAATTTTCACAGCAAGACTTTTATGTTGTTTGTCATAATTGTCAACATTTATTTATTTGATACTCTTTATAACATATTCCTGCAAATGAAAAGGAATTGAACTAATTAGGCAAGATTCCTACATTTAATAGTATTTATATAGCTGTTAGATATGGAATAAATAATGTCCTATAACCACATTATTTTTATTGCTTTTCTACTCTGTAGCTAAGTTACAAAATAATTTTCAATTTGAGTCCCAACAATACCAGCTTTCACAGTTTTATCTTGAGTCCTGATATTTTTTCCCTAAATTGCCAGCTCCAGGAGTCATATGAATAAATGAAAATCTTGTCATTTCTTTAAAAAATAAAAAATCTTTCACAGTGGTTGCCAGCAAAGTTTTAAAATGTGATACTCACTCCTCAAAAGAACTAAGTAAATAAGCACCTCCAATTCCTTTTTCATCTTATAATTTTAAGGCAAATCTCCTGATTCTGGAATTTAAACATTTGAGGTTGGCAGTCACCAGGTCTATTGAGACTTGCCTTCTCCCATGGGGAAGGAAAATCTGGCTGGGCTAGAAAAGGCCACCTCAGTTTAACTGACCAGCCTTAAAAATACCTATTTTTCACAAATAAGCAATCTAAACCAAAGACCTGAACACAAGATGAAACCTTGGAGAATCTGATGGCTTTGTCCAGACCAGGGACTTGGTGTGGCTTCTCTGACAGCACATTTCCCTCTGGTTTGTTTGGTTTGGAGGGCAGCACTCAGCTGGCCCTTTGAGCCATGATGACAATTTGGGCAAGGATGCAGCAGCACACACCACAGCCCAGCCCCATTTCTGCACCACTGGCAGCCCCAGCCAGATGTTTCCTCACTGTGGTCTTAAAGAAGCTAAAGCCAGTTTTCAGGGACACAAAATGTTGTATTGACGTGGGGCTGCTGCCATTCTTGATGCAGCATTTGGACAGGGGGTCCTGTAGGTGTCAAGGTGTGTGGGGGACCAGAGCAGGGTCCCCACAAAGTCCTGGGAACCATCACTGCATGGGAAAGGGGCTGTGGGAGACAGGAGAGGCTGTAGGTTGCAGGAGAGGGTGGTGGTGGGACTGTCCCCACATCAGGGCTGTAGATGCTATCACAAAATTCAGGCTGTCAAACCTGTTTGAAGGGTAACAGCAGCAAGGTGGACATAAACTTAAACTCCTTCAATGCCATGTGAACCTGCCCACACTGGCAGCAGCAGGGCCTCCAAATGAGCTGTGGTGCAGAAGGAATGTGAAAAATGGCAATAAATGTAAAAGCCTCCTTAAAACCTCCAGTCCTTGCAGAGGCACGGACACCCTGCCAGCTCTCCAGCTCTTTTCTGCTGTCATCTCACTCCAAACTGTCACAAGATGTCAGTGTTTTCAGATAGTCCTGCTATGGCTGAGCAAACAGCCTCTCCACACTGCCTGGCTGACTTTCAATGGCATAAAATTCATCCATAAAATTGAGCCATAAGGTTCTCAGCAGAGTGGCAGTACGACAGAGACTTGGTGCAGGAGCCACATCAGCCTCTGACAGTGGGATCAGGGTGCAGTTGCAGTTCACCCTTGTCCCTGGGGTAGCTGAAAGGCACCTGGCTGCCCAGGCTGAGGTGATGATGCTTATGGGGATCACTGAGTTTAATACAGCCCTGGTTTTGAACCAGATTTTGTTTTTCCTCTCCTTGAAAAATTCTTTTAGAGTGTTCTGGAATGTGAAGTTTGTTTTAGCTGGTAAATTCCTTAATCCCAGGTTTCCCTGCATGACACACCAGTCACGATATCCTCTGGTGGGTAGTTCAAAATCCTGTCTATTGGCATTTTCCAAGTTCCTTTTGCATCCAAAGCCCTTAATCCAGACTCCTCTCTTCACCCATATATACACAGAAGGATTTTCAGGGACCAATTTCATACACACTTCCCAGAAAACACAGCATATGCAATTTCTTATCCCTCTAGTGATCCTGCTACTCTGAGGCATGGGAGTTATAAAAAATGGTGTTTTGTGTTGAGAGTCTTGGGCTCTATCCTCCTGATGAGTTGTTATTTCTACGAATGTTAAAAATCCACTTGTAAAATTTTAGAGGAACACCTTAATAAGAAAGGCATCCACAATCACAGAGCTATCTTCAATGTCCCTATAAAACCAACACATGGGTTATGAAATCAGTGTGAGATCCTACTTTGGAAGCTTTGAATTACCTTTTTAAGGAGTCACTCATTGCCATCATTTAAATAAAAATATTCCACTAGGCAACAGACAGACTCCAGCAGCTGGATAACACTAATGTCCCCTTGTCACACCAGACCTTCCTGGCAGGATTCAGTGATCCCTGCAATGGGGACAAATGCTGCTGTATAAGAATTTTTTTTCCCATCTTCTTCAGGGGACCTTTGTTCTTTTGCAGACCCAGAGTTTGTTTGTTGTTTTGTTTTTGTTTTTTTAAGAGACCTTTGTGGACACTGCCTGTGATAATTAGCATAATTTCAGATGGGAGTGTGTTACAGGGGGGAAAAAACACCTGGTCCCATTGCACAGAAAATTCCTAGGAAAAATGAATAGGTTACAGTAATGTTTGCAGCTCAAACAGACCCATCCGAGTCGAGCCTTTTGTGCTCATACCAAGGTGTTTATTTCAGAGAGATGCTCTAGGTAGGCTGTCTCTGTATGAGACAGCTGATTTATGCCGCGATTGTTTGCCACCAGCAGTCCTGCTGCCTCGCAAGCCACACCCTTTGCTGCCATCCCGAGGTTTGGATTTGATTTCCCTTGAGAAAGAGGCTTCTGTTCACATTCCCATCCACCTGTGCTGCCTCAATACAGCATTCTATGTTTCCTGCTTTTTTTCACCCTCCCCTCCCCACCCCTGCGAATTTGCTCTCATTGAGTGGCATGAAGAAAAATAAAAATAAAAAAAAAAGACCACCTCCTACTAAGAGGACTAAGACCTGGGGAGCCAGCGAAGAGGAGAGGCCGTTGCCTCTAAAGTTCAGAAATAAAAAAAAAATGACTTGTTCTTTTGAGCTCGCTGTTCCCTGATGTGACACTGTGATCAGTATCAAATGCTTGGTGGCAAGGATTTTTGTCAAGCTTTCCCAGCTAAAATAGATTTAACCTACCAGTTGCTCTTTGTGGGTTTAACAATGTGTGTGACAATAAAGGGCTGCTGCCGCTGCATTGTTAACACATGAATAGTCCTGGTTCTCTGTATTTACTATTGTGCACTGCAGATTTCCAGGAAGGAGTGTTTGGCTCTGGCTATTGATACATGTCCTGTTTTGCAGAAGGAGCTGAATCAGCCCCTCAGTGATTAGGTGATGTGAAGGGCCAGTTAGGATTTAATTGAAATTAAGGAAAGCACCCGATTGCCTTTGAACTGCTCTCTGGGCTTTCTCCCCTGCTCGGAGATGGTGTGCCTGGGTTCCACACTCTGCTGTCACTGCCTTTGCACGTGAGGAGTTCACCCTGAGGGCAGGAAACTTGCAAAATGCCAAAATCAAGGCAGAAATATATTCCTTGATAGCAGTTTGTAGTTTGTTCATGGCTAGGGCTGGCCAGCAGTGCTATGGACAGGAGGAAGGGGCAAGGAGAAAGAGACTGATATGCTCTGCTCCTCCAGGAAAAGCACTGTCAGACAGGTCTGAATGAGAGGGAAGCTTCAAGAACCCCAGGGATACTTCTGGTGACTCCTGTGCATGTAGTTTTGTTCTCATTTTATGTTACACAGCACCATGAGCACCCAGCTGGGACTGGATGCCTGGGTTGGAGAAGGATGGTGAAGGCAGGAGGGCTGGGTGGATTGAAGGAGGATGCTGGCAGCATCCCACTGTGTCCCTCATGGGGTCCCTGATTCCTGCACAATGCTGGAGGTGTGTTCCCACAACTGTGCCCTTCTTCACTCACCTGAAATACCCTCACATCCTCCACAGAGCAAGGGAATTGCGTGTAAGCCCTGGCCAGCCCCATGAATGTCCCCTCAGAAGCAAACCTCAGCAACGCCTTTTCTCCATCCAGGTAAGGGAGCCCTTGTGGGCAGTGGGAGCCACATCTGGCTCACCCCTGGATGGCAAGAGCCAGATGCAGCCTCAGGTGACCCAGTCAACGCTGGGCAGGAAAGTTGCACTCAGGTGCTGAGAAGAAAGAAGGAAAATCCCCAAAGGGTGAAACACCTCTCCACCCTGGAAGTGATCTTTGCCGGCGTTCCTCTCGGTTTCATTTCCGTAACAATCAGCCACTTATTATTAAATCAATGCTGCTGGGGAAATGGAGTTAAATTAAGGGAGATCAGAGGCAGGAACGGAAGCGACGTCTATATAAATATCTGCCTATATTATATAGAGAACTGTAGTTAATCAATCCTCAGAACAAAGGGCTTGGCTTGAACCAAGGAACAGCCCCGGCCAAGTGAAGGAGCCCTGCTGTGGTAAGCAAGCAAACAGCACTATCGACAAGGAAAATGTTTATAAAGACTTCTCTCCCACTGAAGGAGTTGAAAAACAAGGGTTTTCAGCCCCTGGGGCAGGCACTGGTCCCCTGGCTCTTTGGGCAAGCACTCCTCTGAAGGTTAGCTAGCACAGGAGCCAGATGAGGGGACAGCAGCTTCTCTTAACTGAGGCAAAAATCTTATTGATTATACGTTCAATAAAAGGTCAAAACTCCCTTTGAGGGTCACCACAGTTTCAGTAAAGCTCTCCCCAGCCCCAGCTCCTCTCCCTGTCTGCAGAGTGTTTCGTGCCAGTCTCTCCAGGTGGACACCTGGGGTAAAAGTGAGCTGCAAATGAGCTAATCATCATTAATGTGTCGGTAGAACCTACCAGCCTGACATCCCTCCTAATGGCTGACAAATGTCAGGGTGACTTGTATGCTTTTTTTGTTAATTGAATTGGTTAATTAGGTCCCAGAGGCCTGGCTGCTAATTGTGAGCTGCAGTGGAATATGGGTTTAAAAAAAAAATGCCACAACAACAAAAAAACAAAAAACCCCATAAAATCCAATGCAAGGAAGTTAAAACAAAAGGGAGAGATGGGGGGGGGGGAAATAACACCCCCCACTCAGTCACTCACTCACTCACATGCACACACAAAACCTCCTTTGTGTTCTTTACAATCTGTACAGTTACCTTCGCTTAATTTCTGACCTGCCACATGCTACTGCCTTCTTGATGTGTTTTTAAAAGGAGGGTTAGAGAAATTCCAAATCTGCCTTTTTTGACGAGAGCATCTGCTCAGTCAGAAACACAGTCATTAATTTTCTGCCAATTAGCAAAAAGAAAAAGAGAGAGAGAGGGAAAAAAAAAAAAAGAAGAGGGGGAAAAAACCCCTCCAGATTTGCATCTTAATTTGTTACTTTGTAAAGATGTTGGTTTTTTTAAAAGTTAAATACTCCCTCCGGTTTGCCAGCCATAGAAAGTGAAGAGATGATAGCAACTTCCCACCAAGAAAAGGCAATTAATCATTATATTTTGCACTTCTGTAGCAGCTTTCATCCCCTGATCTCAAAGCGCTTTGTGAAATTATTGTATTAAGTCTCCTGCCAAGCCCCGGTGAGGGTGGCAGTGTACCAGCAAACTCCTTGGGGCCAAGGTGGTCTTAATCTGCGTCTGCTGAAATGTGCCAAGGACACTAATAAACTTTATAGGAAATAATTACTAGTTTACCTGTTTCAGTAAGGGTTAAGCAGAGGCTCACGGAGCACTTGAGGGCTTCCTGGAGCAATACAACCTAGAGCTGGAGGGAGCATCTTGAACCATCTTCCTCCACTCTCAGCATTCCCACTCCTTCTTTATTAACAGCCTCAACTGGCAGCTACAGGCACTGAGATCCCTGGCATTGTGGGTATTAAAAGTATTAGAGCCAGAGCTGTTCAGGAACTGGCTTCTCTTCTGTGCAGAATACCCCACAGACCATGAACACCACATCCACTCTATTCTGAAACAAAAAAAAAAAAAAAAACTTGGGAATTCAACCATTTCCTTCCAGGCAAAAGTTGAAAAACTAATGCCCAATCACTTGAAACATCTTTTCATAAATGGCATCACTTTGCACCATGTCTCAGCCTAGAAAACTTCTCTGTTCCTTCCCACCTTGCCAAAAGAAAATTTATCGTTTCAAAAATCAAAGCTATATCTTCTGCATGAATGAAATGAAGGTATTGCTGTTCATGTAATTTGCATTGTTTTTTAATCAGATGCTTCCCTCTATAACTGATTTAAAGCAACATGTCAAAATCCATACTTTTTTTCAGAAAAGGAAAAAAGATGTAATTATCATTGAATATGATGATTGCTCCTACAATAGCCTTTTCCTGAGCCGGTGCTGACGTGGGAAACCTAGCTATTAGCCTATTTCCATGTGTATTTTAGATTTCTGGGTATTCTTCTTCCTTCACCTAACAGAGGGATGTCAGTGACTCAGAAAATGGGAACCCAGGCGCTTGATCCCTGGCGCTGTTCCCTGCGCAGCCTTGTCGCAGCAGCAGGAGCCAGCTTGCCTCAGTTTCCCCTTTCCCCAGGGGAAGTGGATGCTGCCCCCAGGTGCCTCCTTGGCCAGCCAGGCTCATGCCTTTGCTCTGCTCTCCCTCCTCACCCCAGACTCCCACGGGCACCTCGGGGCTCTCAGCAGGGGCAATTTGTGGATGCTGGCAATGGACTCGCAGCCCTCCCTCGGGCGAAGATAAAACACGGCGATTATCCTGCTCGCCTCCCCACCCCCCTACCTGTCGGATAGCAAAGTTGCCTCACGAGTTAAAATAAATTGCCTCACGCTCCCCACTGAAAGCATTTTGACTTTGTCTTGAATCGCGTATTCCAGTAGTCATTATACTTCAGCTCCTTCTTCTTCTTCTTCTTAGCATATGACATACATAGCAGTTCAAAAGTTGCAGCGAGCTGCTGCCAGGTCACATTCAAAGGAAAGTATCTGGGAAGCTGGCAGCTAAAAGTATCTGATAAGTTGGCACTGTTACTGCTCAGCAGGAGGAGGGAGAAGTGAAGGAAGGAAGGGGAGGGGGAGCCAGGCATGGGGGAACAGGGAAGGGGAGAGATTCAAAGGGCTTTTGTTTCTGGATCAGATTCTTCCAGACTCTGAAACTTTTGCAGAGATGTATGTGCCAGGGATTTTTTTTTTCCCCTTCTCTTCCTCCTCTCCATAGTTTAATGCATTAAAATAACCTATTAAAAGGCCTATATTTGCTTTCAAGCAGACTCTGAAAGGCGCTCAAGATGTCACTATTAAAACCGGCGCTGTGCTTTGCAGGCGAAGGTCTGTGGTGAGGAGAATAAAGCAGAATTGATTAGCTGCTCCGACTTTGCCAGCCTCACAAAGCCTGCGGTGTGCCACAAGTTGCTAGAGAACAGATCAGCAGCTTCCAACCAGCTCGCCTGTACACAAGGGTGCGTCACTTTGAAATCCAGCTTGGCTCTGCAGAGCCTGGCCGGCCTGGCGTTCCCACAATGTCCCCACATTTCCCACTTCCCCATGTCCTATTTTCCCCCTTTTGTGAAGAAGAGTCCGGATTAAACCATCGTGGCATTGCCTCTGAACGCAGAGAACAAAATGCCCCCCTCCTGGGAGGCTGTGGAGGGTGTTCGATCCGAGGCAGCCACAGGACCCCAGCGCAAGCACCGCGGCTGCTGCCCCAAGAGTCTTGTTCCTGGCTACTTAATTGACAATGAATGCTGGAACAAACAGACTGGAAAATGTTGGAAAATGCTGCAAATGGCCAAAAGCAGAAAGCCAAGGCACAAAGGTAACGAGGGGATCGGAGCCCTTGTGCTCTGCATAAAAATGATCCACTCTGCACCTTTGAAATTAGGGGATGGTGTTCGTGTCATGCCGTGCATCAATCTGACAATCCACCCCTGAGTAGTCATTGTCATTATACCACGGGTCACATTTGTAACAACTCTATTAATGTGTATGAAGTTACTTATAGTCTAACACTGGCCTAAGAAAATCAGGCTTAATTAGATTCTCCTTGTAATTAAATGCAATTTATTCTTATGCTTTGTGTTATGCTTCTGGCTTGCCCGTGCTATTGTCTGCTGATTATTAGAAATGTATTTATAAAAGGTGTAACAACTGTGTAAGAGCCGTGTTTTTAGCCAACATGCAATTAGCTTTGCTTGTACCAACCCCAGCACAGCAGGGCCTTGGCCCCTGAATGCAGCTGGTGTTGGGAGTACTGCACAAATAAAGGGAAGGCACAGGCAAGCCTTATCTCATTTGCCTTGGTAGGTTAAGGTTATATCAGATAAAATCAGGCTGAGGCTCTGTGTTCCATGTTTAGGCCTACAACCCTTCCCAAGGAAAGCTTTAACTAGCCCTGACTAGTGATTAACTTCAGCTCTGCTTTTTCAGAGGTATGCACATGATTAACCTGGCCTGTTAAAAACAGGGCCACTGACTTTAACAGAGATGAGAGCAATAAAATAAGCATGCATCAGTCCTTTAGGGGCTCAAACTCTGTGCTATTCAAACCAATGCAACTCAGCAGGAAAACACCCTTACCCCCCTTTACAATTATGCCACAGCTGCCCAAGGTACAAGCAGAAGAAGAGGTCTAAGGAGATACAAGACTGCTCAAGCAGGTTCACATCAACAGCTGCTCTATCCACACATCCCCTTACCAAACTTCCCAGCCACTGGGTTTTCATTCTTTGTTTTCAGGGAGGCATTTGCTGAATGGTTCTTCCATGCCTATTGAGGTCAATAGAGCAAATTGAAAATAATCCAATACCTTCAGTAATTTCCATTTAAATCAATGGTAAACTAGGTGCAAAGACCAAGCCAGATCTCCCTTGCTGCTACTTAAAATAGTTTTAATAGAGGGGAAACACCTTTGCAGGTGAGCTAGCTCAGGGAGAAAGAGAGTCTGAAACAGATTGTGGGAACAGTGACTTCCCCCACCACCACCTATGTTCTCAAATAACCTGGTTATTCTCATTAGCGCTGCATTCAGATGGCTGCAAACGAATAAAAGAAAGCAGGGGCGGGTAGTAAATCCTCCATATATGAATATGATGAGGAGTTTAGGCAGCTCCCACCCACTCCTGGTAAAAAAAAAAGTTTTAATCTTGGCTGCTCCGTGCATATTGACTGGCTGCATATTGACAGGCCACCTGCTGAGGCTGCTTCAGCTATTGATAACCAATGCCATCACACCGAAAGTTCAAACAGCCACCGGCGGCTTTCATGTTTGTAAACAGTATTGATCTGCATAAATCAGCCTGCCATTAGGCTGCTGGATTAAACAAGGACCAAGACAGAACATTTGTGAGATTAAATCCGGAAACAGTTAATTAAAAGCTGAGCAATAAACCCAAGCTGTAAACAGCAGGCAATTAATTCAGGCATCTGTAGCGGTGTGTGCGCAGTCCTTTGCCACGTTCCTGGCTGTGCCCCACAGCCCTGTTCCCTGTCCCCACACCTGCCACCTGTCCCCAGCACCAGCATTCTGCCTCCTACACCCATCACCAACACCCATGCTGGAGTGCTCCATCATCACACTGCTGCAGAAGGGGCCTCAAAAGGAATCTTGAGGTGTAGGGACATTTTTTTGTGAGGAGGGGGGAGAGGGAAACTCTCCAGGCTTTCCTTGTGCTCAGCGTGGTTGTGTTGCTCCAATGTCAGGACCCAGGACATCCCTCTGGCTGCCCTGGGTGATTTGAGACCCTGGCAAGAAGCTCAGAGACCTTGGCACAGAGTCAAAAACACCTGTGCCTTCGATTTTAGTCCATGGAAAAAATTACCAACTTAGTGTGAAGAGTTACAAGCTACAAGAGTTGAGTGGAATGATAGTTAATTTGTCACAGGGTGGAAATGCAGAATTTTGGGGTTTTAGAATGGGAGTTCAAGAAGCAAGATGGAGGAATCTGGGTGTGTCCTGTCTTTCTTCTTCTCCTTCTTGTCCTCCATCTTCTGCTGTGATGGTGGCACTTCTGGATTGGTTTAGAGTAGAGACAGACTGTCTAACATAGGTGGTAGGTATTGGAAAAGTATTGTAAATAAAGTACATGTAGTTCTTAGTATAAAAACCTCACACCACCCCAAGTGGTGTCCATGAACTGACCTGCTGGAGAGATCTCAGCAGGCCAGAGAATGAATGTTATAGATAAGAAAATATAAACAACCTTGAACCGATGAATCTCTTATTCTTTGGTCATGAGACTGGGAAAGAAAATACTTTCTAATACCTTGGGGGTCATCTGAACCAAGAGTAGAAGAGCTCACATAGCTGCCTTGTGAGCAGTGATGGCTCAGATCTGGGAGACGAGCCAGGGATCCCTCTGGTCTAAATATCTTTTCTGACATTGGCCCCCATTACATGGCCTCAGGGTCATCACTCTGGTGCTTCACTTCAGGTTCCCCAACTGCAGGAGAAGATCAGGCCTGGCCCTCTTTAATTCAGCCACATTTTCCAGTGACAAACAACCATTTGATGAAACAGATATTTCTGGCATTTACATAAATATCCATTTTTGAGACAAAGAAAAAAAAACAGCCCAATGATCTCAAAAAAATAACCAGCAAGGTTTGAAGATTTTCAGGTTTTCACTCTTCCCTATTGACTTTCATCCCCTTCTTTCCTTCACTTCACAATGAAAAAATAACACAAAAGAATGAGAGAATTAAGGCTGCTTAAAGGAGGAAGAAAAAGTTCATTTAACTAAAAGAAAACATGTAAATTTGGATAAAAATAAATGCAAAGGTTATTTTTAATTCTCCCTTGAAAATTTTCCCACATTTTCTAACCAGATCTGTTAGTTACATGTCCTCAATCCATGCCTTATAGAATTACAGTTTAGTTGGCTTCATTACAGATGATTTAATGGTTATTTTACACTGCCTGTGGAGAACTTGGAGGCTCTAAAAACAGTGCAGTGTGGCTGAGGCTATAACTGTGTGGGATTTATAGGGTCATACCCCTCGCAACATTCAAGAAGGATGTGCATTCCCCTACCAACTGTGCTTTCAGAAGCGAGGAATTAGGGCACAAAAATATTATGGAAAACCAGAAAACTAAGTCAGACCTCTCAAAACCTTGTCCAACACCATGACCAATGAGCTATCACTAGCAGCAAGCAGTGTGAACTGTCAGCAGATCTGCACCAGCCCCAGGGGCTGTTCTGCTGGGCTTTTCCTGTCCTGGTGCTTCCTACACAGTCTCATGCTGATTTTATAGAGGGGAACTGAATCCTGTTATTTGTAGATGGGCAGATGAATGTTTCTTACAGGGGCTGGCTATAGTCCTAAAAATGGTCCCAGTGAATTGCAGCTGACAGCAGAGGACGACAGAAACACCTCACTTCTCCAGAGATGGATTTGTGATGGCAACAAAGCCAAGGCTTCTTCCAACTCTGGCTCCAGGACCACTCTGCCAGGTGAAACATCTGTACCTTAGAACCCGCACCCATTTTTCAGGAGTCATCCAAAGCACTACAAACTACTCCCATTGAGGTTTTCCATTTACATAATTTTCTCTCCCCTGGGAAGAGAGCAAGAAAAAATACCTAATGAGCAGCCCTTAAAATTAAATGTCTGCAACTCATCTTTTTGCAATGGTGTTCTGAGATCATGTCTCTAGTCCTCTGCTCTGGACCATGGCAAGAAAAAAGTAGACAAAATAATTTTTTTGTAGGGATTTCAGTTGCCTATCAAGAGTATAGGCAAATAACATGCAAAAGGAAGATTGCACAGAAGATGGGTGAGAGCTCTTTCTTTGATACCCAGCATCAGGAATTGGTACCATCACATGAGTCATTTTAAAATGGTGAACAGGCTTCAAGGGCATAGAGGGTATTATTTGTATAATAAATGTAAGATTTTCCCAGCCTGCAGAAATCACCCCATTTTAGTAAGCAATGCCTGTGCTACCAGCATCTTGCCAGGTTTCATAAAAGGGACAAAAACCAAACAAAACCAACCCAGAAACAGGGGAAAAAACAAACAAAACAAATAAACCAACTAAAAAAACCCTTTGTTTTGAAAAGTTCAAAGTTGCTAACTGCAAAAAGCCAGCTTGCAGCATAATGCCAGGGTACTTCATTGGTATATTCGAAGAACATTCAAATTCATTTGAATATTGGTATATTCTTCGATTATTGGTATAATCAAAGAACTCTGAGGAGGGAAGAGAGAAATGGTGCTGTGAAAAGCAGAATGATTCTGCTGGGGTAACTGGCAATGACTTCAACATTTTGAACACAAGTTTTGCTGCTAATGCTAGTTTGTGTGATGCCAGAGCTGCTGCCCTAAACCTCTGGATATCAGCACATATGTTCAGCATGGGCAGCAGGAATTCCAGGGGACACAGTCGCAAGGTACAGCACTCTGGAGCAGTTATCAAAGCCAATGGCAAATAAAGAGTAAAAGCCACATTGACTTTTCTTACCATTTGAATTTGGTCTTTTTGATTTCCCCATTTTCAAGAAAGGATGTGCAGTGCTTATAAATCCTTCCCCACAGTGAGCCAGAGGAGCAGTGGTGGGAGCAGGCTGGTCAGCACAAAGGATGTGTCTGCTCTGCTCCCTGTTCCACAGAGACCAAAGCTCCCCTGGAAGTACCTGGCTGGAAGGCAGAAGTTCAGCCACCAGGGACTCCTTCCTTCAGTCCAGGCCATGTGGGGCTGTGGGATATTTGCTTAATGGACAGAGACCCACGTGCTGGGAAATTAACTTTTACAAGTGGATGTGCTGACAAATGTGGTACAAATTGTCGTTGTCAGCAGTGACTTGTTCCTCCTTGCTGGCCCTGCAGAAGACAGTCAGGGCTGTGTTTGAGACCTAATAAGCCTCAGCCAGTCACTGGCTTTGCTTTTGGCATCCCTGAACATGAGCAGCACTTGGGAAATGCAAATATAATGCTAAATCATGATATGATTTTAAAGTGACCTCTGGAAGTCCCCAAACCAGTGACAAGACCTGGCAGTGCTCTGAATGGTCAGAAGGACATTGTGCTGGGCAGGAGGGGAAGGTGTAGGGGCACAGACCTTTCTCCCTCCTCATCCCATCCCCAGGTGCTGTGACCACACACCAAGCAAGAGCCTTGTTTCTTTGACACGTCTCCACTCCATTTAGGGCTGAGCACCACGTACAGTTCAGAATCAAGAGTAGCAGGGGGCAGCACAGCCTTTGAAGACCCTTCTACTTGGCCTCCCTCCAAGGTTTTATTGCTATTTATTACCTCATGATGTTATTACTGGTATTTAATGATATTATTTTGGCACTATAGCTGCATGTCAGACATCTGTCCTGAACCAGAACCCAACTGTATTAGATGCTGTACAACTCCATGGGAAAAATAAATGCAGCACTTGTCCCCAAAGCTCCCAGCCTAAATACAGTTCAGAATTACAGCCTTTTCCCTTCATTCAGAGCCTTGTTTTTATCCTCCTGGATTCAGCTTGCAAATTCAGGTGCAAGGGCTGCTTTTTCCTTATAAGAACTCAAGTACTACCAGTGATGACCAGGAATGTTTTTGCTGGAATTATGAGACTGCTGCCTACTATGTGCAATGGAGCTCAGCCTGGACTCAGCCACAGCAGAGCAGGACCTCTGAAATCAATAGGTGTTCTTCTTATCTGGGTAGGGTCAGGCTCAGGATAAGACAGTTCAGGGAAATTCCAGGCACCAGGTATTGGAGGAGACAGCAGAGAGTTAAGGATGCTGCTGGTCCCCAAAGACCACGAGTAAATGAATTCCTCTCCAGCTGGAGACTCTTATAAATGGCCTTCAATCCAAAGAACCAGGTCTGTTTAAATTACAATGTACGTGTCACAGTATGTAAGAACCTGCTCAAATCATATGGAAATAACTATTCCTGGAACACCCAGGTCTCCTGACATCACTTCCTTGAGAAATAGATCCAATTAATTCCGCTGAGAGACCAAAAAATGGATGGGGGGAAGGAGGAAAGGAAAAGAAAAGCCCTGTCAGTGGAAGGTCAGAAATGTCTGCAGGTGGAGACTCTGTCTTTTTCTTCTTTCTTTTATTTTTTTCCTTCTTTTTTTTTTTTCTTTTCCCTTTTTAATTTTTTTTTTTTTTTTAGAATTGTTTCAACTCTTCAGCATAGAGGAAGGAAGGATGGCTTGGTGGATAAAGGTAGAGGAACTGTTGACAGTTCTGAGTTGGCCCCTGTTCCACTCTGCTGCAGACATCCTGTGCAACCCTGAGCAAGTCATCACCTCCCAGTGCCCTTCATCCTCCCCTCCAAAATGGGTTTAAAACCATGTTTGCTTGTTTCTGGGAAGGACACATGGCTTGGGGCTTCTTCCTCTCAAAGTCTGGAAGGGTCTTGCAGAGAGGGGAGGGAAAAAGCACCAGGATCCAAATTGCCAGCCAGCAAATGCTGGAGCTGCCTTGTGCCCTGCGAGGGAAGCAGAGCTGAGGAGTTGAGCTCTTTCTTTCAACCCCACACCCTGATGTTCAGCCTGCTCCAGGGGTGCTTGCAAGCAAGCAAGAGGTGATGCAACATGACTTTGCTTTTGGTAGATGTGTTCAACAAGATAAAAGATGGATTGAGACAAAATATGTTCAGCAAAAACTATATGCCTGAGCAGCACCAGAGCACAAAATTTTCTGAGCAAGGCAGGAGTCTGTGTTACCTCTCCACAAAGTAAATACTACCATATGTGCATTAAAAGGCTCCTATTATTTACAGAGTGCTGACATGCAACCCCCTGAAAGAGTTAGTATTTTGTTAGGTAAACGTTTTACCCTCTGAGCATTTTCCTCTCCTGCCTCTCCCCTCCCCCTCACCCAATAACTTACAGATGTTAGAACAATAAATTGAATGAATAGTTTCCCACACTGGAATGCCTGCATGCTGAAGAATGCAGAAATGATTTCTGGCCAGTTTCTGACACTGATCTACAACTACACTGCATATATTCTGTTGCTCTTGTATCAAGTCTTGAACTGCTCCCTGCCAAGAATTAAGTGCTTGTTCCATAAACCTGGTGTAGATTATCACTTAGCTGTATAGATGTATCTAATAGAATTAAATAGTTTGGCTCCTGACCAGTAACAGATGTGCTACATATAATGCAATAATAATGAGACTGAAAGCACCATGTTATGCCAAAGGAACATTGTGAGATATCTCACATTTCTTCTGTTGCTCAGTCAAAGCTCTGTGAAAAATAAATCGAAAGTCCCATATTTATCCGAACAAAACAAGCTTTGGCTTTCCTTCTTTTTCATTTTAATCTTACAATGGGTTTGTTATCCAGCCCGTGCACAAAGACGAGCAAGGGGTCAGCTTTAGTTTCGATGGAGCAATGGATTTGCTTTACCATAGTTTTATTTTTCACTGAAGTTCTCCTGTAACTTAAATGGTTATAATAAAATAATGTTGAACCAAGACATAACTATCTGCCTGGGACATGTGAGCCCATATAATTTAATCCATTGGGGACAGAATGGGCTGGGTAGGAGGAAGGAGGGCTCAGTTGTACACATAAACTGACCTTTTATTTTCTAAAATAAAACTTTAAAAAAAATGAACAAATTAATTTTCTAAATTTAAAACTAAAAAACAATTAACTAAAAAAAATTAGCTAAATTAAAAATTATCACGTCAGATCATCCTCCTGGGATGAACTGTATGGTTCTTACAAAGCACCCAAGTCCTTTAGGATTTCTGTTGCAGGGGAGGTTCTGGGTACTCCAGCAATGAGGTTCTTGCAGCCTTCTGCAGGGAAGAGAAGGGAGGGAATGCCCATGTGGAAAGCATTGCCAGCAGAGAGCAGAGGGGCCACATCCACCTTCCCACACCGCCACTGCCTCACTTCAGGCCACAGCAGAGGCTCAAAGAGGAGCAGTGGCACCGGTGGCAGGGACGTGACCTGCCCACCAGCTGAAACGAACCCACATTGTCCACCACAGCTTTTGATCAGCTCTGCAGATACCTGGTGGCAGGGCTGGGGGAAGAAACTGCCCCGCCTGAAACCGCGACAGGGCAGGTGGGGGACATCTCTGGAAGGCGCAGAGAAGGCGCCCAAACAAGCTATTGCTGAATGCTGGCCATGGGGCTGTGTTGTGTTTGTTCTTCAAGTGTGGGCATGGTTAATGAGGAAGTTGTGAAGGGAAGCGAATTCCCCGAGTGCCTGACAGTTCCAGCCTTCCCTGACCCGCGTCGGTCTGGGTACAGACAGAGAGGAGCACAGAGACTGCACTGCACGGGCAGCCCAGGTTACAGATGAATATCAGGGCTCCAAGATGTTATTGTTAGATCTATCAGCTGTCTTTGATGCCCTGAGGTATTGTTGAGTTGCTTTTGATCCTCGGCAAGAATAGATGGGACTGTGCTCTGCTCACTTTTCCCTTAGCTTTCAGAGAGATCTCAGAAGGTAATTTTGGATAACTGCCCCAGTTTATTGACCTTCAGGGAACACTGCCTGATGTTTCATCAGTAATGTACACAAAAACAGTGGGGGTGATTAATGAATTGATACTTTTTTTGTAATTCTCTTGGACAGACAGAGCTATTATTAGCATTGGACAAGTGCCTCTGATTATATATATTCTGCAACCGTCCATTCAAATGCAACATGGAAAGGCCAGGCTGTCATGGCGATATTCAGACAAAACCAGTCTCTCCAGCTTCAGTGGGAAGACCACAGAGGAGAATGTTAAGAGGGCTGGTGCTGTAACAGAGAGGAGCTGGCCCCTTGGGAGAAGAAGTTGAGTTGCCATTCTCTTATTGCTAGAGCCGGCATTCAAGCCCTGGAGAGGATGATCCAGATGAACAGATGTGACTGCTCCTTCTCCCTGCTTTCCCCCTTTGAAGGGAAGCACTCTGGGTGACAGAAACACTCCTGTGACCACTTTTTAAAGAAACAGTTATAGAAAATTCAAGCAAAACTGGATCCCCAGAGTTATGACTGACAGCAACAGTATGGCCAGGGCCATGATACTCCACCACATGCCTGATTAAAGTGAAACCACCCTCCTTGATTTTTCAGCATCAAATGGCTGAATTGTGTTGCACAGACGAAGAACCAATAACCTGTGATGAGAAATTCTGGACCAGGCATCAGGCTCAAACTGTGCTTACAGATAGTTCTACAGGACAAGAAGCAGCAGCAGCAACAGCAACAACAAAAAATTTGGTAAATAAGTTATTCACCCAGCTCCATTAAAAGCAAAAGAAAGGGACAGAAAATAGTCATGTGGCAAAAAAGGAAAAGACAATTATCCTCCTTACTGTACATCATCCTTGCAATCATACTCAGGGAGAATGTGACAATTGATTAAAACTAATTGGAGGTTCAATTAAATCATAATTAGCATTAATCAATAGCAGGGTTGGCATGCCAGTGCATCCCTCCTTTAGGCAATTCACCTCCAATCCCCCACACTCCAATAAGGCTGGTGACCTGAGAGCCCAGCATGTGCTGCTGCCATCAGTGAGGAAGCAAATCCCAGCAGCACTGGCCTGCAGGGCTGCAGGGAAGAGAGCATTTCAGGGAAAGGCAGCCCTGCCAGGACTGGGGATGGTGCTGCACCTCTCCCCTCTCCTGCAGCCAACATCAAAGGCTGGGGTGCCCTCAGATGATGGAGGCTGGTAACAACAGCTCAGTGCCCGCCTGCTCTCGAACAGCACATCACAAAGAGCCTTGCCTTTAGCGTGGTTTTGATAAGGATGCTCGTTTCTCTTCCTCTCTCCATTTATGGGGTGGTTTCTTTTGTGTTATATTGTTGTGTGGCCCACAAGGAATAGCCATGGGATAGCACAAACAAGGAATAGCCATGGGATAGCACAAGGAATAGCCATGGGATAGCCGTGACTGCACAAGCCCCAGTGAGGCAGTGCTGCCTCCTCTCAAAGGGCTGGGTGAGTGGGAGCCTGGGGAGCTTTCTCCAGGGGTGTCATGTGCAGGCACAAGAGTCAGGGAAAGTTTTGTTCTGTTCTCAATGTTAAGTCCTAATTTGTGGATGTGTTTAAGGGTAGAGGAAGAGCCATTTTGTCATCTGCCCAGAACAGTGGTTCAGCTTGAAAAAATAACATGCAGGCACCTTCTGAGAGCACTTGAACAGTGTGTGCATCTGTATGCTGTGTGCTCAGTGCCCTGCACACACCCATCAGCTCTCCAGAACCCAGCTGCCAACAGATGATGGAGACTCCCAGTCTGAGGCAGGAGGATTCAGGACCAGCCACACATGCATTGAGCTTCCACCTGCCTCCTATCCAAGAGCTGCCAGTTTCCACTGCAGTGTTGAAAATAGATTCTTCTCAGGAGGCTTTGAGCAAGGATTTGTCTAAACACTGTCAACATTCTGATGCCAAATTAGAACAGTTCTTGGGAGACTCTTTGGCCTCTCGTGCTTCCCCGGGTGTCTCCAGTTCAGACCCTGGATGCACAAGGTTGTGCTGAGTGGACACTTGCAGGAAAATGAAAGAGGAAAGTGCTTAAAAGCTGCTCACATCTCACACAGTGCTTTGGGGTGAGTACAGGGAAAGGAAGCACAACTGCTTCCTCTGGCTTTCCATGACTTGTCCCTGCCAGGAGCAGGTCTGGAGGGAAACAGGCCATGCACAGCCCCCAGAGAATATCTGCACTATCAGTTACCTTTGTTTTCTCACATAAGCAATGAACAAGGAACATTTATTTGAACTCAACCAACTTCTTGTCTCCATCCCCAAAGCAAGGGAACCAGGACAATGAAAGAAAAATTTACCTGCCTTTCAAAGTTTCCTCAGCACAGCTCACAGAAATGTAGACTCCTACCCAGTGAAAGAAATGCCAATATCAGCATTTTTATGCCAACACTAGGGAATTTTGTTGATTTCACACTGCAAAACTTTTCTTTGGGGTGTTAGACAATCCACATAACATAAGGTGGGGAAAAAAATCCCAATTTTAATTGATGCCACTATGCTGTGAGAAATCCTGATGCCACTGAGTAATGGAAATGCAATCCTGCTGGTAAGGGTGGCTCATTCCTGCACTTTCAGTCCTTGCATATCTGCCAACTGCCCAACCTTCCTGTGGATTCCCACATGGCCCTGTCCTTGGGGAGTCACCCAAAAGCACTGCACACATGACTCTGCCATGGGTTTGGGGACCATCTCTAGTTCCCACCTTTCCGTTTGGGAACTGTTGGGAATGGATGTGCTCTGTCATCAGAGGAATGCTGTTGCCTGTACAAGACCATTTACCCTAGGTGGAATTGCCACTGCAATGGTCCTCAATTTTAGCTTTTTGGTGCATATTAAGACATTTATGGCTGTAACCCTTGGCTGTAACTCTTGTCCTCTCCGTGTGTCATGCACGCTGTTGCTCAGCCTCTCCCAAATGAAGGCCATAAACTTTCATTTTCTGGTGTGTTGTGAAAGAAAACAGATGTTGGAATGCATCTCTAGGCAGCACACCTTGGCAAACTCTTCCCAAGGCCTGAATTCCTGGAGGAGCCAATTCTACTCCAAAGGCTGGGGATCTACTTCATCACCTTGAGCCAGTAAGTCACCTGATGAGAGCAGACTTACCAGCTCCAGTAAAGCCCTGTGTTACACACCCAGCCTCCAGTTCAGAGCTGAGCTGCTCATAGCTCACACAGCAAGTGCCAATTTCTCTGCAAAAGGCTGTGGTGACCTACAGAGACACCAACCCAATCTTCTCTTCTCCACCAGCATGAAAAGGAAGGGGCTGTGCAAGTAACAAGATGTTTAGATTGCACCCAAGACAATGGGAAAGGGACAAAGAGAAACATCTCTCCAGCCTAGAGGAAAGCATTGCTGTCTTTGCACTGACCACACACATCAAGCATCTTTGATCAAGGGGAAAGCAGGTGGTAAAAGACAGTATATAAAAAGCTTGGTCATGCCTAACACGTCCCTTTCCAGATCAATACACACTTGTGAAGATATAATCTTCCTGCTGTAATGCTGACAGGTTAATGACAGCATGAGTTACCCACTATCTAAATGCGTGCATCAGTACCTGAGTTAGATTAACCCCTGACACACTTAACTCCACAGCCTGTCATCACAACACCCTCACCTGTGACTTTTCCTGCCTTTTACTTATTAAACCATCCTGCTGCAGGCCCTCACCTTCCCCTGTCTGTGCAATGCTGGGTGTTGAGGGTGGCCAGGGAATCCCTCCATCTCCTCTGAGCTGCAGCCTGGGCAGGTCTGCCTGCAAGATGAGTGTCTCCAGCAGGGACACTGCCAGTGTAGGCACACCCTGGGTGGGGAGGACCCTCTTTGCCATTGGGAGGAATGGAAAAGTGGAGATATCTACTCTGCCAGTGCATCTGAGAAGTGAAATAAGAAGCAGAGACCTGATTCTATAACCACCCCAGCATGTGGCTCTTGTAAATTTGAGTAGATATTCTATTTTAAAAATTAAGAATCAAATTTCTGTCTATGTTTTTTACTGGGTTCAGGTTTTAAGTGTAATTCAGTCCTTCCCTGGCCTCATGCCCTTCCCCACCAAAAAAATACAGACAGATGCTGCAACATTCAGTGGGTTGGAAGAGGAATGAGACCTGGCTGGGCAGCATCCCCAGGATCCTGCCCTGGCTTTGGCCCAGAATTTGCAAAGTGGATTACTACAGCACATTGCTGGGGTCAGGATCCAGTAGCATTTGCAATGAGTGGTCTGCACTGTTGCTGGCTTGGGACTCAGGGGATTTAGGCTTTAATCCTGCTTCTGGTCTTGACCTCCTGGATAACGTGGGAGAGAAAGGCTGAAGGTACAAAGATCTAACAAGGTAATTGAAATCTGTTGGTTTAAATCTCATCAGAATAGCCCTGTCACACTCCCATCAGCTGCCAGAGGAATGCCACTGTCAACTACCAAATTGCCTTGTGTGCTCCATTTATAAAGCAGAGACAAGTGCACAGAGTGGCTGGCTGGGCCTGAGTGTGTCCCTTGCACTCTCACATCCCGAAAAAGACAAAGAGGGCAAGTTGGGATGAGCAGGGTGCAAACATCTGCCTCGCCTGCCTGCTGTGCTTGGGCTGGAAAGCTCTCACACTCTCGCCTGGGAATATTGGTAGTTCAACTTGTAGCTGAATTAGCGGCAGGAGAAAACAAACCCCAAGTGACTGAGCCTTCTGACAGAAGCAGCTTTGATGTCCCTCTGCTCAGGCTCTGCCTGTGAGCCCAGCCACCCCCCACCTGCACCCACCCCACCCCGTCAATAAACTGTTTGTTTAGCCTTGCGCAGATTATTCATTTCTTGGCACGCAGCTCTCGGCTCCAAAGAATTGACATTTGGATTGTGTTTGCTGGCTAGTAAAGCACCATCAGTACAGCTGGGATTCGTTGCACAAACTATTTTGATGGGGGAAATCAATGACAAACTGAGAAGGGGAGGATCAAACAGTAAACCCTTTCGCAATCTTTGTTTGAAAACATCATGTTGGTGATATTCGGGGTTTCTGAAAGTGGGATGGGTGGCAAATAAGGTGTGGCAACCTTTTCCCAGATCATCTTGCTGACTCCCACACGCGATAAACTGACCCCAGCCCAGTCCTAAAATAGATTAATCACAGAATATTACATTTTAAACCCAAGCTCATGAGTTTTTTTTTGTCTACAGAAGAGGAGACTCTCTGAATGTTTATTGCTGTTGTGATGGAATTTCTCTTTTTGGTCAGAGAGGGATTTGAAAACGAAATACATTTCCTGTTGGAGGCCAAGGGCTGTGAGCTGCAAGGAGAAGCATAGCCTTTGGCTTGCTTCAGCAGTAAATAATCACTTGTGTTCCAAAAAGTCATTCACATTGGCAAGGGATCCCAGCACCTGCAGATAGAAGTGCCCGGGGCAAGTCCAAGCACTTCATTCAGACTGTCCCTTATTAGGATCAATCAGACCCCATTCCTTGTAGCCACAGGAAATTCTAGGCTTAACACACTTGCCTTTTAAAATTAAAAAGGTGGAAAGATGTGCAGTTAAAGACATAGAAAAAGATACAGGAACAGAGGAGTGTTTTTCTATGTTTGCATGAGAAACTTTCTTTTTTACTCTCCCTGTAAATCGTAAGCACACAAAACCTTCATCTTATCAGTATTTTGAGCCTTGGAGAAGTCTAGTAGTTTCCTTCATCCCCATTCTACCTGCATGTTTTTTTTCACCTTGTTTTCCATAATACAGGCACAGAGAGGATATTTTATATCTTCATCTTCCTATTTTTTTATGTTGAACTTTTGATACTGCATGAGTTAGCCCTTTTGGCAAGTTCTCACTAAAAAGCACAAGTGGTATCAGAGCCCACCAGGCAGCATGTTTGACCCTAACTTTCTAGAGAAAGGCTAACACAGCAGGACTATTCTTTTCTGGTGAAAAAATAATCAAAAACCAAATAGTTAAAAACCAACCAACAAAACAAAACAAAACAAAAAACTGAACAAAGCAAACAGCTGAAATCCTTTATATCTCAAACTACAGCAGTACACTGACAGACTTCTCTTCAGGATCAGGACCTGACAAAAGTCTGTGAGATGTGTGTGTGTGGATTACTGCACGAGCAGGGTTGGGGGTCACATCTGGCTGTGCTCAGGATACTCCCCCACTTCCTCACATCCTAACAGAATTCAGTTTCACACAATGTATTTCCTAGCCCAGGTGTCACAAAACAACAAGTGTTGCCAGCAGTCACTTAGGGCTCTGCTATTGCTCCTTCTAATTTCTAAGCTGCTGCCAGAAGAGACAGTATTTTTTAAGGCAACAGAGTGAATTTTTTGCATGAAAAGCCCTGGAGCTTTCACCACTGCAAGTGTGAGCCATCCTCCTCTCCTGACCACAGTGCTGCAGAGTCCAAACTGGGTGTGGGCTGCTCTCTGTCACAGATGCAGCCCTGACTAGCCCAGAATCTCTCAGTCCTGGCTGTGCCAGGGACACTTGGTGCATCCTGGTGCTATTTTTACCAGCACTGGGAACACTGAGTTCAAGCTTGCTCTGGCACCAGCCAAAGAGGAGCTGGCAACACCTCTGGCAATGTGACTCCAAGTACCTACCCCAGCACTGTGGTGTCCCTGAGCACCAAAATAACCATGGATGTAGGAACATCCCAGGCAGGGACAGGGAGCCGTGATTCACTGAGATCACACAGTGTCAGGTTGCTTTGCTGTACAAAGACAGTTCATAGCACAACAGAGCAGCATCTGCTTCTCCCCACCACTCCAGAGATGCTAAAGGACTGTAGCCTGGGACTGCAGCCTCACTTAATCTGCTGCTGGATTTTGTACTAATGCAAACCTGTCACTGCAAGTGCCTGGCTGTGCATGCACTGCACCACAGCTAAAGTTCACTTCAGCAGATCATTGCAGGCAATTAGTCTGGAGCAAAGCTCAACCTCCATCTGAAATGCAATGAAAACACCAGAAAGGCAGCGCTGGGTCCCACTTGGGCAGACTCCACAGGTTCCCCTTTAACCAAAGCCAGCTAAGTGGAGGCTGCCACCACCCCTGCTGCTCCCTGGGCATCGGGGGCACTGTCCATCAAAGCAGCACCTGAGGAACAGCCCTGTGTCAGCACCAGCTGCCAGGACAAGGCAAACTCTCATCCCCCTGCTCAACAATACAAAGGGCTTCTTTCCTCCCCCTCCACTAAGTAAACTGTTAAAGACCATGACCTCTGGAAAACAACAAGAGCAGAGGAATTCACAGTCGCATGTTGCAGGTCAAGGCATCGAGCGTTTCACAACCTTGTGATTCCAGCTAAAAGCTCCTCTGTCTGTCTGCTCCATGCAGAGGCAGCTCCCATCCCCACAGACACTCATTCACATGGATTCACATGGTAAAGTGGGTAAATGAAGGCTCAGCTTTTGGTTTTTGACATTCCTGCCATAAAAAAGTGGCAAAGACACAAAGGGCAACTTCTTCACAGAGAGCTGAAAAACATCCAGTGGGCATTTGCAACTATGAACGTACATGTCCCATTGTACAGTGCCTGAATACAGCTTATTATGAGGTCAGTGCTAAGATTCAGTCTAAAACAGAACAGAAAGTGGACATTTTGTCTTACTTTGAGATGTGATGGGGAATTTCTTGGGCTAGCAGAGCTGAGGAAAGCTGGAGCATCTGACAAAGGGGGAGCCAGGTACAAACTAAGCAGAAACACTTGGGGTGTGCTTGGGAGCTTCCTCCTCATTTCCATTCAAACAGTGCCACAGAGTAGACCTGGGCTCCCCAGCTGAGCCAGGCACACCTTGGAGGGGAGACTGGGAATCTCAAACCAGTTTGGGACACAGCAGCCTTGCATTAGCAGAATGAACACAACACAAGGCAGGGCTCAGGCGTGGGCTTTGATCTACTTTTACAAATCCTAAATGGGAGGTTTGAGTAGAGCAACTAGTGTGAAAAAGTTAAGAGCTTTTTAATTGTTTGAGCAGGACTATTTAATTTTAATGCCTTATGAATATTTGGGGTAAAGTACTTCTGTGCTAGGGAATGACCCCCATAAGAAAACACTATTGAGAGACTTCTTTACTGACTTAGAAAGTTGAGGTATTTGCAGTACTGCGAGAGCAAAAAACTGAATTGCAAATCTCCTCTTGAAGAAATAAAACCTTGTTATTTTCCTATGCAGCGACCTAAATTAACATATTTAATGAATCAATTAAAATATGTACATATAAAGTAAGTTACTCAGTGATCTTTTACAGTTCTTCTAGAGATCTTCTAGAGTGCTGTTGTATGATCTTTTCAAACCATTGTGGAAGTCTTGTACTGAAATTTAATACTTAAGACATGCTTATGTCTGGATTTCAGACTAAGAGCTGGACTTAGGAACATCTAGGTGAGGAGTGATATATTTAAAATGTATTTGTATTTATATTAGCTATAGGAGTGTACAGAGGACTAAACATAAGATTTGATGTATAGACCCAAGGATGGACAGCCCAGGATCAACAGATTCCTAAAGCCAAATTAGCCAACTCCCTTTGCTCAGGCCTCTCACAACAAGCACAGGCAGGCTGGCAGCAGGAGCCCATATTTTCATCCCTCTTACGTCTCAAACTTCTCCATCCAACAATTACCAGTAATAACAACTCTAGCTGCAGCCAAACAAGAGGCCGCTGCTGGCATAAAGCAAAGAGGAAGCAGAGCCTGTTCTCACAATGCAGAGTCTGCAGCAGCATTTGCCAAAGTCCTCACAGGAAATGTGCTGGCAGCATCTCAAGGGCAGAAAACACCTCCATGTTCTGCTTCCCACCTTCCCCTGCAGGCACTCACAGACACACACAGAGCTGGAAAGAAAGAGGCAGATTTAAAGAGCACTGGCAACTCCCATTTTTTTAACAGCTCTGTGTGATTCCCTAATGCCTTGGAATAACTTTGGATGCTACTTTGGAATCCCAGAATTCAGTGAGGAGCCCACTACCTGAAAAATCCCTAGGGCAAACTCAGCATTGTATCCCAGCTATAAAACCAAACTCCCTCCTCAACATTTGTTCAAGTTTGCCTCCAGATCCAGTTTTCCTCTAATTTCACCCACTCCTTGCCCCAAGCCTTTTAACATGAGATGTAACCCAAAACCCAACAGAAGAACAGAGAGCCAGAAGCAAAATTCTGGATGGTGAGAGGTGTCATATTTGATTTTTCCAGCTAACAGGAAAGTGAAATATTTAATGCTCCCTTTCAGATCCTTTTCTCTGTTTCTCTGCCTTTATAAAACACTGCTGCATGGGGAAGAGGCCAAAAGAAGAAAATCGATTGTCTTTCTCAGTGCAGAGACCTTTTCAAAAATGGTGCCCTGTTCTGCAGGAGCCCAAATGTTTTTTTCAAATGCTTCTGGCAGAAGAGCACGGAATCCTTCCAGGACTGTGCTTTATCTGGTGAGATGGCTGTCTGCGGAGCTGAGGCAGGGAAGGCTGCTGTTAAAGTTTCTTTTTTTCTTTCTCTTTCTGTGACTTTTTGACAAGGAGAATAGCTAAGGGAAAAAAAAAGAAAAAAAAAAAAAGACAAGAGAAGAAACAAAATACTGCTCCAAAACAAAAAGCAAGAACATTGCTGTAATGCAATCATGGGGCTCCTGCTCTACAACTTTCTGGAGGTCTTCCTCTTCCAGACCACTTTGGGCTGCAGTTGGAAGTACCTCTATGAATCTTCAAAGAGTTTTGGAGCAACAGGTGTTTTTCATCCCTTTAAAAAAGAATATTTTAGTCTCTTCTTTAAATTGTCTAAGCAACAATTTAAAAAAATCTGAGAAGGATGTTTCTGGCAATATATTACAAGCAAGGTCTGTCACAGGCCCTTGGTCGCTCATTGACAGTTCTGTCATAATAAATAACAGATTTCTGGTTTTATGGTTAGGTATTTTCAAGGCAATTCAGGTGGTTTGGTTTTACTGTCAACACAGGGTACAGCTGCAGCAGCCTTAGGATCAATTTTAAGTCAATCCAGGGGAATCTGCCACCAGAAGAGGCAATCCTGCCCTCACTCCTGCTGCTTTCCTCAAGAATGGTTGATGCTAGTAAAAAACCCTGATCCTCCATGAGAAATCACTGCTTTCTGATGGATCACCAGCTGCAGGACAGTGTTATCTTTTCCCCCTGCAGGTGTGCACATGGAACTGCTGAAGGTGGATCTGAGGCCTAGGATCTATCTGCTGAGGACATGGGCTGCCAGGGGCCTTGTCACCTGCTGTGGGGTGACATGGCAGAGAACTGCACCTTGGACATCTACACTGCAGATTGTGTCTGCGAGCACTGAGATTTGGAGCTTAAATTGCTGACGTGTCTTTAAACATGCTTTTGTCAGCCTTAGAGATTTTATTTGGTGGTGGTCTTCGTTTACAGGGCAGGCTAGCAGTGGTGTGGGACTCGAGTGGGGTGAGAAAAGAAGAGCAAGGGGAAGCTCTTCCAGCTCCAAAAGATTCTCCTCTTTGGTTTAGGGTGAACAGAGGTCAACGTGAGTCTTTCTCTGGATTTCAGGGAGCTTTGGATCAAGCCCAAGGTGCCTCATTATCCCATGACAGAATAAAGACACATACTCATTTTTATGAGTGAAAACTATTCTTTCTCTCCAGTGAATGGCTGAGATCTGAACACAGCTGCTGTTTTGCTCTGTGCACTGAATCACTTCTGATTCTCAAGTATTGAAACAGTGACATGCATTCCCCCCGCCTAACATGGGACCTTTCTCCATTATTGTACCATGAGAAGAATATAGTAATTCATGCTGTCTTTATTTTTTAGCTTTATTATTTTTGGGACTCCTTTCACTTCAGGCTGAAAAAGCAGGCAACTGGGGCAGAGAGGAATGCTGATGTTACGTCAAAAGACGAAATTTCTGAGAATGGGAGATCCCTGAAAGTACTGGAATACTCAAGCACCTCTTCACCAGCTCTTAGGCAGGAAATGCAGGAATGGTGAAATAACAAAGAGATGTGGCCAAAAAAAATCCACTTCTTATTAATTCTTAAGTAGTGGTAGATTTTGCTCTAAGGATAAGTTTCTGGCAGAAGGGGCTGTGCAGAGGAGCCTTCATCCTCCTCCTCACTCTGGCATGTGCCACGGATTTGACAGTATCTACCTGATAATTCTTAATATCCCACTGCAAGAAAGCATTGTGGCAACTGTAAAGCATTTAGGAGAGATAAACAGGAGTGATCAGAGACCTGGGGAACAGAAGATATGAGGAGAGACAGAAAGAATGAAGCTTTTTCTGTCTAGAGAAGAGGTAGTTTAGAGGAGACAGCCACAGAAAAATAAGGCTAAGGGGGATCTTTGGAGGTCATTCAATCCATTCCTCTCCCCTGAATTAATCTCAGCAATTCCTAAATCACTGCTGATAGACATTGCTTTGACCTGTTCATAGGGATCTCCAGTGGTGCACAGTCTACAAGCACCACTCCCAAGGCATCCTGGTTTACTGCTTCTTGAGTGACACTACTAAAGAATTTTCTTATCAGCTGATTCTGAATCATTCTTTCTTCAGTTTAAGTCCTACCACCTTATCAGCCATTGTCAATTCCTAAACAAAATCAGACTTTCATTTCTGTTCACCACTCCTGTCTAAAAGGAAATAAGATTACATGACTTTTTTCTTGACAAACCCACACTGGCTGTTATTCTTCTTCTTTTCCCAGATGCACCCAAACAACTAAATTGCTTGATATTTGCTGGAATATCTACAAAAATATAGATGAGCTGGTATGTAATTCCCATGTTCCTCCTTTTCCCCTTCTTCTGTATGAAGATAGGTTTGCCCTTTTCCAGTTTTCTGGTAGCTTACTTAGCTTTTCCTGGCTTCTCAAAGGTAACCACAGGTATCTAAGATCTTTTCAGTCCACTTTCAAAATATTCTAGGATGAAGATCATCAGGTTCAGCCAATTATAAAACATGAAGCTTATCTAATTTTCTCACTTCTTTCTTTATTCTGTGCTGAACTCCCATCCTTTTTCAATTAATTTTCCAATACTGTTAGCCTCCTGCTCTCAAGTGATCTTTTAAATGAACACTGATACAAAAAAAGGCTTTAAACACTTCACCCCCTTGGTATCATCTGACGATACCTTTCTCTTTTCATCTTATGATAATTGTATTTGTAGAACAATTTCTTGGTACTCACTCTTCATATATGTAAAAGAGCTCTGCACAGAGAAAAGGAACATGCCATTCCTCACAGCCACCAAGGGCAGGACAAGAAATAATGATCTTCAAGTGAAGGCTAGACATTAGGGAAAGTATTTAACCTGAGAAAAGACCAGAAATGCACTGTCTTGGGAAATTGATAAATTTCATATCATAGTCAGCCTTTAAGCATAGGTTACACAATTAATTTTTATCCTTTTCCAGTCTGTGAACTCCTAACATTGCATCTCACAGGGTTTCACATACAGCTGGTATAGCCCAGTGTTACTGGGATTTCTCGTGCTCAGATTTGCCTGAGACACTCCCTCACATGCATCTCCTCCTAGAAATGCTCCACAGAAAAGCAAGGATCTGTGGTTTGCACTTTAGGAATCCATGGATTAGATAAACTTTTGTGAGGAGCTGGGTCAGGGATTCCTGCCTATCTGCTTTTCTACAATTCAGTGATCCCAAAAATCCCATGTACTATAGCTGCATCATTTGTGAGGTCTCAGAAGTGAAACAAATGCTGTTTGCAGTTTCATTGGTTCCCTTCACTGAACAGAAGCTCTGAAATGAACTTTACTTTTTAAAAAACTGTATAATAACTGTTTTATCTGCCTTATAGACCAACTAATTGGTGACTATCAATGTCCAGCCTATTACACCCACTTTGTAGTGCTGCAGGTCGCGGAATGATGCTGTAGCAGAGCAGAGACAGATCTTCCGAACTGGCTTCTCATCCTCCAATCTCCAGATCATTTTCTTTAAATCTCACCCTTCTGTATAACTGCACTGATGTTTGGATAATTTGCATATGTAAATCTGAGCTAAAGAGAGACCCTCAAGGCTACTGCAGAGAGGAGCCTGCTAAATGCTGTAAATTGAAACGCTTTCCTCCCCAAGCTAAAATGAAAAGTGCCCTGGAGGGTAAATTTCTGAAGAGTTTGTGACTAACCTGATTAGTCACTCTAAATTGTGATAGATGGAAGGAAAAAGCAGTTGTCAAACAAGGAGGAAATTCCAAAAGAAGAGTAAATTTGAGGATGACAGTGATGATAAATTCTTACAAGCCTTAGAAAAGATCAGCCTTTTGTGCAGCTCTCATAAGGAGCATTGAGTGCTCACTGTAGAATGGGCTGCTGTTTGGGTAACTGTGGGAATGTGGTGGTGATTGGTTTTGAAAAGAAAAAGAACACCTCATGTCCAGATTATTCTGCATTTATTTTAAGGTACCTGTAACTAAATTTTAAGAACTCCCCTTCCTTGCTCTTCCAGAGCTTGAGACTGCTGGGCCAGGGGGATGCGCTACAAGAAAGGACAGTGTTCAGGGTTAAATAATTTCAGATTAAATCCAGGTATACATTTTTATCTGCCAGTATTGGGAAAACTCAGCAAAGTTTCTGCTTAATTTTTGTCACCAATAATTTCTACATAGAAGTCAGATTTTTCTAGTGGATGCGTTCTGTTTGCAACAGGAACTGGATCTGTGAAGAACAGAGAAGATTGAACAGCGAACTCTTCTAGGTTGATTATTGCTTCATGCTGTCTTCTTACTGAAATAAATAAAAAAAATTTCATCTTAAAACCCATCTAAGAAGTCAACCAGTGTTCTGTTCCACTCTGAACAAAATTTATCCTCTGGAACTGGTTTAACAAGACACAGAAGAAAGGAAAATAAAATATATCCCCTCCTCTGTCCAGAAATGCATTTGTTTAGCTGGCTGAAAGCTAAAGGCAAAACACCAATACATTTCATTGACTTTTTTCCTGCATTTCAAATTTTCAAATATTGCTAAAACTTAACAATTCCAGCCATTTCTCAGATCAATATCACATGGTGAATACAAGGGTCTGATATTGCTAGTGTTGATAGCAATCAATTAGTTTGGGACACATACAGAAGAGCTGCATGAAGAATTGATCTGTTGTGTTTTCCAATTAATTTAGTTGCTTCAGCATTTGAATTTTCACCAGTATGTGCACATTAATAGCACCCAGGAGCTTCAGTCATGGGACAGAATATAATACATTACCAAAAGGCAGCCCATGAGCCTGCCTGGCTGTCACTCAGCTTGGCACCAACTCTTAATGGGTCTGCCTAGTTCCTGGCTGTGAATTATGTGAAGTTTCAGCCAGAAAAAGTCTGAAATTTTCTTCAGTCACGAGTCTTTCCTCAACAGTTGAACTCTGTATCTCTAGTAATGTGGTCACTCCTAACCAGTGAGGTCAGAAGTAGTGACTTCTCCCATCCATGACCATGAGTTTTATTTTGAGCAAGCCATGTTTCTTTTTAGGGAATGGGAAAATGTCAAAATGTAGAAGTGAAATTGTAGCAAGATCATAAATGAACGATGCTGTTCCAGGGCTTGGAAACATCATCATCCTCAGGTACTGGTGTTTCCCAGTACCTGAATATCTCAACCACCTGCTGTTCCCTCAATTGCTTTTTTTCCCCTTGTTTTGGGGAAAAACCATATCATTTTATCCCATAAAACTGCTACAGTGTTGTCAACACACAAAAGTTGTGGACACTTGTCATTATGGGCAAAATACTTCAAGCATCTCTTTGGAGATCAGGAACACCACTACAGCCCAAACACAAGGGCTCTCTATTATCTTGCTGACTTAGTCTGAAGCAGGAAGCAGATCAAATCTCACAAGAAAAGTCTGGTTTTGTGAGGTTTCAAGCAAAAAAAATGCATTTTTGAGAAGTGTGTGTGCACTCAACTCCCTTGTCCAATATGCTCACCACAATTCCAACCATTGGTTGGATAAACTGACAACTCTAAAGAATTCCTTCAACTAAGCCTGGCTCTTGGTTAGATGGGATAAGTGCTCTGTTCCTGCTACTGCATGTACATTTTTGAACAGAGAATTAAAACATCATGAGTTCCACTCCATCCAAGATTTGGCACAATCCCTGCAGAGCAGTAGATTAAATCAGGATTTCCCAGACTTCCGGCTAGATGTATCATGCTGTAATAAAAGCTTTTTTTATTTGTTTATTGCTTTAGCTCATTTCCACTAAGAAAATGATGCTTTTGTCTAACCATAAATCTTTCAGTCTGAGGATTCTATCTATACACTGATAGACTATAGGAGAGAATTTTCTCATGTTTTCTGTGGTAACATTCAACACAAACTATAAAACAGGATCCATGGGATTTCCTCTGTGTTTCAAGGACTTACTGTATCCTTTCCTGTGTCCTTTCCCAATAATAATTTCCACTGAAGCAAAAAAAAAAAATTAGCCAGAAAACAAATGAAAACAAATGATATTTTGGTTTATTTGAGAACTGACATAACAGATACAGGGGTGGGCAGCCAGGGTAAAACCTCATTGCAGATGTTAACTGTAAAAATGTGTATAGACATGCTACTCTACACAAAAGGAGGTCTCAGTGAAACTTCTCCCCCCTGATTCAAATACCTTTGCTGCAGCAAAAGACCTGGATTTTGGCTGAATTTCTGTTGTCTCCACTGGTCTGCAAATGACTTTGTCATCTTTGTCTGTGGAGTGGTGATGGTGGTTAAACTTTGCAGCAAACATTCTGAGGTGTGACCCATCTAGAGATAATATAAATTATTTCCTCATCTAGTTAGATGTCCCATAACTCCAAGAGCGTGATAAAGTTTTCATGTAGTCCTGTAAAGTCATGTGGAGCTTCATTACTGATGAATGCAGTGACAGGCACGGTGGGAGGCATCATTCCAGCTCCTCATGCACATGACTGGTTTCTAAATTAACTGTGACCACCCTGGAAGATGACCAGGGCATCAATGCACAAAGTTAAGTGGAAACTTCTGCTCCCTGTACAGGAGAGAGAAGAAAATACATTCTTTACAAATACAGGCCCTGAATTCTTAACATGACAAAATTGTCAACAGGACCTTTCAGGTGTTTCAGGCTTGCTGGATTAACAACCATGTCTTTTTAATCACGGACTTCCCCTCTAAACTTTCAGGCATCTTTTCTAAACTATGAAACATCCTCTTCCCACAAGAAGTAGAGCATGGATTGAACATGATGGCAGATAAAATAGCAGCAATCGTGTTTGGTAAGTGCCCAAGGTACCTCCATCCATGCTCAAAAGTCAGAATCTTGCTTTTGCTAAGTGCCTTGACTCCAACACGTTTGTAAGCCATTCCCTGACAGATAATTGGGCATGGAGAGGGAGGATTGCTGCATGTGCTGACCACAGCAGTTCCCTCCATCAGACCTAAGACCTCTGCAGAGATCTTTGACAAAAAATTCATCTTCCTTACTGGGTGTGCAGGAGAGATGATACATCCTTGAACAGCACTTTGTTACAACAACATGTCACAAGAGCTCATATTGCCTTTAGCAGTGCATGCATTAGAAGTGTGATAGTTATGATAGTATGATAGATATGCTAAGAGATTTTTTTAATAGACCTTGTTAAACATGTTAGCTTCAGAGACCTCAAGCTATCTATCACTAGAGCAAGTAATTTTTTTTTGTCTTTCTAGGGCTCAGCAAAGCGAACTAATTTTTTTCTGTAGATTTTCTGCACACATTTATTTTCAATGATACCAGGCCCTCTGAGAGGGTGTCCTCTCCACCATCCTCCTCTACATGGCAGTGGGAACTCCCAAAAACATCACCTGCAATTGTAACTGGAATAAGGCATGAGGGGAGATGGAACAATGGATGGAGTGTGCCAACTTAATTAGGGAAACTAAACCCAGGAAAGGACAAGAACTGTTCAGAGAGGTAGGAGTTTGCCAGCAGCTGGAACAATTGAAAGCCTGAGGAAAATGCAGTCTGCTTTCCATCTTGTGGATGAATGCCACCTCCTCCTTTCCCACTCATGCCTTGGTTTAAAGACTCCTTTAATGTTTATTAAGAGCACAACACACTACCAAGGCTGCAGCTCACCCCTATATGGGAACATCCCTGTCCTCCCCACTTCCACAGCTGGCAGTGCTGCTGGTGGGGTGGTTGAAACTGCATTTACACTGAGTTTTGCAGCTGAACTCAGCACTGAATTCCAATGTGGACAAGTTCTGAGACAATAGAAGAGGGGAGGAGGTAGCCAAGAAGTTCAGGATGCTTCTTCTCAAGGGGCAGCTACATTGGTGGTGTCTAGGGCAAATCATCCCCCCTAAGGTATAGGATTTCTGGCTCTTCTAGCAATAAGCCAAAGTGAAGGGTTTAGAAACTGAAGTAGGAATTCCCTTTAAATCAAACAAATAGCCAGGATTCCAGTACAAAGGGTCAGAAAAGAAGGTTTACTTCTGGTCCCTGGAACGGACAAAATACCCTGAAACTATATAATGAAATGAGAGGAAAAGATATGGTTTCCCCACTACTGCTGACACACAATTAATGTAAAATAAGGAGCTTGTTTGGTGTTGGTTTGCAGTGATCCATCCCCACCGACACAATGAGGGCTAATGAACTAAATCTGAAAGCATCAGCATAAGATTTTGACAAATGCATTGTTTGCCTATTGAGAGGGTAGAAAATGATTATAAATGACAAGCTGGGCTTGTTTTCAGGCATGGACACTCCAGGAGCAGTGGCATTATGGCCTCAGTTGGCTGTTCTCTGTGTAAATGATTTCACACTTCTGCTACTGAATCAATTGGGTGTTTCTCCATTTAAGAATTGCCAAAATAAAATATCTGCTGCTCCACAGTCAAGGCATGTTCTTGGCTCCCAGGGAGGAAGAACAGTTTAAAATACCTGGATTTTTTTATTTTATAGTGAAGTGTTGGTCACAATGTAGTGCACTTTCACTGCTCAAGATTCATGAGGATATTGAAAATTTTAAGCAATTATTAGCAAACATGGTGGAAACACAGAATACTGTACTACAAAGTTGAATAAAAACTCATATTTCATGCCTTTTTTTTTTTCTGAAAGGACAAGAGAAGATGTATATTTCAATATTTTAGCTATGAAAAGTCTGGACACCAAACTGAGGTGAAGGTTCTGGTAAAAACTACAGATCAGATAATAGTCAAATGTAATTTAAATTCTGAAATCCCTTATTCCAGCATTTCTCTCAAAGAAGATAATGACCTACATAGACATCTCACAACCTAACTTTGCTCCTTGTTTCTCTGGCCTGCCAGTTCTTGGGCAGAAACTCTGTAACAGTTAAAATTCCCCAATGAGGTAGAAAATGTTATAGAAAGAGCAGGAATGAGAAGAGTTTTGGCTGATTTACTGCTCCCCTTTGCTCAGTTCTGCACACATCTGTGCCATTATAAACATAATGAATAATAAATCCAAGCTCATTTTTAGGGCTGCATCCATTGCAAGTATAAATACACAAAGGCAAAGGATTTCTCCTTGGAAAGTCAGCGAGAGGGAGTTTTATGTAATTCTTATGAGACTTAATGAAGCCCTGAAGATGAAACAATTTCCATTTTGACTTCATGGGAGCAGACTGAAGCGAAACTGTACCTTTCATTCCTCTTCACAGAGGGAGGTTCAGAGCACCAGCAGGTGGGCAGGTTTAAATCAGCACAGTGCAAGCCTGGCAAAGCCTGGTGCCTGGGCTCAGTGCAGGGAGCCACATGAAGCTTGGGTGCTCTGAGCTGCCTATCCTGAGGTGTCCCACATGCTTGTCCAACCTCCAGACTCCCAGGGGATGGATTCCAGCGTGGGGACTCCTCTGGGTCGTGTTGATGCAGCCAAGCCAACCTACAGCTCTAACCCCAGGCATGGTGTTGTTGCATGTGTGGTCTCAAATCACCCTGCTCACTCAGGTTATTAGCATTATTCTTCATGCAAGGAAGCAGAGCAAAGACCCAAGAAGAAGAGATCCACTTTTCCTGCACCCCAGTCCAGATTTCTGCTCAATTCTTCTGCCCATGGATTTCCCATCTGGCAACTCTTGACATCTGCTTATCAAAGAGACTTGTCACTGCAGCTTCTCTTCCCTAATTTCTCACCAGGGAATGCATTTCCAAAACTTCTGTACCTGTTTGCTCGGGGTTAGGTTAAACAGAAACAGGCAGGGCTTTACTGTTGGAGTCCATGTGATGTTGAAGGGATTCAATGCTAGCTCCCAAATTCTCATGCATCCTTGGAGATGCACCTCTGAAGATATCTTCCTTCAAGCCACAGGTGAAGCAGGCCTGGAGAAAAGGTGTGCTGATCCTTTCTCCAGCAGTCTCTCTAAATCAGGATGGTGAGCTGCATTAGGAACATCCTTCTTCACACTTGTGACTTGGCACTCTGTGTCTCTGGTAAGCCCAGGTTTCTCTCTGAACCAGCACACAAAAACACCCAATGTGCAAACTAAGAAACTCTGGCTTTGCTTAGCTTTAGGTAGTGCAAATCCAAACAAAGTTACTAGCGTGTCATTTGGGGAAGAATTAGGAGGATAAACTATGAAAGAGTTTTTCAGGACATTTGCACATTCCAGGAATCCAGTGAGGTTGAAATGAGTTCTCCTCCTCCCTGCAGGGTGTTCTCAGAACACTGGTGTCACCCAAGAGAGCAGAGGTGGAAACCTCTTGGCTTGACCCTCAGGCATAATCCTACAGTCCCCAGGCCAAACTCTATCCTGACAAAGATAAAATGGAGGGAAGGATTTTTTCCTACAAACCTCAGGCTGTTTCTGACTGTTGCCTATTGTCTCAGGTTCTGACACAGAGTCCATTTTCCTTACCCCCCTCTCTCAGCCATGCAAATCAGGCAAAGCGGAGCGCACAATGGAGCTCCAGCATCTTTTCAGATCAGTGGTTCTGAGCCCCCTTGAGAAATCCATAAAGGCCCTCCCTGGAGTATTTAGCAGATAATGCTGCCTCTTTCCGCCTGCGGTGTTTTGAAAAGTGCAGCCCATAAAATGTGTCTGACATTGTAGAGCAAGCCCAGCTTCCCCGCGAGCGCCGCGGCACCAACACGGCTCCCATTGTCAGCCCTGACCCGCTGAATGCAGCCAGGCCAGGGGGGATTTCTGTGCCCTGCACAGCAAAGCACATAACTTGGAAGGGAAGGGAACTTCTCAAGGAAAGCACATTTGATCAGTCATAAAAACCTTCCCGGAGATGCATGCTGAACTCTGTGTGTGAATTACAGCTGGCATTGTTAGCACCTATTGCTAAGCTTGCGTGAGATTTTCCCACGCAAGACCTGGTTTGGTTGCTTATGACCTACTTGGTCAGGCTTTAACAGTTTGGACTGATTTTTTTTCCATGCAGAATAGTTGCTTCAGGAAGAATATATATTGGAAATTTCTGCCAAGACAGATTGGGCTTTTTTCAGAGTGAGTTTACAGGGAAATACATTATTTTCGCCCCTGTTAAATCTTACAAAGATTTTATTGAAGATATGGTGTTTTACCTCATTGCTTTGGTATTTGTAGGGAAGGTTTCTGTACTAGAGATATTATTGTTAACCCTCTCTTCCTCCCTGTTATACTTGGGTCAAACTGGGAGCTCACTAAAAAAGAGCAATCTCTTCAGACATGCTAGAGATAGGCAGAGGGTATCTCAGAGGTTGCACAGGATTTTAATTATAAATATGTCAGCTTAGGTGTTCCTGAACACTAAAACAGAGAGCTGGGAAGCACAAAGTTCCTCTTGCTGCTGCCCAGGCAAGGACAGTGCCCAAAAAGAGCTGGAGTTTTGGGAAGAGCGTTCACTCAAGGAAATTCTCCTCTGAGATGGAGTATATCCACCTCCAGACACAACACCTGCCCTTGCCCATCCCCAATTCTCAAACAGAACATGCAGGAGCGTAAAACAAGCTTGGGAGGGTCAGGGATATCCTTCCTTCCACCTCCCATCCACTACTTTGCCTCCCCCATATCTCAAGTCCATAAGCTCTATCAGCAATGGAACGAATTGTATGAGAAAGTGCAGGGGGTGGCAGGAACATCTGGGCCACATACTGCACATGCCACTGCGAGCTAACCTCTCACAGGCTGCTGTCGGATGCTGCGCACGTCAGGGACACAGCTGTGCTTCACACGCACAGCCCCTGCAGGCAGGACCCACCTCGGGCTGCAGAGAGCAACAGGAAAGAGAAAAAATGAAGAAGAACATGGAGATGGGAGATGGGAGATGGGAGATGGGAGATGGGAGATGGGAAGGAAGGCAAGGCAAGACAAGGCAAGTTAACCTCTCACACGCTGCTGTCGGATGCGGCGCACGTCAGGGACACAGCTGTGCTTCACACGCACAGCTCCTGCAGGCAGGACCCACCTCGGGCTGCAGAAAAGAAAAGGAAAAGAGAGAAAAAATGAAGAAGAACATGGAGATGGGAGATGGGAGATGGGAGGAAGGCAAGGCAAGACATGATGGATGTTTTTGGCTGAGGGACGGTGCACCACAGCCGAGCAATACAACAAATCCTTGGAGAAACACCCCTTGCACACCCAGTGTGTAGTGCACCAGCAATGTTCTGCATGAGTCAGATTTGGTTTAAATGGAGACAAAAGGGGTAAATCCCAGAGGAAAATGGGAAGGAGGGAAGGGAAGGTGCAAAGGGAAAGAGACTCTCAGAGCACTGAGTTTTTGCAGGCTCTCTTCGACCCAGATAATCAGCAGAGCTCAAGCTGACAGCAGGGGATTTAAACACTTATAGGGGGAGCTCAGCTGGATGTCTCAAGGGAAAAAGGGTTGGGAAATGCAGTTCTGTAGAAAAGACAGAGAGAGAGAAAAGAGCTGTTAAGTAGTGAGAGAGACATCTGCAGCATAGCTGTTCATTTTGGTTACACTCTGCTCTGAGCTGGCAATGGGAATTCATGAGAAAACACCTTCAGCATCCTGAATCTTTTGAGAAGAGACAAAGGAAAGGGCCCAGGCAGAAAGTCAAGCCAAGCAGGCATCAGCAGCCCAAGTTCTTGGCTGATCTTAGGTACCAGGGATGCTACCTTGCAGGAAAGGACCTCCCAAGTTCTGCAAACTGATTAAAGATGCTTCCCACAGGCCAATGTCCTTGTTTTACTCTTCCATACTCAGATGGGCCAACACACAAGGTCAGGAGAGATAGAGACAGGCAAAATCCAGAGCACAGTGCCTTAGGAGGAACTCTAAAACAAGCCACTTGTGAAATCAGTTCATCACTAGGATGAAAAATGGTCCCACTTCCAGGCACCATCTGATGAGAGGCCCTTCAGTGCAGTGCTCCATAATACAAGTTATGTAAATTTGGACAGTTAAAGATTGTTTACTTAGAGATGAGATTAATGTCCTAATTGATTAACAGGCATGCAGACATGTTCTAAGCAAACAAGCATATCTGCAAAGAAGAGAAAACACTTGCAGAACCTCTGAAGGCTCTGAAGGCCGTGTACCCCCTGAAACTGCACCCTGGGTAAAAGGAAATTTTCTGTTCTCCTAGTAGCAAGGGCAACAGGGGATTTTCATCCTGCTCCTGCCTTGCCCACTCCCAGTTATGTTCTGTTGAGCATCCTCTGATGTCTTCTGGAATCATTTCCTTTGCAAAAAACAGTGGGGTTGAAGAATAGGTTAAAAACAGAGACACCCATCCTAGGATACTTTTTTAAACAACACTTTCTCTTTCAGAGGCACTTCAGGTTTTAGGGACCCTCAGTCTTTTAAAACTCTGTATCAATTAGAATATATTAAAATATTTTAAGATATTTAATTACCTCTGTAAGCATATCTTTAAAAATATATGCCCTTAGAAGAATACAGGTTTATATATGGCATTTAGGATCCACTATGCAAGTGGCTCCAGATATGGGATTCTTCTCGCATTTCTCTGCTTCAACAATAATATACAACTCACATATGCTCTAAAGACAAGCTCTGCAGAAGCACTAGACAAAGAAAGTACCAGAAGAATTTACACACACACATGCACAGTTAATTTTCTGCTTGTAAAGCAAATGAATGCTTTATTACTTGCCCTTTCTCTAGGTCAAATTACTCCACAATGCTCATTAAAACTGACTTTTTCTACCCAGGGTGTTTTAAGGAAGCACAACAAAAGGGCACAGTGACCACTGTCTGTTAGAGAATTACAGAAGCATTTGGAAACAGCAGCTGAGATTTGCAGTGGGGCTGCTGTGCACACACGGGCTGGGGCATCCCAAACTCCTTCCAGTCCTTTCCATGGCCATCCAGGCCATGGGGCAGGATTGGAGCCTGCCCTGGGTGGGAGGTTTCTCTCTCTCTGTCCCTGCAGAGCTTCCTCTGCAGGGCGTGTGGCTCACCCTCAGGCCTTGTGCAACACCCTGTAAATGTGACCTACTGTGCTGTTCTTTAAAGACACCTTCATAAAGCACAAATGTGCCTAAATGCTTTTGCAAACAAGACTCCCACCTGCCCAAGGTGCCGTGGATCAGGCCTCACTCCTGTCCCAGCACCAGCTGTGACCTGGCCCAGCCTTTGCTGGCTACCTGTTGGGCTCAGTCGCTCACTGCCGCTGCAAATGTGTTTTGCCTGTCAGGGGGGTCAGCCAGTTTTTGTGCCACAAGAAGGGAAGTAATCCATTTAACAAAAGCAACACGTTTTTATAGCTTCTGGAAACACTTCTGTTGCAAAAACAATAAGGTGAAGGAGCAGGAGGGGGCAGTCCTAAGACATTCATCAAACAATGGGCCTTTTCTTTTAATAGGTGTTTATAGAACCCCAATCTTTCAACGCTGTGTGTCCCAAAATATATTAAAATGCACTGCATGCAGCTAGTTAGGATTTTTATTTTCTACTTGTTTAAGTTATTTACACTGGTGCCTATTGATACAATGTGAGTGCATCAGGTGCAGACTCCATTCCCCATTCCCCATTCCCCCAAGGCCATGGCACTGCTCTTCCCTGCTCAGTTCCTTTCCAAAGACTAGGTCAGGTTGGGTTGGTAATGTCATGCAGATTACATTCTTGGTTTAAGTATTATTTTATATTATAATGATTGAGGCAATATCTGCCTTGGCCCCTGGTGTCCATGTAAGGATTCTGCTGGCTGTACCCCACGTGGGCATGACAGCATCCATACAAGGAGTCAGCAAGAGACAAAGTGTGTCATGCCAAATAGTTTAAACCAGATTAAACACATATTGCCCAATCCTACAATAAAGGATTGCCACTATTCCTGTTACCACTGACTCTAAAAGCCTTTATTTTAAAACTGCACTATCTGGGGTAGGAGATTTGGAACAACACACTGCTATTTTGGGATCTAAGAGCACACACACACAAGGAATTAATTCATCAGTAGTTAATCTGGAATGATGTCATGCGTGGACAACTCCCATTTCCAAGACTGTGACAAATATGGGGGAGAAGAGACTGTGAAGTGTCTTTAATTCCTTTTTCTCCTATGCCCTGTGTCCTGCAGCAGCTCCATCCCATCCTTCACGGCAGTGAAAGGGAGTTTCAACAACAGATGCTCCCTCCAGTGCCTGATGAGCTCTGCAAAAGGGACAAACCTCATTGCCTGGCAGTCTGGGGGCAAGGAGGAGGAGGAGGGCTAACGTGGGAGTCTTGCAGGAGAAAGTGAATGGGGAGGTTGGAAGGCAGCTTTTGCAAGAGGCTCAGGGGCCACTTTCCAGTGCTGGAGTGGACCAAGGGCTGCCTCTGGCTCTGCAGGGTGGTGTTTGGAGACACATCCCCTCAAATGGCCACCAAACCTGGAGCAAGCAATTTGTTAAAGGGAAAGATTTTTCCAGGGTCTGGAGCATGCTGGGCTCCTCTGCTCCTGGGTGGTGGTGCTTGGGTGACTGGTTTTATTCCTGCCCTTCCCTGTGTGCCTTGGGAGAGCCCCAGGAAGAAGCAGAATTGCTGGTGTGGAGGCAGCTGGCTCTATCTCTGTTTACACGTCAGGGGGTGTGCAGTGCCCAGCTATCTACCTCCCTGAAAGGGAGGGCTGCTGTACAATGGGGACCTAACAGACTGCATCTGTTTTGTCTTAGTCTGAAGCATTCCTTTCTGGTGCTAACTGGGAACAATTTAGCTGGAATTTCCAATTGAAATGAGCTTTTTCAACTTCTATATTGACAATTTAAGTTCTTCTCAGGCAGGGGATCTGCCGTGTGTTTTACAAATAGGCCAAACCAAATCTCGGTGTTTTTACACGTTTTTACTCAGACCAAATCTGTTTTTCTAAAGGACTGCCCTTTTACTCAAACATGGATTTCAATGCACAGTCACAGAGGGTACCCAGTAACAGCCAATGCTGCAGGAATTTGGATTTCAATCAGCTTGAAGAGATTGAGGAGGTGGGTAAAGGAATAGTCCTGGAAAATACTTGGGGAGGAAATTGTTTAGATGCATCTGCAGTTATGTGCAACACAGCCTACACAAAGAGCAGAACTTCTATTTTCATTTAGGTAATAACCAGACTAAAGGTTCAGCACTGTGTATAATAGGGAACCATGCCCTGGGAAAGCATGCAAGTAACAGGGCAGAATTTCTCCTATCATTTCTCCTATCCTTCCTCTGTAGTCTTTTCCAGCAGTGACTGATTGTGGCATGTCTATGCCTGGGATCCTTCTCCTAAAATGCCATTATCTCATCCCCTTTTCCAACCCATTTCACCTCACCACGCCCTGCAGTGGATGCTTGGGTACCCCACAGCATGGCCCACCACCCAAGGATTCCATGCCAAATCCCAGGGACCCTCAGGGCTGCACTGCAGGGAACCAGCTGGGATGGAGCAGAGGGAAAACCCCTCTGAATATTGCCTATTCCTGTCACCTCAGGAGAGGCACAAACACTGCAGAGCATCACATCTTCTTAGAGCCTCTCTGCAGAATCAGAGAATGCTGGCCTTGGAGATTAATTGAGGCAAAATATGTATTAAAAATCATAGCCTCTTGCTTATGGACATCAGTTCAATAAACTTATTTAAAATTAGGCAAGCCAGTAAGCCTTGGCAGATGGGTGGCTAAGAATATGAGCCAATTCATTTGTGACAGACAAGGAATGGACACAGCGAGAGGAAGCCATGCTGGCAGCTAGAATTTAACCCAGATCCCCTAAACTCCATTTCACACTTAAAGTGGTCTGTGATGCTTCAGGATGGGTAAAAAAGGGATATAGCAGTCTTGTGAGAATAAATATGTCAAAGAAACAGAGGTGCTTGGGGATGGGTGACTTAGAAAAGTAGTACAAGCATAGAAGAAAAGATAAAAGCTCCGGCACAGTAGAGGAACAAAAGGAAAAAATTACTACAGAGATAGGAGGAGTAAAGAGGAAGGGGGAGGGAGATCTTCCATAAACCATAAACTGATTCATAAAACTTTGGAGGTCTCTCATGACACCAAGCCTGCAGATGCAAATCTAATCTTCCTCCTGGAGAAGGACCTGATGACACTCTAGAAAGTCTTTGTTGGTTCATTAAGAGTCCCTTTGCCTAGGACCTGGTAATGCTATTCCTCAAAAACAGAGAAACCAAATATCTGGAGCTGCTTCCTTCTCCCTGCTCCACAGCATTTATCTGTTCATGTGAATATCTTTATTGATGAAGTGTCCCCTCAGCAGGTTTGAAGACAGCAAGGTGGTGTTGATCTGTTGGAAAGCTCTGCAGAGGGATCTGGCCAGGCTGGATCGATGGGACGAGGACGTTTGTGTGAGGTTCAACACAGCCAGGTGCTGGGTCCTGCACTTGGGACACCACAACAAAGCACTACAGGCTGGGGCCAGCGTCTGAAAGTGGCTCACCAGAAAAGGGCCTGGGTCAACAGTGGTTGAACAAGAGCCAGTGTGCCCAGGTGTTCAAAAGGCACGTGGATGTGGCACGTAGGGACGTGGTTTAGTCCTTATCTGGGTTAATGGTTGGACTCGATTGTATCAAAGATCCTTTGCCGCCTAAATGATTCTGTGATTCTGTGAACCTTGCATTTCTTTCCTCCCCATTTCCCAGGCTGCCTTTGCTACACAAGGAACGTGGCTGCTGCTCTGCCACTGCCCTCTCTGCCTTCAGTGCAGATTGTTTGCAGTGGGGATCTCTGCTTGAGGCCAGTGGGCCTGAAGGGTCATGTTCCACTCAAGTCTTGCACTGGGACCTCACTCCAATGAATTCTGCAGCTGTGCCAGAGAGTCCCAGGCTCCTGCCTAATTCACTACCCACATGTGCAGGGAGAAAAAAAAGACTACTTCCCCTTGCCAAAAAATTAAATAAGTTGTAGGCATCAATCACTCGCTAACATGCACATTTTTATTCTCAAACAGCTTCATTTAGAGTGTTTTAATATAGAACAGCCTGACAGAAACAATGCCTCCTAAATAGCTGTATGGGACTCTTTAGTCAATAGTACATACAGTAAATATTTATTATAACGTAACACAGGTTCTGTTTGTTTCTGCTTGTTTTTGCTTTTTATACTTTGCATTTGATGTGAGTGGGAGACACACCAAATATTGTAAATATTTATAAAGTATTCAGATTTGATATTATTTGCTCAGGTACAAATGGCTCCAGTTACTAGACTGTCACAAATGAGAAAACCACAAATACAGAGCAACACTGAATGAAAACACAGTGGAAACATGACATAACCACATCTACGGACTGCAGTAAACATTCCTCACAAGAAGGAACTAAATAAAGGTGCAAATACCTTTTTAAAGAGCTGTTTTGGCAGATATTTTAGAGACATCAGCTTGGTGACAGGGGTTTTGTTCCCCACCTTCTGTGTCACTAAAATATCTTATGTCTATACTTACATGCAATTAGCTTTTGGCTATTTTGTTTCTAAAGAAAACCTCACCCTGGAGAGCGTAGATAGATCGATGAGGTGGGGTTCTTTTTTAAGACATTCAGTCTTGCTTTACAAAATAAACACCCCTTTAGATAAGTTACCTGAGGAGTCTTGAATATTTTATTGTTTTTTTTGTAAGACAGATGATGCAGAGGGTCGCGGACCTGCCGTCATTCCCAGTTCAGTTGTGGGGACACTACCAGATGTGCCCTATTAGTCAGCTTGTTATGGTTACCTTAGTGACTCAGTCCATCTCTGATGCCTCTAAATCTTTCACCATTTCAGCTGGATCCTCTTTAGGCTGGGGGTGAATCAGAGGACCTGGCACTGGGCTGTCTTGCCCAACAGCAGTTTGGCCATGCCGGGAGAGGTCCCTCTCCATGTCCCTGGAGCCAGCCCAGCATTGCTGCCTCCTGGCCTTCCCAGATTCCAGCACTGGGCTCCGAGCCCGCTGACCCCAGCAAAGATGAGGCCCACGTTGGTCATCCTGTGGCAGGACACAGCAGGTTCACGTGGGTGTTTCACCACCCTGCTCTGGCTGGGGGGATTCCCACTGTTGTGGTTCTTGTTCCCCAATCCATCACAATTAATTTTGTCTACAGTTTTCACCAACCATGATTCCGAAGGGTTTTTCTAAGGCTGGTTTGAGTCATAACCAAAGATCTGAACTGCAGACAAAATTTCTGGCTGGTTTGTGTTTTATCCTGAGCTATTTCCCCAGTGCTAGTTTGTCTTTTATATTTGCACAATCAATAATTTTCCTTGCTGATCATACTTGGTATATCATTTATTTCCGTTGAATAACCCCTCTGGATAAAGCATGATGAAGTAAATACCAGAGACAAACACAGAAAACATCTGGAATATGTTTTTCTCTCCAGCCAATTCATCATTTCAAAATGTACTGTAGGCTGAACTGGTAGCTCAAACAAGACTAGGTATTGATAATATGTTTCTGCCATTTTTGTTATTATTCTTTATTATAATAAAGTTCTGTTTTCCCCCTCATTGGAAACTCTTCTCTTGTTTTATGGTTTTTCCCATGGTGTAGTAACAGAAATGTATTATTGGCATGGCCTGTAGTTCAAGGTCTTTGACATTTCTTTTTTCAAATGTATCCCTTACAAGGGCCAAAGAAGAAGTTAATAAAAGCATTAAAACCACCTGTGAATGGTCATTTAAATGCCACATTTAAATTAATGACAAGTAATCTACACCTTCAAAAAATCCTGACTGACATGTAGGTTTGCTTGCTCCCCTTCCAAACTATGGGCTAAGTACCAAAAATAAAGTGAAATAGCACTCAGGTGCTAAATAGATTATGACTCACAGCTGCAGGCAAAGAAATTGTAACTTTATCCCAATTACACTAATTTAATTGAGTGTTAAAAAAATCCTGGGTTCCCAACAGTAGTAGCCAATGCAAGGTTATAGACATCTAACAGGTAAGGGAGCCATCTCTAATTTTTTTTTTGTTTTCTTTTGTTTTAAAAAGTTCTTCCTGTGCTGGTAGAAAAGCCTGCGCAGACAGGAGTTTCTTCATGTAAAATTAGTTCATAGCAATAATGTTTGTGTAAGCAGCAGCAATCCCTTCATGTGGGAGGTGAGCTCACAGCTGTCTGGCACTGCTGCTGCTGTGGGCAGAGGCTCTGTGCTAGAAGAGAAGGGGTCAGGACACCCCCAGTTTATCCCTTCCACTCCCCAGGTCTGCCCTGCTAAAACCAAACCCTGGGATGAAGAACAAGGGCTTTGTGCCAGGCTTTGCCATCTCTGGGCACGGGGACACTGATGCTTTCTTTTCCTGCTCAGAAAATGAGGATGATGACACTGAGCAGGATCCCAGCACCCAAAGCAGGCATGCACTCATCCCCATATCCCATTCCATCCCATCTTATAGAGCCTTCAGCAGGTGATGAGCTTTTTCAAAGCTCCCAAAGGGGCTGTGAGGACCTTTAAACCCACCCAGTGTGGGGGCACTCAGTGGTGGTGTGGGAAGAACCAGCAGCACGTGGCCCCGCTGGCCTGGGAAGCCAGGGAGCAGAGAGCTGAAGGCAGGATGCAATCTCCTGCTGGGAGGAAGAAAAGGGAATTACTTCCTCCCTGGGAATACCCTCCCGAGGCCTTTTCCTTCCCCTTTGGTAAAGATAAAAGAAACACGGTGCACCTCCTGCGCTGAAGAGCTCCCATTCCTCCCCAGCCTTCCTCTCCTTCTCCTTCTGCTCAGCCTCGTGAAAGCAGAGAGCCACTGGCAAGAGGAGTCAATAAGTAAATAGCAAAGGCTGGGGAGAGAGGGGCACTGTGCTTTTGCTGAGCACCAGGAGTGAGGATGCTGGAGGGATCAGCCAGGAGCCACCTGCAGGCCCAGCACCCCTCCTTGCTGAGCACCTCCCCATCACAAGCCATCACCTGGGGAGACCCCACAAGCATCACCGGCCTTGGACTTGAAGGGGCGTGTGTTTAAGGGCTTTCCTCTGAAAACATAATAAGCAAAGGCTGCTCTGGCCACACACATAATGAGTTTGGCATCAGGAGAGTGTGTTTCTCTTTGCCTTTGGTTCCTGCAGATTGAGGCTCCTCACGGCCCGATGAGCATGGCTGTGCCTGTGCCTTGTAGCCACAGTGTCCTTTTACAGAGTCTCCTCTCTGTGATCTGCACATCCAAGGGGAGCCTTCTCTCACCAGTCGAAGTTGCAGCCCTGTGTTGTGACAATTTCCATTGTGCCAGACGCTTCTCCTTCAGCTTGGGATTGGGCTGCAGTGAAAGGGAGCTGCCTGAAACACATTAATTCTTCAGAATATAAAAAGCAGCCATCAAACTTTCCGTATCGCTTTCTAAGGGGAATAAACAGCTTCAGGGCCAAACATTTTTAAAACCTGAAATTAAGAATTACTTCACAACAGTAATAAAAATAATAATAATATTGTTAAAAAGCAACAACAACAAAACCTCAATTCGGCTAATGCAGAGATTCTGCTAACGAATTATAAATAAAGAAGCTGTTAGTACAGAAGCAGAATGACAGGAATGAAAGCTCGTGAAGGAGACCCGAGCATCCCTCGGTGCCGACCCGGCGGGAGCGGCGGGGCCGGGGACGGAAGGTGGCAGTGCAGCCTAACGAGAGCCGAGCGCGTCCGCCTGCACAGGCACCGCGCTTATCGTTTGTTTATCATCCCCGAGATACAGGGCTAACAAGTTTAACCATTAAAAAAAAACCAAAAAAACCAACACATCTTTAGATTTGGCTGTTGTTTGTTTTTTTGGTTTTTTTTTGGTTTTTTTTCATTTTCCTTTTTTTATCTTTTTGTTGCGTTTTTTTGGTTGTATGGTTTTTTGTGTGTGTGTTTTTTTTTTTTAATGCGCAGATCAAGCTAAAATTAAGGGGAAAGCAGGAGAATCATTTAAGAAAACAAGAGCGAGAAATACAAATAGAGATGTGGTCTGGTTTATGCACGCACACAAAACCTAAACAAACATGAGACCTTTTCGCCGAGGCGAGCAGAAAAGCTAAGAGTTACAGTGTATTGTCACAGTCACTCACACATCCCTATGCTTTTGGTATTTTTTTCTGAGTAACAATCAGAAAAAAATGTTTTAAAAATTTAAATTTAAAAAAATCCCATAGGCTACATTCATATTAATATATTCCTTTCAACTTTGTCTTTATTTTCAAACCTTATTCTACATTTTCCCTCAAATACTTTGTTACAGCATCTCTACCTTTTCTTTCACAAATAAGGGACAGTAGACATTCAGGGAAGTGAAGAAAAACACTCTTGACTCCTTTTACTTCCCACTGAGAGCCAATTGAATACACGACCCATCAGAAAATAACGATTTTTCATTAGTTTTCAACTTCCTACGACTGAAATAACTTCAGTGTTCAAAAAAATCCTTACCCTTCCCAAAACCAGAACAAATGAAGTCCAGTTCTTGCTTTGTGTTTGGTTTACAGCATTCAATATTCATAAAAACAGCTTTAAAAAAAATCCAAGGGACATTAACTTTCTAAACTTAAAAACATATATCTGTTTTATAATTATTTTCCCACATTTTCCATTGTTTGATATATTAGATATCATGAGGATAATAATTTAGGGCCTGATCCCATTAGTCTTTCCTCAGAGAAATACTATTCTTCAACATTTTTTTTCCCCTGTATCTGAGGTATTTACGTCTTTCCTCAGAGCAATGCTATTCTTCAACATTATTTTTTTTTCCCCCTGTATCTGAGGTATTTACCAGGTGGATAATTCAGGGACAGGGTGGCTGGGATCAGAGCCAGCATCCCCTGAGCACTGAGCCCACTGAGCTGGGGGTCCCTGATTCCAGCTGAGCATTGCAAGGTGGGTTCTGCTCTCCCTGCTCACACAAGGCTCCATCAGAGATGCTGAGGTTTCCTTTTCAGCATCCACGGCCCGGGAAAAGGGGACAGACTCTGACTTGGGACCAGTGCTGGAGTGAGCATTCCCAGCTTTCCTGACTCCAAACTGAGTCACCCAGGAGCTGGATCCGTTTCTAAAAAACACACAGCGCAGCTTAGCATTAAAGATACCCTCCAGAACGTTTAAAAATAAAAGGGGAACATATTAAACATAGCTTTTTTACGGGAAATTATAAGCTTACATAAAAATGCTTCACACAGTGGGGAGGAAAAAAAAAAAAGAGAAAAGGTCTTAAGTTTTTTCCGAAGCTTGAAATAAGTTGATTCTGCTTTAGAAATTGCACCCTTTTGGCTGAGGATGTTGTTTGTTTTAGGCTTTTTTACACAGTTTTGTGGAAATATACAGGCTGCAGAAGGGAGGAGAAAACATCAAGAAATGTGTGTGCGGTGGAGGGGGGGAAGGGAAGACTGACAATAAAATAGATCTCCCGCTAAATGCATATTCTTCTATTTATGTATTTGATAATGAGACAGAAATGCCCTTGGCACTCCGTAAACAACAGCTCCACAACCAGGAGGGAAGGGCAGAATAATGCATAGCTACGTTTCAAATCATAGACTATTTCAAGAGCTATTAGCATGCCAGCCTGTTAGATTATTGGGGATTTTAATTTTATTTTAAGCTAATGTTTACCATTCTTAAGCAATTTTGCTGTCTTACCTAATTGCTGTTTTTGCAGGTTTACAGAAGATCGTTTCTTGTGAAGCTCCTCTCCTACAAGAAGTTCCGAGAAGGAATAGTTGATTTAACTCCAATACCCCTGAGAAAATTTTTAGCTTTGTATCAATACAGGAAAATGTTGATATAAATGTTTTTTACAATATAAGGCTAAATTTAGGGTTTGTTCACCACAACAAGTTGGCAACGCAATTCAGAGCTCCGTAACTTTCAGAAAAGGAGATAGGAGAAGTTCACATTTATAATAAAAATAGATTTTTTTCCTTTGTTTTTAAAGATGCTTTTTGCATTTTCAAACAACATTCCCTCATGATAACAAAATGTGTTTGTTTATAATGTTTGCAGTGTCAGATGGTATAGCTATCGTATGATTTAAAATTAAAAAATGTAATTACCATTTGGCAACCGATATTTAAAGCTGTAGCAACTATTTCTTCAGATATTATTTAGACTGTATTTAAAAATACAAATGAAAGCTATATTTTTCCTGTACATTAATTTCAACACCTTGGAGCTGGAGTGCTTCTTTCTTTCCTTTTTCTTTCTTTGTATTTTTTTTCACAAAACTCCAAATTATTTCTGTTGGAGAAAATTTGGTTTGTGATATGCTGAAAAAAAAGCTTTTCTACAGCTGTTCAAGAATCCTGCTGCACTGAGATGGGGAGTGGAGAGCTGCAGGAGAAGCTGGAATATCTTCAATTGGATTTTATTACTGAGTTTGTTTCTGTGTTCTTATCACTGGATATGGAGATGGGAGCTGGGGATGACTGGTAACCATTTGGAATTAACATTTCTTCAGTCATCCGATTCAGGGTGTTTAACAGTTTCTAAAATTAACACCAACAATGATAAAAAACCACTCATTTGTATTACAAGATGCGTATAGGCATCTGGTTTCTTTGAAAGTGGCTCATTACCAAAATTTACCACAGCTTTATCTTGGTCCTATGTTTATTCCAATAATTAACCAAGTCATCATTATCTGTTAGTTACAATGAATTTTTCCAGCATTATAGGAAATCTTACATATTTGTTTTTAGAAGCCCATCATATCTATTGGAGAGAGAAAAGTGGGATATGGAATTTCTCCTTGTAGCTGCAATTCTTTTCTGAAGCTCAGGCTACAGAAAACAAAGGCATTATATTTCCACGAATCTACTACAGCCAAACTAGAAATCAGAAAGGCATTTTACTTCAAAATATCTGCATGAATTTTGAAAGTTATTTTCAACTGGATGTGAAGAAATACCCATTCTTCTATTTTCATGGCAGGTATTATGTTTATTTAACTCATCAGGGCTTTTTTTTCCTCTCTCTCTCTCTCTCTAATAAAATACCATTTTTCTCATTCATTTCTGAGCCGATTAATTTAGTTAAAATAAAAGAACACAAATCCTCCACTGCGGGTGGGAGGCAGAACTTTTGCTGGCCTGTTCCTGGTGCCGTTTCAATCCATGAGGTGTGTCAACAAGCAGGGCAGAAGCCAGCAGAGAGAGAGTCCCCGGCAGCACAGGCAGCGCTCCCCGGTGCGCGCGCAGGCTCCAGCACAGCTCCCCAGGCTGAAACCACATCTCCTCCAGTGCCCGTCTCACATGGCAATTTGGGATAGAAAAACGCTGCTAAAAACATCTCATTAAGGGCTGAGAGGGAAGCAATTTTTATAAGGGGTACAAAAAAAGACAATAAAAAGGGACATTCTTACAATTCCTCTAGATGCTTGAAGACAGAGATGTTTTTGTTTTATTTTGTTAAGTTTTTCCCCAATGTTCAGAATTTTTCCAGCCCAAGCAAAAGATTTTATTTCTATTTTATCTTTTTACTGCCTCATTGTGCCTGTAAATGTTGACTTTCAGGGGATTTCATAATAGTAAAAGTATCAGCCAGAGACATCAGCACTGTAGAAGTTTTGCAAATGGTGGATTAAAAATCTTCTGATGCAGACATTAAAAATCAAGCAAGTCAAATTATGTCAAGCAATGTCACTTGCATGCTAACTTACCTAATGGGAAATACTCAGTGCACTCGCACTGCAAAGATCTCGGCTCAAGAACTTCTCTTGCTAACAGCAGTGAGAAATAACCAACACTGAGGAATTTATACGAGCAATATCTCCTCTCTCTGCTGATAGCTAGCCACATGTGTGCCAGGGTGGCACGAAGCATTGTTATCTCGTAAAACACCGCAGAGCTATCAGCTTTTCAGCGGGTGTGTGAATCATGAGGCTGCCTTAGCATGAATGCATTTAATTGTGTGAAGAGGGTATTTCCCAGCATTTGCTTAAACCTTCAAGAAACAGCTTTGCTTGTCAATTGTCACTCAAGTTTGTACTGGAACAAACAGGGAGCAGAAGCACAAGGGAGGAGAACTGTGGGAAAGGGTCTGGGGGTAAGTTCAACTGTAAAATTCCAGAAAAATGCTGGGAGTATTTTCTTGTGGTTTAATTTCTCATTCCCCAAAGTGCTCTGCTTCTTTTAAGTTGTTGATCTCAGGCTGGAGGCCAAACAAGCTCTTGAGCCATGGATGGGAAGGAGGAGTTCCTCCTGGTCAACCAACACGACATTACAGCCTGGCCAGGTTTTGGGGCCAGGCTGCTCTGCTGGGGCCAAAAGAGGTGAATTTTTGTGCCAATGGACCCTGCTGGGTTACCGTGGGGTGTTCATGGCACACAGCCCTACAGGGTGGGCACCTACAACCAGCTTTTCTCAGGGGAATTTCACAGCGTGCGGGACCCTTTGGTCCAGAGCCATCACAAGGACAACACACGGTCCCCATGCCACCCCAGCAGGACTTGTCCCTCCATGGGCACACTGTGCTGATGGGTCAGCACACAGCAAAGCCCAGCCCAGATTACATCCTTGCTGCCCCAGAGCCAGGCAGTGGCTGCATGTTGAGCCAGGAGAGAGAAACGCGGGCTCCTGCAGCCGCTGCCTCGCATGTGCCAAATGAGAGATGCTTTTCCCCTTTTCATTACACGGGTTTCTTAATAAAAACTGAAAGAGCTTTTTTTTCAGAAAATGAACCCCAGGGGCCCAATCAGTGAAATACATTAACCTTTCAACTGTCAGCCACCCCCCCCCCCTTGAAACTAAGCAATACCAGTCCTTGAAACAGCTAAATTACCTTCTTATTTTTTAATTGTGTAATGATGGTCCAACAAAAAAAGGAGCAACTCAGGACTAGTAAATATTCAATGAAGAAATTTATTGTAGTTCTTATAAAGGGAATACCCACAGCTTTCTTCACATGGACTTAAATCAGGCAGAAACTGGAGCGATAGGCATAAAATGAAATAACGGATGCACTATTTCTAGTGGGATTTACATCACCATTTGGTCTAATTATTCCTGATATTTCACCCATCATATTAGAAGCTTCTTCAGGGAAAGAAATAACAGTTTGTCTCCTTGAGAACAAAGAACAAAGTGTCTCTTTGCTCTCAAGAAACTCAGCTATCACTATGAAGAGAAAGAATCTGTCCATTATCAAGAAATCCCACTAGAAATCTTGAATATCTTACCAAATAATTCCTGAGCACACTAAAAATACCAGCAAATGAAAGAGGGAGAAACTATGGGACCTTGGAAAATAAATAAATAAAGGAGGCATCATGGATGTTCCACAACTCGCTCATTTTTTTTCTCACAGAATTATATTAATCCAATAACCAGACTGTGGCTGGCATGTACAGTTAATCTAAGCAGGACAGCCACCACCCCTCTATATTCCTTGTTCAGCAAGGCAAACTTTCAGCTCTATCTGTGGTCCTGGATTAAGTGGTGGGAATGCATTTGCATACATTTGCACGGTGAGTAATTCACCATGAGTGATTATGTTCAGGACCCACTTCCAGAATGCATGAACTTTTCGAGATTGGATTTCATGATGGTAAGCTTTAGGAGGAATTTAATACAGACCTAGGACCATGCACAGCTTTCAGGAAAGTCATTTCTTAGGACATACGTAAGAGTTCTTTGTTCTGGGTCTTGTATTTAATACTGCAGTATCTAGTAAAAAAAGCATTTTAAATGAGCACATGGAGCCGTGGGGTTCAGGTGCACTAATTTGACAACTTCCTAAACAGGATCTTGCTGGGTCAACTTGTGAACTGGGAATATCCCCGGGTCTGAGAGAAAGAGCAAGCATTTCCCAGCATCCTGCCGTGATCCTGCACCTCTATAGGCAGTCACACTTTGAAAAATGAAAGAAAATAAAACCTCAGCATGCAGAGATAAGAGGGCTGAAAATATCGGCTTCGTGAAGAAAATGTTTTGCCTTTTTCCTAAAATACAGGAACTTCTCCAAGTCTTTCCAAAGCTCCTTTCCAGTCCCTAAACACAGACAAACGCTGCTCAGTCACTGCCAAAGGGGATATTGAATGTATTTGACCTTGTATTTAGATGTTGTTTAACTACATTCAGCTTTATTGCTTGTGAAAATCATTGGTCCTTGAAAACAGAGTTCTTAAGTTTAGCAGCAGTGGCGCAATTTATACTGGTACATGGTGCTCAACATCTGGGAAACTCCACCAATAAATCAGAGGGGAAGTGTGCAACTGCAGGTCTCTGGTTCAGCGTGTGGGAGTGGGGTTCTGCCCCAGTGAGGAGTTTCATGGCAACAGGCTGTTATGTTATGTTATGTTATGTTATGTTATGTTATGTTATGTTATGTTATGTTATGTTATATATTATGTTATATGTTGTGTTGTGTTATATTATTATGTTATGTAGAATTGAATACTCCCTCAGACAGTTTGCACAGTTCTTGTTGAAATCAGGAACAAATCTGCTCCGAACTGTGAGAGAAAATAGCATGGAGTTTGCATGTGGACTTTCTGTGGTTACTGTGGTCCTATAAAGCATCTGTAAAGGATTGAGTATCTCAAGGAACTATCTGCCTTTGCCTTCTATTGAAAACAATTGCAAGTGGGATGCATGCCCTAAATTGTGATGTTAGTGAAAGCTGAGCATAGTCCCAGATTGCAAAATCAGGCCAGAATGATGAAAACATTTGTAGATGTGCTACTCTTTTATTTTCTTTGGCATGCTCTAAGTAACCTCTGACCTTTTCTTTCTCCATGTAAAGCTGGTCTTTGTTTGAATGGAAACAGAATGTGAAAATGATGACAAAGGGATTTTTTAAACAAATACAATAGCAAATAACAAAGGCAAATGAACTTTCACTGAAATCCAGTACCCCATCAAACTCTTATAAGTGTACAAAAAGAGCAAGTTTCAGGATTATGAGATAATTTTTTCTAAGAAAAATGATAGGCTGAGAAATATAATTTGCAATGTGATATTGAGGAGCAATGCCAGTCTGTGGTGGTTTTGTTCAGGAGGCAATGGAGCACCCCCAGGCTAAGCTGTGTCTCTGGGAAGTGGTGTCACTGCCACCAAGAAACTCTTATTGGATTGATAAATGTGAATGTAAATTATCAATAGGCCAGTGGAGCTGCTGTGTTAAGAAGCTGGTGTTGTTTAACCCCATACAGCAACTCAGTGCCAAGCAACCACTCCTTCCTCTCCAAGCAGGATGGGGGAGAGAAACAGAACAGTAAATATTAGAAAACTTGTGGGTTGAGATAAAGAAGTTTAACAGAAACAGCAAAAGCCACATAAAAATGAAGCATAACAAGGAATTTGTTTCCTATTTCCGGTGGTCAGGCATTCAGCCATGCTCAGGAGAGCAGGGCTCCATCACACCTGTAGGTTTCTAGGGAACACAAACACCATCACTCCCAGCAGCCCCACTTCCTTCTTCTCCCCCCAGCTTTACATACTGAGCATAAGTCCTTATGGTCTGTACTACCCCTGTGGTCAGCTGGGGTCAGCTGTCCTGGCTATGTCCCCTTCAGCTCCTTGTTAACCCTCAGGCACCTTGGTGGGGTGGGGTGAAGAGCAGAAAAGGCCTTGGCTCTGTGTAGGCACTGCTCAGCAGTAACAGCAACATCATGAGTGTCATCAACACTGTTTCCAGGACAAATCCAAGACACAGTCCCATGCCAGTTACTCTGAAGGAAATTAACTCCAACCCAGTTAAACCCAATGTTTCCTGGGCTGCCTCCCAAGCTCTACCTGCAAGACACACATCAAGAAGTACAGAAACAAAATTCCTCCCAATTTAGCTATGACAGCTTTAGAAGAAGAATTGAAGTGATCACAACTAGTTTGAGGCACAGGACATCATCCTATGGGAAGCAAGAGATTGGTGGGATTTCCTAGTGGGAAATGCACAGAGGAGCACTGTCCCCAGTGCTGAGTATGGAGAGGGCCATGACATTTCCCCTGTGGGTACACTGCTCTGCTAGCAGCCACTGTTCACCAGCTGTCAAGGAGAAACTCAGCACCTGCAGGCATGAAACATCTTACCAGGCCACCAAGGTGATGGTTCCTCTCTTTTCCACATGAGGAAACATAACACCATGATTCTTCAGTTTATAGTTTCTGCTCCAAACCCAACCTCTCCTGGCTCTGTCTGTACCCCCTCTCTATTTCTACTTTCACTCCCCCTCACCACTCTACCTCTTTTTAAGGGAGCAGACACAACAACTTTCCTTTCTCATTCCTCTTCTAGAAAGATTCCCTTGCCAAAAAATGGTTTTGAAAATCACCCGGATCAACAGGATCCTTTTAACTCATAGTCTTCTCATGAGCATAAAATGTGTTTAGCCAGACTCATCAAAATATGAGGAACTCTCTTGCTTGATGATACAGCTGCTTGCAGGCAAGGCACAGAACATGTTAATATCCTTGTCAGCTGGTGGCTGGGGGTTTCTGCACTTGGTGAATATGATCAGAGTTCAGTGATGTGTCTGAATCACCATCAGTTTGAACAGCTTCCATGTTTTGTTTCAAATGCTTTATGTGCTAGACAAGCCTGTCTGTAGTTAATATCCCAGAATAAAAGGGTCAGAATCACCTCACCAGTTATTCTGATGTGGTTTTTTCCATGGGATAGGTTGCTGAGTGAGTCTTCTCTCATACTCGACTCATTTAAGAAAATTTACTTTCTTGCTTTCAGGACCTGTCGGAAAAAAAATCAGGGGATGATATTCCACAGATCAAAGTGGACTACTGCCAAAATTCTGTCTCAAAACAGCATTGCTGTTCTTAAAAAGATTTTGTACAGGAAATGTACAGTGTCTTTTAAACGTGTTTATTGAAAATTGAATTACTGTATGCAACACATTCACCAAGAAGTTTTAATTATGTTGGTGGAGAGAGGTCACATATGCATATCTGTGTCAGTGCTGACTTTCACTTCCTCTGTTCTAAAAAATATTTAACAGTGAATAAGGAATCAAATTCTATAGTTGTATATTAGACATGCACTTAAAAAATCTATCCCAAGTTCCAGATGCTCTGGAAAATTTTAAAAATACAGTGTTTAAAAAAACCTCTTCGATGTTCAAGCTCCAAAAAGGTAGAACAAAAATAGCCAGTTGCTTGGACCCAATTACTTTTTGTGAACCACAGATAGTCAGGATTAAAGGCAGTAGATGTGGAGGAGTCTTTTTTAAACTAGAGGTGACTGTTATACTTAGAACAAGCAATCTGTAGGTCAGCAAAAAACTTACTCAAAAATTATTGACCATCACTAAGTTAGGGAATGTATGAACCAAATCTTTAGGAAACAAAGGAGGAAAACATTAATATAATATGTTATCTCCAGCCAAGAGAGGGAGGTGCAGTTATCAGATGCAGACTGATTCCTTTAAGTAACATGCTTCTGTTTGTTAGATTTAAAAAGCCAGGAAAGCTTGGTAAAAGCTGAAAGATTTCCTTCAGTGGAAAGTTTGTTGCTTTTAGGACAGGGTGAAGGCATCTGGAATTCAAATCAGCAGTGCTAAGAGCTCCCAGTGCTTCAGGAACTAGGGATTTTGTTTTGGTATCCTGAGAATTAGACACAAAGGTTAAAGGTGTTGAATACAGATGCAAAAGTGTAGGCTGAGTTTCCAGGAATGCTGGGTGTACTGGGGAGATTGATATCAATACATTGTGGAAAGCTGAGCACTTTGGGTAGTTCTCCATCACATGTGGCACACAACCCTGGGATCTTGGGTAGCTGGGTGAGCTCATCACAGCATGGACTGAAGAGCCACACGGGAAAGTGTCCTTTCCATAGAGCCCTGGCACCTGGCAGTGCCATGCCTGGAAGCAAGGCTGGAAGCTGTGGTGCTCCAACAGCAGCAGCTCCCATTGCTGCCCCTCTCATGCTGGTAAAACAGGGAGTCACAGCAGAAAACTGAGCCATGCAAGCCTCACATCTCCATTGTTTGTAAATACAGCACAACTAAGAAATGACTGCTATTTTTTGGGAATGCCATGCTGAACTAATGTGGCACCATGAGCCTAAAATACAGCTTTTCTTGAAATGCAGAGAGCTGACACATATACAAAGTACCTTTTTCAGAAGTACCCCTAAAATAAAAATTTCCCTTTGGAAGAGGGAAGTCAGAGGACATTCAAATCCAAATACAGTTGTCAACACATACTGAGGAGTAGAAATTACTGCACAGGTGCTCATGGTTACACTGCAAGAAGATTAAGCCACAAACTTTCCCTTTGATTGCAACCCAAATTTTGCCACTTGCAGAGGGCAGACTCTGTGAAGCACCATTGCCCATCTTTCCAGGCTTTTCATTTGCCAGAGTCTTAATTAAGCAGATTTGAGAGATAACCCTCCTCAAAGGGCTGCAAACTTGCTGGTACCACAGTCCCAAGGAGTAACTACCTTTATTCCTATACAGGAGCCACAGGGCCCCCTGCAATCCCCACGGCTGTGTCCAGCCAAGCTTAGACTAATTACCTCATTTTCATAGTTAATACATCTAGGGAGGAAGGAGGAGTGAAGACTTTGAAGGAGAGTTCCTGATGGCTGGACTTTGATTTCTCCACTCAGAACAGAGCAGGGAGCCTGAAAGTGTGTCTACTACAGAAATAGTTATTTTAGGGGAAAGTTGGGTAGGAAGTGTTTCCACTGACAGTGCTGGGATGCCTGGGGTGCTGGAGGTCCCACAGGGAGGTCACTGGAGCAGAGGGTGCTCCTTAGCACATAGCCCTGTGTCCTGCAGGTTTTACCAGTTTCAGGAACTCAACCATCCTTTTCCACACCTTTGTCACCACAGGCAGTGGCAGAGGGACACCCAGCAGATGATGCAAATCTGAATGCAATTTTGGAACACTTGGTACTATTTTACGTGTCTGCAGCTGCTTGTGCTCCTAAATGTCATCCAATAAATACCTAGAAGGGTTCATGGAAGGAGTGATCAATCGAATCCCATCTGAGTTGTCTCTTGGTCTCTGTTTCCCTGGTTCCTTTGTTACGCTTGTTGCATTTGTATACAGACAACTCAGAAACTTTCCTAGGTGACCTTTGAATCTCTGCCTTTCTTCCTTTGTTCAATTTCCTGAGTTTTTCACTTAATGTTCTCTCTGCACTTTTTTCCTTTTCTGTGGATCTTGCACTACCTGTGTCATCACTTATGAGTTTTTTTCTCTATTGTTCAAGTATTTACCTCAGCAGCCTCTTCTTGTGGTCTCTGTCCTTGCTGTAATCTTGGCCTCACCCTTCTGCCCATTTCTTTAAATGCTTCAGTTTCTCTATGGGGCCGTCTTGAGTTTTCTTTCTGTTCAAATTAATTCCATCCTACCACTTACTGACATGTTCCAAAATAAGCCCTAAATGTCCAATAAAAGTAAAAACCTCCTACGTTAGGTCCTGCTCCAAACGTGATGAAGTCAATGGAAAGGCTCCGTCAGCTTCCAAAGACTGGGTCTGATTTGTGCAACTTTCTGATTCTCTCAGGTGCACATGGGCCCTGTTGCTATTTTTAAATCATGGATTTCAGATTGCAAAATATTTGTGACTCTGTTCTTACAGCCTTGGAGAATTATGAAAAGGAAAAAAAAAAAAAAAAAAAGAGAGAGGAATCTTTTAGGATCAAAATTAAAACTGGATCTAAAAATAGAATGGGATTGTTAGCGAAGAATTTAACCTCAGATGCCAGTATTTTTGTCCTGGAAAACAGACTAGGTTTGGGTTTCTGCCATTGGGTATTTTCTCCTCCACATTTAATGGCATAATGCATTTATTTTTCAAATTCCTAACATATTTGGAAGCATCCCTAGTGACTTCTGAAAGGTGTAAGATTTCTGCAAAGCCTTAGCACTTTCAACATATGCTGAATGAATATCTTCATGCCCTAAACTAAAAGGACCCAAATCACTAATTGGTTTTGAATCTTTACACCAATGCATTGTGTTCTTTAGTTCAAAATTAATGAAGATGTAAAGAAAGTGAAAAATATTCTAATGATTAAAGTTTCCAAAACAGCTTCAGAAACATTTGAGAAAATAAAAAAATTTTAGTGTGGGGTGGCAAAGTCACTTGACACCTCCTTGCAGCCCACAAGTTCTGGTTACCCTTTGGAAAGGCTTTGATTCAGATTCAGCGTTTTGGTCTTTGCAGAAAGCAGAAGTCCAAAATTGATGAAACACAGAAGTTAGGGAACATGAAACTCTCCCAAGATAGCCAGAGAAAACTTATTCCTGGTAACTGCCCAATAATAGAGGCAGTGAGTTTTATCATAGTAATAGTGAAATATTCTTAATATCAAAAAAGAAAAAGAATGTGGCATCTGAGTTACTGTGGAAATTTTACTTGCAAAGCAGAAGTCTAGAGAGTCAAAGGAAATGTCGTATTCTTGCAGCGTGGCCTTTCTGCCACCATCCATTCCGCTAACTACTTTGTTAGTGACACCTGTATTATTACCTGATAAGAGCTGAATCCTTCAGCTTTAATGAAGGCCCTGGAATAAATTCCCATTTGGAGAGAAAGGGTGTTTCAGCATAAGGTATCTTAACCTCCTCAAGGTCTTAGGCAAAGATTCTTCAAGATTAGGATGTGGTACACCTCACAGAGCTTTCTGTATTTTGTTCTTCTAAAGTGTAGAACTAAATAACAAAAAAGGGGTTTCTATTTCTTGATAAAGACCAAATTCCTTCTTTTATAACAATCTGAGCACATTTTAGTGTCTGGTTCCTGCTCAAGTGGAAGCTGTATCAAGTCCATGTGGTTATATTGATTTTAAGGTTTGATTAGCAAGGTACTTCAGCCTGGGTTTAATTTTATGTCTGTGAGCAGTGACTGGACTCAGCAGGAAAACTCATGGCCACAATCTGATGTGTGTTCGTGTGCATTTTTTAAGGGCATGCTAAAGGGCAAACACCTCAACCTGTTTTGAGACATAGGCTCAGGCACAGTAGGGAGTATTGCTGTTACACCTAAAAAGAACGGGCCTTCCACTGGTGCAGGAGTGAACAGGTTCACTGAAGCCAAATACAACAGGTTTATGAGACTTGCACACCTGTCCTGTTGTTATCACAAAGTTACCAGCAGCAGCTGGACAAAAAAAATAAAAATTAATTTCATCCTCCCAAGTGTCTTGGCACTGTTCTTGCTCCTTAGAGCTTGATTTGGAAGAAAAATGCTGTCCAAAAGCCCTGTTGTGTCATCTTTTGTTTCAGAGTTGGACAGATAACCTGCAGAGGTCCCTTCCAGCCTCAACCATTTGGTCATTCTGTTTTATTACTCTTACCAGTTTTTTAACTTTTGAGAGATTTCTCTGCTAGAAAAAAAAAAAAAAGAAACCCAGAAAAATATTCAGAGGAAGATGGGACATGATGGGGAGACTATAACCATTACAATAGCAAAGATAGTATATAAATCTGTACTACCTGATAGTAAGGAAAAAAAGAAAGCAGAAGAAAAGTGGCAAAAATAAAAATCCCAGGTGTTTGAAATCTTTTGATTCTCGAGAAATAAAAGTGGCATTATTTCTGTTTCACTTAACTTGAGAGAGATTTTTTGGGAAAAAATTTCAAATAAGAGATTAGAAATATTAAAAACCTAATTTAAAAAATGTTTTTTTAAAGAACCCAGTTTTTGTCAGGAAAATTCTGAAGTATTGTCTGACATATCTAATGTCAGTATCTGCGTTTTCTCTCATTTTTCTAGTCAGGATCAGAAACAAAACCAAACAAAACAGAGCAAATGTTAAAATCTGTAATCTTTCTGACAACATCTGACAGCTTGAAATAGAAATGTGATAACCCTCCCACTACTAAATATGTCATTTTGGTAAGGGAGCTTTAAAACTGAACTTGAGGATCCACATCTCATGAGCATGGCTCAGCACCATCCCTATGGAATGATGCCTGTGGAAGTCACACTCAGGACCAGCTAACAAAATGTACAGGCAGCTGTGCAATGATAGAGAAAGGAAAGGAATTGGAAAAGGGAATGGAAGAAAAGGGAAAATTTTGTTGCCTCTCCCTCTCCGCCTCCCTTTGTCTGCTGTGTCCCTCAAGGTTCAGCTGCGTGGGCTGCATTGTGTGAACTCCTCTTTGATATCAATGGGGACGTCTACTTAAAAATTGATGCCATGATATGGCCCCAGGTATTTAAATTAACGAGATGTTAAATACTCTGTAGTTTTATCTGTAATTAGATGACATCGATGCAGCTTGATCCCAAGAGTGATTTGTAATATCCTGGATTGTCCACTTAAGGCTTGGGGCCTGATCCAGTCTGCTGACATCTGTACCAGTCTTTCCTTTGTCATTTTTGGAAGCAAGGCCCCTGGATCACTCACACACAGCTCTCATTCATTTTTCTATCTGTTTATCAACATCTGTATGCAGATGTCTGATCTCTCCTTTCCCCTATCTCCAAATATTTTGGTTTTGCATCAGTGAATGTCCTTAATTTGGGGGTGATTTCAATTAATTTTTAACTGCTTTTTCCTTTGTAACTATATTTTACCTTTTCATTCCTGGTTAATTGACAGGTTTTGTTCAATATTTACCAGTTTTGCATTGAGTCATATTTCTTATGCTAATCCTCTTCATCTAATATGCTCACTAGGGATGGTTGGAAAAAATTGAAATTTTTTAAAGAAAAAAAATCAGTAACATTCAAGTCCTTTCAGGCAATTTTTTACTCCAAAGCTTCCACTGTTACCTTTCTTCTGCCTTGCATAAGACAGTTTCAGTCTCAGTACATATCGTAAATTTACCACATGACCGCAGTATTTAAACACATCCTGGTCAGTGCAGCCTGTGGCTGGCAGCACTCTGAGGGATGCAGTTCCAGGAGAACTCATGGAAATCTTGTCCACTGGTCAAACAGAAGTCAGTCTTGGAGTCAAGCATGGGAACCCTCTTAGAAACTCCATCCCTGCTTGAACTAGATCCACTGGGGAAGATAAAAAGGCAGAAAGTCAGTTACTGCTGCTCTCATCACCCCACGCTGAACTTCTCCACAGGTGAGAGAAGAATTGATGAGGCTTTTGTGGCAGGAGAGTTCCCTGGCTGGGTGTAAATGTCCTTCAGAGCACATAAAAGGTGTTTGAATTTTAGCATCAAGAAGCTTCAAATTATGTGAACACTCTGAGTAAACAAGCAAAAAGCCAGCTAAGGGGGAGAGGGAAACAAAAGGCACGAGTGTGAATGCCTTGCTGGTGCACCCAGGGCATTGCCAGGCTTTCTCCTTCTGGGAATTTTGTCACGCTCAGCTTAGCTCCAATGAAACGTCCCCAAGGAATGACTTTCTGCAGGAAAGCCTGGACCTCTTCTTTGAGGAGGCTCACTGTTCTTTGACAGCCAAACCCAGAAGCTCCTGAGGTTTCGGTTGTGTCCCCCTTGTGCTCTGTATCCCCCCATTTCTCCCTCAGCCCTCCTGGAAAGGATTCCCCTCCCTGCAGTGCATGGGGAGCGGGGCTGCCCCGTCACTTGCCCTGTCTATACATGTTTCAGTCTTTTAATCTTCCTCCTCGTGGTGCCCTCAGCCATGCCTGGCTCCCCCAATTTGCCTGTGGTAATGAGGTGCCCAGTGCCGAGCGCCGTGCTCCAGTCCCGCCTACGCGCGCTCCCAACCAGGGGACCACGGGTCTTGATGGCACATCCTGCCTTTTCTCTTCCTTTTTTATTTTTTATTTCTTCCCCCCCTTCAGTCATCATCATTCAAAATTAAAATAACACGAAAAGGCAAAGCAACTGAAATCAAAATCTAATGCATAATAAGATACAGCGTGAGACAACAAACACGTCTTTGCTATCTGCCTCTATTGTAAACAATGATTACTTTACATGTTCAGTGTGCCATGAAAGAAGAAAGAGCCTCTTGTGATGTTTTGTGAGAGCTTTGACTACATTTGCCCACTTTTCAAACAACAAAAAAATAAACTCACACTAACAAGGTGTATGTTTTCAGTCCTAAAATATGGGGTCACTCTCTGTTAAGGGGTCCATTCAATGATGAAATGAGATCAAAATGGTTGAGGCCGCTGAAAGAAAGCAAGAAGGATTTGTCTGAAGTTCTGGTATACTGGCTATTATTTCAACCAAATAAGGATGCCTGGCTTTATTCTTCATGCTCCCTTGCCCCTTTTGAAAAGCTGAAAAGAGAAAGGAAATGGCTAAGTTGTATCATGTATTACCTTGATGAGTGCTTATAACTCTTCATTCAGAGTTAATCATTAACCCAGGTTTTTGTGGTGATTGTTTTAGCTATGAAGTTTCTACATGAAATTTCTGCAGCACATCACCGTGAAAAAGAAAAAGCCAACTGCAAAAATCAAATAAGGTGATTAGAGAGGGTGGATGTGCATGTGTGTATAGATCTATATATCCCACTGGTTTTATTTTAATACACACGTGAATATTTGTATATCTCTGTCAAAAATGCTGACCCTTAAATTGGAAGTGCTTTCTTGCTCAAAACCAGATTGCTTTGATCTATTATTTTTAATGTATTTATTCATTTATTCTGTCCAGCCTCTGATATTCCTGCTTAGCCTGAGCAGTACTCTCAAATTGGGCAAAATAGTGTTCTCCTAATCTCTTGTGTATTTAAAAAAAAATATTTTTTTCTCATTTTGATAAACAATGAAAAGCCTGAAAACTTCTGTAAAGCAAAAAAATTATATCACTTCAGGGCTGTAGAAACCTGTTTGTGTTTTGATCATTCTGAGACATTTCATTTTAGTACTGGGATTGTTATTTTTGTATGCTAATTAACGTACATTTCAAACAATCTTGTTTTGAACTGAAAATCTGGAATTTTTTTGTTTTGAAACTTATGTTCCAACAATTAAAAAAAACTATTTAATTAAAAATGCAAAAACATAAACATTTTCCATAGAAAGCCTTGATGCCAAGAAATCAGCATTTTCTGACAAAAGGCTTGTTTTGTGGGTTTTTTTTTTTAGAAAAAGTCATGACTGTTTCTAGAAATAAAAATGTGATGTGGAAAAGGGGTGATCTTTATCTATTCCTGATGTAGCATAACCTAATCTGTCACCCACTAAAACACACCAAAACTTAATGCAAGGCAAAAATATGATTAAATGCTAGAGTATTCCTGTCTGACCCTTAGAGTGCAATAAAATATACTCTTGAAAAATACACTTTATTTAAATGCATGTGCATGAGTGTGGGCACGTGTGTTTGTCTGTGTGCACCTCATATATAAATTATCTCTTGACCCATCCGTCCATCCATCCATTCATCCATTCATCCACTCACACATGGTCTTTACTCAAGCACAAATAGTTCAGCTTCCTTTTGGAAGGATCTGTGCATCGTAGTTGTTTAAGGGAATAATGAACTGTTGTTGACTTGTTTGTACTCCATCCATGCACACAGCTATTAATTTATTAATTAATCCTCCTCAAAAGTCTTCTTTCTCTATTAGTTGTCCTCATTTTCTGTTATTTGACATCCATCCCACTAAACCATCACATCTTGTTTTACTGACTCAGATCCTGAATCAAACAGCTATTTCTTAAGGGTTTTCCAGCAAGTATATTGCATCTGTGCACTAAACTCTTGTGGTTAGATTTAAGTCTTGAATGATTATTATTCAGAAACAGCAAACTATTCAGCTTGAAACAAGAGCATGACTTTTTTTAGGTTTATTAAAATTGCATTGAGAGGTTTGAATTTTTTTCTAAAGCCAGTACTTAGAATGGCCAGAATTGTAATGTTTTTATATAAACTGTGTTTCTGCAACCATTGACCTGGGTAATAAATAATTTATTCAGTATTTCTTTAAATACTATTTTGTTTGGTTTAAACCCAAGGTTAAGCATATATATTTGCAAGTATTGTCTTCCTCTGCCTTTTTATATATATACAATAAATATTTAAAAGGTCATTATGGTAAAGATGAATGAAAAAATCTTGACTTTTCGTCTCTGCCAGCTCATATGCTCTGACTATTCTGGTGGCTCCAAAAATCTATTTTGCGCTGCAAATTTTTCACAGAAAATTAAAAATTGATAGCTTAATAGATCATTATTCTTACTTTATGCATCTCCTCTCACAAAGCAAGCAAATGGATTTAAACAAACACAAAAGTGGGCTGAGTGCAACATGCCCATTGTGAATAAAACACCGGGGGAAGTTGTAACAGCTCTAGCTTGCTTGTTTCTGTTAAATGTGAGGTGAAGCCACCTGCACAGGAGCAGGCAGAGCAGGAGGAGGTGCTGGGATGGGAGCCAGCCTTGGGCCACCCAGGTGCCTGGCAGAGGCTCTCTGGTACCTGCACATCCATGCCATGGTCACTGGAAGAGCATTTTCTGCAAAAATAACATAGATTTTTCTTTAAAGAAAAAAAAAAAAAATTTGGAGCCCAATCCTTGTCCTGGACCGTGGGCTTTCTTCCTCCTCCTTGCACATGCACACACACACACACACACATATGCACACACACATACACACACACATGCAGACACTCGCCACCCTGCCCTAACCCCTCGGCACTCCCTGCCTCCTTTCAACTGCCTCTGCTATCCTCTGCCCCCATCTGAATAGCACAGTCGATTAAGAGGACTTGAAGGATCAAGGCAAAATGCCCAGCAGCTATAATTTTCCCATCCTACCCCAGGCAAAATTTTTCCTACGTGAATGAAGCTGGGGAAAAAAGGAGGGGGGGAAAAAAAGTATTTTGACAACGGCCCCCAAAGATAACTCGAAGAAGCTGGTACATCCATTTGATTAAACCTCACAGACAGCACCAGCTCCAGGGTTTTCCTAGATCTGAATCCCCCAGCACTTCCCATCGGATTTAAAGCCCCCATCCCTCAACATCTCTTCGCACTGCAGTGAAAAAAAGAAATAACCAAGCCATCCCTTGAAACAGCTTCTAATCCCTCTTGTTTCTCTCAGCCTCTGTCTGGGAGGATGTTTTTCCCGGTGGGGGCCGTGGGTTTGGTGTGGCCCCAGCTGGGGTGGCCGTGCCCTGGGTGGGCTGGGGGACAGGGCGGCTGTGCCCCGCTGCTCCCACATGTCACCAACAATCGCCCTCATCGCTCATCGCATTGAGGCTGTCAGGGCTCTCTGACGCCGATAATTTGTGTGAGTTGATCATACTTTGGTAAATCAACAGGTCACGACCCCTGACCCATCAGCCTGGTGGCTGGCGGAGAGCCACCTACAAATCTTCCGGCAGGGGGGACAGCAGAGGGGCTGCGAGCTGCTCGAGCGCTCGTGTCTATCAGCTGCCACCAGAGAAGCCTGTCCCCTCTGCCCTGCACCACTGGAGGTGTGTGTTACTGTGAGCACAACCTCCTCTGCAAATCCATCTTAATTTCTTCCCCATCTCTTTGGGTGTGTGTGTGCGTGAGCACGTGAGCTTTTTTTTTTTTAATTTTTATTTTCACTGCAGTCACTCGTAACGAACTTTAGCCTCCTCCATGTGTTTTTAATAGAGGATCCCAGCATGGGAGATAAGAGGAACGCTGCTCAGGGTCCTACTCCAGCGCCAATGAATTGCTCTCACCCTAGATGCATGCAATGGTTAAGTTTCCATGGCAGCTTTATGGGCTTCTTTTATAAAACTTTATTGACTCACATGTTCTCAAGTGGTGGCTCCGACTCTTTCTTTTCCTTTAGTTACAGTGTGTACATTCAAGATGCCTTTGGTTCTTTGCTGCCCTATTTTTTTAACATATAGGATTCCTGACCGAAGCCTTGAAGTAGAGACTGTTGCAAGGGAGGGTAACACAAGCGTCTTTCATTACCCATGGTCTTCAATAACTCAGCAGCTAAACCAGCCAGAGGAGAGGAGAGACCTATGAACTCCAGCACGAAGGATTCTGTGTGGATCAGCTGGAGGGAAGTCAGGAACGAAGTGGGTTCAACTTCCAAACTGCAAAGTTGTTGAAAGTTGCATGCCCTGCAGTAAAGACACAGACAGAATTCTGTAGCAAATGGGAGTTGCAGGCACAGCTGGCTTAAAAACTATTGCTTCTTACAGGGAAAAGGCAAGGAGAGTTTCTTTTTCTAGCAGATAGCCCAAATGTTGTCTTTGGCTGCTGCTTCTCGAGCATATGCACCCAGAGCTAACTCCTCTGCTTTCATGGCTGGTGTGGGTGCAGTAGGGAGAGCACGGATGGTGTGAATTTGTAATTCCAATTACAAAGGAAACAGCTGGCTCTCCCTGCTTTGATTGCCAGGTGTTCATCTGATGCCACATGTTCATTTCTGGGCCTTTTATAAATATGCTGAACAAATGAAAGTGCCCATACTCCCCTCTCCCACACTTGAATTTAAATGCAGCGATGTGAAAAATAAATAGTACAAACTTAGCTGTGTGGGGAGCCAGCAGAAAGCCCAGCTGATTAGTCATGCAAATAAAGGAATTGAGAGGTTTCCACTGCCCTACACATTTTCTATAGAACTTTGCTTTTCTTCCCATACTTGAGCGCTCCTGCTTCACTGTTGGCTACTCCCCTGCTGTGGAGCAGGCAGAGCCCTGGCACACAATGTGCTCCAACCTTGGGCCTGGATTCCAGCTTCAGTGATCCTCCAAAATAAGCAGAGGTGGCAATGGCAAAATCCAATTTTCCCTCTGTCATTACCAGAGATGTTGTGGGCACAGAAAAAATTAGCAAATGGTTTCCCACCTGAAAATGCCCATTTTTCTTTGCTACGTTGCACAGGGTTTTGTTTGTCTCTTTGGAATAAATTTCGGACAAACCAGAAGCATCTGCTTTTTCACTGGTTTTATAACAGTGCCTAGAGAGCCCCAGGTGCCCTAAGGACTCAGAGCGTGAGCCATGTGAGAGAGCAGCTTGCTGCTGCCCCAGGGGACAAAGCTTTCCCTGTGGCAGAAGGAGAAGGAGCAGAGCAAGAACGTGAAGGAAGGGAAGAGAAACAGACAGTGAAACTCATCTGCCCTGCTCTGCAGCTGGTGTGATCCAGCTGTGCTCATGCTCAGGAGCCACTTCCCCCTGGCAAGCCCCACAATGCCCAGAGGGAACGTGAGCAGTCCCTTGTGCAGTCCTCTGGGTGCACATGGCAGTGAAGGAAACCTTCCAGCCTGTGTTTTCCCAGGTGCACACATGGCAGATGTCCAGGATATCCATAAATTTCCAGTTCCCAGGTCATTGCTACATAGCTAGGTGGCCATTTCAAGCATATCTCTGTGAGCATGCTGCATTCTTACTGCTGGATGACTACCCCAAATTTTCCTAAAAGTGCAAATCATTGTGTTCTTACTACCTGTCTTGAAATGCCTACATCTGTGACTTTGACAATGTTTGTGAGACTGGAGTAAACTCCAGGCTGGGGTGATGCTTACAGCTGCTGCTTCCCAACATCTGAACTTCTACTGCCTGAGCTGCACCCATCTTCATCAGAGAATGGCTACAGCAGGTCCAGCAGGATTTATCCCAGCCCAGCTTCCAAAACCAGAGACTGGCCACAGAGGAAGACATCAGTGACATCCTGAACTGGCAGCAAGGCTCCTCTCCTCTGCCCTGGGTGAATGGGAGTGCTCCAGAGAGCAGAACACTCGGGGTGATGAGATGCTCACTTACCATGCCGCACCAAAACCACAGCGAAAGGAAAAGCCTGACCTGCAGCCATCCGTGCACAGATTACTTTACATGCAAAAGAGCAGCTGAACACAATTGTTTTGTTGATAAAAACCAAACAGAGGTAGGAGACAGGCAGAGTAATCCTGCACGTTAACTGGCACAGCCACTGGAAAAACATGCAGATTGTCTCCTCCCAGGCAGAAATGAAATGCAATTGGCTCTGCCACACTAGAACAGATGCTCCAAAATCTATTCACTGAATAAATAAATGTGTGTATGTATAGGTGCACACTTGTGCACAGAAAACTGTTTATAACCCCAAGTTCTTTCTTTTGCCCTGTGAAAACTTAAATTTTTTTACCAAAATTATGGTTTAAGGCTGGAACCACTTATATTAAAATCTCAGTTTTTTAAATGCTAAACTAACATTCAAACATTACCTATTTGAGCTTCTACTTTATCTCATCTTAATTAATGTGAATCTTATAATTTTTTTAATTGCCTGAAAAAAGGTCGTTTTCAGCAGTACTTTCCCACTTGTTTTACCAGTACATTTTCACTGTTAGTTATTGGCAATGCAAAGTGGCTGAGCAGTTGTACCAAATGAAAATGTGTAATGGTTATTTGATAGCAGAAATGAACAGAGTTATCAATAAAACAAAACCAATTTCAGCCTGTGAACAGAGGAAACTGTCTCTCTGTCAAGCCAAATATTAAAACCACAACAAAATTAGATTCAAGTAGAAGAAATGCAAGATCTGAGAGAAAAAATATTCCAGTGCTAGTAATATTTAATGGAAAGATGAAGCCAAGAGAGATAAAAGAAGTCTAGGAGTGATAATAGGCAGAAAACTAAAAATTGTTGCCACAGAACATGGCACTGAATAAAAAATTGGCAAATAGACATTGGAAAGATAAATGCAAAGAGATAATTTCACTGTGAAGAAGTTCTAATCCATGACTAGTCTGATCACAACCACATTACACATTCATTTTAGGGTGTCATGTTGGCAGGGAGGGCCTGCAGACCTAGTGGAAATCAGATGAAAAGCAGTGACAATGGCAACTCCAGCTTTCCATAGCTGTGGAAACCCATTTTCTAAATGAAGTGTAAGGGATTACCATTTTTATTTCTCTTGGCTAAAAGGAGAAGGGTTACAGGTACTGAAGGAAATTCCCTTCTCTCCCTGCCTGCCCCAATATTCACATCAATTTGAGCAGAGTATGCTGGGGGTATACAGGAGAGACTGGGATTGAGGTGCTATCTTGTGGAGCTCAGACTCTTGTGGGGTCATAGGAAATGAGAAAAGGAAAATTTTAAGCAGATTTCAGCCTGACTTATTGGGAGCTTGACAGGACCAGAACCAGCAAGTCTGCTTCAGGCTACATGCAGTGCTCTCAGGAAGATGGGAGAGATGTTTGTGTCACAGAGAACAAGTTGGAGCTTTTAAAAAAAAAACCTCTTACCTGTTCTGTTGGGGTTTTTCTTTTCAGAAAGAGAACTTTTTCCTTTTTTGATTCTTTCCCCCCTGTTTTAGTAGCTTCCACACACCTATATGTTCTTAGCATGTTCTCTTTTTCCAGCTGGTAATTGTATCTGGCCGTAATTTGAGCGTTTTGGGCTTCTGCCTGACTTCTGGGAGCCATCAGACCCAGCTGGAGCAGCGGCTTCTGAGGTAGGTGGGATCCTCTAAACTGGCATTTTGCAGCAGGAGCTCTCTCTCTCTCTTTCCCTCTCTCTCCCTAGGTTGAATTATGAGCTCTTACTACAACTACTAACACAGTAATTCCCTTTAACAAAAAAATAGAATATAAAGCCTTGGCAATAAGGAAAGTGTGGACCACCATGGGTGCCAGCTTCAATAGAGTGTGTCCCCTTGTAAAAATCCTTATTGTGAGACACAGGAGCTGCCCCAGACACCTCAGCTCTGCATTATCCATGTCTAATCCACCTGAGTCTCTTCTCACTGCCTTGCTTAAGGTTTTGCAAAATCAGAGCCAAAATGGCCTTCCCATCACAAGTCAAGAGCCATGGGAGGGTGGGTTCCCAGAGTCCTGCGTCACTCATCAGCAGCCTCTCTCTTGATAGGAGAAAACAAAGGTTTTTTTGCCCTTAAACCTAGACCAGAAAGTCTGTTGTGGGTAATGCTGAGTGGTTTTGAGAAGATGGAGTCAGTCTTTTCTTGTTTGCTTAATCAAATGCATGTGATTTTTGTGCAATTTGTAGCGAACAAGGGAAATACTCAGTTTGTGTTAGCTCCTGTTAGCCTGGAGGAAAATAACCATTAATTTTTTTAAGACGAGTTATTTTGAAAAATTGGGAATCCAATTGCAAGTGGAATGGCACCAAGTGGAATTCCAGTATGAGTGAACTGCAAATCCTGATGCTTATTTTGTACTACATGAGAGGGAAAACTGAGAACTCTGAGGAAATGTAGTCTTTGTTTTTGAGCTATACAATTAATTAAGGACAAGACATTTATAATTTATTCTTTTATCAGTGATTCTCTAGAGTATCTTGGTATAACACCATTTCATTTTTTTCTGTAGTCTGGGCTGCAAATCCCCAAGTAGGTTATACTTTCTGTCTTCACCCCTCCTTGTGTCATTTATTACTTTTAGGAAAGCAAGAAATTTCTGAGTTTTATTTTTTGGTAAGATGTTACATACTGTTCTCTGCACTCCACAGTGACTTCCTGGACATCAGCCTGGGTCAGGGTGAGCTAGAGAGGAGCTCCAGCACTGCACAGCTGAGATCAGTGAAGGGCCACCCTCAAAAGCAAGGCAGATGAACCAGGTCATCTCAGTCTCTGTCCACCTCCTGCTTCTCCCTGACTGGTTAGAAAATAACATGGATTTCATCTCACTTTCTTCCTGTCTTCACTCCTCCTTCAAATGAAAGCAGGAGTTCTTCCTGACAGCTGATGAAACAAAGCCTACTTCATCCCAAGCGAGCTATTTTTCCCCCCCTTGAAATTTCTCCCTGCGTTGAGAGCTGACCTGGAAGGGTTTTTGATGTTCACTGGGTGGGCTGGGTAAACCAATTAGCAGGGCCAGGAGGAAGGACAGGCTTTATGTGGCTGCAGGTCAAGGCTGGGGTTTGAGACTGAGGTTCGGTTCTCAGCCCTCTGGCAGGCTTCTCTCACCTTGGTGAGCATTTTTAGAGCCACTGCACCTCACACCAGTGAAGGAAGGGGATCACACTCCCCTTTTAGTCCTGCTTCCTTTCTCTGTTGCAGCAGAGATCGCCTCTTGCTGTGCTTACATTCTCCAGCACTGTAAACTGACCCGATTTGGCTTGAGAGCTGTAAATGCTAAAATTTAGCAGATATGTATTCACAATTAAGTGAATCAGATGCCCAAACACTCTGATGTGTCTCGTCAGACACTGGTGCCTGGGGAAAATTTCTGCGCTGATTGTTACCTGTTGCCTTTCCAGTATCACAGAACAATGAGGTGGCTGCCTGGCCTAGCAAAAAGGTGATACCAATTCTCACTAATTTTCCCTATCCATATTTCCAGACTGCAGCCCTTGACAGATTATTTAACTGCTCTATTTTCTTAAGCTTATCTGACTACTGCAGGAAAATAAGAAACCCATATTCATTGCCTTATTATTATTATGACAACTGCCCCAAATGGTAAACTGAACTAAGACAGAAGAGCACCGAGTCCCAAGTACTACAGAAAAATCAGGATATCTAATACTTTATGTAGTAGTCTGAACATATTAGGTACATTTTCACTGTCACTCTGAAAAACTTCTAAAAGTGCAGCCTGACAATAAAATTAGAGGCTAAGAAAGAAGCAAATTCTTCGCTTCTAGAGAGATAAAGAATGTTTGCCTTGAATCCCTAACCCCTCTGAAGTTTCCCTAGCAGCTTTAATTTGATTAGCAAATACAACTCTAGACCATAATATTATTAACCTTTGGCTGTTTTCAAGGAAACAGACTTTTCTTGACATGTTCTGTGAGTCTTGAACAAATGATGTCACCTTTATGAATCATTTGTTTCCCCACATGTAAAATGGCATGAATCAAAGAATCAGGAAGCAAAATCTTAACATACCAAATGGCACTTGGTGCCTAAATCCTGTCAATGAGCTGCTCTGCATTTGTAAGGAACCTCTCATGAAGTATTTATACTAATGATAAGGAAAGTCAAACAATGGGAAAGGTGGTCCTCCTTGCTGTAGGGACTATTCCTGGGAAGCAATGTAACTCAAAAGCTTTACAGACTGAATTAGGTGTAATTCTTACGGGATCACTAGCAGCTCATAAATAACTTTTAATGAGATTTCCAGCAAGTAAAATTGCACATGGGAGGGGAAAAACAGAGAAAGCGAGGGAAAGAGAGAGGAAAAAATGCAAGAGACAATCTCAATAAAAAATTCAAGTGTTCATGCTATCCCCCTGTTGTTTCATATGTGTACACAAAAAGAAAACTGGGGTGGTTTAAGTAAGGCATTATTAGTATCCAAAATATTTAATTAACTGATCCAAAAAGGGAAAGACTTGCTAAAGGTCACAGCAAATTCAGTGACACTGGCCACTAATCTATTGAAACTTATAGAGCTAAATCTAAGGCATGTTCCAGAGTTAAGCAGGAAAATAAATCAAGGTTTGCAAATGTCATTTAAGTTTTCACCTGTCCCAAGATTCAAAATTATTGGCTCCACAATGAAAAGCATATGTTGAGCCCCTTGCCTGGGGAATAGTAATGAAGTGAGGCAGACACTCTCCAGTTCTACACTACCATCTCTCCCCTCTTTATTTCCCATCGAGTAAAAATAATTACTGTATACTTGAGGGAGCATTTCTCTCAGTCTGCCGATAACTGCTGCCATGTTGGCTCTTCATGAGCTGCTCTTCTTCCTTGTGGGACTGTGATTTGATTTATGAGAAAATAGTTGGCAAATTGCGATGTCCATCTTGATGGATGACATCATTTGGGCCATTTTGCTGATCATGTATGACTAACTTTTTTTTTCTAGTGCTGTTGCAATTGATCAAGTGCTGCAGCACAGCTGAGTTAAGGAAAGGAGCAGGCCGGGGGGGACCAGGAGAGAGGGGAGGAAAGAGGTGACAATTGCCTGTGCTCTGTAGGAACTGGAATGGCATTCACAGAGCAGAATCCCCTCTTTTTTGGTTGGGCTGTAATCTAATTGAAGAGGAATATAAATTTTATAGACTGAAAATAACGCAATGTGTATGCAACATCGGGATTAAATACAAATGCCCCAGTCTACCACATTAAAATTAAAGGGGAAAAAATAAATAGAATAAACCCTGAGTATTGTGTTTTATGCTGGACCACTTCGTCTAATCCCTTTGGCACTTGAGTTATATTACCACTCATTACAGTTAACTGCTACTGCATATTATGTAGGAAGGGAGGTGGGTGTATGTCCTCTAGGTCAGATTTGACATCTACAGGATTACTGCAGATGTCTGCTTCAAATTTAAGGAGATTTTGGTCGTTATAGGTCCCTGTTTTTTATGTTGTGATCTCTGCAATCCCGTGTCCCTGAAAGATGACCAGGAAAGCAAATCCTTCCCAGTGAGCTGATCAGAGAGCCTTCCCCAGCACACCCAAGTCAGTCAGGAAGGGCTGGCAGCCGTGGTCACCTCAGACAGGTACCCACAGCCAGGCTGCCCTGCAGGGTCTCTGCAGAACCTGCAATGTCCTTTTCAGCTCTGGGTACCTCAGTGGGCTCCTGGCTGCTGCACGGCAGTGCACACTCCAGCCTGACCACAAAAGGGTCTGTGTTGGAAGCAGAAAGAAAAAATTGCTGCAGTTTTTGGGGAGGTTTGCTGTAATTCATTTGCAGAGGTCCGCAGTAGACTTTGTGATTAGTTTTTCAGTTATCCCAACCATGTACACGTGTGTGAAATCAATCTACATCCTCCAGAGTTGTTTAACCTCTTCCAGTAGCTAAGTGGCTGATATTGATAAGACATGATCAGAGATCCAGAGGCCTTATGGCAGCAAGAGCCACTGCAGGATGACAGGAGACATTATTTGAAAGCAGAATTGCTTTACCATGAAGACAATCAAGCTGTAGGATAGAGCTGTCTCCATCCTTGGAAGTTTTGGGAGCACAGTTGGATAAAGCCATAATCAACCTTCTCCAACCTCATTGCTGAGCATTCTTTGAGTAGAAGTTTGGACTAGAGACATGCTGATGCTGTTTCCAGCCTGAGGAATCCTGCATGATGGCTTTACAGAGCAGGGACTGTCTGAGGGCGCTCTGCATGGACAGGAAAACAGGGAGTCAGGCAGCCAGCCTGCAGTTCCCTTATGCCAATCTCCACCTGATCCAAGACAACTGCTCCTCAGAGATGAATGTGCTGTAGTGTCTGGGAGATCTTGGTGGCAAGGTGCTAACACTTCATTTATCCTTGCATGTTTCAGATAATTTTAACCAGCTTAAGGATATTGCCGGCAGCAGGGCTCAAGCCAGAGCTGGGATGGTGCTTCAGGCTCTACCAAGCACAGCCAGCCCCAGGGAGGATGGAGCCTGCAGAAAGGAGGGATGTATCTGAGGTCAGCTACGGTCCTCTAAAAGCTCACCAAGCAAAGACTGCTCCTGTATGTATAAAGGGCGTCAATGGTGCTAACAATTGGGAGAAAAAAAATATTTTAAAAATAAAGTATTTGATAGATTTTGAAAGAGCTTCATATCGGGCAAAATTACCTCTCAGACTAATGGATTCATAAATTGGAATGTATTAGCATTGCCTCTACACAGCACATGTGCTTTTAAATCAGTTTACCCAACTGTTGCCTTAGTTTTAAAAGCCCTGTCTTGCTTATCCTGAGGCATATTTGTAGATTGGATTTTCCAATATGGTACCTTCCAGGGGAATTTTCTTAAAATCATGAACAAGCTATGAAAATCTAGCATCCTAGATGTTCTTCTCTTCCAGAGACTGCTCTGGATTTCTGGTTGACTCTAGGGCAATCATTTGCCTGTAGACTTCAACAGACAGTTGATAAAACTGTCCTTGTCATGTCTAGGTGTCCTTCTGAGGATGTACCTATAGAACATATCCATTACTCAATATTTCCACCAGATTGGGCTTGCTAAAAGGAGCTGGAAAAAAAAAATCTGTTTTATAACTGAGAAATAAAAACTATGTTCAGGAGAATTAAAAATTAGTATTTTTCTATGTCTCAGTATTTCTGTTCTGAATATGTCAATAGTGGTTTTTTCCTAAATTCTATTTTTTTCTCTTTTGACTAGGTCACCTAATTCTTTTTATGGACATACTCAGTGGCTTTGATTTCAGTTGGGGTTTTTTGAGGGGGGAGGAAGGAGTTTGGGGTTTTTTTTGGTTTTTTTTTAACCTGGTTTTCATATTTTGCTGCAGGGGGTAATGCATAAAAATTTACAAGGTTTAAGTTTTCTTTACATTTCCTAAATGCATGGATCTGCTTTTCTCATTAGCTAACTGCTGCTCACTGATGAACTCTCTGCCCTTTTAATTCATGGTAAAACACATTCTGCACATTTCAGTGTTTCACTGTTTTATAGAATGGTCACAGCCTTTAACCAAGGCTGATTTTTATCTGTTGCTGCACTTCTTCAGCCAACTTTATCATGTTGAAATTATAATTTTCAAAGGAATTTCCTTTCTCCCCCTTCTCTCTTCTAGTTGTAATCTAAAGTGCTTAACTTTACTGCTATCTGAATCCTGCCAAAAGCACACTTTTATGGTACCAGTTATCCAGAATGTCCTGTAGAAGTGTGGGACACAGAGAGAACAGAGTGTTTCATATAAACTGCTTTTCCATTAACTATAACAATAATCATCTTGAAATATAGTGTTTCATCTGAGGATATCTCACTGCCTCAGAAAGTGTCCAAGTTGGTAAATTAAATCTGAGTATCTTCTGGCTTGGTGGGAATGAGCAGGCTGGCTTAGGCTAGCCCTGAGGTCACCCTGACATATTGATGAAAAAATATGGGAAAAGGTTTGGAAAGTATGGGCCTTCACTCCCACCATTGCCCCAACACTGAAAAGATTCCAAGAGTTCATTGGCAGATCATGCCAGTCCCATGGCACTGGCCTTGGACACAGCTTCCAGAGAGAGCCAGTGGCCCAAGCCCTGAAATAATATGTTTCAGAAAAAAAGGACAAAGAACATCATCATTAATCTGTTACAGCTCCATGGTCTCTGGATCTCACTGGGACACCTGAGGCTACCAGCCTGTGGCTACCAAGGGACCATGTCAGGATTGGGAAATGCTGCAGCCCTAATGCCCCCAGTCTCCCCTGGTTCTGCATCTGTGGAGCACTGGGGACTTCTCCATGATTTGTCTAATTGCTGCTGACTGTCCTGCTTTTGCAGCCCGGGTAAGGATGAAAAGGTTAGGCCAGCATGGTGGGACACAGGCATCCATCCTGGTGAGTGAGGAACACTCCCAACATGAAAATTCCATCTTGGAAAACCAAGGCCATGGAGGAAGAACAGACCTTCCTCTCTCCCTCATGTCCATAGCCACCCCAGCTGGTAAGACATGACATCCACATGCTCTGCAGCTTTCTGGGCATGCCAAGTCCCTCCAGAATTTCCTCACTAGAACAACCCAATCCAGCTGTCAGGGTCAGTCAGCCTGAGCCCAACCCTGAAATCACCTGTCCAACCCCCTCGTCCCTTACCACGTGGGAGACACTGCAGGGAACCCTTCTATCTGCTTTGTCCCAAGGGCTGCTTTCTTTCCCAAAAACCCAAATGGAAGTCAGACTGTTTGGATTGCAGCCAGACATTTGTCAAGTCCAAGAGCAGTCTTTGCCCCCAGGTGAATTTTAACTTTTGTGGATTTTTCTCCTTTAAACATGGGGTAAGAGCTCTCCATGTAAATATCTCAGGAAAAAGAAAAAAACAAAACAAAACAACAACAAAAAAACCAACCAAAAAAACCTCTCCAACCTAAAAACCAACCAAAAACATACATGTCAACATTGCCCACACAGAGAATAGAATCCCTGCCTACAAGATGTGAAGGACAGCAGGATTTACCAAAACACCTGAGCAACAAGCTTGGTTTTCAGAAGTACTCTGCCTCTGGGCACTACCCATGCAGCCCATTTTGGTTTTTCATTCATTTGCATCATCAATAATTTGTGTCCAGGTTTCTCATCTTTCTTGGAAATATCTTATTAATTTCTCAAACCCACTGATTGTGGTGGAGAAATTCCCAGGTAACCAGTGTTCTCGCAGGTAACCAGTGTTCTCACAGGCATGCCAAGACTCACTCCTGGGCTCACTCGGGCCATTGCAAGTGTTTTCCTCCTTATTGCCAAGTGTCCTGCTACCCTTTATCTGTATTGGAGCCTGTTGCTTGCACCACTAAAATACTTTCTAAGGGCCAGTGGTTTCTAGGAGCACTCTGGCACCAGCAGTCCTTGATCTGGGCAGGATTTTGCCTCCAAGACATATCCTATCAAGCATGTGCCTTTCAGATGCCGATCCAGTCACACCACAATGACATCCCGGCTATCACTTTTCTCCAATAGACACCTAAGCCCTGTACAAGTGAAAACATAAGCACAAGCAGAGTGAAAACACCCTCCTGGGACATGCACATGAAGAAGGGCAGGAATCAATAAGGAGAAATCATTTCCATGCCAATACAAGGCCTGGGAAGGAGGGCACCCAGGGATGCTCTGGCTTGCGCGTTCCCAGCCCACCCTCCCACCTCTGTGCAGCCTTTGTTCCTCCCAGAGATGGTCTGCACTGCTGTCTGATTGCCAGCACAGGGGGTCCCATGATGCAGGAGCCTGCAAGATCACAGTGCTGCTCCTAGGAGGCAGCAGGGATGGTGGCTGATTTTCCACAGAGAAAATTCAAAAGCAGAGGGAGGGGGGGCAGGGATAAAATGACCCCACGGTTCTCATATTGTAATAGTTATTTATTTTGTTTAGAGAGCACACATCCCAATGCATCTGGTTAAAAAAGAAACTTCCTTAATTATACATAGGGCTTTGACTCCCAAAAGATATGTTATGAAAAAGAAAAAAAAGAATAAAGAAATCCAAGAAACAATCTACTGTTTGTTTGGATGCTCGATACATTCAATTGCAAAAGAACTGTTCCTCTCCAAGCCATCATTACCTATGTCTGTGCATTTTTATTTGAGTCTCAGCTTTCTGCAGAAGCCTTCTGCTTTGATTCTCAGCCTCTGTACCTTTCTTTCTCAGACTATAGTTTTCAGGGGGGCTGCAGTGGAGAAAATCAAGTGCTAGACAGAAACTGCCTGATTTCCCCAGGAATTTTTATGTGGAATCAATCTATGATTTGGAAGAAAGCAGAATAAATCAAACCAAATAACACTCTCACTAAGCATATTGATGAGGGCATGGATCAAGCAGGACAGACATCCAGTTATGTAAATGATAGCGTGGAGAGCACAGCTTTGTTAAAACAACTCGGGACGGCTCCCAGGGGCAGGCCTTGAGTCAGAGTAACCCAGGATTTCCTCTTTGAGTAAAGGTACATCAGTGTAAATGAGAGCAGATCCATGTACTACAAACCCAGCGTGTTTTCCCCATTGGTAAGGGAAGTGACAGCAAAAGCAGCGAGGACCCTTCAAGTTTCTCCTGGTTTCGGTGAATTTTTCATTAATGCCAGCGGGGCCCACAGTGCCTGAAGCTGCGCTCCCAAGGACACTGGTGTGTGGCATCATTTTGGCGAGAGGCAGCTGCAGCCACTTGTTTCCTGCAGCCCACAGATGCAATGAGCACCAGAAGCCTTGCAGGGAGGCCCTGTTCAAGCTCCCTGTGAATCCAGCACTGGAAAGTGCTGGAAAGGCAGGAACAGAGCAGCACAGCCCCTTTCCTTTGCTGTGTGGGTGACTGGGCACTGGAACAGATTGCCTGGAGGAGCTGGGGAGTCTCTCCCTTGCTGGAGACACTCAAGAACCATCTGGACACAATCCTGGGCCCTGTGCTCCAGGGTGACCCTGCTTGAGCAGGACATTGTAACAGGTGACCCCTATTGTCCCTTCCAAGCTGAGCCAGCTTCTGGCACTCAGCACCTTTTGGGAGGCCAAGGACAGTAATGTCTTACAACTTGCTTCCCCAACACAGCCTGAGTGTTTATCACCCATATGACAGCATCTTACATTTGTCTTTCCACCACAGGATCTGTGCTGATTTGTAATTTTCAAGCTCTAACTTTTTAGGAATATGGACCATATCATATTTAAAGAAGTGGAGCCACACTTCCAACTTCATTGGCCAATGGCTTTATAAGCCATTAAGATAAATCCTCTTGGTGCAACAGCAAATTCCATTTTTCCTGGCTGCTTTTACAAAATTATCCAGATATATTGCTCCTTCTGAGTTTTTTTTCCCCTGCCAGAGATACTTAGAAAATAAAAAGCAAGCCAAGCCAACACACCTGAAAAATCTTTGGCAATTGTACTTATCCTTTATTTGTTTCAAAATAAGTTATTTTTGTAGTGTTTGCCTGGTTATTTTATCAAGCAAGTGAAGTCTGTGTTTGAAGCGAAGATGATATTTGCAGGAACAAGGAGTAGTTTCTCATCCCTTAAAATGAAGGGGGAATGAATCAAAATAAAAATGGTTTTGATTATAAAATGAAGGCTTAGGGTGAGCAAGCTGTATGTGGTTTTTGGCAACACTATTTGAGTGAGTAAGAATTGGAGCCAATCCTGCAAGATGAGTAGGTCTGAAGATAATGTAGACTATAAAGAAATATTTCTGTTCTCTGTTTCAAATTCCACATGTTAGTTGACTTATTTGCACCTCTGAACAGCTCTGAATTAACATTCTCTCTTAATTGTTTCTTGAGCTGGTTTTTTGTGGGTTTATGGGCTAATTTGCAGTGTCAATGTCAGCAGTTCTGGTTTGGAGCATGTAAAGGCATCCAAAAAAAGGGATTTTTAGGCTGAAACAACGTATGGGTTTTGTATGTGTGAAGAAGTAGTGCAACACTGGAAACACAGAGCGTAATATATTACAGGTCATTGTGTGAGGAAAATGCCTCTTTTGACCACTATTTTTAAGTTTTAAAAGCATTTAAAATCTCAGAGACATTAAAGAATGTTTTATTTGAAAAAGAGGGGATAGGACAGAAAAACACTGTAGTCCAATAGATGGCATAAGTGTAACAATGGAAATTCAGGGAAATAAATTAGAAAATAATCTTTTGTCTTGTGGATTTACTATTGCCCATCGCTTGTGGTTTCAAAAGTGAAGGGGGAGGGAGAAAGAGGAAGAGAGAGAGAGAAAAAAAAAAAGGCAATTATAATTTTCCACATTTTAAAATGAAAATCCAAGGAAAACTGACTCAAAATTCCAGCTACAAACAACATTTGTCATTATGAACATTTGGTTGTTACTCATGGATATGTATTAATAAAATGCACTGATTTCAGCCAACGCCCCTAGTCCAATTTAGAAGTGTTTAAAGGTCAGGTCTGGATTCATATTGCAGCAAATGAACCTTATCTCTGCACTGTGCCAAAAAAAAGCCACCTGAGTCTGAGCAATCTTGAACTTTAAGCTGCTTAAAACCTTTAGCCAGGCATGACTCTGGTGAAGTTTAGTCATTTCTAACCATACACTTTCATCATCTGTAGAGCCTACAGCATTAACCCTTTTGCTTGCTTGATCTTTAAATGGGTGAAGAAAGAAAAATACTCTCGAATAACTATTCTATGTCTGGAAGAATAGGAGATCATGGACTTGGTCATAGGTCTTGCTGTCTTGTGAATAAAAATAATCTACATTAAACCAAAAAGAAAATTACTCATTAGGATTATGTAAAAAAGCATTACATCTCCGTAAGCATCAAGTTACCAAGATAGGTTTTTGCAAAAGAAAAAAGGTCAGTTACAACTATTAAACTTGTATATTGTTTTATACTAAGCCCTTCCAATGGCCTCTCTGAGGGACTGTTTAGTTTGTATTACACTCTAATAAACTCCAGGTGTGGAGGACAAACTGAATAATAAGAACCCGATGGACCAGACTAGTTAAAAATAATGTGGTACATTCCTAGTTCTCTGCATTTAATTTATTGTTAATCATTGTTATTACTTACATTTATTGGGTAGTTTTTCTGGATTTATTAGGCACTACATTTAACAGTGTTATCGCTTGTAACTGACTATCAGTGGAATAGAAAACATATTTTCTTAAAGAGTCTTACCCTAATTAGTAAGTTGTTTCCCTATTGAAATAAAACAGACCCTAGGAGAGTCAAGTTGACTCACTTTATTTATTTTTTTTTTTTTTAAAGTCAGAATAAAAGCTAGGAAACCTGTGTTTTCAAGACCACCTGTCAGAGCAGACAAGCAGAATTATCCACGTACCCTGCACAGAGCTCTGATAGCTGAAATACTTGGCTGGGAACTAGCAAGTCAGAAGCTTGAAGGTTTTCAGCTTCATGGCTCAGATATCGATGGATTCTGTTCCTGACCAGCGTGATGTGCAGGGGAGAGCCATTAAGAGATGAACAAAAGGCAGTTTGAGCTGTTTACCCAGCAATGCCATGCTGTACAGCCAGGGCAGTGGGGCACATGCCAGGGTGGATGATGCTGCAGGGTGGAAGGTGGCCCCAGAGGCACGCAGTGCAGGGCTCCCAGGGGGCAGGGCAGGCAGCAGCTGCTTCACTTCTGAGAGCTGCTCATGCCCTGGGCAGCAGAGCCCCTGGCAGGTCACCTGTGACAGCCTCGGGGTGGGAGCCAGGCACACCTGCATGGAGATGGAGCCCTGCAGCCGGGCCATCCCTGAGGTTGAGAACCTGCCCCACCCGGACCTCGGGCAGCAGGGTGAGCTGGGTGCCAGCTGCCATCAGCACCTCTTCATGAAAATAAAAGGGTGTGATCAACACGTGTAGCTCTGTGTTCATCTGCCTGGATGGACAAATCAAAACTGCCCCTTTGGTGGCAAGATAATTTATTCAGCACTGATGATAAAAGCAATAACCTCCTTCCAAATGCCCAGGCCTTAAGAACAAGGGGTGCAGTCTGAGAACCCTCTTTTCTAATCAGTAGGCCACATTCAATTAAGATATTCAATCTGATGTTCTTAAGCACTTTCTCTTTGGAGATGTGAAAGGATTTTTCACACAGCACAGAGCAGTTTGGAGGCTCAGCACGAGAGATACCTTGGAATGATCTGTGTTGAAGGTAAAGTCTGGAGGAAACTCAGAGCTCCCAAGCTCTGCATTCAGCCACTGTAATCAGAGGTAAAGGGATTGTTTTTAGAGCTTTACACCACTGTAGGCACCATTACATTTTAGCAGTGCATCGGGCACTCACCCACACCATGGGTTCTGCTCATGATAGGCATGGGGAGCTTCCTGGTGACAGTCATGGCTTTACTTCACATCCATCACGACCATCTAAAACACCAAAACCCTCAACAACCGGGGTGGGAGTGAGGACAGGAGGTAGGCTGGGTTTCTCTGGCATCCACACAGCTGCTTTTGCAAGCCATGAGCTCAGCTTCAGGTCTCTGGTGACTGTGGTGTCAAAGGTTGAAACCTCCCCAGTGGCTTCTCTTCCTGTGGAACCAAACATAAATCACTGCTGGAGGAAGCGCTGCTTGCAGAGAGAGATGGAGAGGGAGAGAGGGGAAGCAAGAGCCAACAGATGATTTGCTGCTCTGCTCATCCTAAATCCCTGGTATTTAACTCACAGGAAAGCAGCAGGAAATTTTACTAGTTAGAAGGAAGAGGGGATGAACAATAGTAGGTCAGACGAATCCCGATGACAGCTCCTCTACGCTGCCAAAATGGGAAAGTAGGGATCACCAGAGCAGTTCCTCCACTAAAAGCACTTAAGTCATTGCTGCTAGAGACAACAAATCTAAGACAATCCATTCCCAGGTCTACAGGGAGCAGATGGCCCCTTCTGACTTACAGAAGCCAGGACGTGTGGTGGTCATAGGTGGAAATGGACTGCTGCTCAGCCCCTTGGCTGGCTGTGCCTGAGATCTGGTGCCACAAGCTTTGCAATGCCCCCTTCTACAGCTGGAATGTCTGCTGCCAGCTGGAAACCCCCATGGGCAGCACAAGGCTTGTCTGAGTGCTCCAGCTTTCCATGGCTCAGCAGCACTTGCACTCAGGGGATGCAGAAGCCAGGTTAGCCCAGAGTGCCTTTACCCTGCTATTCCCCTTTTGCCCAGCCCCATAGTCCTGCTTTTGCTCTGATATTGTGATATTCTGAGTCTCAGCATTTCATTTTGTGCTGGTTGCTGGCCTTAGGATTTTTCCCTTCTCTCTGCCTCAAATTTGGTGGTGCATGTTTGCAGAGGTACAAATTGCTCAGAGGATGATTTTAAAGGGGATTTTTTTGTTATTGGCCATTTTACATGTATGAAAATACGTGTTGCTTTTTCCACTGATGATATCTTAGTTCTCCATCTTGCCCTATCATCATCACATGTGTTTTCTCCCTGATTATAAATCACCCTAAAAATCCCTCAGCAGGAAGACTGTTTTGCATGCTGCTCCTGTTCAAAGCAGACCTCCCATCTGGCATTGTGCACTTTGGTCTGAGATCCACATACTGGAAATGGGTCCCCAAATGTCCCTTTCAGGCTGTGGGTACTCTTAGGGCAGGGGAAAAAAGCCAAATAATTGCATCACTTTGCATGTGCCAGTAAAATGATATCTCAGGCAGTGAGAATGCAAGTTAGTCCATTACTACTACTACTACTACTACTACTACTACTACTACTACTAATATTTCACACTTGTATAGTTCTATATCTCCATTAAAACCATCCAGGTAGTCTTTGCTCTGAAAAAGCCCTCTCTGCCTCCTTCCTGTTCCTTCCTCACATTCTGAAATATGTTGTTAGCTTGGGGCAAAATGTATTTTAATGTCCAAAAAAAAGCATTAGGTCTTTCTAACCCCTTTCTCAGAGGGGTTGGATGCACTGGGCAGGGAGGAGTCAGAAAAATGCATTTTCCTGTAGAACAGGAGCTGCTCAGAGGCAGAGAATGGGGAAATCTGGATTCCTTCCTGTGGACTTCCAGCCCTGAGGAAGAGCTCCCCCAGCAGAAGGGGCCTCAGAGGAGGGGACCCTCTGGGGTGGCTGTCCCCACCTGGGCAGTAAGAGGGGCACACACATGGAGATGTGCTTTATTCAGCAGTGGGGCAGGAATCTATGGTGTAACCAAGGGTTGTCTTCCCATCCGTTGGTGTGAAAATTATTCCCAGATGTTGGAGGGTAACCTCCTAAATATACCAAAATGTACTCTCCCAAAACAGAAGAAGAAAACAAAATAAATGAGATTCCAACCAGTCAGCAAGCCATCCTCTGCCTCTCCAGTGGTCTGCAAAATTGGCCTTTTTAAATCCTGATGGCACCTCCTGAGCTGAGTACCAGAAGAGGCAGGAACAGAAGAAATCCTAATTTTCCTTATGATTCACTCTCAAACAGGAAGACAGACATGAGAATTCAGCCTAGTGTGAATAAACTTATCCATTCCTGATATTTCCCATCATCTACAAAAGCAGTTTCTTTTGCTGGTTGTTGTTTTGTATATTTTTCCAAACAATACCCTTTAGCAACAAGACCTCCCGTTTTTTTTAATGCATTTCCAGAGGGATTTGAGTCCGGATCACACACACACAAGGCAAGTTTCCAGCATTCTTGTTCCTCCACTGGAAGAAATAACCAGAGCCAGCATCTCTGTACCGTTTCCCAAACGGTTCTGTTCTTCTGCCTTCAGTGACAGCAGTGCACTGTTTCTAATCCATTACAGGAATTTATCACAGTACGTGTCAATTTGTTTCTCTTCTTGCCTCTTCTCACTTTAAAATGACATCAGGAAAGAAACTTTACAGCAGGGCTGCTTCAATCCAAGTTTTAGCGACAGAGCACTTAACTGGATCCTAACTGTGCACATTAAGTTTTAAGGGCATATACTAAACAGATCAGGTTTTACTGTAGTCTAGAATTTCCTTTGTTTCCTTTTTGGTGGTGATCTGTGTTACAGTTTGAAATACTTGCAAAAAAGCATCTGGGTTTCCTTTTTCTTTTTCTTTTTCTTTTTCTTTTTCCTCTTTTTCTTTTTCTTTTTCTTTTTCTTTTTCTTTTTCTTTTTCTTTTTCTTTTTCTTTTTCCTCTTTTTCTTTTTCTTTTTCTTTTTCTTTTTCCTCCTTTTCTTTGTTTTTTTTTCTTTTTCCTCTTTTAGTTTTTCTTATTCTCTTTTTCTTTTTCTTTTTCTTTTTCTTTTTCTTTTTCTTTTTCTTTTTCTTTTTCTTTTTCTTTTTCTTTTTCTTTTTCTTTTTCTTTTTTTTTCTTGTCTTTTTCTTTTTCTTTTTCCTCCTTTTCTTTCTCTTTTTCTTTTTTCTTTCTTTTTTCTCTTTTACTTTTTTTTAAGCAGCTTGTCCTAAATAGATACTTTAGAGCACTATAATAGGGAGCACCCATGCTGTAACACAATAGGATGATCCCATTTGGCAATGGTCCTAATCTGACACAGAGGAGGGACACATCTATTACTGAAGAAATCTAACATGCATACCTATATGCTCTTTGGATCAAATCCTTCTCTGACAAGTTACTACCTTCTTTACGTGATGCAGTAAGGATTAAAAAAAAATCTCTGTTCTGAGTATATTTTTTCTGCCTGAATAGCCAGTAGTTAAAATCACATTAATGAAAGAAAACGCTGGGGAAAACTGCATCATTTCAAGATTCTGAAGAGCCCAATCCTACATCACTTATTTTTATGACTCATTGTGTGAACCAAAGCTGAAAGGATAAATCAAATGTGTGAGGATTAGTGTATGAGTAAAGAGTTCAGGATCAGGACCCTAACTCTCAGCCTCATAAATTTCCTACTGGAGATGATTCGATGTTATTCATTCAGCTTTTAAAGAGGGAGTTGGGAGGCAGTTGTGTCCTTTTTCTTTTTAATTAGATTTCATTTATTTAGATTGGTATGGAGATGGTCAGCCACAATAGGGGACCAAAAGCAGAGAGTAGGACAATTCCTAGAAGCCTGTAACAATCAGCATGGGATCATGCTAAGTGCTGGGCACTTCATTTCCATGGCACGTTGTTTGATTTCCTCAGAGACGAAATAAAAATGGACATGACTGAAGTTTATGAAGGGAGATATCTCAGTTCAAGTGGGAACATTAAGACATCCCCAAACCAACAGCCACAAAGGGCCAAAGAATGAAGGAGAGAAAGAGATTCAGCTTCAAATGCATTCCCCAGAGTAATTATGGGAGAAACTGGAGGGTGGGGGGCAGAATTGGGGGTGGCCTTTGAATGGGATGAAAACCATGAGCATTACAAAAAGAAAAGGAGAAAAGGGGGGCTATGGGCAAACAGGATGGAGGAAGAGAGCATGAGTGGCAGATGTCACTGATTTCATTCCATCATCTTAACTTACTGTTTGAAAAAACTCCTCATGTGTGACCTGAAAAGAGAGAGAAACAAAATGAAAACAGGCATCAACAAAGCACTCGCTGTACGATTTCAAAAAAATGTAAATTAATGACTGGCAGTAAGAATCTCCAAAGGAAACAACATCCCAGTTTAAGCACTGCCATCAACAAAAGCTCAACAGCATATGGTAATGTTAACTTTAATATGAAAAGATAATAACAATCTTTAAAAAGTGACTTGAGAAAAAACCTTGCTAGGTGCTCATCCTTTTCAACTTGCCTAAAAAGAAAATATGTTGGAAGGTTTTATGTTTTTCTTTTTTTTCTCCCTCTTTCCCTAAACTGTTCACATTGTATAGTTAAATGAGGTTGAGATTAGTACAAATTTTAAATAAAAGTGCCTAGGATCTCTGACTAACAAGGCAGAAAACCAAATTTGTAACGGATAATTACATCTAAACTTATTTAAATGTAGGTCTATTGATTGAAGTAAGTTCTTTAGAGCAGATTCAAGGTAACATTTCCTCCCCTACCCTTTTTCTAAAAGTGTTGCTGTTGTTGTTGTTGTACAGTTGAAAAATGAGCATCCTCTCATGGCCCATCCTGTGCACTTCCAGCTGTTGGCTGCAGCCTTGCTCAACACCCTTCCCTCCTTCAAAGGCCACACGTTAATTATTGCATCTGTGATATGTTAAACACACATGCACATTGCATGCTAAAATATTTTTTGCTCGTGCCATTACTTTGTGGGTTAATGCAAATTTCTGCCTTTCCAAGCACAACCTTCTCCTTTTGTCTTTGAAAATCTCTTCTCTGTCCTATGCTGCAATCAAACAGAAGGAAATTACTTTATTCAGGTCACCTTATGAAGGCCTGAGAATGCTGTTTACCCACATGAAAGAGGTAACTTCAGTTTGGACTTATATGAAAATGGGCAATTGATGCCATTATAGTGCCCAGAAGGAGATGCAGCCTCACATATCACTTCTGACCCCTGAAGAATATCACTTTCTTAACATGCCTACAATAGGCCAAAGTGACTAATTTTAAAGGTAAATATTTAAACCAACAACACCTCCATGCAAATGCTCATTACAGTGGCATTTTAACCCATGATCCCACAGTGAGGGCTCGGGGATATCATTTTGCAATAAAGAGGCATTTCATGGTCAATTGGCTTTATCCAAAAATAATAGGAAAAGAAGCTTGCAGGGGGAAAACCAACCTAGTTTGGCACAAAATGCTAGCACTACTGGATGTGAGTAGAGAAGAGTTTAAAGGACTCTTGTGCGCTTAGCCGTGCGCTGAAAGAATCACACACAAACAACAGCCACCACATGAATGCATCCATTATATCCTTTATTGAAGATCACAACAATAGTAGCACTTCATTGAAGAAAAGATGATTCCTCTATTATAGACAGGCCCCTCAGATCGCCCAGCTCAGCGTACAACTGCAAGATGTACAGTTCTCTCTGCATTTTCATGTCATTGCCAAAACACACAAAGTAGATTCTCAAATGCCTGGGGCTAAATTACAGCCCCTACGAACCGCGCTGGAAGTTTGAGAGCCCAGAAAAAGTTCTGAAGGTTTTCTCTCTCTCTCTTCATGAGAGAAGCCAAAGCTCGTGGGTACGGTGTTTGTCATGTGAAACAAGGCTATTTTATATCATTTGGGGTTGTTTTATTAATGGTGCTGAAAAATTGTTCGCTTCGTTTCACTTTTGTCTCCTTTTGAACGTAGCGGGATGAAGGTAGAGTGTTTTTAACACATCCAAGATAAGAAAGAAATAGACCCTTTTGTCTCTAGAGCTGTATGCCATCACTATTAAAAATCTTTCATCTCATCTCAGACAACAAGCAGAGAGCATGACAAAAAATAGAAGAGTCAACAGTAAAAAGTGTGTGGCAGGGGTGTAGGCTGACAGGTAGAGAGAGGCACCTCTTTGCCTCGAGTTTCATCCTGGAAAGGTTGGCCAGGGCAAAATCTGTCCTTCTTGGGCAGTCCTGCTCATGTTTTGCACGGGACAAATGTCAGAAGCCCACTCACAAAAGTCACCCATCAGCAGGTGAGGAGAGCTGTGGTGCACGAGGAAGAGGAGGGGATGATTCAGCAAATGGAGGGATCTTGTTCTGCCCTGGCATCATCCCTGTCCTACTAAACTGGAGCTCCTGGAGCCCAGCAGGACGTTGTCAACAGCGTCAGGGGTGAAGGAGGACCAAGGAGGGACACTGTGGGCTAGGAGGGACATCAGGGGCCAGGAGGGGAACACCACAGCAGGTGCTGGAGTTGGTGACTCCAGGGAATGCTCTGGGGCTGCCACAGCCTCAGAACTGCCTGCCCACTGCTTGCCACTGGATGGGTTTGCCCCTGACAGCTGGCAAGTGCCATCAGTCACCACCTGTGGGAGCGGGCACCGGGTGTCAGCTGAGACACCCTGACATTTCAGCATCCCCACCACCTTTCCCCACCCTGCAGCAGCCCCGGGAGGAGCTCTCTGTGTAACAGGATGAAAATAACCCCTCTCCAAGTCAACCAAAGGTACTTGTGGATCAAGTCTAAGTTCAACACGCCATCCTAATCCACCTTATAAAAGACGTTTTAATGCATTTCCCTTTGACATTTCAGAAATAAATGCTTGGATATTTCATTTTGAAAGAAAATGTAATTTGGAAATTGAAAATAAATTTCCTTTATGAGAGAATGAAAAGCAACAATAAAAACCAAAAAGGAATTAATTCTTTTTCCCCAGCCTGAAATTGCTTCCTCATAAGGTTTAATTTTTTTTTTTTGTTCATTTTGGGGCTACAGGAAGGATAAATATTTCTTTCAGTTACCTTGAAACGCTGTTGTACAGTCAATGACTAAAAAAAAGAGGAGCAAATGCACCCAGCACCTGTGTGCAGGGCTCTGCTTAGAAGCCCTTTTCAATGTGTCACCAGTCCTATTTCTCTTCAAAGATTTGTTCCTCATTCAGTGATTAGAAGTCCAGTGGCATCACCTGTGGGTTTCAGGGGTGTGTGTTTGTCAGGGTGGACCCCACAGATTTTATACACAAACCTAGAAATACCTACAGAATGTAACATTTTCTACCAGGACTTGTAAGCATCACTTTATAGACCTCCTGCCCACAACAGTAAAAAAATAAATCAGCAAAATATAATTTTTGGCAAAAGAAGTCAGAGCTGAGGAGGTTAATGGCAAATAGAAAAGCTTGTAAAGTCTTGGAGGTCCCTTCAGCAACTCTGATTTATCTTTTGACTTTTTATGTTTATCGTCACATTTTGCCAAAAAAATTGTGTTTGCTGTTTCTAATATTTTTTTAAATAACATCGTTCATCTCCGATTTCCCCGAGATGGCAGCACTAAACTCAACAGTGCTATTGAAAAACACACTATGGCCTTCAAAATGTGTGTGATCTAAAGGAGCAAGGTTTCTGCTCCTTCCCTTGGTCAAAAATTGGTGTCAGCTCCATGTCAGCTTGCTTTCTAAATTGGGGGTGACATGCAAAAAATCTGCTTGGAAAACTGCTGGCCTTTAAAGGAGACACTGTATTATTCAGTTCAATGGGGTGAGACTGGTTTTAAAGGTTGATCAACAGAACTGGTACAAAACAGATTTTTCAGCTCATTGCACATTTTGAACCTTTGTTCTAGTTCTTCCTGTTGACCATCAAGTCAATTTATGCTTTCAGTCGACCAATTAGTTGAATATATTAATCTTGAATGGTTTATTGCTGTGAGAGTTGGAAAAAACCTTACACTTTTGATGAGATGATTTGAGATTGTAATTAAAAAAAGAAAAAATTTTAGATTTAAATAAAAAAAACTTTAACAGGGAAAAAAGAAACTCCAAGCACAATTTTGTAAGTTGTTGGCATCACTCCAAAATGCATTTTTAATTTAGTGAGTTTTGCCATGAAAAATTTAGACCAAAAGCTGAACAGAATTTCAAGAAGGAATGTGAACAGCAAGAAACTTTTAGCCCTAACAGTTAGATTTTCTCAGCAGGATCAGTTACTATTCTAAACAGTGTTTAGTCATCAAATCAGTTTGAGGGGACTGTTCATGATGCTGCCAAACAACCAATGCAGATTCAATGTGTGTATCTTGTGTGGCTAGTTAATAAGCATGTTTATTGTTCAGTTTTTAAACCAACTGCTAGGTCTGGCATCTTTAAAAACTAGTGTTTACAGTCAAAGTCAAATCACCAGATCCCAAATGACTTAACTGGATGGTTCCAAAGTTCAAACTGGTATCTGAGACAGAAACATGGCAAAGCACTGGCAAGGGACTTTCTGAACATGAGAGATTTTGACATCTTGCACTTGAAATCCCCAAACTGTGACTTGCATTACCAACTCTGAGCACAAATCTTATCCCAATTCAATCTTAGAAAAGAATATTAAGAGCAACTGGGTCCTCAACATGAAGGAAATTTTGAGAAAGGTCTCCCTGCATCAGCCTTACCCTCATGCTGTGGTTGATGACCATCTCAATAAAAGTCAGGCTGGGCTTAGAGTCTGAGCAGCCAAGAGGGCTTGCAGGGTTTGTCTGGGAGTATGCACCCACTTTTCCCATTGCAAAACCTTATTTTTGATATGTTTCTTAACCCCTGCATCAGGGGCCATGAGAGGTTGCTCTCCATGAGGTTGAAGCCAGGGTGGTGTGTGGGAATTTCCTTATTACATTTGGTGCCTTCTATAAAAGAAGAGAGGATATAAGTGAGCATATATTCGCCCAAAAAAACTTCTTCATAGTTTGCAAAAATTACTTCTGATTTCATTTACGGTTTTTATCCTGTTACTTGTAGGTATTGACAGTGGGTTGTTGGGATAGATGGTTTTCCTTCAGTCCTGTTGGTCTGCAGGCAGAACCATGGTGTCCTACAGCTGCCAGCAGGACGGGGAGGCTGCAGGGAGCTCATCCAGGGGGAGCTGGCCTGGGGCTGCCTTTGGCTGGCTCTGTGAAATGTATCTCCAAAATGTCCTCTGCAAATTCTTCTGGAAAGAGAACATACCAGAACATTTTTACTTAACAGAAAAATAAAAAAAGAGAAAGAAAAAGAAAAAGAAAAAGAAAAAGAAAAAGAAAAAGAAAAAGAAAAAGAAAAAGAAAAAGAAAAAGAAAAAGAAAAAGAAAAAGAAAAAGAAAAAGAAAAAGAAAAAGAAAAAGAAAAAGAAAGGAAAAGAAAAGGCTTTATGAGTCAGTGCTGCCTCTAAGGAAAAAATCCCCTTGCCTCCCCCACCTTGCGTGGTTCTGAGTCACTGTGACCCTCCCAGCTCCTGCAGGAGCACCCCTTTAAGGAAGCATCCATCAGAGCTTTGGCACTGGTTAGTCCCCCTCTTGCATTACCTGGTGCTTTGTTGGCAGCCCAGTAATTTCTCTCTGCCTGTCCCTACAAGCTGGCTACTGTTGGTGGAATGGCTTCTGCAGCTCCTGCCATCTGGAACAGACTCCCCACCCTGCTGGTTTTGGCCTCTACTCGTTTCAATTCTGAGATGAAACAATATTCATGTCCCTTTTCTATGATTCCTCATTTCTCCCTAGCCTTGCTAGTATTATATATGTATTTTTTATCCTAGTAACTGCTCGACAGTGGTCACTTGTTAGTATAGGCTAAAGAAAAGAAAGCAAAATATTTCCAGTCACAAGCTGGTATTTATTTTTTGGGATTTATTTTTTCCTAATGTGGTGGCTTTCCCTAGGCAGTCTTCTTTTTGTGGCTGAAAATATTATTGCATGATGTCTCCTGAAATATGATTAACATTAGTTTGAATTTTTGACAAAGCTTAATCAAAGTCGCTTTCAACCATTTTTAATTATGTATGCATGAAAAAATATACACATTTCTGCTGTGGAAAAAATATTGTCACACATCCTCATCCCACTATACATTCACAAACACATCAGATGACTCAGATGTTGGTAAAGCTGGAAAATGGGATATCAAATTAGCAGAGAGTAACTTTTATGGACTCATTGGACATATAGGTCAGGGAGGGATCTAGTACTGTGTCTCTCATAAAGAAGAGAGGATTTTTTTGTTTCTTCCCTTTTCCTGATATCATAAATCTGAGAAATGAAATATTCCCAAGACACAAGCAAAGCTAAGCTTGCGCTAATGAGAAAGCAAAACCCCAAGTATTTTGGTAAGGGTTTAAGCCCTCATTCTTCCAGGCACAAAGGAGGCTTCTGCACTGGGGTCAGGGAGATATTTCGCGAAAGGTCTGCTGCAGAGCCTTGAATAACATCCTCAGGGGTATGGGGTAACAGCCTCTGCTTGAGACACTCTTATCCTGCTGTTTCCTTCTGCTCTTGCCATTCTTCTCCAGCCACCGAACAAAGACGGGTCTTTGTCCCATCACAACTATGTCTCTTGGATTTGAAGGAGCGGGCAATTAGTCTTTGTGAACCCATCAACAGCATTCTTCATCAACCACATCAACCTGGCAGTGTCCTGCTTGCTCTCCCCACTTAATCAGAATGTCAGGAAAACACATTTCAAACTGAGTCATCAGTGACACTCATTGCCACATGGTACCATCAAGGCAAATTATTTAATAGGATTAAAAAATCTAAATTTCTATTTATTTGTTTGGGCACCAGGCAATGACACTGGATGGGACTGAGAAAAGACAGAAGGCACAAAGGCCTTGGTGGGTGTAAAGCAGCAGCAGCTGTTGTGTTAGGACTTAGGAACCCTAATTGTGGATGCAAACCCATTTATAAAAGGAGCTGTGTGAGCATGGAAAGAGCAGCAGGAGTGACCTGAGATGGTGGGATGACAAGGCATGATGCACTGAGACTGAGTGACACCAGCAGGGGCTGAGCAGCAGCAGCAGCAATATTTAAGGGACCTGTGTTGGGGGAAAGGAGAACTTGTGTGGAGAGGGTGTAAGTGGCTGCAGGCAAGAGGGAATGATGGCAGCAGCAGGAGTGAGCAGAGTCCATCACGGGCAGAGCAGAGGGCCTGGGAGCTGGCACAGAAAGCAGCACAAAGAGGCGAGTGCAGGGAAGCTGAGCTGAGAAGAGCCTTGTGTTTGAAGAGAAGAAGCCTGAAGGAGAGATTTGGTACTTCGGGGCTCCTCTTGGCCTGGAAAGCACAAGACCTTATTGAGTAATTGAGCTGGGAACCGCAGGGTACCACAGGAATGAACCACTGGACCCCAATGGCTTTGCTTGATTTTTCGTCTTCCATTTGCTGCTCCTCTGTGTTCCTCTCTCGTTTGACTGTGGTCGATTTGTGGGGTTTGTTTTTCTTTACTTCATTCCACCTTTTCTCTTTCCTTTTATGTCCTAAATTGTTATTCAGCTGTTTTGATTTAAATTATGTTTATGTACAGTTACTCACAGCTCTGACTGTTGCCTCCTCCCTCCTGCGACTGTCTCTGATGCTTGCACATTCGCTTTGGCTCCTTTACAGCAGATGCCTGGAGCAGTAAATGAAAGCAGCTCTTTTATCAGCGAGCCCTTTCACCTCCAATTTTTTTATTTCTTATTAAGGCTCCAACCAGTCCTGGCTTTCTCTTCAAACGTAGTACATGCAACTCAAAACAACAACAACAACAACATCAACCACCACAGCCACCAGAAACCCAGATAAACTGGGAAATTATTGGCTCTTCTAAACCATCCCTCATCCCTCTCCCCCATTTTTCAGCAGTGCAACACTGCTACTCGTGGAGGGTGTTACAGGGACCCCACTGTGGCACTCTGAACACCACATGTGGCCAATCTAATTTAGCCCATGGCTAAACAAATCCCCAAACGTGGAATAAACCTGCTTATGTTATTAACAAATGCTGTGAGAAAATGTTTTACTCAGCTCTGTGAACCAGAAGCTGGGGGGAAAAAAAAGGCTCATCATTTCTTCCAGGGCACAGGAAAGTCCTTGTGGTCAGCAATTCACCAAAATGTGAATATTCAAATATGTATATAATTCAGTGTTAAAGAAAAATAAGGGGAGGGGCATCTTCTTTTACTGGAGATTGCAAATATCAGCACTAAAAATCTGGAGGCTCCTTGAAGATTTTCCAAGGAAAGTGGACAGAAGCAGTTCAGTTTTGAAATGAAAGCCTCTGTGGATCCTGAGGGATTTGTGGGTTTTTCATAAAATGAGATGTTTTTCATAATTTTGAAAAGAGATGCATGCCCCTATAAATCCACCCTCAAGAGTGCCCTTCCACAGATGAGCTCTGTATGCCAGGGTTTGAAAGGAAGATGAAAAATGCCAGCAGTGTTAAACATATTACTAGTTCAGTGAAAGATAGTTTGTTGGGTTTTTTTTTAAATTGTTATTTGTAATCTGGACATTATGCTACCATGCCAAGGGGGAAAAAACAGAAAAGGAAAAAAAAATGCCATATTAGAAAAAAATTCCATCAACAGCATGTTCAAAAGAGAAATATAATCAGCTTTACAGCAAAGTGTACTCAGCAGCCAATGGATACTTGACTCAGGAATTGAACTCACAAGTGCTTACTCATGTGAGTTGCCTTTCCCATCCTTTTCAGTGATGGGAAGAATCCCTGGTCAGCCTGTAGCCAGCCTCACTAAAGCTCCTCTGTCCTTCAGAGACCTTTGCTGCACCTTGCATGGAGATGGCTTCATCCTGCATTTGGAGTGACTCTAACAGGTGGAGAGTTACAAGATCTGGATGCAGAGGCTCAAACTTGCAGTAACAGCAAGATAAAAGAGCATCACAGCTCAGTGTGCTTGGAATGCTATCAAGACATAAGTAATAAAGAAAAGACATGTTCAAGGAAGCATAATAATAGAGTAAATACAGCCAGTTAACATGGATGAATTTCAAAGAGGGAAGAAAGAAAACATCATGTAAAGAACTGCACAACAATGGATCTGAAAGATATCCAAGTAAGAAGGAAATAAGTCCTGTCCCCAACATTAGAAGGCTTCTGCCTGTCATTATGGAAGATTATGCTATTATTCAATTACATAATGGATGCTTATGTAATTCATCCAATTGTAAACAGGTACTTCAAAAATCAATTTTATCCCACCCACAAGAACATAACTTTTAGGAAAGAACCACTTAAACCTTTCCTACTTCTTCCCTGCCTGTACAGCTTATGTTTTTCATTCACCTGACTACAGGGTTTTCTGCATCCTTTCTGACCAGCACCAGAACCCTCTCCAGATCAGAGGCTGGAGCATCTGAGAGAGAACATCTTCTGCACAGCTGGAACTCAGGCTGAGCAGGACCACACTGTTAAAAAGGTGCTCAGCAACGTCTCCCAAAAGCCCTAATCTGAGGAAACAAGAGAAAAGAGGGGCTAGGCAACAGTCCCTCAGAGAGCAGAGAATCCAATGATACAAAAAATAATAATATAAATAATAATATAAAAACAATTTTAAGAATTGGTAATTTTAAAGGCCTGAAGATTGCCACATTGAATGCCTTTCCTCAGGCCCAAATGCAGGGAATGGTGGAAGTTGGAAGCAATTAAGATAAATCTGCTTGGAGTGCTCATTCTCAGGGCCAACAAAAAGGAAAAGAGAACTGTGGCCAAGTGCAAGCTGGTGTTTAAGCACACGTCAGGCAGAGTTGTGCTGAGGAACAGGGGATGGATGCTCCAAAGTGGCTGCTCTTGACAAGGTCCTGCTGTAGGCTTTGCTTGTGCCCAAGCAGGCAGACATGAACAAGACAGGAGCCACCAGAGGAGACAGACAGACAGAAAGCCCTCTGAACATGGAAAGGATTCAAGAGAAAAGAAATTGACCCAGCTGAACTCATCTCTATTAACAAGGGATAGCTAAAGGCTAAACAAGGGGGAAAGCAGGGGATTATCAATATATAGATTTATCATAAAGGCTGAATTATTACTTTCATTTTTTTTAGACATTTAAGACACATATGTACATATGTGGCAATACTCCATTCACACATATGATTTTGAGTGAAATACACTGATTATTTGGGGTAATCCTGTTGCAGAAGCCACAGAAGAGAAACTATTTATTGTACCTTAGTCATTTTATGGCACACATCTCTCATTCAAAGTCTTAAGCATTGACTTGTTCCTCTGCCTAGCAAAGTGGAAAAATACCATTTTTCCTCTTCTCCACTGAAAAACAGGTAACTTTCTAGGGTCAGACAAGAAGCATGTGGCAGGGAGAGGAATTGCTTTCACCTCTCCTGAGTCACTAGCCAGTGCTGCCATTTCCCAGCTATTCTTTCTCTCTATCTGTGATCAGTGTTTTCTCTTATAAGCTGTGAAAAGATAGGTACAAAATGCAATAGTTATCTTCTCCATAGATTTTGGTTCTATTTTGTTTCACTGCTCTGAAATGAAAAAAAAAAATAAAACAATAAAAAGCATACAGAATTTTGAGGAAAGATCAATTAAAAAACAGAAGAAAAGATTGGATGCATTAATCATACTGTTTTTTAAGAGATGACTGGCAGACAGCATAGGACAAAGAGGATCCTTTTGAAAGGGATTCCTCTCAGTCCTGTGTGTCTAAATGGTAATGGTCTCTAACTATATGTCAACTCTTTCCAACTTCATTCATCAAACAGAACCTCTAGAGAGACCATGTTGATCCCCATGGCTATAAAATTCCCTCAGAGCTGTAATGATCTGAAGGTACAAAAATTCCATGGAAATAAATCCCAATTAAATACCCATTAACAACGATGGAGAGATCACTGGGGCTATTAGAGGCAGCCCTAAGACACAGTAACCACACACACAAAATTGTCCAGATCCTTATTTATCTGCTTTAATCACTGTAGTGCAAAGAAAAGCCTTCCTAATATTTCAATAACTAGTGCTAATTTATTGCAACTGAACTCAGTAGCATTTTCATAAGGCTTAAGTACTTATTATTTGTATCGTGGTGCCAAGTAGCAGTCTCAATCCAGATCATTCCCTTTTCCTCAGAGTTATAAGACAAGCTGCTTCTACTATTCTCCAAAGCAAGAAACAGTGGAAGATGTAAGATCCCAATTTTACCTGAACAACACAAAGAGCTGAAGCAACTTTTCCCATTTTACTTGGAAGGTTGTGGCAAAACCTGGAACAAGCATACTTTTACAGGGTTTTAGCTATAGGAGTCTCCCCTTTAACAGTGGGATGCTTTTAAAGTTCTTGCTGATAATAGGCTTGGATCACAAGGATGCAGTGTTGGCTGATTTCTGCCGTGGTCCAGAGATTTAACACAGAGTTGAGTAAGCAGATTATTTTTGAAATGCCTACTCCCATGTTGCTGTTCAAACACAACTTTGAGCATTCAGACATGTCTGATCCCAAATCCAGCGATGCATCACGTTCCCATGGAAAATATGACAAGAAGACAGTCCTCAACCTCTCTGGCAGTACCATTCAGGAAGATGAGCAGAGGGCAGCACCCACATAGGCTTGACCTTTTTATTTACTGATATAGCAGAGGCAGTTTCCTGCTTCACCTTAAACCTTTCTGCCTTATATGAGCAAAAGGAATCCTCACCACTCTGTGAAAATCTACACCAAGCAAAAATCTGGGCTTTGCAACTTCTTCAAAACCTCACTTCAATTATAGCTACAGACCCACAAAAGTCCAAATCCTGAATATTCCTGATATTCAAATAGGCTGTGCCATCCTAACTGCACTATGACCTAAGGAGAGATGTGATCTGTGTGATACACTCTAGTCCAGGTTTTGATCTCAACATAGCACACAGAGAACATCATTGAAAGTGACATGTGATATCTTACTGAATTTGGGCTCAGGGAAATTGCCAGTACTTATCTTGCTTGACCAGAGTGCAGCCTTCAAAGCAGTAATCATGAAATCTTATTACTGTACAAAGATTGGAATTATACACTGGTATCTGTGGTTCATACTTTTTTGATTGGTTTAGTCCTTACCTGACTGGGAGATACCAGTTTCTGTCTCTAGGAAACTATTCCTTGGTGCTGCCTTCTTTCTGCCAAGCACCTCCCTTCTCCAAAGGGGTGTGCATTACACATGGCTTCAACAAATTTTGTCCTAACAGGTAGAAGCACAATTAATTTGTTTTCCCTCAAATCTGAAAGGCCACTACACTCTCTTATCCAAGTGACATGAATGAAAGTAAAAAAATGGATGTTTTGCAAGCACTGTTAAAAATTGGAACCTGTGGCTCTGTATTTTCATTCACTGCATTGAAACACTTACTTCCTCTGCAAATAATGGACTAATCAAATTAAAACTTCCTCAGGAAAGTAAGTGGTTCTGACCTGGCCAGTGTACTTTTCACTTCACACTAATAAATCAATATTTTCCTACTGTCCTTTGCCTTTCTTCCTGCAGGTTTCCAGTAGTCTCTTTGCCCAGTGCTATTGCCTTTGTCAGCTGGATCCTGGCTTTTCCTTTCTTTTTGCTGGCACCTGTTTTAAAGGTCACACATAGCTCCAGAAAACACTCTCCATCAACTGACTGCATTAGAGACTCCTGTTTGCAGTGCTGCTGCATCCCCTGGTGCAAGTTTCTGCCCCAATGTTCACATCTGGAGGGTTTAGTGCATCAGTTTTGAAAGAATAAATCATTGTGTACCCCACATAACCACCTTTAGCCAATTTCTGCAAACCATCCCTTGGCCCACATTTCATTAAATAAGAAACCCTCAGGTTTCATTCACAGCCATACAAGAGGCCTGTAGGAACCACAGCAATCGGCTCCAAGAAACAGGGCCTTAAGAAACTGTGTCACGTATTTTTAGTGACTTTCAATACATTTTGTCAGTTGGAAATGAGGACAAGCTAAGATTATATGACCAATGTTTCCTTGCAGGTACCTCAGCATCACTGTGGGGCAAAGGCTCAAGCACCAGATTAGAAAATCAGCTTTGATCAAATTCTGACTATTAAAAGAGACCAAATCCTGGAGCAGGACACAAACCCTTGGCTTTTGTTTCCTACTGAGAATACACTTGCACGGATGTGAGGGTTTTGGGGGGTTTTAGTAAGATAATCCGAATTTAAGACTTTCCAGAGCAAAGACTTTTAATAAAATCTGTGAAAACTGAGATAGAGTGATGCTGGTAAAATAAATGAACTTTGCTGAGCTTCTCACTGTAAATCCTTGATTTTTCTAGGGTTTAGATTCCCCTAAGTGTAACTGTTTGGGATAGGTTATGTTTACCAAATGTCCATCTCATGCTGATTTTTCTTGTGCAAAAGTTCTATCAAAATGACCAAACCAATTACCTGAATGGGATTAGGAGGATCTGCATTTCTTTTTCTACTGTAGTAAGGGTCTTTCTGGATACGTATCCTCCAGTATGCTCTGCTGAGTGCCAGGATACTCCCTGGGAATAAATGCACCCAGGTGAGGTTATGAACTCATAGCCCTGTTCCTTTTCTTAGTGGTAAAACTGCGTAAGATTACTTTTTTTTCATTGCAGATGGAAACATACCCAAATGTGACTGTGTTGAGGGTCTTTGAAATGCTACAACCTCCAGAATTTTGCATAGAGACTCGTTAGATGCTGGAGTTTGATTCTCAATAATTCCACTGCACCACTTGGTTTCCTCCTCACCTCGTTCTGACCAGGTTATACAGATGCTGAAGAATAATGAAATGTTTTTCCATCTGGACTCTGTGGCCCCCTTTCCCCTGCCCTAAAGGAAAGGTTTAGCGTTGGAATTAACGTGAAGTATTGGAAAATCAGAGAGCAAGAGCGGACTTGTGCTGTTGGGCTGAAGCAGTAGAAATGCTGGTACAGGAAGGCTGGATGGAGAAGGTCAGGTTTAGAAAGGTAGGTACAGATTCAAAGGAGTGCTTAAAAATGAGGAAAGGTGGATGGCTGGGTGTTTGGGAGGACGTGGTAGGCAATAGGAGTCCTTAGGTCCTGCAGTCTGCCAGAGAGTAGCAATGAAAACACACAGACAAAACAGCGTGGTTAAATTAATGCTAAATGCAGGAGAGATTCTTGAGTCAAATCCTCTCTTGTGCACTTCAAGCCATGTCAAGTGCTTGAAGAGACCTGGGACTGTGGAACCTGTGACAGCACTGCCAGCACACTGGGCCAAGAAGTGCCTAAGGTATCCCCAGTGTGATTTAATGGGGAAAGCAAGGAGAACAGGGAATGTCTGACATTCCCACCCTGCATGCCCAGCATCCACCACTGCAGACTCCTTCCCTAGAGGTGCTCAGAGGGCTGAGCACAGCTCATTGCAGCAGTGACAGCTGCAGAGCCACCTCCCACAGAATCTGCAGCCGCAGTCGGCAGTGGAAGAGCCAGGACAAGAGCTGGCACAGCCCAGCTGGGCTTCCTCTGCCCTCTGCAGCACAGGGAACACACGATCCCCACAGGGACACTGCTCTGCTCCAGCCCCAGAGCAGAATCTCTGTGCATGGGGGCCGGTGGAAAACACCAGAGGGGACAGAACTGCAACCAACGGATTTGGGATCTGAGCGAGCCATGGGAGCCCTTGGCTTGACCCCAAATCCGTTGATGTTCTTTGCATGAAACAGTCACTGAGCAAATTTCTTCAGTACCCCAGCCTCATTTGATGAATAGCGAGTTATACAGTATTTCATTGCAACCCATAACTCCATTATTGCTAAGAGGCATGAGGTGAAACTATAGATATTCCTTGACTCCCATCCTATTACTAGTATGAGACAAAATGATACATGTGCTGATAAAAGGATTTGAAATGATGGTCTGTGTGTCAGAAGTGCCAGTACAGTCAGAATTATTTTTAAAAGATTATATTAAAGCATAAATTAAAAGGCTATCCAAAAAGAAAAGTACATGACTTCCAATAGGGTATAACATCTATCAAGGTTTAGCATACACTGTGTAGTTAGCCTTAATGGGCTCAGTCTTTCTCATAGATTATTCACATATTCTGTGGGAAGTCAGGCTGGATCCTCTTTCTATCCCCTGTAAACCACGGTTGATAATATCTTTCCATTATATTCCTAAGGTGTAGCTATTTCATTTTTACCCAAGGGATCCCAGAGCTATTGTGTCGTCCCTAGAATGCTTTAAAACAATTTGTCTGTGTAGCAATTCTTCTTTATTCCTCCCCATTGCACAAAATCTCACATTTTCTTAATTTGATCACATGAAATGTTTGGGCTCGACTACTGAAAGAAATTACAATCTTTTAAAGGGCAAAAAAAAAACCCCAAATGTCTTGAGAGGTTACATGTTGTCGGTGTAATGCATGGACAAACAGTGCTCGGACAATCAATTGCTTGATTAGATACTAATTCCCTGTGGTTTATCTTAAAGGTACACAGTTCAGCCTTTTAGCAAGTTCAGCCTTAAAAGCAGCACATAAACCTGGACAAGCCAATAGAAAAAAGTAACAATGCTAATACAATGAAGATGTCTAGTCTTCCTGCAGAGGATTTTGCCCCACAAATACTTCTATTTTTTCAATTTCTTTTTCTACTGGGATTTCCACAAATTACACAAATAGAATATCTGCTGGGAGAACAGTTTTCCAAATGACTGTTAACTGCCTAAATATTGCCTGTGAGTACATTTTGGCTTTGTTATGCCTAATAATGATTCATTACTGGATCATCCATTTCTTTATTGGATATGAAGACAAATTAACAAAGCAAGTGGAAGTGTTCTAGACTGAAATGCCTGTTATCTTATGTTCATTGAGATTATTTCTCCCTCACCCTGACTTCCCAGAAAAAGTCTTTGCTCCCCCACGGTGTCAGGTTTTAACCCCAGCCAGCAGCCATTTGCTCAGCCCCCCACCCGCAGGATCAGGGACAGAACTGGAAAAGTAAAACCTGGAAAACTTGTGGGTTGAGATAAAGACAGTTTAATAGGGAAAGCAAAAGCAGTGCACACAAGCAAAGCAAAACAAGGAATGAATTCACTGCTCCCCATGGGCAGGCAGATGTTCATCCATCCCCAGGAGAGCAGGGCCCCATCTCATGTTACAGGGACTTGGGAAGATAAATGCCATCACTCCAAATATCCCCCCTTTGTCCTTCTTCCTCCCACTTTGTACCCTGAGCATGACGTTATTTGGTCTGGAGCACCCCTTTGGGTCACCTGTCCTGGCTGTCTCCGCCCAGCCCTGTCTCTGGCTGCCAGGGCTGCCTCTGCACGGGGATGCTGGTGGCACCGGTGACCAGGTCATCCTGGCAGGGACGTGGTGACACGACAGGAGCCAGCTCAGGTTCCCTGGGCAAGCCCAGGTTTTCACCTGCTGGGCTGGGGCTTCTGCACCCTGGGATTGCAGAGCCAGCAAGGACAGGGCTGCCTTCAGGTCTGGGAGGTTTCTGTCCCACGTGGGAGGTTTGAATGCTGCTGTGACTTTCTCCCCTGCCACATCTAGATCCCAGAGGGGCTGGCTGGGAGCGCTTCAATCACAAGGGTTGCAGCATCAGCAGTCTCCAGTGTGGCTGGTGGAAAGCATCTGACCAAGACAGCTGCAAGCTCAAAGGCTGAATTCTGATGTGTTAAAAGGGCTTGGAGCTGCATCTTCTGTAGCTGCTCTAATTCCCTTTTTTTTCTCCCAGAGAAGAGCTGATGCTCATCCTTCTGCCTTACAGAGTTTCTTGGTAAATCTAAAGACCAATAAAGTCTTTACAGCAAAGCCTACCACAGTCTAATATTGCTCATTAAAAAAAACAAACTTGAAGAAGTCTTACCAGTTAGTTTCATCTTACAACCTTCAAGGCAACAGGTATTAATTTTATTATAATAACAACAACAACAATAATAATAATAATAGTAATAATAATAATAATAATAATAATAATAATAATAATAATAATAATAATAGTAACAACTGTGTTCTGGTACCTATATCTCTGTGATCTTGTGTCTGTAACAAAAACCAAGCAAAAATAAAATAAGAAATAAAAGAAAAAATTAATAAGATAAAGAAATAAAGAAAAGTGAAACCCCATTTTTTTCCTTTTAAGGCAGTGAAAAGGCCATGGAGCTCTACAAATAATTCTTTAATAAAAAGAGCAAAACTTCATTTTCTTCCTCTTATATCTCTTGAGAATATGTCTTGACTGAGAAGAGTCTGTTTTGAATGAAAAACAACAAAAAACGTGGCCAAGAGCAGGAACACCTCCTGTAAGAAGTAGGAACTGAAGTAGCTTTTAATGCAACCATGCAAGCAAAAGGTCAGATCAGAACTTCAGCCTGCCTAACCCCAACTTAAGGAAATCCCAAACTTGAATCTTCTCCGAAACCGAACCGTACAACAAGAGCTATGATGTCCCCATCTAAGCCTCCTGGCTTTCAGAGCTTGTACCAAATCAGCAGGTCTGGGTGTTGTGTTGGATGTGTTAGTGGGATAGTGCTAGTTCAGAACAATGAAATCTCTTTGATTAATATAATTCACACTGGTCCTGAGTGTGGCATTGGACCTGCTCACCACTTAATTCTCAACTAAGCCCTCAGGCTCAAGTGAAACTTATTTGCCTTGTGCTTTCTGCACAAGGGTGAATTTTATTCTGTGTGAGATCTGTCCATGCAAAGATGTAAAGAGGAATAAGAAATGTCTCCCTCCGTTTCCACAACGTGTCCCTGATTTCCTCTTAAAATGTCTCTGCTAATTGCTTTCAAATGCTGGCACGTAGGCGCTCTTTGGAGGAGGCACTCCTTCAAGGAAAATGTGCAAATCTCCAGCGCTGATTTTGGTTTTCAGAGAATGGTGTCCCCAAAAACAAATCCTAAAAAAAATAAGAAGTTGCTGTTTCTCCAGTGAAAGTATCTGAAGAGCAAGACTTTTTTTTTCCAGCCTGACAGACTGAAACATCAATACTGAGGAACATTTGCATGTAATTACGTAACTCATCCAGCTTTTCCTGATCGAGCGATATGGCATGCAAGCCAAGCACCAGTGTACAATAAAACAGACTAAATCCTTATTGCCAAGATTAGCTTCAACTGCTTTTGGGGTTTCTTTGTGAAAAGGTACTTTCATGTCAGCTGATGGCTACATATTATTGTCCCACTAAAAAGCATCACAAGGGCTAAGCACTCCAAACTCCTGCTAGTGCAATAATTTATTCCTTTTGCTGATCTAAAGATGCAAAAGTCCTCTTCTTCTCATCATAACTGACTTAACTAAAATCTCCAGTGACAAATTGATTTTTTTCAACCTGCCAAGTTCCTGTTGTAGATTTGAAGTGAAACAATCTTTAATTTATTCCTAACATTTAATCTCAATAAAACACTCAAACAGCAGCTTCTGCTGGCATTTGGAAAGCAGCAGTTTGTGGATGGATTAATTTCTCTTTGTCTCTTTACACAATAGACAATACCCATGGTTAACCCAGTAACATGGTTCACCCCTGAACTGATTTTACCATGGTTTGGATTATGATACTTGGGCCCTCTCATGCACAGGCTCACTGAATTCATGTTAGGTTAAGGCTGTAGATACACCAAATTCATACAGATTGGTGTTGCCACTTCATCAGCCTTGAATCAGTTTGTAGGGGAAAGCTGCTCAAAGAAGCAAAGCCAAACCTAATGAAGTTCAGAGTTTTCATCTCTCATTTCCACAGGACACCCGTCAGAAGGTCACTCCTGGGAATGAGCACTAGATGCATGGATCTGCTCCTGCAGCACAGTGTTTCAGGAAAGAAATCTATTGTTAGCTACAGAAATACTCTCCAACCAGACACACACACACACCACAAGTGAATATTCTCTGCTTCTCAGTCTCTGTTGGTTTCTGACACGTCTCCTGCACACAGTAAGAAAGTTCACATTTTGCTGCTGTTTAAGTGTCCAATGCTGCCAGCAATGCTGCCAGCATTGACTCTCTTGGTCTCCACTGAGCCTTTCACAACTATAAAGCACATTTTTTTTCTTCCACCCTAAGCTTTTTTGTTCACCATTGGCCAAATAATGTGGATAATAATCCCTTCAAGGGAAAGAAGTTTACAAGCATAAAAATTACCTTTGTGTCTTGTAAGGCAACACAATCTCTGGCTCCCTGTGGTCATTTGTCATAGGAAAATGAAAGTGTTTAATGGTATTGACCAATGCCACATGCTCAATCATCTTTGAGAGCCCAAAACTTTCAGTCACGGGTTAGATATTAGCCAGCCATGTATGCTACATCTATATAAAACAGAGATCTTTAGTTCAAATTTTCCCCTTTAAAAAAATGTTCATTGTTCTGGCTTTTTTCAAATAAGTCCTACTAATTACTGTGTGTATGTAATATTTTTTCTGACATAACCTCTCACCTCTCATAGAAAAGCCACTTGAGAGGGAGGAAATTGCGCAAGGGGCCTTGTATCTCTTACCAACCATTTCTGACCTTCTCAAAAGTGATGGCAAAGCCCTGTCCAGAGCTACTGGAAGAGCTGGATGCACAGTCCTTTCAGAAGGGTCAAATAAGAGCTTTTTTGGCTGTGGTCAGACATGAAAGTGTTAAGGACAACATAACAAAGACAGGTCTGCAAGTTCTGAGTTTGGGCTGAGGAGGAAACCACTGAGGCTACTGCCATCAAGCTGACCTGTTGTGTCTCCTGGTTACTTTGCAGCTCTCCATCTGTCTCTGTCCGCCCGGTGACCCTTGCCTTCTACATTTGTTGCAAGCTCTTGAGGATTTGGGGCTTCTGGCAATTAGGGGCTTTTGTATTGCACTTGGAACCAGTCCATAAGTCCTAGTCATGAGTAAGGGTCCCTCATGTGATAATATTGGTGATAGTGATGGTAGAACTGCCATCTTGTGGGAAATCCTGATGTTGGGATTATTTTCTCTTCTGGAACCAAAAGCACATATTTCACCAACAGAAAGGATTTTTTTTTTCTTAATAATGAGCTCAATCAAGTTATTTAATCTGAATTATATCAAACATAGGTCTGTTAAGTACTGCATGTAAAAACACCAGCATAGTATTAACAGTTGTCAATATGACCTAAGAGTCTAAATAAAATTAATTGAAATGCCGGTGACATAGCAGACCTTTTTATCTTTGAAGGAAGGAAAGATCCTCTTTTACTGTAACAAAATGTTTCAGGATTACTAAAATAAAATGATAGTGTCACAGTTATTTGTTTCAGCTTCTTATCTTTGAAAACATCATAAGAGTTGACACATTTCTGCAAAATATTTCATAATATGAAGCCTTGCTTGTTGGATAGGAAGATGATCTTTCAGAAAAGCTCTGCTCAGAGAATTTAGCTTTGGTCAAATGCTAGAACTCTGCATAATGAAATTATGAGAGGACTTGCATTTCATGGAATCATAGAATGGTTCGGGTTGGAAGAGACCTTAAAGACCATCCAGTTGCCACCCCTCTGCCATGGGCACGTACGTGTTCTACTAGACTGGGCCTGACATTTCAGAGATAATGAAGATGTACTGTGAAAACACCAAGTTCACTATTTCCACTAATGCATGGAAACCAATAACAATTTTAAAAAGCCAAAGTGTTAGTGCTGGGCTCAGAGAAGTGCTTTGAGTTCATTATCCTCAGAGGGCTTCACAAAAGCACTCAGTGTCATTCTTTGAGCTCTCCAGCATCACAGTCTTGCCTCGGCATGCAAGTCATAACTAGATAACTTTTCTTATCTTTTCTTATTAAAAGAGACAGAGAAAGAAAGATGCAGCAAACCCAAACTGATTCTAATCCAAGGACCTTTTCCATCTCCCATAAAATATTCACATTTTTTGGCCTTATTTATAAGTTTATACTAGCAGACTAGCATCATAAATAACAGCCCTATTTGAAGCTGGCAAAAAGACGAACCACATCTGTGAAATGTGGCTCACCTCCATGAGTCCAAAGCAGGCTGTGAAAATACAACTGACCTGATTCCATGAGACAGCCATGAAAGGCAGTGTGCTGGACACCAGGCTTTGCCTTTCAGGGCACTGCTGCTGGAGGGCTGCATAAGACTGGGCATGTCTCCTTTAGGAAGGTGACTTAGGTATAAAAATGAGGGAAGAAAAGGAGGTATTAGATGGCTGATCCATCACAGTTTCCCTTAGAGCTCTGGATCCCCACACAGATGGCAAAGGGAGGTCAGCACATTCAGAACTGTGTGTGTATATATGTATACAAATATATATATATATATATATATATATATATATATGTGTGTGTGTGTGTGTGTGTGTGTGTGTGAGTGTGTGTGTGTGAGTGAGTGTGAGTAACTGCTGCCCTACTGAATTTCAATAGCCCAGCTTTATCTCACTTGCTTTCTGAGTCACGTGAACTGCCCTCTGCAGAAATGCTGAGGTGTAAATTTGCAACCCATCAGCTGCTCCGCAGTAACTGTGTGAGCTTGCGAGCCATGATGGATGCAAGGCAGCCCAGCCCCTGCTCTTTGCCAGTTAAGCTACTTCATATTTAACTTACCACAGGCACCTCAGGGGCCTCGTGCAAGTGCAAGTCACCACAGACCAGCTGATGTGCTGTAGGTTTGCACCGTATTTCACAACTTGCTGTAGCAGTAGACAGCTGCTGGGCATGAAGGGGATAAAGGCAGCAAGACCAGCTCTGGGCTCAGGTTTCCATGCAGAACAAAGCCCATCAGAAGGCAGAGCACATTGTGGAATGAAACCGATAGGTCAGGCTGAGCTCAGATATGCTGTGGTGTGTGGCAGGAGGGAGCTGATGTGAAAGAAAAACGAATTTGCTCCCCAAAACCACTATCCAGCTCGCTATGCAGTATTATAAACCTTTAAAGTCCCTTTCCCTGCTTGTGTCCTCACCTCCACCCAGCTTTGCCTCCCCAGGTTCCTGTCACAACCCGCCATCGTCCCTCTGGGAGCCATGTGGGGACAGCAGTGACAGAATTGCAGCTGTATGAGACAGTTTGGATTGCAGAGCTGAGAATCCCTCTTGGATTTCCCATTTGTTTGTATGGGCATATTCCAGTTCAGTTATCCAGTTACCAGCCTTGGTGGAGGAACATTCCAACACATGGCAGATAAGGATACCGCTGCTGAGACATGTTCCCAATATCCCCAAGTCGAATGATAAACGTAAAGAGTTTAGATACAGTTCAAAGGACATTGAACCCCAAATCCTGAGTCTGCTGTTCTTGGCCTTTCACAGTGACCTAAAGGAAAGCCAAATTTTTATGAGCGTGATTGCTAAACCAAAATTGACTGGAGGTGTTGCCTTAAGCCCAGCTCTGACAGATTTCGGGCACAAACATTCCCTGACAGTGAAAAAGCCTTTTCAGGTGTCTCAAGCCAGGCATTCCAAATCAGTGGCCACTTTTGAAAATAAAAATGTAGGTCTGGGAACCCATTCCCACTAAGTCTTGTTTATGCGAGTGCACAGCTACAATGGACTGCTTGTCTGTGTAATGGCCAGACTCTGAGTAAGGATTTGAAGGCTCAGGCTCCTAATCACAGTCAGTGGAATCCTAGCTCTAATGAAATCAAGGGAAATTTCCCTTTGACTTCAGCTGGGACCTGGGTTTCACCTCCTGTGTTCCCACCTACAAAATGTGATTAACCAGGCTGCTTTCTTCACCATAGTGTTGGGAGGCTGTAATCATTAGTGCCTACAAAGAATGATTTTATTTCTTAGGGTGGAAGCTGCTGTTGAAATCTAAAACATTGTTAACCCAGCTCTTTAAATCACGTCGCCTTTTGAGCGTTTTGCAAACAAGCAAACAAAGTGCCTGAAGCTCCCCAAAATAAAATAACTTCACCTTTAGCGCTTGAACTTGGAAGTGCCATATGTCATCCTGGGAGTGCAAAGTCTGCTTTTCATGAGCTGCAAAAACTCCCTGGGGGAGATCTGGGGACCGCCAAAAGTTCTTTGGGGGACTCTCTTTTGTACTGAAACTAGGGAAGTCTCAGCGGGCTTACCCAGCTGCTGGAAATTCTTCCACAGACACTGATGTGCAGCGCTGTTCCAAAACAAATATCTGCGAGTCCCACACTTCATCCATCTGTTTCGCATTTCAAGGAGTTAGTGTTCCACACACAAGTGTGTTAAGAGACTGAGAGAGCAAGCTGGACCAACAAAGGCTCATTAAAGAAGGGGGACTGGAGGGGAGGGGGAGGGAAAGAGGAAAAAGGAAGGAAAGATAGAAAGTGAGCTATTTTCCAAATATTTTATACAGAGCCACTGGGCACGGTTAGCATGGAGCTGGCAAGGCCAGAGAAAAATCAAAGGATCTCTCCTCTAAAGCCCCTCTGAAATATAAAACGTTAAGTTCCAGTTCAGAACAATACAGAGACCTCAAGCAGAAGCACATTAATGTCAGGGGATAGTGCAAGTCAAATTTATCCCTGATGTCTAATCAACTGTAGAGCAGTTATGCCAGGAATGAAGGAGGCTGCAGGTTCCTATCACTTGACCTGCTTTCTGCTACATTTAAAGTCATAAAAGATAGCTGGTGCTGACCAATAAAAAATTTTTAAAAAGAAAAAAATTCAGGGGCATTTCTGTAGTTCCCTGTGTCTGATCCAAACTCTTCAGACTTCTGGAAACCTAAGTGAACTGCTCCGCAGCTTTTGTTTTCTGTAATTGTCCCCCACACAGTGCACTGTGGGGACTGCTGAATGCATTTCATACATTTTTTGGCAGCAGCATTCCGTGTTGTGTTAAGGGTTCATTAATCTGCTTGCCACTAGGCCCCTGTGAAAAGAGGAAATTGTTTCACACTTGCTGAAAGACCGAGAAAGGAGTTTAGAAAGGAAGGAGAAACAGATTAAATGGGAAATACAAGCAATGGAGAGACAGGTTTGGGGCAGTGCTTTGTCACGTCTCGGATCGTACAAAGGCTAATATGTGAACTCGTGGAATGTGACAGACTTTTGTTCAGGGGAACTGTGCTACTGTGTCATTAATTAGCCCAAGACAGGAGATTTGGCTGCAGCTCATCTCTGCACAGAGTATGTGAGCTGAAACAATCAAGGCCCGTTTCCAGGCTAGGATGGCAAAGGAAATGAGGGGGGCGTAAGAAAGATATTAGTAAAAGGAGCAGGGTTTCAGTAAACTGAAATCATGAATCAAAGAAACAATAATTTCAAAGGAGAGAGGTCAGTGGGCAGGGAAGAAATTATTTTCCTGAGAAAGGCAGGGTGGCACTGGTCCATGCCATGTCTGCTGAGTGATGCCCAGCAGCCCAAATGTGTTCACCCAATTAACTCAGTCTGGATTTGCTGTGTGGTACCCAAGGCATTCCTGCAGACAAGGCTCAAAATTAAACACCCTCAAGGCCTGGAGATACATTTCATCTCCCAATATGCTTTCTAAATCTTCTTCTAAACTCCCTGGCACGCAAAATGGTTGGAAAGAGCATGGAGTACTCAGGTTTCACACTGCTGTGGGACTGTGGATGGCTGGAAGGAAGGACCAGGGGAAATGTCCTCCCAGCCTGACTTAAACCTTGTGGCTAGCAGCAGCTCCTCTGCAGAGACAAAAGCAAGAGCAAGAGCTGTTATGACCACTTTTCACAGCAAACAGGTCTTGGGGAACGGTCCTCTGGGTCCCACAGATTTGGATGCCTTTGGCATACACATAAGGGTTTCAGGATCAGGGCCAGTTCTGTGCTGAAGCAGAAATGCAGTAAGGATGACATATAGTGTTTTTACAAAAAAATAAACAAACCACTGTGGTTTGAGTTTACAGACCTATCAAGCATCCCCCTAAACATGAACGAAAATTCTGATAAACAGTTTCAGCATTGCCTCACACAAAAATATGCTAACCAGGATGGGCTTTCATTTATTTTTAGTGATTATGAGCTGATTAGGCAAAGCAAAATTTGAAAATAATATGGATTGGAATAATCTACTTTATTGGAATCATAAAAATACAAGACTGGAGTTGTTGAATAAATTCTTAGTGCAACCAACCCAAAAAAAGATCTTCTTCCTTTGCTACTCAGGAGCTTTAACAGAAGTTAACTGATTGCACTGGCCAGATGGCAATAAGTTTTGCAATACCAAGTTTGATGTGTTTTAACATTTTTGGCCTGTCCTGAGTGCAATCACCTCTTGCAGAGAGACATTTGGACTCTACCCATAGCTCAGCTGCTCAGAAACAAGATCAGACATTGTTGACTGAGAAGTACCAACATTTAAAATTTCACCTTGTTCTTACATTCACGTAATTTGATTGGTTCCTCTGCAGAAGGAGAGGATGTTTTCTCCAAATCTCTGATAAACCTTCCTGCCTTGCCTGTTTGTGCATGAAGGTAAAGGAACATGAGGTGGGCAGATGTACTTGCGCATTGACGTTGAACATAGCATTTGGCAAGACACGCTGCTCATGCCAGGACTGGCCCTCTTTTTCTTTTTTTCTTTTTTTTTTTCCTCTCCCTTTGCTGTTTCATGGAAATTTGCAACCAGCCAAATGAACAGGAATAACCCATGACATTATGCCTCCCACCAGTGAGTCACCGCTGGTAGAACTGGGATGGAGCCCTGAGCTCCTGTACCACAAAGGCGCCTACAGTTCCTCAGATACTTGATTGACTGCTAAATGAATGGCAAGCACTTCGTTTTCTGTAGTGTGTCATGATTAATTCATCTCCCTCTCATACCCCCACTGTACATGTTGTAGTGGGCTTCATTCATGAACCAAAAAGGACCTGAGTAATGCTCCCCTACTTACAGTTTTGTTTCTCCATAGAAGGTCGCAAAATATACCATGGCTGCAGGTGGTCTTATGTAAACAAAGCAATCTGGCCACAGTTCAAGGCTCAGCAATGTAATATTGTCAAGTGATCATTTTGTTGAAATAGTTGGATGCCTATAAAACATCTGCAAATGCTAAATTTAAAATACAAATAAAGCCCAAAGTTGGAAACTCCTCAGACTTCTGGTGAAAACATTGTTTTGTAGAACACAGCTCTCTTGTCCCATGTAAATCTGATGTTGAATGTGGACAAACAGCTTAGTTCCTGATTGTGCCAAGAAAATGGGCTTTCCGTGGGTGCAGAGCTCTTTTATTCCTGCAGGATCATAGCACAGCTTGTGATGGGAGAGCAATAAAAATCCGTTGGGGAACTAAGGGGAGAAGGCTCAGGGTGATATTCTTGCAGATTGTGAAACTTGAATTAAACAGAAGAATGAAATCATCTTTCTGTTACTGATTTAGCACTTGGCTGAGATGTTAGACCCTGTCCTGAGAAAAGTCCATAAATGGTATCACCCCAGGAGAGAAACGGTGAAGGCATTGAGTCATGGGGATGCTCATCTGAGACAAAGGTCCCTGCTGGCTTTCTGAGGGCCCACAAAGGAACAGTCCCTCACTGCTGGAGCAGGGGAAGATGAAAATGCCTCCTCAGTCTGCCCCACTCTTGCCTGTCTAACTGTGGGATGAAAAGCAAAGGGGCAGAGCCAAAGCTCCCTCAGCGCAGCGTCTACCTGCTCCAGACAAATTGAGGGCTTGCAGCAGCATGGCATCTGCTGAAGGAGCTGTGGGAACTGAGGGAGAGAAAAGTCAGGAGCTGGGTGATTTAGAAGGGTACAAGATCTTCCACAAGAAAGGGCTTGAAAGGGCAGCTGCCACCTAACCTTACCCTAGAGATGAAGGATTATGTGGTTATAGCCTCCCACTAGGTAGCCAGCAGGAGCCCTTAGGTTTTGGTTTAGCACTTAGCAAATCTGAACCAGGGGAGGAAGAAAGGAGGGAATGGGAAAAGGATTTTATACGTATTTTTCCATGTTTGTTTTTCAGCCCTGATGACTTTTCAATTAACACCCTTACTCACATTTCCCAGGGAAGGCTGACTGCTGTATGCCAGGGGTGAGACAGCCCAGCAGCGCTGCTGCTCTCAGCACATCCCCAGCAATCTGAGCAGACACGGTGCATTGTAACAGCAGGTGGTGTTGCAGGTTAGGAGTGAGCTCCAGAGCAGAGTTTTGCTCAGCTCTTGACTGCACAATGCCTGGCTCCAAACACTGCTATCAGTCTCCCAGGCCCCGTCTGAGCCACAGCTTGAGCAGCGCTCTCTCGCAGCTGTGCTGCCTTCAGAACTGTCGGCACATCTTTCCTGCTATGGTTTTGCTATCCAGCTTTGCAGCCTGGGATTTCTCTAACAATTGTGTGAGCCAAAATCATGCTCTTGACTGTCCCTCTGGGCAATATGTCACTTAATTGGTTAATATGCTTGTAATATAGTTTAAAGTCATAGCGGGTGTGGACACAAATGGCTTTGAAAAACAGCTTCAAATGCAATTATAAGCCTTATTAGCTTTGAAAAGAAAGAGAAAAAAAGACCCTCTTCTGTGTGTGGCACAGGTGGGACTGATCCTGTAGATAGGGCAAGAAAGGCCTTCGGCATTTTTACCATGGCACCAGGTCATTGTTTCAAGGAGTGTTCGAAGGAGCATTTTCTCCTCTGGGCAGCCCTCAGCAAGGTTAGGTGATGTGATGCCAGGCTTCCCACACACTGCTGCTGCTGGAAGCACCTTTTTCTCTGTGGCTCCTGTGAGGGTCAGCTGTGGGCTGTGAAAAGTGGGCAGTGTCTGAGGGCAACAGCCCACAGGGAGCGGTGAGATAGCCACTGCTGAGATGCTGAGCCCTCCAGTGAGATGCTGAGCCTAGGCAGTGCAAATCTGCAGTTTTGTCTGCTATTTGCATGGGCATCTCCCCCAGAACTCCCCCAGTTCTCACTGGGCGTCCCTCAGGAGCAGTGCTGTTGCCCACAGGGTCAGGCAGGGCTGGGGCATCACTCCTGCTCTCAAATAGGGCACCTCACTAAGGCACAACTCCCCTATGACAGCTTTCATAAATGAATAAATAACCAAATTCTCTACTCCCCATTACTGGAAAAGTGATGAGGGCTTCCTGAATTTTCTAAAAGCACAAATGTCCCTCAAGTATTAAGCAAATATTGCTTCCCAGTAGCCTACAGACACTGCTGCCCTATAGATGCATACAATTCACTTCTTGCATGAGAAAAACATACACATTAATGATATATTCAAACTGTAACAAAGCACTTAATTCATTTGCTAATACATCTTTTCTGCTTTAGAGCCTATCAAGTAATGAACATTTAATGACCTATTCATTTTCCTAAGAACTGCTGCATGGCATGGTGGAATCAATACAAAAGATGACCATTTTCACGCATCAGATAATCTTATCTACAAGGTTAAGATAATATTATGTTAATGTTTCCTGCATTATCTTGCATGCTTTTGACTCCTTTGAGAGGTGTTCATTTGGTTTTAGCAGATTTTGCTAGCATTTTTTGCTTCCTGGATAATTTCTGTTTCATTTTAACTTTACAGTTATTCCCTGTGCTTGGTCAGTTCCAGCAAACAGTAGTGAAAAAACAATGAAGAAATAAATATTTAAAAAAAAAAAAAAAAGAAAAACAGCAGTGCAGGCACATATTGTATTTAATCAGCTTTAACCTCCAGTTTACTCTGTAAAGATGAACCAGAGCATACAGTAAAGAAAGGCCAAGCTGCAGCTCAAGTATGGCTCTTGAACTGGCTTCTGAGTGCTTGCTACAGATAATAATTGAACCTAAATTAAAAACAAACAAAATCAAAATAAAAACCCTTCAGACTAATATCCCTTCCTGCCTTCGGTTTGTTCAAAGCCAGGCCTGGAAGGCATGGAGACAGTGCCATCCACATGTGGACCCTCTCATGGCAAGGAACATATTCCCTTGGAAAACAACCTCCACCTCCCTGTGCCATCAACAGAGTCAGAGGTGCACCATGGATTTAGGGTGGCATCCCAGGGTGTGCTCTGGGACCAGTACATGGCCACAGGGAAGGGTGCTGGGCCAGCACATGTCTGGTACACTGAGCAAGGCTGTAACACCTCCCAGCAGTGACAAATACACCCAGAGGTGGCACTTGGTGCACCCCACATTGGAATGCCAAGGTAATGCCAAGACCAGAGCCCTCACATGCATTCATGGTAGCTACATAGTAAGCACATTTAGGAGTCCCTGAATACTCATTTACCTCTCCAAACACAGCCATGAGTCCAGTTATGGTCTGTTGGGTCAAGACACATTTTTTAAAAGTCCCTAAGCACTGATTTTATCAGTATGCCTCAACAGCACCAACAGACATGCCTCTAATGCACTGGATAAATACATTAAAATACAATAAACACATTAAAACATCCCTGACCAACATTGTAAGGAAGGTGCACATGAGGCTGAGTGCAGTAACTGGGCTCCACACTGCCCCAAGCCCTGTTCACTGTGGAAACAAAGGGTGCTTGCACCACAGCCAGCTCCACATTCCCTGGGCTCTGGATGAAACCAAGCCCAGACAGAGCCCCAGCTCTGCTACCAGAGCACAGGGCTGAGTTAAACACCACCACTTCCACCTCAGTGTGTCTTTCCTTCTTTCTTTAGCCCCTTCTTCCTGCAAGTAGCACCCAGGTTTGGGGACCAAAGGGGGGGACCTGGCCCTTCCACAGGCTGCTGGCTGTGTGCTCCTCCAGGCAGCTCCCCTCTGCTCTGAGCAGCTCTTTCATACAGAGACCCAGGAGAAAGAAATACTTGTAAAAACTGGAAAATGAGCTGGCAAAGCCAAAGAAACCTGGCAAATGTGCTGCTCAGCTTGGTGTTTTTCGTACTGACACAGCCTGTTTCTCAATTCTGTTCTTTTGCAGTGTGTGTTGTCTACCATCTCTGACCAGGTCTTTAAATGCTACTCCTCTAAAACAAATAAACAATTTTAATATGAAATGAATGCTGATACTATGTTTTTCAAGCTAAATTCCACATCAAGGTGTCACCATTTGCTGGCTTTGAAGACATGAACACATTCCCACTGCTGGCCAGTGCTGCCAGCTCTCCGGTTTTCTACTGGGTTTTGCAGTCCTGGGTGTGCTCCTTTTGTCCCTGAAAGCCTGCAACCTGCTGAGCTCAGCTTTTGGTCTGACTTTGCCTTCAGCTTCTGGGATGGCACTGAAAATCCTGAAAATAAGGGTTGATCCAGACCTGCAGCTCCAAAAGCTATGGATAAACATAAACAACAGCAGATGTTGCTTCATGAGAAGGAGAAAAACATGCCATCAAGGAGACACAGATATTACAGAAACAATGGAAGGAAAAATTAGCTTGCCATTTCGTCATGAAAGTTATTTTTTTTTCTTTAATTGTGAAACATACTGAATTTTTTTTTTACATAAAATCTGCAATTGCATTTCAGGGTCTTGCTGTAGTGCTTAAGAGTAATAGGCTGGAATAGTATTACTGTCTATAGGTAAAATAAATAAATAAATAATTTTTTTTCAATATTTTTGCTTTATTTTAACTTTGCACAATATCAATATTTTAACTCTGCTGAGAATAAAGTAATTCTGTAGGTGTGATGACTCTTCTATGCATGCAGTCCTAGCAAGACAGAAGATGCAATCAGGTGGGCATCTCTGGGGATGCTTCATGGTATAAAGGATTTTATCCTGTCTGAGCAGGAATATCACTCTCAGATTCTTATGGGAGGGGAGGGGAGGGGAGGGGAGGGGAGAGGAGACATGAACAACAGATTTTGCTATGCACTGTAATAACAGAGACATGAAAAGTGAAGTGGAGGAATCACTAATTGTCCAATTCTGTCAGTCCTGTTCTTTGAGGGGACTATTGCTCACATAAACTTCTCAGGTGTTTCCATTGACTTCCTGTGAGTTTGGACCAGATCCTTTGCCAGTGGCTAAAACTTTCCTGATTTGCTCAAGCTTGCAGGTTAGTAGAGTGAGGGATTCTGCTTGCCATGGCAGTGCAGAGAAGCATCAGCCATAAGCAAACCCTCAGTAGCAGCAGGACCTAGGAGCAGCCTGCACCACCAAAGTGAGCCACAGTGATTCTGTTAAGACAAATATGTCCCCCTCCTCTGGGAAGGAAACCATGCTAGATCTGAAAAAGCCTTCAAGCAAGAGCTATTCTTCAGTATTCTTGCAAAACCTCTTCTGTAAAGCAGAGGAGAACCAAAGAGAATACTATAAAGAAGTTGCCTTGAAATGAGTGGAGGCATCCCTTGACAATTGGAGGATAGGTTAGAATTAGTCCCACTACACAAAAGTGACTGTTCTGGTCAAACCCATGAGAATGAAGCTCTAACACTGAAGAAGAAAAACAGATAGAGAGACAGGTTGAGAACACAGTTTTTACATAGTTCCACAGATCAAAACCATCTACTATTGCTTAGAATAACAGTCAAAATTACTGGGAAGGGATTTTAAAGGAATAGGCACTGGAGAGGCCCACAGGAAGAAAAGACTCAGATTCTCAACAGCCGGGATGAGGACAAAAAAAACGAAAAAGACAAGATGAACTTTTCCAGAACACGCCAGGAAAACCCTGTAAGATAGGGTCTTTGCAGCTAAAAGGCCTGACAGGAAATGGAAGTTTGGATGACTAATTGAAATTAATGAAAACTAAGCTAAAATGGATGGGTTCTGTTTCTACTCTTTCAATAACTGACAAGGTGAATGTCTCCATTTTCCCACCTGTAACACACGAGGCCCAATCAGTCCTGTGTCAGCAGTGAGGCAGCCCAGGGTTAGATACAGTTCAAAATTGCTGTGAGAGTCTTGTATGCCAAGTGTTGTATGGATTGTACTGGACTTATTTCTGGGGCTGCTGCTTCCAGAGATGAATCTGTGAACAGATGGGGCAGTCCAGCAAAGTGACCTCCTGACATTGTTTCAGTTTCATGCTCTTAACCTCACTTTTGCAAGCAGCACCTCCTAAAAGTAAATGAATGCTTTCTATTGCCCTTACTGACATTTCTGGAATTGCCTTCTCCATGGGCTCTCTTGTAAGAAAGCACCAACTCCCACTTTTTCTGCTCTCCATATATTCTCTGCGCTCCTTCTTTTTCTGCAGCCTGATCAGGAACTGGCCTATTGTCTTTCAAGCTTATGTGAATTGTTGTTTTCCCCCTTACACAGTGGATTCTCATTGTTAATATGTGAGTTATATGATTACCCACAGCTGGTAATTCACTTCTGTAACCATATAGCTATTTCCTGTATTTTTAGAAATGGCTTTTTCCAGCCCCTCTTACATCTAGTCCCAGTAGTACTGGTTTTAAATAGAAACTTATATTTATCTACAATGTACTACGTCCTGGCATCCCCCAAGGGACCTAAGAATCATTCCCCATCTCACACACATGACAGGTCTACAGAAACTGGTTTGTGATGGTGAGAGGGACCTACAGCTTGAGCATTGCTCTTCTACAAATGGGCCTCACAAGCATCTTTGGTGTCTTGGGGCACAAAACCAACCTGCAACCTACAGCCTGTGCTTAGGCATTCCAGCAGTTGCTCTCTAAAGGGGACTGCAAAGTGGTTGCTTGTCAAAAGTGTCTCGGACACATTGAGTGCTGCGCAAGACAGGAAGGTCATTTGCTGTTTTTACAGCTATCAGCAGCTTTTACTTCTGATTTTACTCAGAAGGGCTCTTCCAGGTGTCCTGCCTTGAGTTTATAGGGGAGAGACAAATGGGTTTGGGGAAGGATACACTGCTGCATTTGGTCTTAAAGACTAGAAGAAAACAGTGAAATGAGTGCTAAGACAAAGGCAAAATCAGTGCAACAGAGGCCAAGAGAGGTTCCTGCCTTCACTGGATAGTTGTCCCTTATCAGAAATGCTGTATAATAGAAGTTGAACATACCACCAGCACACAAGTTCCAACCCTGGAGGCCACTGCAACCCCTCCAAGGTGTGCACGTCTGCAGGAAGAAAAACCAGTGTATTGATTGGGTATAGTTTTTTAAAAGTAGTGTGACTGTGAATAGCATGCATAAGTGATCCGCGGGGTTTGTGAAAGGTTCTCTTATCCTGCAAATGGCTCATTCAAGAGGAGCAGTGCATGACACAGGACATGCCAGAAATAATGGAACAAGCAAGCCTTGCAAACTGTAACATGAAAAAGGGAAAACCTTTTTCATTTGCCCAAGATAGTGGAGATGACAATGACATCTATCAGTGATTCTTATCTCTCCTTCCTTCTACTCAATTAAAGTTGGCTCCATAAGTGCCATAACATTATGTGAGTAATGGCCTGACAAAATTGTCTGTACAAACAGAAATAACTAGCAGAAGGCCTGATGATTTTGACAAAATTATATCTGAAATTGAGCCAACTAAGAAAATTACCCAAATGGTCTGATGGCCAAAATAATATTCTCCTTTTCAGTGTTGTTGAGATCACACCATTGACTTGTCTCAATACTATAACTCCGAAAACTTCCAATACCTTCAAAGGAAAAGGAAAGGTGTGAAGTAAACTCAAAATGCCTCCTCACTGGACTGCAGCAGGCATGCTCCCTGCTGCCTACCACCTGGCATTCAAGAAACCAACCAAAACCAGGTCCAGCATCTCCTGGACTTGGGAAAATCTAATAATTCTGAGGTTACATCTAAAGATTGCCATACCCTTACAGAAAATCCTGAGGTACACCAGCCCAACTGGAAAGTCTCCACAGGGCACTGCTGTCTGAATGCATTAGCTTGGGATCAGGCATGTCAAAGTCACACAGGAGACTTTGTGAGACCCAGCTGTGGTGCTCCTGGAGCAAATATTGGCTCATATTGTGGGAGACATATGCCTCTGTGCCCCACACCCTGAGCTCCTCTCATGCCATGGGGATGCTGTGCAGGACTCCCTTTGTACAGAGACGAGTTGTTTTAAAGCTGAGAGATCACATCCTGATCATCTGACTTCTGCTGTGGGATCTTTTCTTTTAGGCCTCTGTTACAAAGACATATAACATGAAAAGGCTCAATTTTCCACAAAGAAATATTTTGCTGTACAAGTGTTCCTGTGAAGACATCATTTCATGACTGCCCTGGTTCAGTTTAGAGAATGCGTGCAGGGAGGAGGGGTTAAAAATACTTAAGAAGAAAGTTTCCCCAGAACTACTCCCTGTTGAGTACACAGGGGGGATAAGCTTTGACAGTTTAGTTTTAAACAAGAGATAACATCAAATAGGCCCATGGGACTGGTTCCAATTATCAACCCAAACAAAAAGAACAGCTGCACCCAAAAAGGCCTGTGCTTACAGCCATATTTCATTTTAACCACATTACAAAGGAAAAGTCTCATGATATACAAGGCTTTTGGGTTTTCTTTTTAATTCCACAACGTATTTAGTAAGCCACCACATCATATGGTATAGAGATGCACAGTCAATTAAGCAGGCATTTCATTAACATTGCTTTTATACTCACATCAGAATGTCTTAGGTTAATCAAACCATTGCATTAGAAGGGAATGCTACAAAAAGGAAATAACTGACAACTCTACCTACAAAACCCATGACTTGATGTGGATATTGTTCCTGGTTGCCTGTCGAGGTAAAGTATCTTGGGATTGTATTTCCTTGGAGTTTTCACAATGATAATGAGAACAATTATATTTCTCCATCTGGAATCCATTAAATATGATTATGATTGCTGACTTTCCTATCCTTATTACTATCTGGATTAGCTAACCCCATTACAAAGACCATGCTCCCAAAGCTCACTTGCAAATATTGTTATGTGATTTCCTGTCATCCAACCAGAGTGTCTTTCTCCTTCTCTCTCCCTCTCTCTCATCTTTCTGCTCATGTACCATTTCACAAACTATTTTGCCCTTGTCTCAATTATAAGAACCTTAATAGGTTCAAACTCCCAGATGACCTGCATTTGCAGGTGTTTAAGCGGGGGAAGATCAGCTGCCCTATGTGGTAATGATTCTTGCTTGCCTCAATCAAGAAAATGGGTCTGGCCTGTAACTTGCAGGTGCTACAGGGTGGAAATTTAAACATCCTGACCATTTATCTCATGCAGAATATGCAAAGATTAAGGAGGAACTATTAAGAAAACTGTTATTACAGAGAAGGAGAAAGACAGGAGTTTTTTTACTCTAACCTTAAGAAGTGATCTTCTCAATTCAGAAAGCTGAGTTATTGGCTTAAGTCTTCCCAAAGTCTCTGGTTTTCATTCTGTGTTCATTTGCACTGTTAGTAAATGCTGAACAACTCCACTAGTTTTCATTGAAGTTGCTCTAAATTTACACTAGTATAATAAGGTATCCCTATTTATCTGAGGGTTTCCTTATTAAATTTCATTAAGGAGTCTGTTAAAAGCAGAAATTTTACTGGGTAAGTGTCAATTCACAGCGTTTTGGTCCTGTGCTGAATTTATCTCTATGTTCGTGTGTCTTCAGCTGCACAGTTTAATGTGACTCTTTGTAAATAACAGTATCAGTAATAACAATAAGAAACACCAGAGCTGTGTACTTCACTCCTTGACACCAGATACATGTCTTTGGGTCAGAGCTGCAAGGGTTTCCTGCAGCACTCTAGATGAAGTTATGTCAGAAGAAGGTTGCTTCACCGATGCTCATGGTTCCACACTTTTCCCTCAATTATTTCTTCTGCTGTACATCAACACTCATCTGCTGAATTGGGCATTAATTTAGAGGTTTGTTGATACATTATAGCTTTGCACAGCCAGCTCAGAACTTTCAAACTGTTTGCTTTGTGCTTTGATTATGCATTCATTTTGACTTGAAAAAGGATTATATAATAATCAGCAGCATTTTAACACAAGCCAGTTGTAGCTGTTTCTATCTGTAATGATTGTTTAATGACTATTTAAGATGTGCAGCCTGGGGTTTTCTAATCAGCCAATTTTTATTAGCTTTCAGTGAATGAATAAAGTGGTACCTAATCAGCAGTAAAACTTCAGTATTGAGCAAGGTAGACCTTCACATAGGAAAAGCACAGAGGTCAAAAAAAATTATTTCATAGAGTAATTTAGGTTGGAAGGGACTTTTAAATTAATCTAATCCCAGTTCTCCTGCTGTGGGCAGGTACACCTTCTCCTAGACCTACACCTTCCTCTAGACCAGGTTGCACAAAATCCTGTCCAACCTGTCCTTGAACGCTTCCAGGATGGAACATCCACAGCTTCTCTGGGCAACCTGTGCCAGGACCTCACCACCCTCACAGAGAAGGATTTCTTCCTAAAATCTAATATAAGACTACCCTCTTTCAGTTTAAAGCCATTACCCTTTTTGTGCTTCTATTATCAATTATTATGGTGGGCATTTATGAGGCAGATACTGTCATGGTATCCTATATCAGAGCAAATAATGTTGTCCTGGCTTTTCTTCACTAAGCTGTGGAAGCTGGGTTTGACATCAAACTTCTTGAAGTCAACACAAAACCATCTTGGTAAGTCCACTGTCTTTGGATCAGGCTTATGGCTTATGGCTTAGGTAAAAACAGTTGTTCACACCTTGCTAATTTTGAATCCATTTGAGCTGCTCTGTGTCACAATCACGTTTTATTCTTTTTCTTACAGTTCCACTGTGGAAATAATGCCTTCATCAAATTTGAGGAAGTACAACTGTGAAGGGAATTTGGGAACCACGTCTTGGGGAAACATGCTAGGTGATCTGAAACAAAAGGTACATTTCTCCCATTTTTTTTCTCAGAGAAATCAGATACTTTTGATTAGTGCACTCTGTTCAGGAGCTGAGCACCAGCAATTGACTGTACATGTTATTTGTCCAGTTCTGTGTGGTGTTTGCTTAAAACTCACTGGAAGAGGTTTACACTGACTCACTACCTCCTCTTTGGGCTGAGGGCATACATGTGCCACATCCCACAGCTCAGCTGACATACAGTAGTTCATTAAGCCACAGTAACGTGATCATGTTTTAAGAATCCTAATTTTCATAACTGTGGCTATCACTAATTTACTGTGGTTGCACTGAAATCTACCAAGAATCACCAGTATGAAATCTTCATTAAAAAGTAAAAGCTTTTTAATTACATCTCCTCTACTGCACAAATTAAATATCCGAGTTGCTCAGTGACTCATTTCCTAGTGCCAGCAGCTCAGATCCTGTTTGCTGTCTAAAACCAACTCTTGTTTTCATTTTGTTTCTGTCCAGATCCTTCTGTTATTTATTCCTTGTGTTCATCCTTGCTAATGACAAATTTGCAAGGCAGAGCAAGTTGCCCAACACAAGCAGTAAGAGCACAGCTGTAGGAACATTGGCATTGATGGGCCAGAGAATCAGACTGCAAAGCAGATAAATGGCCTCACTGAAACTACCACTAGATCATTAGTTGTCCTGCATGTTGCTTTCTATTCATGGAAAAACATCTTGCAGCAACATGGGCATCTCAAATCCAGCACTTGTGAGAAATTTGCAATGTGAAGGACAGCCCTTCTCTCTTGTGATGTGGGGCTGGAATCCACACAGCATTTGGACTGTTGTTTTTCTGTTGGTCAAGTGCCTGGAAGAATTATAGCTTACATGCTCTTAAGGCAGGGTGTAACAGGACATGATCATACTTCCCACCTTGCAATCATCATGGGACACACAAAAAAGAGAAGGTTTCTTCATGTCCTTATGCAGATCTGCTTGGTAAGGCCTCATCTTGGAGTCGTCTACTGAAAGACAAACCGAACCAGCAAAAACATATCGTAAGTTGGAAGTAAACTTTTTATGAGATGAACTATGAACTTTAAAAAGTCTGGAATCTTTAGCAATTGCTTATTGCCTGCAGGATAGATGCAGTTAGTATAGTGCCTTGTGGGCATGCCCTTAGCTGCAATCCTCATTGATGTTCTTTTGCTACTGCTTTCAAAACTGTTAAAATTCCTTTGCTTAGGTGTTCTTAGCACTTATGTTGATAGGGAATACTTGAAAGGATACATCTTTACTTTATCAAATCTGCTGTAATTTTGTAGACAGAATCAAAGAGGTTCATTTTAAGTCTAGTCAAGTTTGCCAACTGTCCTAAGCTCAAGAAATCAATTCCATGTTGCCATGTAATCAACCCAAACAATAAGCCTGGAACACAGCAGTGCAAATTTCTTCTTGATGAAACTACATTTGCTTCAGCACATTTAACACTGGAAATAATTTTGCCCCATTATCCTTACATTCTTTTTCTATTTCTCCCATTCTTCTTAAAGCTTTCCTGATGTATTCAACTCCATGGCTGTATTGATAAGCAGCTGACACATCAGTCCCCAAACACAGCTCTCAGTGGTGTCTGTTGAAAGCACAGCATCATGTACTTGCTTTTTTTTCTCACAGAAGTTTCCTCTGGCACAAAAAACTTGCTGGGTGTTCTCATGCCGTTATTACAACAGCAAGGCATTTAATGAGGGTCCAGGCACTTGTCAAGCTTTTATGAACAAACAGCAAAAGACAAAACAGGAGTTTTGCAGCTGAAGTCCTGGGCATTATCCTGCACCTACTGTGGCAACAAAAACACTTTTTCCTCTTAACAACTTGAATACAATTGTAAACCTTATGCCAGTGCTACTGACTCATCCCTCATGTTGTGTTTGGTGCCATACATAACTGTGATTCTAGCTGAAGCTTTAGTTTGGATTATTATGAATTCTATAGTTATGATACAAAAGGGATTTTTTTGGTTGTTTTTTTTCCAACTTGTAAAATATTTTTAGAGAAAATCTAAACTGAAGGAAGGGATCTGAACACACTAAAAAATTTCTGCAGGGAAAATTGTGTGCAAAACTTGGAAAGCTATAAATCTTTTTAGTGAGGTTCTTATTCTCACTGGGAACCAGATGAAGTATTCAGAACAGAAGTTACATAGGAGAATTATCAATAATATTCATCCCTATCCCAGTTACACAAACAGACCTGTAAAAACCATTCTTACCAGTGTGCAAGACCTGGCCTACCTCAGAGTTTAGGAATCACAAGATCAGTTTGGTTCTGCTCCTTCTGAAAGTCTTTTCTCCAGTGTAGGCTCAGGCAAGTTTTGTCTCAAATGAGATACACAGCCTTCAGAAGCATTATTAGGCTCCTTATGATACATCTTGCACCAGAGACAAAGATTGCTGATTATTGCCCTCTTGGGAAACATGGCTCTCAGAAGATATCCAAAATCAGCCTGAATTCAGAGATGCAAAATATATGGTAGAACAGTTACATTACTTCCATTAAAAAGCCCCAGAGATGCAATATTAAACCTGCCTCAGCAATAGCAATTCACTCTGCAGAGTATCCCCAGTTTCCAGAAGGAGAATATCCTTTCCTTGTGAATTTAACCTCAGAAAATTTTCCCTGATATTTGTATTGAGATTTTGGTTTCAGTGGTATTTTGATTTGAAACACTAAAAGAAATATGTCCTGCTAAAACTATATTCACTTTTAAAACACAGTTCTTAACATTTTCAGCATTGGAATAAAAGACTGATCCTGATGCAGGTAATGGTCATAGTCATGTTGACTTTAACAAGGTTTCCCTGTGAAAGAAAATCTACTCCATGTAGATTTTAATTCCTATTTTGTCTTCTACTTACCCCTTCTGACAAGAAACTGACCTTGAATGTGTCCTGGAGCATAAAAGAGATATCAAACCAAAGGCAAAGCATCTACAGCCACTTATATTGGCTCCAACACACTGCTTTTTAAGTGAATAAAATTTCCATGTTCTCACCAGCTAACAGCTGTAGTAAAGTCCCTGGAAGAAGGTCAAACCAAAACAAAACAGGTGAAGTATGTACAGAAAAATATAAACATGTATTAAAAACAAACAAAATCAAGGGTTACAGCATAGCTTATATATCACTTTCTTTGTCTTGTGCTTCCAGCTGCCTGGCTCGAGGCCTTCACTACATGAGACATTTGTTGGCATGGAGTTCAGGCTTCACAAGGCTGGGTTTCTGAGCAGAAACTCTTCGTGTGTTTATGTACTCACAGATTTACAATTAAATGTATTTGTTCTATTTAAATACAATGATGCCCCATCTTCTGCCTGAGTATCAAAGGATGGCCACTGAAGTAAATGACCATAAATTCACTTTGACATCACACGCACAGGACAGCAGATGAGGTGTAGGTGTATGTCCTGGAATGCAACAAACCAGTGTACAAAGGACAGATAAAAAGTATCTGTGGCTATCATAGAATCATTAAGGTCAGAAATTATTTTTAAGGTCATTGGATACAAACATTACCTTAATACCAATCCAGAAGTCATCTGTGTGCTTGTGTGGAGAGCTTTCCACCTGACAGGACACTCTCATGCCCACCTACAAGGCGTGCACTGACAACCAGAGGAGTGTATAAAGTGTGTGTGGATGTGCCAATTAGGCTGACAACTCCCATGCTGACAAGCCATGGCTCTGAATCCTGCAATTCCAAACAGGTAGCAGTGAGCAGCAGAGTGGCTGGATCCAGTGCTGTGTGGGAGACAGGCAAAGAGGGAGCATTGCTGTGATTGACATTAAGCACTGTGCTACCCTGAGAGTCTTTGTAGTGTGACTTTATGGTCTCTTTTTATTTTCCCTGGCGCTCCCCACAATTCATTTAGTCTCAGCACCACTTAAAGAGACTGTGGCATCTGGTGGGGGGGGAAAGGAGGATATCCACTTAAAATAAAAGCAATTTTCGACAAGAAAGGTTCTCTCAATATTTTAGTTGTCTCAATATTTCACAAATGCTTTTGTGTTTCATACAAGCAAGAAGGTGAGGGGATTTTCACCTCTGTCCATGTGTGGTGAAAGCAAGCAAAGAGTGACACTGCTGTTAAAAGGGCCCATTTCCAGAGTTTAGAAGAACTCTCACTTGATATTCCCAACAAGGGATGTCCCTTGTTATTAACCTTTACATTAAGTTTGTGCAATTCCTGAGTGCTTTCCCCCAGACAGATATTCCCTTACCACTGTTTTTTTTCCCCTTTCTTCCCTTTTGAAATGGGAGTGCAACAAACATGCAGACTGACCCTGGTAGCAAAGCAGGCAAAATGTCCCCACGTCCCACAGCTGACACAAACCTCCCTTCTCCTGGGGCATGAAGAGGGAGGGTTGCCCTTCCAAAGGGTTAAGGCATTTTTGAATACAGATTTGTATCTTGGGCACAGAAAACAGCACGTGGGGATGAACAAGAAAAAAAAAAAGATCCTGTTTAGTTTCAGTGTGTGACATTTGCCTGGGGGAAGAAAGTGCAGAGCTCATTGGAAATCCTATTGTTGAAACTCTGACCAGTCCGTTATGAAGTGTCATGATTTAATATGCCAGGGTTGTTTCCATTTTCGGGGTCGATCACTCCATGTGTGTGTGTTTGTGTGTGTGTTTGTGTGTGTGTGTTTGTGTGTGGCGAGCCTCTGCATTTAAAGAAACACTTTCAGGTTTTACACTGTTAAATTTCCTTTACAAGAATCCTTTTTGTTTCCAGCAGAACAGATCTCCAGCAAGATTTACCCCTTCACAGTGCATGGAGGCACGTTTTCCAACATCAAATCCCCTGATCAAAGCAGCAAAAGTTAGAGATTGAAGCAATAATTATGACCTTGATCAGAGTTTATTCTGTTACATGATTAATCATACCCAGTATTTAAAAAATCAGGTGCCTGCCTGCTGAAATATCAGCTGAAAACAGCACTTACAAAATAGATAGAAGAAAGGTCAACAAATCTGAGCTTGTTACAGCAACCTGCAAGTCCTACATATTTCACTGTTTAGACATCAGTTTGCGATACCTGTTTTCTTTTATGACTCTGGGCTTTGTTACCAACTTACCATTAATAGGGTTCAGCCAATGCAGATCTTTTGACTCTTTTTCTCTCTCTGTCCTCACCTGTCAGCCTTCTCTTCATCAACTATATTTATTACAATCAAGCCCTGTCAACTGTCACAGCTTACATACAGTCTGCCAGTAAATATGTCTTTCCAGTCATTAGACATTCCTTCCAGTCACCTTGGGATTTCTACCTTGTCTATCTCACTCCAAAAAAACTTTTGTTCAGAAGTATTAGACTCCCACAGAGCAGTGTCAGCTTGGGGCCATTACTGTAGGAAGTGACAGAAAACACCAAACTGTCACTCATTAGGATCTAGTTTTTCCAGAGTTGATGTAAGTCAGATTTAGCCCCAAAACGAATCATGATTTATTTAATATATTTGCTTCTACAAGTGTCAGCTCATCAACTTAAAATGTTTCTCCTTTAACTCTATTGAGGCCTGTACAGAAAGTTTTCTTTGAAACCTGGTTTTTGCTCTGAGGCTTGATAATTAGAACAGAATTGAGAACAGTCAAGTTTCTGCTCTACAGGTGCACTTTATTGGCCCTCAGTTTTATAATTATATGTAGAAAGCATTGACGTTACAATTAAGGCTGGACACATGAGAAAATGCCACCTGGTGGGTAAGAACTTTTTGTGCTGGCTCCCAAATCTGAGGTGAGATTGTAAATCCATAGATCAGTTTAAAGAAAAAAAAAATTAGCTAGACAAGTAAGGATGGAAAAAGAAAATAATTTCTATGATTTCCTGATTATGCTACAAATTGCCTCTTCAAAGGATTTATAGTCTTATATTCATAGGTACTTCTGCAATTGCACCCCCAGTTAAAGCCTCTCTTGAGAAGCATAAACTCCCAAGAGTCCCCTGCCTCCCACAAGTTCCTGTGTCGGGCTGGTTGGTGCAGGGATGCATTCCACTATTTTATCCCATGTGGAGTCAGGGAGTCAGTGGATCACAGAGAAACATAAAAGTAATAGGTGGCATTGCCAGTGGAAAAAGTGAGAGGAAAGAAGGGAGGGATAAAGGTCCAGGGTTGTTAACTCAGAACATTTGAATTGCTTGTACCTCATCACTACAGCAGAGTCAGCTCTGTCACTGATGGAAAACAATGCAGCTCCAGTGAATTTACAGAGCACAGACTCACAGAGATGAGCAACACAGAGAAGATGTCAGCAGCCAGATTTTGCTTCAAATAAGGATATCATCATTAGTGATTCACTTATGTAGCAGCTATTACAGACTGCAGGGGACTATGCAGTATTAGAAACAGTGTGTGAGACTGATGACTGATTTCACTATCAAAAGGCAAACATCTCTGAGGTGGAAAGGGTGTCTATAAAATCACAAATTATTGTACAGGAGTATACACACTAGTGGTGCAGAGTAAATAAGCTGTCCCATAAATCATAAGCCACTTGGAATTTTTAGTGGACACAATTACAGACCCCTCATTCTTTCTCTTAGGTCTGTGGAAGTAATGATTCCTGCCACAAAATGCCATCTGAGATTAAATATGGAGCACAGATTATGACAGTCATCAAGGGGGTAGATAGGGCTTATGAATCATCTACAGCATTCCCAATAACTGTGACTGAGCAGGCTTGACCCTGACAACAGTGTGGGTGGGAACAGGTTTCACCCTCAGGGATACTGAAAACTGTACGTCCTATGAGGTTTCCATATGGGAAAACATGGGATTTATCCCAGTGTTACTGCTGACCACTCATATGTGGCTTCAGCACACTCAGGATGCCAGCACAGGGGCAGAAATGAACACTGGGACACTTAGAGCTGCTTGCTTGGAACTACATTCTGGCCAAAAAATATTTGGGAAGCCCCATTTGAGTGTTGTGTGTTGTATCAAAAAGGTGATCCTTCAATATTACTCTGTTAGCAAAAAAGATCAGCTATAAATGCTTCTGCCTGTCTCAAATACACCAACATGAACAAAGTTTTATGGATGCCTATTTATGTGATTGGGAAGTGAAGATTAGAGGATTTAAGGGATTTTCTGTGAGGAAAGACATGCTTGGTGCTGGAGTTGCCCTCAGAATTCCTCCTCACATTTTGCCTCTAAGGTGATCTAGGAAACCAGCCCGCAAAACCCTACCTCATCACAGCTCAGATTTCAGCAAAGCCAAGATGTTTTGGATCAGCCCTAGGATTTTAAGTTTACACATGAAATGGCAAATAAATAGTCATAAAGTGATTTGAGCAAGGAAGAAGTGACCACAGTTATACCAGCCACAGTGGGAAATAAATAAAGGACCCAGCAGAGTCTGGAAATGAGGAGATGGCTAAGACATGGCAAATGCATCCTCACCATGTTCCTCAGTGAAACCCAAAGCAAGACCTGTATCAGGAACAGCCTAAGGAGGTGGGTGTCAATAGCACAGCATGATTTCCACCTGCCCTGCAGGAGCTGTGAGAGCTACCTTTTCATAGGAAGGCAATAATTCCTGTCTCACTTGCTTCCCATAGGGAATCTGTCCAGCATGCTCTCAAAGGACACCATGACTCAACCAAAATCAGCTGCAGACCTTCCTGGAACTCCAGTTCTTCACTGTCATTCCCATCACACCTTTGATTTTTAAGTACTTTTCCCTTCAAATATATCCTTTCATTACAGAAAAAATCCTGAATCAATCTAAAGCCCTTCATCACTGTCCCTAAAGAAGATGTTCTAAAAATGAGACATTGGATTCTGTTTGACAAATCATCTTAAATACTTACACCCACCTGACTGTTGCACTCAGTCTCCTTGGCACACAAAAGGACTAAAGAAATGCTTGTGTGTTGGCTGCAGCAACACAATTACAGAAACTGCTACCAACAAAGAAAATAATAACTGCTGGAGGTACAGACAAGGGAAGCAGTGGGGGGAAGGAGGAATGAAGGGAACCTCAAGGTTAAATGAGCAATGGGTCGGGGCACACACAAACAAATGTAAACAACAGAAATCTTTCAGCATAATTTTGAAAGTAATGGCAGACTGAATTGTATTATGCAGGTGTATGGAAAGCACTTTGCTGCATTATGCCATCTCAAGTTCTTGTTCCTATTTCCTTTTGTCAAGAGGTCTTTGATTGAAGATAAGATTGTCTTCCAAAGAAAGGAAAAATGTAATGTGAATAGCTCAAGTGATAGACTGCAGTATCTTGGATGCAGCAAGAAAAAGCAATGCTAATGGATTTGTAGAGCAAATAATATGGGGCAAGAGGAAGAAACAATCAGGCCTCACACAAATATAAAGAAGCTTGCTTGAATCTTCATAATTTGCAGTGATTGGCATTCAGCTCAATGTACTTCAGGTTCGAGTAGAAGCACTTCCAAATTTCCCCCATAAAAGTCAGAAACCCATAACAACTGTAATGTACCTTAAGCCCTGATTTTTGTATTATCTTTTTTTTTTTTTCCTGATGTGATAGTTTCCCACAACTGCTTGTTGCAACATAGCTGTCTTTGTTCCTGAGGAATGGTGCATTCCTAATGGATCATGGCACGAGCCCTGCCAGCTGGGACAGAGAAGTCTGGCTCCCTGAATGATACATGTGGTCAGAAAGTGTTTCCTGTGGTCCACAAATGAATGGACCAAATTTCCTAAGGGTCCCCTGTAACCACATGAAGTGAATTCTGCTCTTCAAGGGACCAGTCTCACCCAAAGTTTTGCTAGCTCAGTGTGAGATAAGAGTCTGATAAGCAGGCAGAGGTAAGGCTCTAAATGAAAGGAAAGGAGAATAAAAATCAGTAACTGCAAACATCCTGCTGAATTAAACTTGTGTCACAAAAAGTTGCACAGAGAGGCAGGGAGCTGTGACTTTCAAGGCTGGGCTGCTGTGCTGTCTCTGGAGTTAAATGCACATTTCCTGCTGTGCCAGAATCACAGAACACACGACAACGGTTCTGCTGCACAACTGGCAGGTTGCTGACACCAAAGCTCAGCAGGTTGGAGATGTCAGAGGACAAGGAGTCAGCACAGCCTTGTGTTCACCCAGCCCAGACAAATGAGTCTTTGAGATCACTCCCAGAGCAGCTTTGTGAAGGGCTGTGCTCTCCCCAGATGGGGTGTAGTGGGAAGGAAACAGAGGGGAGCTGTGGCTTACAGAGCTCACAATGATCTGACTCCAGCTTTGCAATCCCCCTCCTCACCTTCACCCTGCCAGCCCCTCTGCTCCCATCCCCTCACTACACATACAATGCCTGCCTTGCTCCTTCTGATCCTTCTCCACCAGCCTTTCTCAGTTATAGCCACAGCCACTCTCCCTGGCTCCCACTCCTTCTTCCCCTGCAATTATCTCCTCCTCCCAGCTCCCATCTCTCACCCACAGCACTGCTCACTCTCTAATCCACTCTTCTCTCACCAGCTAAGCCTTCCCACTCCTGCTTCTTTCCAACCCTTCTGTTCAGCTCTGGGCCCAAATGCTGCTCCTTCAGAGGCTTGTCCTTGTCATTGTGGTGTTCATCAGCATGGCTGCCTTCCCATTCCTCTGCTGTGTCCCAGGCACCAGCAGGAGATGTCAAAAAGAGACAACACAGTTTGGGAGGTATTTTTGCCTAAAGCTATTAAAGTACTTGACTTTGATCACTGTGATTTTTGTGCCACAGGTTTCACAGTCCTGGGTGTTACCGGGTTCTTTACTCCAGCTTGTGTGGAGATTGATTTCTGCCTGCACTCTATAGAGACTCTCTCAGAAAAAAACCCACTTGTCTGGATGAGGAGAGAAGGCTCACTTTATTAGTGTCCATCATGACTCACTCTCAGGGACAGGTGGGAAAAGTGAGTTGCTTTGACCCACACTCACCACCAGCCAGGGCAGCACAGCAACCAGATTCAAGTGTTGGGCTTAGCTTTCCACCTACTAGACAGAGCAGAAAGTCTTTCTGAACCACTGAGAATACCAAGCTTCAAAACCAAAACAAAACAAAATGAAGAAAAAGTGCATCCAGCTCCCTTTGGCCCTTTAGCTGAGATCACTTGTGGTCTCAGTTTGAGATCTGACATGTGCTGGAGCAGGAATGGCAGCGCTCACTGTCAGGGACATGTGCTTTGTGATCTGACAGGCTTTTCCTGTCTTTGACTCCTCTGATCCTGTGATTTGGCTGGCCTGTGGGTACTGTGCACTTACCTGAAGATGCACAAGGAGCTGTGGGATGCCATCACACTGTCAAGACCCTTCAGGAAATTCCAGGGCAGAAGGCTTTCAGGAAATGTCACCACATCATCATCCACTTCATGCTGCTGACTTTGTGGTGCTGCTTCCTGCAGCCACCTCGTCCTGTTATGGAACAACAGAAAGGTAAAAGAGGTGAAATATGAACAGTAAAAGCACCATTATCTGGTTTTCTAGCTATCGAGAGCCCGGAGTGAGCACCAGGAATTCGAATGCCTGTTCAATCACCTACCTGACTCAGAAAGCTCAGGAAGTGGTAATGGTAGGAGACTTTGTAGATCACTGAATCAAACCAGAAAACAGGACATGATTCTCCTTAAGATCTCTCTGGAACACAGCAAGGGGAACAATTGCACTGTTAGGGGGTCCTCAATTTGGGAGGCATATGCTAGAGGTTTCATGCAGCTGTTAAATAAAGCATTACTTGGGTTTCTTGACAAAATATAACAGAGAGAAAAAGAATTATAAAAGATAATTCCTTTTATGAGCAATGTACAGATTCAGTGCAGCATTCCTGACTGCCAGGAGTTAATTAGTTACAACCATGAAAGACAGTGGTCACTAGACACCTACACCAATGATACAAACAGGAGAGTCCAAGCAAGGAACATATGCAGTTGGCTCAAAAGAGCCAATTAATCAAAATAAATTGAAAGGAATAAGAAAAAAGACTGGAAAATGCAAATGAAGATTAGAGGTACTTTATAATGAATTTCTTAAGCAAGATAATTATGGAATTGCTGTTAAGTTTAATTCACATACTGTTTTGATTGAAATACTGGTATTTGCAAAACTGATAAGGCACAGGATGAATGGGTGAAGAGCTGGCTACTTGGCAGATCTCCAAAATACACTTGTCAACACAGAGTCATCACTGAATGGGATTTCTCCTTAACAAATTTTTGCAACGACTAGCACTGGCCTGTCTGCAGCTAGCTGATGTTTTCTTGAGTGGATTCAGTTAGTAAACATCAATAGCCTCATGCATATGAATCAGGCTCAGTGAAAATTATGTCGACATTAGAACATCTCTGCAAATTGTTTTTGGAAATTTTGCTCTCTTTGAACACATTTCTGACCTGCTCTCTCAAAGTGTTTGCTGATTACAGGTATAGGGGAACAGAGAGCCTGACAGGGGGACAAAGGAGAATGCTGATGATACAGGAGTGGCATTTGCAACACAGCCTCTTGGCAAGGTGGGAAGAATTCTAAGAAAAGGTGTTCTGATACACCCTGAAGCAAAATAACCTAAATGGGAAAGCCTGCCCTTCAGGAGTGTCCATCTGTCTCTGATGACTACAGGGACATCCTGGCAGATCAGCTGAAATTTTGCTGGTTTTTAGATACAAGAACTTCTAGTTTGGCTGAACTTAGGTGGGATGATTCTGACCCTCCTGATAAAGAAAAGAATAAGCAGGTTATAGAATACACCACAGGCAAGCATATGCTAGACTGTGGGATCCAGTCGTCATGTTAAAAACGAGCATTATGAAATTGGAGGAAGCTCAGAGAAGACCCACAGAAATGATTTACTGACTGTAGATAATGTTTGACAGTGCAAAACCTAAAGATCTCACACTGTTTTAATTTATCAAAAAGAAGATTAAACTTCATTGCAAGCATTATCTCATAGGAATGCCACGTACTGAAATGTTCTTTAATCTAGCAAGAATGGCACAAATATTTAACATTGAGGGCGATTAGCCACTAGAATGAACCACCAAGGGAAGAGGTGGAGTCTCTCTCTCCTGATGTCTTCAAATCAGGTCTGAACACTTTTCTGGCAGATGCGCTTTAATCAAACAAAAGCTCTGCTCTAGTCAGATGCACATTACTGGGTTGAGTGCAGGGAAAAATGGGTGAAAAAAGGATGCACTCCTGGCCTCAAAAATCTACAAATCTGTGAATGCCAAGTTTAATTTGAATACACTTGTGGGAATCAAAGTGTTCAAACTGTGCTACACATTAAGAGAGAGGAATCCCAGAGGAGTAGGTGGAGACGTGCTCCCAGTGTTTATGAACACCAACTACCTCTAAAGTCTCAGTGTCTCACTCAGTATCTCATCCAAAACCCGGCACTGTTTCCTTTCACCACCCAGCTATGGCCACTGCTGCAGAAAGGACTAAACCAGTCTGATTTTCTTGGGGGGTGGGCTCTACCCAAGTCAGAGGGATTCAGCCCTTATGGATGGGAATTTAGACAACTAACGAAAGGGGAACATTTCAGGAGTGATTTCAATAGCATCTGAAAGACATGTAGGAAAACCACCCCTCACTTCCAGCCGTGGCTGTGCTCCTAGATGGGAGCAGAGCTTTCAAAATTCCTGTTTTCTGGCATCACCTTTCTTTGCCTCTGTTCTTTCAGTTGCAAAATAATCACATTTCCTGGACTGGGCAGCTGAAAGGATTAACATTAGAGTGTTAGTTTTCAACCCGGGGGTCTGCAGACCTCTGGGGAGCTCTGTGGTCTGCTTCTAAGTTGTCTGTGAGAGGTGGCTAAGAAAAACAAGTCCATTTATGCTGTACAGCACTTTAAGAATGTGCATTTCAAAAGGGACGTACTCCTCTGGAAAACACTTCATGGTTCACAAGTCAAAAAAGGTGAAAGGCACAGAAGGAGAAAGTGAGAACCAGCCCGTAAGTGGCCGGTGATTTGCGCTCGGTTCCCGCGCGGGGCAGCCCGGGTTTGTTCAGCATCATTTGCGGGGAAGGCGGGGAGCCCCCCGAGCAGCCGCGGCAGGGGAACATCGCCTCCTCCCCGAACGAGGCCAGAAGCAAGTGCAAATAATGGCAATAAGCAAAAAGGGCCGTAGGAAGCAATTGAATCTGAAATTCGCGGCTCCCCGGCTGCAGCCGCCAGGTGCGCTCCATCGCCCGCTTGCCGAAGGATGCTGAACCCTCGCCCAGCATCCTCCGGCAACAAATCGTTCGGGATCACTCCTGATCTTTGTCTCAAGCCTCTGTCGCTTCCACCCATTCCCGTGAGCCTGAAGCATTTTCCCCCTCTCCTCTTCTTTTTTAAAGAGAAACCTTTGCTTGTCAAGCAAGTTTTTGTCTCCCTGAGCTCAGACTCCCAGCCCTGACGCAGACACAGAAGCGCTGTGCAAAAGGTGAAAGTTTATAGCATGCAGTGGCAATGCCAGCTGCTCTCTTGGTGACAAGTTGCACTTGTGATGGAGGAGGGATGGGAAGGCGGGGAGGAGGAGCCCGGGTCCGTGGTGCTCTCCGGAGGTGTCTGTGTGTCCGGGGCGGCCCGGCAAAGGCCTCTGAGTGTGAGAGGGCTGGATGGGGACACGGCCTGGGCGTGCAGCACCTGCCGGCGCTCGGGCAAGAGCCTCCCTCCTGCCTCTGCTCTCCGAATGGTCACCGGGAATGCGAGCCCTCCGTGGCTGCTTCAGGCTAAAATCAAATGGAAAGGGCATAAGAGAGTAGGGTGAGAGAAGAGAATAAGGGAAAGACATTCAAACTGCATCATCTGGGGCTTTGCAGCTCCCTCTAACATTAACTTTTGTCATGGGCTCATTTACAGCTGGAAGAAGACTTTCCTACTACACATGCTTTTTAAGGCATTTTGGACTATTTCTTTTACTATGTTGATTTTATTTTTTTTAATCTTTGCCAAAAAGCCTCTAAAATCAGACCAGCTATACACATTTACAAGAGACATTCATCTTCCTTTTTAATCTTGGAATCCTAGTTCTTCTTTAATCTTAATACTCCAGCTTTGCATTTGAGCTTTGTTTTTGCATACAGAGTTTAAGCAAACAGTCAAGATATCAAAAGCACAGAAGCTCTAAGAACAGAGGTGGTAAATAAGAAACATATATCATAATACCCAGGCATGACACTGGACATTTTGAAATACCATTCTGCTCAAGGAGGTTTCACAGCACTGTTTCATTGACATCTGACTCCAAAACCTTTCATCATTTTGACATTATCAACTACATAATAAAACAGGCCCCTTTTTTTTCTGTTTGCTTTGTTTAGATACATAATTTATGATTTTATCAATAAAGGGTTATTTTTTTTAACAAGCCATAGCCTCAGAAAGCTTTGTGCTGGCTTTTTTAAAGCATCAATGGCACTAAGATGTGTCTATGTAGTACAATCACAGACCTGCCTTTCATGTGTGTTGTATATGCATGTGAGTATAAATATACATACACAAATTTACTGTATTGATGTTTGAAAAAAAATCTGAAGTAAACATTTCTTGGGGTAAAAATGTATCGACAGATGTAAATTATATATCTGAACAAAATGAATGATTTTGCTTTCTTAAAGGAGCTCACAAGGCAAAAAAGCTGGGTGCCAGAAATGAGTGAATTTGTGGATATATGGGTATGCAAGGGTGGTAGGGGTGTGATGAACAGAGGAAAGGCTTTGGCTGCCCACACCCCTCAGGGAGCCCTGTCCTGCACTGGTCCCTGCACTGGGGACACGGGACAGGGCAGTGCTGTGCCCCTCATCCTCCTCCACCTGCCAAGGGCAGGAAGAGTTAAACCTCGGCAATTTCCCTCCCCACACACACACACACTACTTCCTATCGCTGCTTGAATTGCTGGGGCTTTGTACATCTGGTTCAATTCATTGCCAACAATTCAGGTTCTCGTTTTCCCCCTCCCTTGGGGACACCTTTCCTGAGCCTTGCTGCGGAGCCTGACCCCGGTGCCAGCAGGATGGAGCCCCAGGAAGTCCCAACAGCCTCATCCCGACTGCGAATACCCAGCTGGGCTTTAAATGCATTGCATCAGAGAGCAGTAGGTCACCACATTAATCAGGAACTCTGAAATCCTCCGAGACACCTTGTTGGGAATGGTTACCGGGTTGTGGCTAGTCTTAAACATAATTTAAAAGACTTTGGGGTTATTTTAAGGCTTTTCCTTTCCTTCAGCCCAGTGTCTATGTAAATGTTCTCCCTCACTTCTCACTGCTGACTGCTTCTAACAGACATATTATTGTGCTTCTCTGGCCTACTTTGTTGCAGACAAAGTTTTGACTATCCGAGTTCTTTTTTATTCCATTTTACATTTTTAATGCTATGTTGTAAAACGTCCTTCCTCTTGAGCAGTAATAAAAACCTTTTTTTCCCCCCTCCCCTCTTCAGATTTCTTTTATAACACATTCAGCATTTTCTGGGACATAATTAAAACATCAAACAGTTTTCCTGCTGGTTATGCTAAAATCTGAATGCTTGAGTCTGCTGGCATTATTGAAAATTAAAATGTACTATTCTTGAGTGTATTTAGGATGCCCTTAAATAACTATCAAAAATGATTTTGTTCTGTTTTATATACAGACTGGCACCATAATGCTAAAATACCTGCATTAAATAATGTTTCTAATTGGTAGCATGAGGATACTTTTTAAAAGTATAAAATATGTATTTTTGTTCACTATTTTTCTGAGGCTAATGTGCCTAATTTTCCCATACAACTTTATCCCCAAGGAAAAATATAGATGGAAAGACCATTACCAATACATGAAGTTCAGTGGTTCTCTCTCTTTAGATGTAATTGCTATCAAGAAGGCAGGCAGCAGGGTAATTTTAGTTCAAATGAGTACATAGCCTGAAAAAGGATAAATCAACCTTTGTGAGTTTGAAATTGGATCCCAGTGTGGGATTGTTCTAGCTAAGTGTACATCAGGTTCATAAAATACATTTGCCGGAATGAAAAGCCCCTAAAATTCAAGGGCAGCAGTGAACATGGGGCTGGAGGGGGAAGGTTTCAGGCCCTGCTAGAAGACCTCCTTCCTCCTGCCTTTGCTGGTAATGGCCTCAAATTACCTTCCTAATCAGTCCTGCTCGCATTCATGGCAGTGGAAAGACTCCCACAGTACCCAAAATCCCTTCCTCAGGATAATTAATACCTTCAGTCCACATCCACAAAGGGGCTGAGAACAGAAGAACCGATTTCATTGGGAAAGAAAGGGACACATTTGCCAGAATTAGGCACCTAAATACCTTTGTAGCTCTGGGTCCAGTAGCACTCATGGGTTGGATAGCTGGGATAGCAAAGCCTACCTGTCACTTTGAAACAAACACCCTTGCAGTGGAACTAACTCTCAATGAAGTTTTTGTTTATTGCACAGATTTCTATTTTCTGTGGCTGCCTTGGATATGGTGAGCAATTTAGAAAATGGGGATGGCTGGTGCACAACTCAGAATTTAGGTCACACCTCTGTTTTGCACTGTGTGATGCTTCTTGTACATTTTTTGAGCCCCAACACTGACATGTGTTCGGCCAAATGCTGATAGATGTGTTGCCCCTGCTCCTGCCACAGTTATGGCAATGTAGTATTTCCCACCTTGGGGCAAGGAACATCCCCTGCCCTAGGAAAAATCTAGGACAAAAGATTTTATTGAAGGTGCAGGATGGCTGTCTCTGCATCCCAGGTTCTTCCTACAGCATGAGATGTAAGATCATGCTCATGCTTAAATTTCACCTGCCTTTTTTTTTTTTTTTTTTTTTTTTTTTTTTTTGCTGAGGGCTCTGTTTTGGTCAGTAAAGTGACTCCAGCTTTATAACTGTAAATTTGCAGCAAGACAGGGTTCTGGTTTTTCCCCCACTAAAGAACGTTGTATTAAAAGCACATGTGTCCCAGCCAGCATCACTTATTCACCATGACTTGGAGAGCCAGGATGCCTGGGAGGCAGCAGGGCCTCTGCTGTGTGCATTGCCTTGCTGCTTCAGAGAAGATCCCTTGCCCTATGGTCCACACCTCTTCATCAAAGAATCAGTGCTGAATGGGAAATGTCAGAGAGAATAATATTTTAAAAAAATCTTTGCTGCTCAGTTGCTTCTAGAAAGAGTCTGAATTTTACAGAAACAAATGGAACTGTAGATAAATATTCCAAACAGTTTATGATGCAATTTCTAAGATAACCTCTGAAAGCCATTTTATGGACTGTATTCTCTCCTGGAGTGATTTGGATCTAAAAGTCTGGGTCCTGCATTTCAGATTCCACAGGCTGTGTGCAATTCACTTGTACTGAGGTTCAATATTTCAATTCGTGGCAGATATTTAGGCAAATTCTACCCAATTCCCAAGAAGAAAATTGATAAAAGCATTCTTAGAAAAGTAGGTACATAACTGAAAATCAAAGGATATATGTGACTCCTTCCCCAAAATTCAGCCTTATAATTACAGCCTCTTATTCTGGTTATGAGACGGATTTGCTTGGACTTTCCCACCCCTGTTCTCAGCCACCCAGTAAGCGTGGACAAAATATTTTCTTAAAGGTTAAAGAGATTCTCCATAACCTCATATGTCCAATGTGTCTGCTCCTTGACCCCAGCTCTCAGCATTGTCCAAAGAGTTACTAGAGAGACAGAAATAAACACCCCCCAAATGCAGAAGATTGCTGAACACATTTCTTAAGCCAAAGATTTCTGTCTTACTTCAGTGTGCTGAAGTAAAAACATATCCAGGAGTCGTCCCTGGAGTCTCAAATCATTCTCTCATCACACTGGGTTCAAAGACAATGCGAGTTGTGTAGTGTAGCTGAAAGTATCTGCATAAAGCAATTCCTCTATGATGTTGTTTTGTTTCTGGCTTGCTTTTACCTGGGCTATCTGAAGACATTGTTTGAGGCTAAGGAAAAAAATGAATAATGTTTGGGCCTAGAGATCAAAAAATCAGGCTTATTTCCATAGTCGTTAGTAGCCAGTATCCCAAGTGAATCTCTTCTTTTCTAAAGCTGTGCTGAAATACTGGGTGTATTAGGAAGGATTTCTTTTTATTTTTATTTTATTTTTCTAAGAGTTTGTTCTTCTTGATTTTTTGAAGATGCTGAAAGCTTTTTGATGTCGCAAAACCAATCATGAGAGGGAAAACACAAATTTAAATGTGAGATAAAAGTGGCTTTGCATGCATGCATAACAAGAAATCCATTGAACAAAACAAATTACTTACCACCTCCACAATAGCTCTCTGCCTCCAAGGGATGGGCTGGTGCACAATGAGGAGGTGACAGCGATAAAGTCACTGTGATACTGTGATCAGAAAAGCTGCAGTAAGGAAAAAAAAAGTATATAGGGGAAAGCAAACTACAAAGAAGGGAGAGGGGGAAAAAAATGGATCACCATTCCCTTGGGACTGTGAGTGACTTTCAGTATTTCCCAAAAAGTTTCACTTCAAACGCTGCAAGGCCGAAGAGGTTTCTTGCTGCTCGTCACTTCAGGGAGCTGATGGAGGAAGGCAGAGGAAAGAGGATGGCTGGATTTTTCATTCAAATAACTTTGTTCCTATTTGGATATGCCTTGTCTGGAATCCCCGTTGGTGGCAATGAGGTGTGAATTTCCCTGATTTGTAGGGCAAGAGTAATATCTTGGATCTGAGTTTGTTTTTAAGAGGTTTGTTTTGTTTTGATTTTGTGTCCATTTACAAGTTTTTCTTTTACTATTTTAAAGCCCTGAATGATGAACACTAAGGGTTGGGGAAAGGCCAAGTGGGAGATGTAGTCATAAATTTCCTTTACTATTTTATATTTCAGTTTGGGAGCCATTTCAGACAGGTTAGCAAACCTACTTTCCCCTCCAGACTCTCACAGCCAGCCCTGGACAGGGGTTGGTCATATTGGACACAACCCTCTAATGGGTTTTTTGACATTTATTTTGTTTCCCAGGAGAAAGCTCAGGTTTTCAGGACCTGAAAATTTGAGGGCACCTCAAAGGATACCATATCTATTACATATTATGAATATCAAAGATACTTGACCTGTAGGACAAAAGTTCTATCTTCATCTGACCATCCGTCATATTAAAAAAAAAGTGAAGTACTTTCTGAGTACAAATCCTTATCTATGAAGGTCTTATGCATTGTTTATGCCCAGGATTTGTCCTTGGTACTCAATATCAAAAAAGTAGTTCTAAATTGTGTTTACTACAATACCAAATTAAAAATTAGAAATTTTATCAAAATTTTACTTCAGTGATTCCCAATGTATTTTTGGAGCTCAAATTTTACTGTTGGTCTGGAAAATAAATCTCAAGGTGCATATTGTCAGGAGGAAAATATATCTCAAGAACATAGAGATTACACAGAATGTGTAACACTGTTGGAAGAAGCCTGAAGGATATTTAAGAAGCCTTCTGCTACTTTAGGTAAGCATCTCTCTGAAGAGCTGTTGCTTTTACCAGTGATTTTGTGTCGTGAGGATCTGAAGAGCATTTCCATCACTGAGAGGAACTGCAGAGAGTTATACAACAATCACCTGCAAATTTGACAAAGCAAAGTCAGGATCTTAATCCTGCAATTCATTTCCTTTGATATATTATCTGTCATATCCCTCTTCCCACACAATCTCTTTATACTGAGAGGGAGATGACACACCACCTGTTCCCCTGACTGTTGAGACAGCTCTTTCTTTCACCTTTCTCACTCTCGGTCTCTTTCTTTCTCTCTCTTGTCTTTTTTGTCTCTCTGGGTTCTTCTGGTTGTTTCTTCCATCTCTCCATGCTTCTTTTATGGCTCTTTCAAAGGACAAGGAAGAATCCTGCTTGCTTCAGCTTGACACAAAATACTGCAGCAAAGAGAGCCTGTGACGACGACTTTGTCCACGTGTCCCACACCAAATGAGGGGGTCCCAGGGCACTCCTTTTGGTATGGCAGGGCTGTATTTTAAGCATAAGGCCAAACTCTGCTCATTTCACTTTGAAAGAGCCTGGCCAGGCCTTTGGGGAGCTCTGAAGTCCATGGGAGGAGAAACCTGGCACTCATGCTGACAGCTGTTGGAGGGGACAGGCTGGGCTGTGGACGTATCTGCACATCCGTGTTTGCCACCCCACTGCCCTGGGGAGCGAGCTGGATGTGAGACCTGCATGGCACAGGAGAGCCCAGATCTGAATTATACTATTTATGCAACCAGGCTTTTCATTACCTGCTCTGTCACTAGCTCTTGTTGGCTAGCAGAGGCTGCAGAAGATTACAATTCGTTTAATTAAATAGCTTCTCACACCTTACTACATAAAGATGACCTATGTTGTAAAGTGTGATTCTCATGGCGTATCTGGCTCATAATTTTAAATTGACTTTAAAGTTTTTGATAGAGGCTCTAAAGGCTACAAAACCAAGGTTTATTTATATCTCTCATAATCCCTGTGAAATCCTAGGGGTGGAGTCACAGTGTTTGGTTCTTGTCTAACCAAGGCTCATTGATTTTTAAGCACATAAATTCAGGAACTCTATGGAGCTCGCCAAAGACAATACAGCAAGCACTGCAGCTCAGAGATCCCCCTGGGGATGTGGTTGTAAACACTTGAAAATGTTTAAATCCAGTGAATGGTCTAGTTATAGCTGGCACTTCTGACAGAACAAGCAGTCTTAGCAATCTGAAACACTGGACAGAATGGAAGGACCAACTTGCCAAAGATAACAAAACCCTCACAGCCCTTTTCACATCACCTCTGCCAGGACTTGGAGCTATCCTGGTCTTGGTCGTCCCAGAGATGTGCTTCCCTCCAGGCAGCTCTGATCCTAGGGAAATGACAGATGTCCTTTGCATTGCAGGTTCACCTGATGGGAGACTCACACACTGCATGAGGAGTGAGGAAGTTCCTTGCAGGGAGCAGAAGCACAACAATTTCATGCTGGGTCATGGTGACCTCACACATCAAAGCCCTCCACACAGGGCCTGGCATCTTCGGCCACTTCTAAAACTCTCTTTGTAACCACATGTTAAAGATGGGTTTATATCAGCCTTTTGTACAGACGTGCTGAAGTAGAAAGAATAAATGGTTTCCCTCAGGGGAAGCCTGTAACAGAAGAAAGGTTTGTTCCAGGCTCATCCATGCCTGGCTGGTACCCTGCCCCTGTGTCATCTCTCCTGGTGGTGACTAGTGCTGGGTTCCAGCCCCTCTGCTCCCATAGCTGCATTACATGGGGTAGGAAGGAAGCCCTCTTAGGAGTGAAAATAAAAATCTGTGCGGAAAAATATTTCAGACTTCTAAAAACATGTCAGAAGTCTCAGAATTCCTTGACCAAAAAAAAGAAAAAAAAGTGTAGAACAAGGAGCAGATAATGTCCAAAGAGTTGCTGAATGTAAGGGGATTGTAGTTCAAAACCAGGACTCTGAGGTTTGTGAGCAACAGACGTGAGCAGCAAAGAGACCAAAGAGGTTAGCGCTAGATAGACGGGTAAGGAGAACAAGAGCGCTCGCTAAAGTACCAGGGGAGATGAAGTACTGGCAAGAAGCTGAATCCTTCAGTAAACTGAGAGACTGAAATCTTTTGAAATCTGCCTTTAAATAAATATACAAACACAAAGTTTGAACAACTAGAAAACACTGGAGAGAAATAAACCTGTAGAAATAAAGATAATGACAAAGAACGGGTAAGGGAATATAGAGAAAATATGAATATAAACAAATCAGCTTTCCATGCTGCATAACCCCAGAACACTTAGGGAATTGAACAACAAATTTATTGTACCACCAACAATTATTTTTTGACAAATCATGGGAGATTCCCAGGGCCTGGAGCAAAGCAAATATTGTTCAGATTTTTCAGAGAGGAACTGAAGCATGATCCCAATAATTACAGTCTCATACATCAGTTTTCTCTCCCTGGTAGCATAATAGCAAAAATAATTTCCTGAGACCTATGGGGCTGACTTGTTCATTACCCAGAGATGATCCAGCATAGTCCTACACAGTGCTAGTGCAGGACTGACTGACAGCCAGGGTCCCAACCAGGGAAAGAAGAATGACTCCCTGGGCTGTGATGGTCCAGCAGCAGTGTGCCTGTCCCACAGGGCAAACCTGAAAATACAGAGGATGAGATCAAACTCACCTCTAAGCTATAAATTATGCTAGTCCTTTGTGTAAGCTAATTTGTGCCAATACTAATTTACCTGATCTAAACTCAGTGATGCTGTTGGACAGCATTTAGCTCTGTGGAGAACCTGTGAGGAAATCATCCCAGCTCAGCCCAGCTCTGGAGGGACAACCTGCAGGTCTTGCTCAGATCTCACATTCCTAGAAATGCATCGGGAAGGAATTCAGAGAAAACGTGAAGATTTAAAGATGGCCTAAAAATCAAACCCCACATTGTTAATATGAAAAATAGGATGAAAAAATTAAGAGAGAATGAGTAAATAGGCACAGCTGCCATCAGGCTAATGCTGTTTGCCCAGCCTCTGGGAAAGGGCTATGGCAAAATTCTTTTCCTTAATTTCTTATTCCCACCCAAAGCCTGCTGGTTTTTACTTTGTGCAGGACATATATATTTCATCTATAATCATTATTTGTAGATATTTTTTAAGGCCAGGAGGGACCATTAGATCATCAGTTCTGGCCTCCTGCATAACACATGCCCTGGAATGTCATCCAAAAAGGTAATGAACTATTCACCTTGGCTGTGGAAGTGAATGAGGGCTGAACCTGCGACTGCTTGGTTCAGTGGCTTTTGGGGAGATCACAGATGTATTCTGACATTTCTTCATATAGATTCTACAAAGCACTATCACATGGAAAATCCCAAATGATAAGCAATTCTCTTAAAAAAACAAAACCACTACTTGGAGAAAGAGAGGTGGGAGGAAGCCCACAGTATAAATTAATAAAAATTTAAGACCAGAATTTTTCCAATTTCATACCAAGCTTTTTATTCTTGCCATCTTCCTAGTTAACTTTTGCCAAAATAACCAGATGCAAGCATCAGGAAAACCAAATTATAGTTTAGTGTCCAAAAGAGTGGGAGGAAAAAAAAATTAAATGTGTTTCTACAGTAGACTTTATGCATCCATTCAGTGTGATCTAATGTAAGTCAGGCTTTAACAAATATTTTTGCTCAACTTGGTTCCAGGATAAAATTGTAGAAGTTACTGAAAGGTGAAAAAAACCCTCAATCTATTCAACTTAAAAAAAAAAAAAAAAAGACATTTAAGGGGGGTCTAACAGAAGTATACAAAAATCTTAGCTGAATGGATAATATCAATGCATGTTACTACTTTTGATACAGCACAGATGACAGGATCGGGGGCATAAATGGAAGTTCAAAAAACAAATTCAGAGGAGACATAAGGAAGTGCTTTGTCACTCAAAGAATAATAAATGTTTGGAATGGCCTACTGGGCAAGGTTGTTGAGGCAAAGACAGTGGGCTCGTTCAAGAAGCAATTAGATGCTATCCTGGGGGAAACGCTGTATTACAAGAGACAAGCATCAATGTGTTGAATGGCCTTTTCTCATTCCTAACATTTTCTATGTTCTTTTCTCCAGCTTGTACTCTTAAGGGTCTGCAGCCTCGGTGTATGATATCAAAACTGAAATCAGGCCCAGCAGTGTTCTCCACTAAACTGGGCCAAGAAGCATAATAAAGATTTGGCCTTGCTATAAAAATGTGCCGTGCTGTACTGTTACCCTGCTTATTCCATGCTGGCTTCTGGGCTTCTAATAAAGGAACAGGAGTTGGGCAAAGCACCCAGGGTTCAAAGATTTGTTTCACACCCCGTGTCGAGTCCAGAGCGAACTTTTAAGAAACTGGGGCACCCTGCCCTTCAGGTGGGAGCACTTCAGAGGTGGGCCAGGACAATTCCAGTGCATGCAGGGCTCTTTGGATCCATCACAACCTAAAATCAGTATTCAAATGTGCATTTATTAGTAGTTATTAATACTTTTTTTGAGAACTGCTCTGTCTCTTTCAGCTTTCCCATCTCTTCTAACGCTGTTTCTTCTCCTTCCAGGCACAGTACTGGTACTTTCCTCCCTCTTACCCTTTGCAAATATCAAAAGGGAATAAAAGGTCTTTGGTGCACACAGAGGCACCCACAGGACAGGTGAGTCTTTAGAAGGTTAGATAACATATCTGTGTAGTGCCAAAATAGGTTCACAACTCAGAGCCTTTGGCTGAAATGGGGCAATTTCACCCCACTAAAGCCCAGGAAAATCCCAGCCCCTTCCATGCTGAGGTCACTGCACAGCCCTGGGATCCTGGGGCAGCACAGAGGGACCCACAGAGGCTCCAGCCAGGGATGACCTTCTAGGGAGGTGCAGGTTCAGCAGATGCTCCTGGCACCCAGCTGAGTGGGCTGAGCTCCACTGGGAAGAGAGGGATGATCCAAAACACATCTGGCATTAATTGTTGTATTGCATTGATCTGGATGAGCCCAAAGAAGGGCAACGGAGCTGGTGAAGAATCTGGAGCACAAGCCTGAGGAGGAGCATCTGAGGGAGCTGGGGGTGTTTAGCCTGCAGAAAAGGAGGCTCAGGGATGGCCTTTTCAGTCCCTACAACCTCTTGCAAAGAGGTTCTAGGGAGGTGGAGGTCAGTCTCTTCTCCCAGGGAAAAAGCGACAGGATAAGAGGAAATGGCCTCAAGACACGCCAGTGGAGATTTACATTGGATATTAGGAAAAATTCCTCGCTACAATGGTTGCTAATCTGTGGAACAGGCTGCCTAGGGAAGTGGTGGAGCCACCATCCCTGGAGGTATTATTTAAAAGATCTGTAGACGTGGCACTTGGGGACATGCATTAGTGGTGGACATGGAAGCACTGGGTTAACAATTGGACTTGATGATCTTAGAAGTCTATTCCAACCTAAATTTATCTACAATTCTATGGTTTATGGGTTATGGAGGAAGATTTAAGGGATTTCTGTAGCAGCTGCATTGAGACACTACACTGAAGATGGTCTCTCCTCTCCTACAATTACCGGGTGTCCTACAGGAGCTTATGGGCAGGCACAACTAGACAGTGAGGAAGTCCTCAAGGACATGGATTTTACTAAACACACAGGATTATGTAGCTCTCACCAAGTATTCCATCAGCAACTCAGCAAAGAGGCATTTTAGGGAAATATTTAAAGAATGCTGCATTTGCAGCTGTGCTTTTTTTTGTATGGGAAACCTTCACCACATACAACCCACTGCACAAGAGAAAGTATTAGACTGCTTTGGGGGTTGGGGGGGAGAAAAAGGTATGTTCAGCTAGGAAAGCAGCTGAACAACTGGAGGAGAGGGATGGCAAACCCTCCCTCATGGAAAAAAGAAGTTTGAACAGCCACCTCCACCCAGACACTAAGGCAGTGTCTCATTCAGGGCCATGCAAATAAAAATTAAATTAATATGGATTGCTGAAAGACTCACTGTCTATAATTTCCTCCCCTAAATCTTCTGTGAATTGTTGGTTTTGGGTTTTTTTTTTTTTTTATGTTATTACATTTTATTGGTGCAGAATTCTTACATTTCTAACCTTCATTACAGTGGCTTTGTGCCCCAGCACCCCTGGGAAAATGCATATTCAGAATAGCTTTGCAAGTGCTGCCGAAGCCATTTGATGTCTGCACCACTAGCTAAGTTATTTGCTAACAAACTTTGAGACTTTTTGCCCTTCCAAAAGAACTATTTCACATGTGGTTTTTGGCTTCCTCTGCAGTGGCTCAGCAATATTATTTTATCCCAGCAAAGAGCACATTATTGTTTAATATCACTGCTATATTCCAGTGTGTTCCCAAGATGATGAATGTTGGCGCAGAAAAGAGGCAACTTTTTCAAACAATAAGTAATAAATTGTGGAAGGCTGAGGTAAATATTTTTCCATGTCCCCGAACAACTCTTGAGTACATTCCTGAGGAGTGTATTGACAATAAAATGTTTGAGAAAAAGAAAATTTGTTGGATCAGGTTGTGGTTGTTGTCCAACCCGTAAAATATCATGAAAATTCCTAGCTCTTTCTCCCATCTGTTCCAGTATGTACTTCTGGGTACAGCTTTAACTAAAGCATTCAAAATGTTTACTATGAAAATATGAATATGAATGAATTAGTGTGAGAAGACAAACTGCATTGTTCCAAGGCTTTAGGAAAAAACAACCTGAGACACAGAGTTTGTCAGCTAGGCCCAGGTGTCTTGGTGATGAATTATTCAAACACCTGGATTCACTGTGCCAGTGAGACGTGGAGTGCAATGGGCAACCCAGACAAGCAAGGACAAGAGACGTCACACGTGAGTTGCTGAGCTCTGAAGTGAGTTGTTTGTGATCAAATCACAGGTCAAAAAAGTCAGAAATTAACGAGTAAATGTGTTACCTTGATACCTTGTTTGAAAACTATCCCTGCCAGCAGGCAAGCCACAAAGAGGAAAAGATTACCAAAATCAGAATATTGTTATCTAGTGTAAGGTTTACTTGCAGGTGTGTCTCACCTCCAACACCACCATGTGTCTGTCCAGCCCTGTATATCCCTTTGAACCCCATCCCTACAGCTCCTGCCCTCAGGCTGGCACACTCACTCAGGAGGAGCACTCACTTAACCCACCAGGAGCCAGAGGGAAAAGCACTGGTGGCTGGGAGCAGAGCTGCAGGTGCTGACCCCAGCCACATGAAAATTAGCACCTCAGTATGTACAGAAAAGGCTACTTCGTTATAATTTCTTTGCACTGATTTCAAAGGGTTTTTTGCAATTTTTAAATATTGAATATGGACATGTTCAACATCCTTCTGGGCCAATATCTGTCTGTTTAAATGGAAACTACTAATCCCCTAACACTATAAGGGGAAGACATATTCAGTATTCTCTGTACTTGAGACATAAATAATAAATGCAATTTAAACTGAAATTTGAGCAGACTTTCCATTAAGTAACAGATCACTGTTGGATGGGCATGGTTTTTTATATCTGGCAGAGGGCTGTATCTCAGATATGTAGACATCATGTAGAGATAGGATATTTTGTACGAACATTAATAATGATGTTCCTACATCGCTCATGCTGAGGAAATGCTTCCTATTCATCTCATTATCTTCTGGTCCCACAATGGCAGCATGATGAGTGCAGAGAAATGAGTGAGAAGCCTTCTATGTCTTTGTGTGGTGAGCATAAAATGGTTGCAAACTAGATGAATGCTTAAATATATTATCTCTTTGACATTTCACACTACCCTTCTGGAAAGACCCCATATATTTAATATCAAAAGGGCAGAGACCACTTACCATGGGAGAAAAAGAGAATGACTGCTTTGTCCTGCTATCTGTATCCCAGGGAGCAGATCACAGAGGACCGAGATGGTTTCCCTCACGCCTTGAAAGGGGCTGATGAGAACCCAGGAGCACCTAGATAGAAGTCAGATCCGTTCACTCATATCAGTCCCACAGATCTGCTCTAAATCTCTCTTCCCAGTCACCTCCTCCAGGGTTAAAAAGATGGCACAGCAGAGTGTGCCAGAGAGGTTGTTCTGAGTTATTGTTGTGTATGTTTCAGTGGTCACTGCTGTCTTCATAACCCTCATTTCAATATAAATCACTTCTGTTTTCACATTTTCTCCCAGACTAGTTCCACATCCCAAGGACCATTCCCATGAGTACCAGTTGAATCTGTCCCCCCCAGCTCTTCTCCAACGACCTTTCACAACATTGCTAAAGGCTTCAGCACTCACTGAGAGCATCAAAGGGCCTATTCTCATCTTTCATGGAATCTAATAAGAATGGTGGGGCTATATATTCACAAAGCTGGCACTGCTTCTCTGCATGTCCTTTAAAAGCCGCAGGAGTCTCCATGTGGGAGAACGGGAATAACAGCGCTGGCCTGCCAGCCATGGAGGCTAAAACACAGATCCCTTAAGAGAACTGTTGAAGTCCAAAGCAGTTGATGCAGGAAAAAAAACACTTTGCAGGAAAGTAAGAGGTGCACACGTCCATGGGGAGAAGAGCAACGTGCCTACAGGGAGCTCAGCTGCCATCCCATCCTGCAGCCCCGAAATAAAAATGATGACAGGACTGCAAACACAAATATCCCAAGCTTTGCTGATCTAATTCACATCCGTGGACAACTCCTTGTACAGATAGATCTCTGGAACAGGCCTCCTTTCCGCATTCTATTAACAGAACTATAAATATTTAATTTGAAATATAAGATACTAATAAGCATCTTTAATAAAAGAAGATTGTGATAGATTGGCAGACTGCCGCATTCATCTCCACTTCATACAGAGTGTCCTTCTTGTCTTGAACTGCTAGATGACATCCTTCTGATGGAATTAATTGGCCTCTTTCTTGCCCCATGCTATTTCTGGTTTAATTATCTTGCAGTTTGGCCCATGGATGGTGTTATTCCTGCTGCTGCTCTTTTGCTCTCAGTGTTCTCAGTTGGTGCAGGGTGCTGCCTGAATTCAGGTCCATTTTCCTATTACCAATATTTTGCGACATTTTCTGCAGAAAGAGCAATTTAGATTCCAATGTAAAGCAAGCTGTGATCAAAATCCATTGGCTTCAACAGCTGATAGATCAGCTTTTCACACCTGCCATGTGCCTCAAGCGGTCATAAGACAGAAATGTGCATTGGAAAATGGAGTTGCACATGGGAGGAAGAAGAGATGACAAGACTGATTGGAAGAAAAGAAACTGAGTTTCTGTTTTCTCAGGAAATTACAGCTTGACCTCAGGTTACTGAGATATTTCCATTGACTTCATGGCTTTTCCTCTGCAGATATATCAGATATGAGATCTATCCAGTGAAGTACATTCCCTTGTAATTACCGAACTACCAAAGTGCAAAAAGTTACAAAGGAGATTAAATGTATTTTAGAATGAGACAATGAGGTTCAGTTAATTTTTGCATTTCTTTGTATACTGATTGACTTTTTATTTGGGTATTTTAAACTTTTAATAAGAAAATAAAAAATTAAGGAGGAAGAACATTTCTTGATAGAAAAGAGTAAAAGATGGAAAGTCCGGCTTACAAGTAAGCACTCTTTCCTGGTAAAAGAATGGGTAAAAGTGTGATGCCTTGAAAAAATATGGAAGAAATTCCTGAGAAATTTCTTAGGAATGGAAGAGCATAATGTCAGGTTAAAGCAAATCCAAACCCATCCCAAAACCTTAATTTCCATATTTTTCTGTTTCTGGGAAGCTTTCATATTTCACTTTTTTCACAGCTGATACCAAATTTTACCCATGCTGTGACATATTACCTGGTCTGTGTGCCCAGCCAGTGCTTTCTACATGGCCTGTCTGGTTTAGTCTGTTTCTGGGAGCCAAGTATTAACAAGGCTAGGGAACATGCTCCTGGAGGAAAAGAGATTCCTGCGCCACAAGCCAGGCACTGCAGCTACACTTGAGAGCAGCCATGGACACACACTGCACTCAGCAGTGGTATTTATAGGACTGTTAACTGCCAAAGAGATGTGAGGCTCACCCCTGTAACAACATTTCCTTTGCCTTCAAAAAGCACTTCTCTGAAGTGCCCAGAGATATCCCGTCTTAGGGGTTATTCCCAGTTAAGATAAACCAAGGGAAAATGTGAGGCTGCTGTCAAAAGAAGAATAATGTTAGTGCTTACAAAACCTCCCCTTCACGTAGGAACACCGCACTGCTATGCACAACCTCTGTGTTTGATTTCTCTGTCATATTTTCTCACACTGAAGATGGTCCCAAAGCAAACCTCTGAATGCAAGCACAGAACATGATTAAGAATCAAAGCCTAGAATGCCAGAACATATGTTTGGCTTCTTGCTTGTATCTTTATAGAGGTCCAGCCAAAAGCCTCAGTACAAACACCCTTGAATATTTGTATGTTCTGCACAATAGGCCAAAATATTCATGCTTACTACTATTAACCTTTTGCTGACTAAAACTGATGCAAATCTACTATTTGCCATGGATTCTACAGGGGAGAGAAGCCCTGCTTGACCTAAAATAAGTCTAGCTCAGCCCTGTTTATCTCAGCAGTCAGAAATTCTGACTGGTCCTTCAAGTCAAAAGAGCATTACTTCACAATACTGAATCTCTGAGTTGGTTTCCCATAATGTTCAGGGTTCTATACAAGATCCTGTGAAGTGCAGTGCCTCATGGACACACCTTGCTTATTTCAAGAGGAGCAGAAGCTCTGATTTCCTTGGAAGTTCTTGGTCTTTGGTTAAGACAAAACTAAACAAAATTTTCTCATCTTAAACTGGTTTATTCATCGGATGTCATGCAAGATAACCACCTTAGCAAAAAAGCCTTCAGTATGACCAAAGACATATGCATGTATCTCTCAAACCTAGAATGAGAGGAAAGTCAAACTTACCTGCCAATTCCACAGCTGGAGGTGTGGCATCATTGGGTACCTCAGACAAGCTGGACTTTGCCTCTGTCTGTCTTATATGTGCAACTCTTCAGATCCCACTGAAGACTTCTGCTCTGCCAATCCTGCAGCTTTCTAAGACACATCTCAGCAGCCTGTTGACCTCCCAGGTCAGGAGAAAGTGTCAAACAAATGCTTTTTGACATAAATCAAGCTTCTTGTGCCGCTCATTCATTCTCATGAATTAATGAATTTCACACTTCTAGAGCTATTTTCCCACCAGCCACGGCACTGCAATATAAGAAAGGTATAAAGCTATTAAAAAGCATCCAAAGAAGGGCTATGAGAATGTTGAAGGGTCTGGAGGGAAAGATGTAGGAGGTGTGGCTGAGGGCACTTGGTTACTTCAGCTGGAGAAGATTGAAGGGGGATCTCATATGATTGTACATCTTCATGAGGGGGAGAGGAGGGGCAGGCACTGATCTCTTCTCTATGGAGACTGGTGACAGGACCCCTGAAGCTGTGTCAGGGGAGGCTTAGGTTGGATATGGGCAAAAGGTTCTTCACCCAGAGGGTGTTTGGGCACTGGAACAGGCTCCCCAGGGCAGTGGTCACAGCAGCAGTCCTCACAGAATTCAAGAAGTACTAGGACGATGCTCTTCAGGCACATGGGGTGATCCTTGGGATGGTCCTTGGAGCTGGACTTTGATGATCATTGTGGGTCCCTTCCAACTCAGGACACTGTATGATACCATGTAACAGTAGAAACTACCCAAACTACTACAAATTATCTGAAATGCACCCTGAATACTGTGTAGATATGATAAAGGGCATAATTCAGCATATTTTCCTCAATCCCAATGAAAATAAATTATTTAAGACAGAAAAGATGAAACAAAAAATTAATGTAAAGGTTACTCGGGAAATTTCAGCATGGAACATCTCATTAATCAAACCCCAAATAAAATCAGCTGTCTTCTAAAGTGAGAACAGAAAAATTTAGGACAACATACGTCTGAAAAAAAAAGTTAGACTTTTTTATTCCAGGAGAACTCAACTAAAAGCTCCCTCCATTCTGGCTCCTGGGTTTCGTTTCATAATAGCTTCGGTCCATTGTTCCTTATTATCAGAGCTGACTATGTTCAAGCTAAGGCAGATCTTGTTCCTAAATTTATGTCTCTGTGTGTGACCACTACAATATGTGTTTTGTATGCTTTTTCCTGAAAGCCTAATATAGTGATACCTGTGACACGGCTTGGACTCCCCCTTTCATGTATATTACCAACTCGAACTGCAACCTGCTGGTAGATTTTTCTTAAACTCTAAAATGAGGGTCTAACCTTCTCTTCTTTTTCTTTTTCTTCTCTGTTACCTATAATCTTGATTTGACTCACACAAAAGTGACACAGTGGGAAATCCACTCAAGAAGACTTTGACAACTAACAATGGAAACCTACCTACACGAAAGTTGACTGGTGGCGTTTATAGTGAAAAAATGTATTCAGGTTTAAAGATGTCATCTGTGTTAACTGATCCGTGTTGGTTTTGTGTGTTTTTGTCAAAAGAAATGTGCCGTGGAGTCACCTCTGTTAGGGTAAAGAAAACCAGCCAGAACAACATCACTGCTAAAAATAGACAGATATAGTCAGGAGAAAAAAAAATCCCCCCAAAATATTTAAGATTGGGTAAATATGAGGTTGAGGTTGGACCAAATCCAAAGGACATATAAAATAGTGAACATTTCAATATTTAAATACAACTAGCATATAGAAATATTTATACTTCTCTTCCTTTTGTCTTCTCTAATGTACACAAAAAAAATTGTTATTTTATGCAGTACCAACATTGTTTTTAATGTGCCTCCTGGATTAAATTAAAATAAGATCATGGTACATTTTTCAGCAGTAGCTACCAATTGTTTTGGCTTTGGGACAGATTTACTGTCCGCCTGGAATGAATTCTTGCTGTGAAACATCTTCCGTCATCAAATGGGACACCTGAGGCCATAAGGTGTCATTGGAAATCTTGGCCATTTAATCCCAGAAAAAGGAGGTGTAAATTAGTACAAAGTTCAAAGATGCCACAAGCCAAGAAAAAGGGACTGAATCCATAAGGGTATTAAAGTAATTTATATTGTACAACCAGGTCTTCCACATTACTTGGTCTGCTCTATTAGGCCAGACCTTGTTGCTGGACACAGCTGCCCTGAAGCAGTTGGTGTCAGCAATATATTCACTGCTAACAGACCCTTTTGATGAAAACCTTATCAAATATTCCTAATTTGTGAAACTCAACACAAAAATGTTTTTTGAATCAGGTTACAAACAAGTGAAGTGGAGATGATGCGACTAACTCCACCCTCATGAAATGCAGGACAATGGAAAAACTTGGAAGAGGTTCTTGGAAGAAACCTGAGGTGGCAAACACTGTGCAAAATGCGAATGAAACAGAGAGGATCTGAAGGCAGAAGGAGGCAGAGAGTCAGCTGCATCCCTCAGTTCATTTACCCAGGCCAGAGTAGCTTGAAGAAAGGACGAAGCTCAGAGGGGCCTATACTGTTGTTGTTTTTGCTGCAGGTGTTCTCTAGCTAAACTGAAGGCTTTAAAAAGTGACCAGATTTGTGGATGGCAAATCTTTCCAACCTGTGTATTGCCTACACCTGAAAGATGCCTTATAATTTCAATTCATGTAAAAAATTTAAGAGGGTGGGGCAAAGAAAAAGATCATCTCTTAAAATTAAATCATTTGACGTGAAGCCGCCTTGTTTAGTGTGTTTTCACTGGTACAAGTTCTTTGTTGTCCCTCATGATGCAGAGGAGGAAAAGCTCATAAAAGCAAAACATGAACTGCTTAAGCAAAATTCATGCATTAGACAGGGAACTAAATTACATTGTTGGTTCAATGAGAAATACCTCAGAAAATCCAGTGAGAAACGTATTTTGGGATGACTGACTGGAAATGGAATTTCATCTCCTGCCACTGTGGCAACACTGATTCTGCCATGGAGGCTCTAAACATGCATTTTGCAGATAATATGAGCTGTGCCACTGTGTCTCATGTATCTCATATTTTTTTACCATTTTAGAGCCAGAGGAGGACTTGATTAATACATATCCCAGACTGCAATAGGTATGCAATTTGTGAATCACACACCCTTTACCTCAGCCAGACAAGGGCTACTGCAGGACCTCACCTCTTGTCACGCACCTGATTTCTCCTACAGCTTCACTGCCAGGCAAGTCTCAGCATCAAAGACGAAAGCTGGCTAAAGCCTCCAGCAAGAAAACTGCCAAAAGTAGGGTGATTAAACAGAACAAACCAAACCCCCTTTAAATGCTACTTTAGAGAGGATGTGTTCAAGTTCAAATGGGGGTTATTGTGTCTCAGTTTGCCATTGGGCAGTCAGGGTAACTGACCCAGCAATACCTGCCCAGAGGAAGAGATAATGTTTGAAATTTATGTTAGAAACAATTATCTACTTGACTTTTAAGTATGGGTCTTTCTGCTTTCATTTTTTAAGGAGGACATTAAAAAAAAAAAACCAAAACAGAAAGGCTCCCAACACTTTGAAGGTCCTGTTTGTGCTGAAAACAGACTCTGTGAATTGGTAATTGGCCTCACAGAGCCCAGGGGAAGTGAGGCTGAGGGAGCTTGGCAGGCGGCACCGCTGCCATGCTCAGCACTTCTGCAGCCACCCACTGGCCTGTCCGGGCTGCAGGGCCTTGGGACAAGGCACCATGCCCACCCCACAGCCTGAGCTCAGCACCCTCCTTGCTCCATCTCACCCACCTCTACCATCCCTTTACACCTCTGCACAAGGCTGGAGAAGGGTTCACAGGGTGATGTGGCTGTCACAGGGCTGCAGGTGGGCAAAGCACCCAGGGCCCCGTGGTGCTGGAGGACACGGCCCCCCTCACAAGGGCAAAGCAGGCAGGAGTCTAACTCTGGGCAGCTGGAAAGAGAAGCAAAACAGCAAAGCCACAAACATGTAACTTCTCTGTTCTTCAGCATTGCTTGCTGCTTCCTGTTAAGCTGCAGCCTTTCACCCAGGGCAGGGCTGACTCTCTTGCAGGTGAGGAGGGGAGAGGCGGCCTGCTGGCCTGGGGATGCCTGAAGCTGCTGGCTGAGGAATTACAGAATCACAGAATATGCTGAGTTGGAAGGGACCCACAAGGATCATCGAGTCCAACTCCTGGCCCTCATAAACACATGGGTGAGAAACAAAGAACAATCTTCAGCAAGACCATGAGCAATTTGTGGGCAGCCATGTCGTGTCCCTGCTTGGTCAGGACAGAAGACACTGGCTGGTCCCCTCAGTGTCCCCGTGGCCTCCATGGAAGGGAAGGCTCGTTTTGAGCCTGGAAATGCTACAGAGAATCATCCTGCTAGAATCCTGCTCCCGCGTCCCGTCTGGGGCCATGGGTGAAGCCAAGCCCACAGCGTGAATGCACACTCAGGAGCACTTGTGGCCATGCACAGAATGGGCAACTTCAACCCTGCTGCTCCCAGGGAATTCAAACCGTTAGTAAAATGAATTAAGCCTCGCCAATATCTTTGCTTTAAAAATCAAAACAACAATAACAAAAAGACCAGTCAGGTTAATTATACTAGAGCAGGGAGGAATCTGTGAGATGTAAATACATTTCCATGAACATTAAAAGCAAACCCCTCACTAAAGTGTTTTTCTTTCACAAGCAAGCAAGAGAACGCATTGGATAAAACAAACTTTGCTTATTTTAGTTTCGACTCAATTACCTGTTAATGGAAAAAATCTGGCACCACCAATAATAAGGCAGGAATGAGATCACTGTTCTGGAGGCCTGGCTTGTCAGGGAAGCTTGCAACAAGAAGTGCATTTATCTGCCTTTCTATAACCCTTTTCAAGCACTCTGTCAGGGAGCCCAAACTGAACAGCCAGTTTAGGAGGAACTTGGAACCCACTCCAGGCCCCCTCGGCCCTCTGGGAAAAGGAAAATTATTGTTGGCAAGTCTGCCTGGCTCCAGAAGTTGATCCAGTGCCCCCCACTTGCCCATGCAGCAGCAGACAGAGCTAAGAATTTTGTTATAATTAAATAACAGTGTGCTGATTGGTTGCTGGAGGTGGTCTTGAAACTGGTGTTTAAGGCAGTAGAGAACAACGGTTACTATTCATAGAAAAAGCAGAGTCTGAAAATCCATCTGTTTCGTTCCAAATTTAGGCCAAAAAAATGCTCACTCACTGTCTTTAAAAATACCACCTGCTTAGCTATTTTGTATAATGTGCCATTATATAAGTTTGAAGAAGGAGCAGGCAGGGAAGCAGCGGGGGCTGAGGAGGGGTGGGTGGAACAGATTAAAAAGATATAGTTAGAGCCAAAAATACCCCAGCAGCATATTTAAAAGGGAACGCAAAATAAGGAGCAAAGGAGACAATTTCTGATGGAGATTAAAACCAGGGTGTTTGCTAATGCTTGGCAACCAGCTACTACAAATGGGCTTGTTTGCAAATAAGGTAATAATCTTTTTTCTCTCTTTCTTGAAAAAAACCCCACCCTTCTTGCTTTGCACACCCAGCTTCAGTCATCCCCGTGCTACAGAGCTGTGGAAGCACCTTGAGACTTTCCCACCCTGTTCTGGTGGTGTCCAGGCCAGGGCATCACAAGCCCCTGCCAGCAGGTACCTCCTAAATGGGGCTGTGCTTCCCATCAGTGAGCTGGTGCCAGCTGCTAACTCAAAGGAATGAGACAAGAATCTGGAAACCCCACAGTACTGACTTTTCCAGAGCAACTCTGCTCTGTGAGCAGCAGCATTAGCAGGGCCTGGTGTCCTGCAGATGTGTCTCCTATCTCCCCATTGTCCTTTCCCTCCCCTTGCTTCCCCACTGCAGTCTTACATAACATTACATATTGCAGCTGCAGTATTTCCACTTTTCCCTATACCCTTAACTCGTTCCCTTGTTCCCTCCAACATCCCAATGCTGTCCATGTCTCCTACCTAATCTTCTCAGCCTGCCAGCTGGGCAGGGGAGAGCAGATGCTGGTCCAGAAGTAGACGTGTGATAATTGGCCATCTGGATGCTGCCAGAGAGAATGGATAACAGCTGAGCTCTCCCTGCCTTTTCTTCAGCAGTGGATCTGGAAAGGCTCTCTTCTCAGTGCCGGCAGAGATTTCCCTGGAACTCAGAGGGACTTTATCATCTCTGAGAGCTCGACTGCCGCTGTCAAATCTGGTTCAAAATGCCAGAGTATTCAAGAATTATCAGGAGAGGGTCAAGCAGATGGACAGAGAGCATGACTTCATGTTCTCCACTGCCTTAGACGTCCAGATTAATATCCCCCCACCCCAAATTTAAAAGCATTTCCAACCTCAGAGAAAGAGCCGCTCCTAGTATATGCATGAAAGTCATGAGTTAATATTTTTGATTGATCCCAGAAGAAAATCAGTCCAGGGGTTGGAAGAATACAGTTGTCAAAGGGTCCTTAAATGGGTTGGTGACATTATTGACAATGATGGGTGCTTGGAATTAAATCACTTGTAGCTGATCTGTCTCAAAAATCTCAAGATGTTTTCCAGGGACATCTTAAAATGAATGCCAAAGTAACTGTCTATACTTTTTTAATAACAGCAATTGCTACAATCTGAGAAAATTTGAATATTCATAGTTTTAAGGCTCCAAAAGCTTTAGATGTCCTGTCCAACAAAGATCACTTGAGATCAATCTCAGTCCTGTACTGAATTTACTTTTCAGTTGGAGCACCTCTCCCAAAACAGCGTCCAAACCCTTCATCCAGTCTTTGGTGGTAAAGTACTCCTATGTGTATGCCAGACATACCTGGGCAGTAGTGTCACACACATTATTGTTGTTAGTTATTATTAGTTTTGTAACTAAGAATAAGAATAAGAATAAGAATAAGAATAAGAATAAGAATAAGAATAAGAATAAGAATATTATTAACGTTCATTATTGTTGCAATGACCTATGCAACCATTTTACTGTAAATTCTCTTTACATCTTTTTTATAGTCTAATGAAATGAGCAGGACTCTAAAGATTACTCTTTTTTTTCCTGCCTGTCCATTTTTTTCTTTTAAGCAAAGCATAAAACCATGTGGCACTGCTTTGAGTCAGCAATTACTTAAACTTTTTAAAATTCCATACGTTAAGTGAAAAATGAGATTTACAAAACTAATGGAAAATAAATGTCTCCCGAACATGCAATACATTGACTTGCTTCCTTGCCTTAGTCCATAAAAACAGATGGAAGCAATAGCTTCAGTGAATTACCTACTGTATGCAGGGCCCTGTGCTGTCTCTAGGCAGCCCTGGATGAGAACACACCATTCCACTTTAGCACCACCCCACTCTTGTGGCTGCCCTCACGGGTGTGGATCTAGGGGTGATCAGCCTGTTTCTCACCCTATTTTACACCTACAGTGCACAGACAGTGCACCACGTTCCACCACGTTCCCACTGTACCTGGACTCCTGGACATATAATTAATGGAATTTTCTCCCAGGAGCCTTGACCCAGCTCAATTCCTCTCTAAGCAAGGGAAATTTGGAGGCAAATCTAAAGGCACAATCCCTCAAAGGGATGCAGCCAAGGCACAACCTGGAGGAAACACAAGCAGTTGCTTTCCCAGGGATATACAATTGTTTTCCACAGCAAATAAATTCCCAGTATGAGTTCTCCACCACTCACAAGCCCTGTTCAATGTATCCTTGGAACACAAGCCTCTCACCACACACACAGAAGGAAAACTAATCTGCACGGGAATGGTGTTTCAGGACTCTGCTTTCTGAAGTTTGCCTAATAAAGCAGAGAGCAAAGAACGCATTATTTTCCTGAATATATGAATCATACCTTGATGGTGTCTACTTTGAATCATGGCATTCAGAGATCTCCCTGGAGCACTATTCCTTACTTTAGAAGAGAGCAGCTATCCCCAGCAGAGATGCAGCACATGTGTCGGGCTGATGGATGGCCATGCTCTAGCAAGAGTCAAAACACTTAGGAAAAAGAAGTAAAAAACTCCCTAGAAACCTTAACTAGCCGGAGAATAATTTGAGCATTGCATTCAATTTACTGGCTACCAACAACAGCAACACTTGGCACCTTCCAAAAAGGTTTTGCAGCAATGTCCTTTTCCCCACTGCAGAGCCCTCTCCCACCCACGCTGCCCACGTGCCTGTTGTGGTTGATGAGGGAATGTGTTCCACTGAGGTCAAGGGCAGCATCATGTCAGACCACAACAAAAACATCATCAAGCCTTGGATCAAGAGAGATAAATGGAGCTTGATAAAAAATTCATCATGACTTAATCCTTCTACTAGGACTTAAGAAACAATATTCATGTATTTACATTACTAACGTGCTTGAACAAAGAAAAGGTTTGTCTTGTAAACCAGTAATTAAATATTAGCAATAAAAGTACTGTATATTGCTTACACATTATACTTCACTCAGCACCTCCCAGGCCCTCACAAAGGAAATTCCTTCTGTGCAGCCAATGGACACTTTTGCAGGTTTTATCAGCCCCCACAGGAAAGGACAGCACCATCCCAGTGATGGGCTTACCAGAACAGCCTGTTCCCAGGTCTCTGCAGAACACTCACCCTTTCTGCAGAGCCTGCCAAGACCAACCAAACAGAAATGCAGTACCTGAGCAATGCACCTGCACAATGGCATGGAACAAAACCTGCTTCAACACCTTTACACTTCATTCTCTTCAAGTGTAGGAATTACCATGGCTGACATTTTCCAAGATGACTGGCCCTATGGGGACATCCACTTGAGATAGAATCCTGGAAATTAGGAAGTTTAAATCACCACTTATTAAAAAAAAACCCAAACAAATCAACAACATAATAAGAATCTTGGAATACAAATTTACTTCCATCCTGTAACATCTGCAGATAGTGCTGTCAGATGGATGGTGGATTCTCAGAACCAAGAGCAGGCTGTGCTGCAAGGGCTCATTGCATTAAAAAAACCCTCAAATATATGCAAAGCTGGACTCAAATTTGTCCAGAAGACAAAACCCAAGGCCAGAAGAAAGACTTTACTAATTAAGGCTATCTGGGCTCTCCTGTGTGACCTTTATAGGGCACCAGCTCTATGTTGTGAGGTCACCAGGTTAAACAGAAATACATTAAAATTAATGGTATCACCAGCCCTGGTCTCCCATCCATCCACCAGTCAGGCTCACTTCACAGGCAAGGACATTCCCTTAGCTCACATGCTGTCTTCTGCCAAATGATATGCCATTTTCTTTAAATTAAAAGGCTCTTTAATCACTACTACTCATGCAAAAGAGCACTGAGCAGGGAGAGGGCCAGTGCAAATGCAAATCCATTGAGTTCTCAAGGAACCCAAAGGAAACGGGATTTCTCACAACTAGAGCTGGCTGCAACTTGCCACAATTTTCTCACTTTTTTTCCCGAGGAATTTTTCCAGTCGGACTGAAAATCTTTCCAGCCAGATAAAATGCAGTCAATGCATAAATGAGTTGACAAGTCATTCTCTGCACATACTAAGTTGCTTTTATTAATCCAGAACTGCATGCTACAGATACTGTACAGCATGAACATTTATTCATTACAAAAAATGGCTTCCAAACCATTAAAAATGAAAATCGGAATAAGAGCATAAAACGGAACAGTAACATCACAACTGTTAGGAAACATTCAAAGTATTCACAAAAAATGTTATAGTTAGCATCTTAATAAACCAGAGAAAAATCTGAGACAGTTTTACAATCGCTTCATGTCAACTACAATGGCACTGAATGAACAGATGAACAATTTTTCAGCTTTATACAGCGTTTTTTGCAACATCAACATGCCTAGGTTTTTTTTTTTGTTTTAAGTTTGCTACCTACCTGTATGTAGTAAGTGTACATAAAAGTGGCAGTCTGATTTTCCTTTTATGAATAATCTAATATACAGAATTTGGCCCTTAAGGGTTTATACCTCTTCATTTTAAATGCTTTCCGGACAATCTGCTACCAAACACGTCTGTTATAGGTGACATTAAAACTACATACATATCTACCTATGTAACATCACAGCAAAACATGATGAACAAAAAAATTACAGCATTAAAAAAAATAATAAAGTTGTCGGGAGAAAGTTAAAAGTCACTGAGAATTTTGGCACATAAAAATTTTGCACACAGCCTACAGTCCTAATGTCGCAGGGGATTCAGCTGCAGTTCTGAACGGGAGACACTTGGACCTTGCTATTTTTCAAACAGCATTGCTAAAAATTCCCTTGCTAAATTTTCAAGTCTTTTCGAGTGTAATGGCTTTTAAAGCAATTTCATTCTTTACACTATTGATCCTTGAAAAAATGCATCTGCGAATGTCCATTTGGTGGCAACCGTATTTCATATAGCAAAAAAAAAAAAAAAAAAAAAAAAAAAAAAAATCACAAAAACAAATCAAAAACAAAATCCCGGAAAAAATATATATATACACATTTATATATAAACTTAAAAACCTTGTACAAATGAGTTGTTATATATAAGATGCTTACACTAAAGGAAAAAAAACCCCTTTATACAATGTTTCAAGGAAAAAATAAAAGAAGAAAAAAACATTTAAAAAGGGACAACATACAGATACAACAAGCAATTTCTAAAGCAATAAATACTACTGGTCCAATAGCGTTGTGATACTTTTAATTGTTGAGTAGCGTCCCCTCCCCCAAAAAGAACAACACCATGGAACAAGGTATATTAACACATTTTTTAACCCTTTGTTTCTGTACATTTAAACAATAACAAGTAACATCACAATAAAGGTTGTTTCACACAAGGAAGAAAAAAAAAAGAAGTAGTAGCGGCACCGCATTCGTTGTGCCCTTAAAGGTTTAAAAACCAGATGTAAAATGATTGGTTCGCAAGCTCGTATTTAATACAAATAATAAAGAACCAATGCCTCTGGCAAGGGCTGCTTCAAAATTGCTTCTTTTTTTTTTTTAATTTTTAAAATCAGTCTTTAAAACTAAGCTATTGGAACTACATAACAATTATGTATATATATATATTTTTTAAACGCTACAAAGACTTTAAACAGCTGTTGATAAAAATTTTGGCAGAATCATGAGGCTTTTCTCATCTACATATTTAAAAAGGAGAAATTGAAATAAGAATGGGTCAAATATTGACCAATGAACTCGATAAAACATCAACTAATGTAGCCACATGGCACAAATTAAAAACGAAACCGAGAAACGACGACAAACAGCGGACGACAACAAGGAGAAGAAAAAAAAATAAAGAAAAGGAAAAAAAAAAAACCAAACCAAAACCCCAAATACCAACAGAATTCAATCCCCCCGAAAGGAAACCGAAAGGGCTAACGAGGCTAAAGCTATTCTAAGGACTTCGTTACAAGGGAGAGCGGCTGGGGCTGTGTCCCCGGCAGCGAGCTGTGGGAATGCAAGGAGGACGTCGAGGGCTGTGCGAGGGATGCGGCGGCCGGCGGGAGGGCGGCCGGCGGGTGGTCCAGGGCCCCGTTGGGGCAGCTGGCGGCGGGCAGGGCGCCGGGCTTGCTCGCGGCGCTCTCAGCGAGCACGAGCGAGGATGGCGGCGGCATCATCACCAGGTGTGCCAGCGGGTCGGGCTTCAATGACAGCGAGAGGGGTTGCGTTTGTTCAGTCTGTGGTTTCGAGTCTCTGGAGGGGGAGGCGAGCATGGCGGGGGAGGACGGAGGAGAGTCTAGTAAGCTTCCATCTGAAGAGGGTGGGCTGACGCAGCTGCCTTCACCTTGTATGTAGCGAACGCACTTTTTTTTTCTCCTAGAAACAGGGAGAGAGTTATCCATGAATAAAGGGCAGAGACGCTGATGGAGACAGTCAGCTACAGCAAAGAGCCATCAGTCAGCTACTCTGGGCTCTGCATGGGTGGCATCCTGGCCCCACGTGCCATCCTGGGGGTCTGGCAGGGTGTCCTCAGCACCAAACCCGCTTGGGAATCTCCCCTCGGCTAACAGATTTGGAAAGGATTCACCAATTAATTGTCTCTTCATCCCTCTCCTCTTCAGGCCGCCTCCTTTCCTTAGTTTCATAATCAGAAAACCAGATAAATGGGTTTTGGAGCCCACTGTTCTAATCTACAAACTTTCCTACATGGGAAAAAAAATATTAAAAAGTAGTTTAATCCTCCTAAAATAAAAACCCTGGATAGCTGATGGTATCTCAAGATGTCCCATAACACTGTCCAACTCAATGGGGCTACAGCTACACCTGCATCGCCTGTGGTGTCATACGGTGCCCTGCCCTTGGGAGGCAAGATCAGCTGCAAACTACTGCTCATTGCTTTCTCCTCTGTTAAGAACCACACCAAATCCAGAAATGTCAGTCAGACAGAAGGGATATATAACAGAGAGAACGAGAGAGAGGGGAAATAAAAACAAAACGAACAAACAAAGCAAACAGAAGAAAAAAACAGGAAAAGAACAGGAAAAACAGAGTATGATCCAAAATAACAAGAATAACTGGTTGTATGGCCTGCAGGTTGTGGCTTTAAATCGACTCAGTTTTACTTTTTGTTTTAGGGGAGAGTGGTAGATTTGGGAAGCTGCTTGTCTGCGTTTTGGGGGTTTTCCTCTGAGAGGCCATCCATGTAACTCCAGGGTGGGATCCAATTTCAGTAGGTGAAGAGCACGACGACAGGTAGAAAGGTGAGAAGCAACATGGATCTTAATTTCACACCAGGGCATGTGAGAGTCTCACAAGAGCTGCTCATCTTCAAATAAGTAAGTGACCCGACAGAGATCTTTTCTCCTCCCTCTGTCCACTGGATAATGTAAAGGAGCAATGAAAACAGATGACAGTTTCACACCATCTCTCTTGCCAAGTATGTGCAGGACAATTCTAGCAGTAGGACAGAAGTAATGAGGCAAACAACCACAGCATCTGGCAGAATGATGCCCAGGGGCCACCTTGACCCTAAGCCTGCTGGCTCTTCAGCCCCCTGATCCACAATCACACTTCCCAAGGGAGGTGCTGAAGTGCTGTCACAGCCCAAGGCATAGGACAAAGCCTGTCTAGAGCAGCTCTGCCATGAGAACTTTGGAAGCTCAGCTAAGCTGCACAAAGCCACCAACGTGAAGGAGGAGGTTGCTCTCCCTCTCCAGTTGATACCCAGTTGATCACCCCAGCTCTGCAACTCCATCAGAGGGAGTGCCTGAGCATGGCACAGCAGCTGAGTGTCACCAGGGGACATTCCCCCCTCCAGGAGGTGCCCCAGTTCCGCTGCTGGTCACCAGTGTTCTCCCCTAGGTATGACATTAAACCAAGCTCCACCCTTGAGGCAATGAGATGCTTCTCATTTGCAAAGGAGACCACACTACCTTGATCCTGGAGTTAAAACTATCATCTCCCATAGCCAGGAAGGGAACAACAAACCCAGTACCCCATCTTTCACCAGCTTCAGTGAGGGACCAGTGCTGTGACATCCCTCAGATTCTGCTCCATGTGCCACATGGCAAGGTAAGGGGTTAGGGCTATTAGAGTTTTAACCACGTTAGCCTGCAGATCAATACATGCTAAAAACTAAAGACAACCATGCATCTTAAATGTTAAAAAGAAAGAAAGAAAGATAGAAGACAGCAAGTGAAGGCTGTAAACCATGCTTTATTAGAGCAACGTTAAAAGACAGGAAAAAAATTAATTTGGTGGGCTCAAAACAGACCTTGTTAATTCTTCTACCATCAACAAACAATACTGGAGATATCTGGCTCTTGGCTAAAGACAGTTCTGCTCTGCTCTCCCCTCTCCTCTCTCACTGCTTCCTACTTTAGCTATGCAGCACTACCAGGGGCACAGTTCCTGTCTGGACCTTCTGTACAGCTCCAGTGGCAAAGCAGGACAGTTAAGCTCCACAAAGCTCACCAATCCTCCTTGTGTAAGGAAAGATGAGCTCTTACAATCTGGAGACTGCAGGACTCCCTTTCCATCCCCAAATTAAAATTACTTGCAAGCAGAGACCCAAGCTCTGCCTGCCTCATTGATGGGGGTCCAAAAGTCCTTTAACTGGACTGCTCTGAACCTACAGGGCAGTAACTTATTGAACTGGAGGCAGTTTGAATCTAGTATGCCAGCATTTCAGATTTCTTTTTAATATTATTTATGTTCTGTGGCCTGAAAGAAAGAGCTCCCATGGCAAAGCAGCTTTAAACCAGGTTTACCTGACTTTCTGACACTGCAGAGCTAACAACCTTTAAAAAAAAAAACATTGCTCTGCTACCTGAGGTAATTTTCTTTTGACTAGGATTAAGGGAGCATATTACTTCTTTTGCCAAACTCTTTAATAGTGTGGCCACTCAGTAGTCTGAAAATAATATTTACTTAAATCATGATGGCTCAAGGGAGGAGATATTTCTGCAATCTGTGCCAATCACACCATGGTTACCTGTGCTCATGTACTTCTCAGGGTTAAGTGGGACAAAAGGTCCAGAGGGCAAACCCCCAAACCACGCAAGCCTGATTTTAGCAGACATGAAGACCACCAGGCAGCTCTGGTGAGGGGGAATAAGCAAAAATCTAAGGAACTACTTGTGCCTTAATTTTGCTCTCCAAAAGTTTGGAACAAAAATACTACATATTGCCCCCTCAGAAGCACTAATGCGGATTATTCACTGGTGCACTGCTCTGAAAGTGTTAACTTGCTACATCAGTAGAGCAAACACAACAGACCTGAAACCACTTTTGCTGCTTTTGAAACTAGCCCTGGAATAACACCAGGAAACCTGTAATGCTGCAATTGCCATGAGTGAAAGCCACAGAAGAGTGCAAGGGTTTATTCAGTTGCTGCGGGCAAAGATGTCTCAGTTTTCACCACAGTAGCAAACTGCACATCTTTAGCACCTACCTAAGGTGTACTACAGAATGCTACCATGCTAGCAAATGCAATGTTATAATGGTTAGGACCAGAACTAGGAGAGAAATGCTCCAACACCTAGTGGTAAAATGCCTCCATGCATGAAAAAAACAAAACAAAACAAGAAACCAAACCAAAACAAAAAGAAGCAGCTGACTCTGAATCAGTAATCCAGAACTATCAGCTATACCACTGAAGTTGTCCCTGATGCACTGAAAAGACTTCTGACCAAAATCTGGTATAAGTTAAGAGAGGGTTTATGCTTCACATGTAACCTAAGCACTGTACAGACCAAATAAAAAGTTTCCTTGCTGATAAAATGTAGTTTTAAAAGTATGTTGCTTACTTAAGCAGCCAGGAAAAGATAAAGCAACACAAACATGATGTGCCCCCAGTTCTGGTACTTGGCATGCAGAGCCTGACATGCTTCACATACTCTATCTCTAGACTACACAAATATCTGCTGATAGTGTGCAGCAAAGTAACCACAGAACAGAGCCTAACTAAACACAGCACTGCAGTCCTTGGCTAGCATGAAACTCCTGACACAGTGAAGTAGCTACACAGCTCTTCTGGACTAAAACCTTCTCCCTCCAAGCACTACAGAACTGCTGCTTTCCCAGCTTGTTTAACACATGTCCTGGTACTGATATCTAACCCCCAGCACCCCATAATACCATGCCTCAAATGGGAGAACACAGAACCTGCAGGAGGCATTTCTGGTGCCTCCTCTGGTACACTGACACAAACCACCACCCTCAGTCCTGGACACTAACCACAGACAAGACTGCGTGCATACACAAAATACGATGGACATCTGAGCTACATTCTAAATGAGATGGAGCACATGGGACTGGCATGAGTAAGAGGGGAAAATGTGGGAGAGGAATCACTACACACAGAGTGTGGTTTGGGTTGAAATACCTACCATCATAATATTCCAAATTCAAAGACTGCTTGTATCAGAATAAAGAAACAACAAATTTAACCAAATGCGATCATTTAAGGAAAAAGGAATGAGAAAAGAACTACTCGGTATCCCTCCACCAAGAAAGAAGTACGTACTGAGTTACACATGGAATTAAACTCCAGTAGAACATGGGCTGCCGGAATTTGGGCTCTCTGATGTCTTTCAACTCCTTTTAATGCTGGAAACTGTGCTACTAAAGTTGTAATTAGTTTTGTCTAGAGCTCAGACGTTTACAGCTCACTTGTTGGGATAAAATTTAAGAAAAAATATATTTTTGGGATTAGGAAAAAAGATTTCAGATAATTTAAAAAATTATATCTACATAAACCTTACAGAGGCATAGTAGCCAACAGGTAGCTGTTTTAATTTTTCAGATAATACCAAAAGAATGAATACAATATAAGCTGTAAACACTGGCTTTTACATCTCGAATAACAAAAAAACCACTAGTACTGCAGATCCCAGAACCTTTTTTAAAAAGCCTCTGCAGGTAGGGGGCATAGACCCAAATGAAAGATAAAATATAAATGTCCAGCTAAACATTAATTTCGCTGACAATCTGGAAAAAATGACAAAAAAATCGCCAAAAAAAAGCCAGGTTTAAGGACTTTGAGTTTTCTTGTTCCCAGTTCTACCACCAGGGAGAGGTTATTGGTAAAGAAAGAGAGAAAATGGCATTAAATTAGCAAGAAATTCCAAAGATCAAAGATTATTAGCAATTGATGCTGTGGGAGAGAGAAAGGTGGGGAGTGGGGAAAAAAGATTAAAAAAATAAAATCACACAAATGCACTAAGAGGACAGATTGCTTTTATTTCCCCAAAGGCCTAATGGGTAGTTTTATACCTGCATGGTTTGCACCATAAACTCTGTCGGTCAAGCCCGAACAATGCCCGACACTTCTTTGGAGTATTTGCATCTGTTAGCATAAGGTAAACACAAAAAATACAACACAATGGTGGATAGAGCTCATTTGGTCTGCGTCATCTCAGCTACAGCTACGTTCAGCTTGCAATCACCTCCGCTTTATTTGGTAATCTCCCCTCGTACCAAGGGCAGGAAGGAAAATAGGACTTTCACAATGAGCCAAAGGAAAACCAAAAAAAAAAATCTCCGACACAGCCACGAGCCTGTGTGGGTACCGCACTCGGTGCCGCGTTATCAAGGGCTTTGGGAGCCACTGTCCTTGGGTGGAGGCTTGGAAGGCAGGAGCGTGGTTGGGCCACGGGTCAGATGGGCTTAAGGTTGATGCTGTTTTACAGTGGGTTTTTGGCTAGCAGCAGCAAAGAGGAAGGCAAAAAAAAAAAAAAAAACCAACCAACCAACAAAGGAAAAAAAAAAAAAAAGCAAAACCCTTTCGGAGAGATGATTACTGATGGCAGTGTCCCACTCCCTTGTGTCTTCTAGATCACAACACAGAGCTACAAAGCAACAAGGCAGGAAAAAAAAGGGGAAAGTACCAAATAAACCAGCTGCAAATCAGCCATAGCGAGTCTGGGAAAACTATACACACCTGCAGGGGCCGCACCAGTTATTCTGTTGATCAAGGCCAAAGCGCGCTCGGCATTTCTTAGGAGCGCTCAGGTCTGAATGAGTTCAAGAAAAGCGAGCAGAAAAGGGAGAGAGGAAAAAAAGAAAAGGGGAGAGGGGGGAGTGAGAGAGAGAGGAAGAGAGAAAAGGGGAGAAAAAAGAGAAAGGTAAAAATAAGGAAAAAATAAAAATAAAAAAGGGAATAAAAATCAATGTCCTTGTTATTAATTGCAAATATTGACTTTTGATTTAAAAGTTTAAAAAAGTGATAATTACATTTTTATTCAACTCTTGAGATTAGCTGTTGCAATTAAAGCTGCAGTATCCCTTTATAAAGGACTGTTTCTTTCCCTTTTAAGAGAGCAGGTAGAGGAAAGTCTTTGTGGTTGGTCTAGCAGGATGTTTCAGGCAAGATTGATTTGGGCTGGGGTTTCTTTTTTGTTTGTTTTTTGTTTTTTTTTAAGAGGGGGGAAAAAGGAAGAAAAGAAGCTGAGTATGGAAGTTAGATCCTGAACATGCTTTTTTCTTCAACTCAGATACAAAATAAGAGAAAAAAAAAAAAAAGAAAGGAAAAAAAAGAAATTATATCTCCTGGGATAATGCAGCTTTTGGAATAACATTCAATTTACTTGTTTTCATTAATTTGTATTTAAAAGAATGGATAAGAATAAGCAGACTGCGGAATGAGTATGTTAGTATCAGCCAGAAAATAAAATGTAAAGCATGGCAAGGTGCTGAGTTAGTGCAGCTAGTGAATTGCAATGAACAGGCTTGAGCAGAAAGGAAAAAAAAAGATACAAAACTAAAATAATAATAAAAAATGCGTATGCATGCTAATGTGAGAAGACTTAGTGGGAGCCATGAAAAATGCCATTAGATTAAGGAGGTTCATTACTGACTTGCTTCCATTCTTTATCAGTCTCTTTAAAGAAATACTGCATATTCAATTTGCACAGTTAGTACAACTCTTGCGTTATTTTTACTGTATTACTGTTTTAATAGCAATTGTTACAAAAACAAAAAACAAAATTAAAAAATACTATCAAACATAATAGATATAAAGATATATAGATAATAAATACTATCAAAACGTGTGGATGGTATTTTTTTCTTAATGTCATAAGTGTTTAATGTTAAAATCTATAATGGCAGGAAAAAAAATTAAAAAGCAGTTTATAAACTATTTTAAATGACTCAAAATGACGTTAGCACCTGTAATCGGAGGAAGTGAAAGGCAAGGATTTAGGAAACATTCGCTGTGTTCTGAAAAAAAAGAACAAATTATACAAAGGCTTCAAAAAAACTAAGTTAGGGCTTCTTCAAGATCGACTATGAGATTGCCTATGCAGTATTTCTAATTTCCTATATAGAACGGCAAACCTCCTTAATTTAAGATGGGTGCGATTTACCACTGTAAGGCATGCATCAGGACATCCAGGGACAGCCCAAATTAACAGCGCACGCACACGGACACGCACACACGCGGGAAGCGCACGGCTGATAAACCACGGCACAGGCATTCCAGCTACGGCTCTGCGCTACGGCCTCGGCAGCCACGCGGACAAACCCGGCCGTGCCGCGCGAGGAGGAGGAGGCTCTGACATGCAATGGCTGGGTTACTAGGTTTAGAAGGGCGGTAACGCGGGAATTATTGGAGTGCATTTTAAAAAAAAAGCTGTCTAGCATAGGGACTGGCTCCCCTGAGGCCAGGAGACCTGTGCCCACCTCCCCCGTACCTACAAGGGTCACACCAGGACTGCCACACTTCCACTAAGCAAGAGGTTTAGACTTGTCCTTACTTACCATTGGTCTCTCCTGGCTGCTTATCCCTTTTCCTCTTCTTCTTCTTTCCCTGCAGAAAACATACACAAAGGAGAAGGATTAGAATTAAGCCCCAAAGAAGTGTCCTTGCAAGAGGGCACGGAGTAATGAGGCTGCAGCTGGAGCAGGAAGCTCCCAAGGGGGAGCACTGAAGTGTGACACTGGCTCACCCCCTGCAGAGGGAACTTTGGGGGGTCCCAAGGAGATACTGCACCCCAGGATTGACTCTGTCTGCCCACCCAGTGACTTTTCAGACAGCCTCACTGCTGCCCACCCAGTGACTTTTCAGACAGCCTCACTGCTGCCCACCCAGTGCAAACAGCCACCAAGGCCATGGGCAGCTGAGGTGAGGGCAGAAGGGTTTGCAAGATGCTGCTTTTGAGCTAAGATCATCATGAAGCCAAAAACATCTCACATGTGTACGCTCCTGCATGCAGAAGTTTCAGAAATCATTTGTGGTCATGTATTGGTGGGACAGGGAGGGGAAGGAGAGGGAGAATAGAGAGGGGAGAGTGAGGTCAGACTGAGCTCCTGGATTTCCTCAGCACTAAACCCCAAGCATTCAAGCAGACAAGGAAGTCCACAGTAATGACTGGATCCTAACCTGCAGTTATAAAGTTCCACTGACAACCTAGAAAGCAATGCCAGGACAAGAAAAAAAAATCCAGACATAGCCAAGACCCTTCCCACATTTTCTTCTATCACAAGGAAACAACCAGTAATATTTTGCTAAACTCTATCCCTTTCCCAAATGCTGCACCACAAGATTATGAAATTTGTTGCAGTTTTTGACTGGAGGGGGAAAAGCCTGTTCTGTTTCTCTCCAAAAGTGTGGGAGAGGACAACTGGGAGCCCAGCTTCTGTGGAAAAACAGTAATTGCTTTCCAATAGAAAAAATATGAAGTAATAAGCACAGATCAAAACAGAAAAGCTATTTTTCCAAGAAAACTCCTCTAACAATGAGGTACAGGGTTTGCAGACTAGTACAACAAGGCCAGTGTAGGCTACAGAGTAATTTCATTTTCACAGCTCTCCAAATGCTAAAAGCAACAGCTTTTAGGCCAGCAATGTCAGCTGTGAACAGCACAAGAATTCCTGGCTTTGAAGACATGGTAGCAAGTGCTGAGACTTCAGAGCAGCAGTCCCTTGTGGTCAAGGGGCAACAAACATATCTTGGAAGGAGGAATCTCACAGAACTTTTGAAAGGTTGGATGTATCTGGGAAACCCAAGAAGTTCTCCCACACAGTGGGCATCTATCTCAGTAGATGGATTCCAGATACACGGTTAAGATGGACTTCAGTGTGGCACATGCACACTTGGGATGCTCCCTATGATAGATTTCCTGGAATGTATTAGTAAAAAATTCCTCCAACGTGAATGTAGGAAACTGATCTGTCATTGTCCTGTTTTTCCTCCACAAAGCTGGCCTTGAGGCACAGGGTTTCTGCACTCATTCCCCGTGCTTGCTCAGGGTTGTAAACTGCCATCCTGTTGTCCAGGCTGTTCCAGGTTTATGAGATTTTTCTGGAGATGGAAATAGCAGTGTGAACTGTCCACCTCAAAGGAACTTTAAACAGCAGGCACATAATCCTGCAGCCTCATTGCTGATGACAAATAATCTCTGACACCTCTGAGGTAATTTTTGGAATATGGAAGTTGTCAGTTGCTAGAGCAGCCATAAGTCTAACGTGACAGGCAGATAAGGCAGACCAGCATTGCTTCTAAAGCTCCCTGAGAACAGAATAGGGAAAAGCATGGTATCTTGAAATCCATGTATCACATAAAGATGCAAGAGGCTCAGACTCTTCTCCATCTATATTGATCTAGATTGACAGTAACTCTGCAAAAATCACTGAATTTTTTCCAGTTTTCAACAGTGTAACCAAAACCAGACAACTGCCTCAAGATCATAAGCCTGACTTTTATTTAAGCTCAAGGAGGCCACTGGCATAATTAACAGACTGCATCTGTGGCAAATTTGCTTAATTTTTGCAGTACATTTGGGAATTCAAGGGCTATTTCAGTTTGAGACCTTATAACTTCTTCACTCGAGGGCCAGCCAGAACAAAGGTCAGGAGTCACCTGCCTTTCACAAGCTCTTCAAGCCAGGTACTGTACATTAAAGTACTGTAATGCCATGAGGGAGCAATCTGTTAAAAACAGCTGATCTACAGGAATGTCAGCCAGGGACCAGGAATTTCTCGTTCTTTTTCAACACAAACTTTTAAAACTCTTCCTTCCTAACAAAGAATGGACACATGTCACATCAACTTCTTTACACCCTTTTCAAAGCATCAGGGAGAAGAATAATCTGGTTTGTTTGTTTAATTTCTGGGCTACAAGAGGACATTAGACTATGTAGCTAAATTAATACATGGATTTAAGGAAATAACTGTGGCAGCAGTTTTTCAAGTGCTCTGCAGAAGGCCCCATTTTTTCTTTGTCTAAGATTATTCTCTTAAGACTTCAGCAGATTGTAACATTTTCTGTTGTCATACTATACAAGTTTTTATGCTGCGAGTAAATATGGATTAAATACCTGCTAACAATTTTGGTAGCTCCCTCTCCAGAGCCAAGCTAAGATGGGTTTTGATAGATCTGCAGAGTTCGTGGGTACTAATTTTCTAGACAAGTAGTGGGTGAGGTGACTGGACCCTTACATACTTCTGAGTCCAGCACTCAGCACTGCTAAACATCTCACATCAGATCTCAGGAAGAGCCAACGTGCCTTGTGACACCAACAAGGCATGAGGCTGAAAGCTGCATTTCCTGAATGCACTGCTCCTGTCTCTGAAGACTTGGGCTATAGCTGGCCTTATCCCTGAGCCTGATGTGAGGTGCTTAACAATTTAACCACTTCAAGCAGCCCAATGTCGCTCCCCTGCCAGATGTGTGAAAGGCTCGAGACCCTACAAACGGCTGAGGGAGGAGGGGCACTCAGGAGAGCTGTGAATGGACCAGGAGAGGAGACATAAATAAATCCTGCGGATGATGCAAAGGTACCACGCTCTCCTCAGGCAGGAAGGTTCCCCCTGAAGGTCACCTGGGGGTACAGCATCAAGCCGCTGGGAAAGCACCGGCTTTCTCATCCTGTCCTTTTTAGCTTGAGAAGAAAGGGTTTCTCAGTGTTCACACAGTGAGGACAAAAGTAAAAGGTCCTAAACACTGAGGCTTTGTACATGCCCATCTGTCGGTGGCACAGGCACTGTGCAGAATGAACATTCCCGAAACCTCAGTCGAGCCCAGACTCCCTTTTGAACACCCAAGACGATGATACTGCACAGTGCTGAGCAACTACCTCGAGCCTATGGTCTGACAGCCTCAGGCCAGACTGTGCTGAAAAGGGATGGAAAATGGGCTAAGCAGGAGCTGTGCCTCATCAGGCTTAAAAAGGTCTCCTCTGAGGAGCACGGGATCAAGAATATTCTGAACTGGAAGGACAATTGAGCATGCACAGGTATACCTGTAATGACCAAGGAGGAAGAGCTGAGGCCGGTGGAAGGAAAAGATGATCAAGAAAACAGCAGGATTTGAAAAATTGTTCCTAAGTACATATTGCTAAATAAGTGAGCATGTGTATTCTCCACCACTGAAATGGCAGAAGAGTGTAAAGAGCTGCTGCTGCTTGTCCTGGCTTCACTGCAGACTCTGAACAGGCTTCCTCCCACCCATACATTTAAAAATGCAGATTCACAGAGGCAAGTATTGTCATATACAGCAAAACAGAATATTTCTGGTAAAACAGGCAGTGATTTTGATGAGGATGGAAAAGACAGACTTCAGCAAAACTGTAAGGTGTAACTCTATTCAAAACTGGCATCAATCTTAGAGCTGTTGGTCCCCAAACCTGCAGGGAAGTGTGACTAGAAGGCAGAGAACAGGGTTTATTACAGAGTTACAGACCTTGAGAGTTTTAGGTGTTTTTTATTTAACTTTAAAAAAAAAATCAAGATGCTGCTATAATCCTATTAAAAAGGGTTTAGAGCTCTCACCAATCCACAAATCTGTCAAGAATTTATGGGCTTAGGCTTGCAAACACTTATTACCATCTGCACCGCTTACCCTTCATGGAAGGAGCTATTTAGTATAAGGGTTATAAAGCTGCCCTTATGCTTTTTAACAGACAAAAAATAGTAGCTAGCACTTTTAGCTCAAAAACAGGCTTTCTGAAAAGTAGGGGGAGGAATCAATTTTAAAACAATCCATGAGTTGATAATGAATTCCAATATATTTTTTAAAAAATTAGGAGGGTGGGGGGGGGAAAGAAAGGTAATATGGGTATGAAAAAGAAAACATAAACAAAATACACAACTATGGAGTGTGGAATAATTAATTTAACCCCACTTGAGAGTAAGACTTTCAGAAATATAATGCTTTTGGTTTTGCCAGTCCTTCTCTGAAGCTAGGATAAGTCATTCTTCCACTTTCCACTACACTCTCACACACATAAGCACAAGACACTAATTATTTATCTCTTTTGGTGGAAAGGAGAGGAGCATACAAGGGGCATTTTAAATTTCGTTTTAAAAAATGAAATTCAAAATGACCAGCAAACCAAACAGCATTTCCAGATGCTGGTAAAAGTGAAAGGAAGACTTTTTTCACAGAGCTCTACTGTTATCCTCAAATTCTAACCCCACACTAGTCCCAGCCAGGAAGCCTCTTCCAAGTGGGAATTACCCCCCAGCAGTTTCAGTATCACCAAGGGAAGCGCCTGTTGTCGTTACCACATTGGGGTCCTGAGACTTTCCATGCAGTGCTTGTGTGCAATGCATGGTCATAGCTCAGCAGGTCACACAGACATTTCTACAAGCTCTACTACTCAAAGTTTCCACCCACATAGGAACCTACATAGTTATCCCGTGCAGACCAGCCCGGGTACAGCTGCATGTGAAGCTGTCGCTCCTTCCTTGCTAGTTCATAGTATTTCGCTTGCTCTTCTCTGGATAATGCGTGCCACTGGGGTGGAGAAAAGACAAAAAGACAAAATAAAAAGCACTAGTGGTTGGGGGTTTTTTTAAGCATATTAACAGCAAAGTGTGTTATTTATACATATAGATACAGTTAGAATTGATTTTCATAAAAAAGAGATAAAAACAGATGATCTGGCATGCTGACATTCGTATTTTATTTACAGCTCTAGATTATAACTGCAGTTAAATCAACTGAACCACAACTAATCATTTACATGCACTCAACCCCTTTGTCTCCTGTTGAGAGAGGAGAATTAAGAAATCTAAACAAAAACAAGACAGCAGGGAAGACGGTCCAGAAGCTGAACTACTTGTCCTGAGCCAGAACTCAGTTCCAGCTTTGGAGGTGTCTCCCCCACTGGCACTTCCTCTCCTCTTCTAGCTCTCACAGGTGCTGATACTGGTGCTGTACTCAAAGGTTTTTCATTTCCCATTTACTTTTCTGCCTATCTTAGGCCAAAATAAAAATCTTAAGATTTTTTCATCAACCGGTCATGGAAATGATACTGAAATAACACTGCTGTTAATTAACTCCTCCTCTTCCCCATGAATGACCCCACTGGCAAGAAGTGCCTGCAAAAACTAAAAAACAAAGGCCTTTGATTTAGCAATTCCCCTATCCATTTTCACAATGGCAGAAAAACACAGGGATTCAGAAGGTGTGAATCCTCCCCAGTTTCAGGCCCTGCTTGTGCCTGTCCCTTGTTACCTACCCTTCGACCGAGGATTTGGTTGATGGCTGCGCTCTCTTTCAATGTGCATTCTGCTACAACTTTTGCTCTCATTTCCTTCATATACAACATAAATGCATTAAGAGGTTTCTTTATGTGTGGCTTCTTTTTCTCTTCTTCTTTTTTGGAGTCCTGATGTTTTCTGAAGAGGAAAGATAGAACAGACAGAGACCTCACAGTGAGAACCCCTTGTGAGTTTATTAAATTAATCCTCTCATTCTCTCTAGCAACAATCCTCGGCAATCTCTAGGAAGAGGACCAGAAGGTTCTCTAGACCCTTCACCCTGGCTGCTGTATGGCAACAGTCTTAAAAGCACTACAAGAAAACTCACCTCACGTTTATGCAACACCACCAAGTACCCTCTGAGCCCTTACAAGAATCTTGGAAGGACATGGGCCCCAGAAAAATGGGCTTACAGGGAGAGCTTGAGCATGACAGTAGAGGCAATAATTACACCCCTTTATCAATGGGTCAGTTCAAACCTAAACTTGATACCAGCTCTCTGCAGCTTTGAAGAAGCCATTTATGTTTAGTTTTTTTGTCTCCTGTGGTGCATCTGTTATCTCAAGGCTTCAAACTAGACACTGAGTAATACAGAAACTGGTCAAGAAACTTGAATTTCAATCAAGAAAATTCCACTTCCTTGGTTGAAACAGGTGAAATTAGTAACTAATTGCCTATGACATTTCACAGCAAAAAACATCACAAACCCAAGCCTTTTTACAAGCCACACATGCACAGGGGATGCTGTGAGTATCCCAAAGAGAAGACAGGGGAAGCAGCAACTTACGAGCTGTGGAGTGAGCCGACGTCGCTCTGGGAAGATTCCTGTTTGACTGTTGGTGTGACTATGGCCGGATGAGGAATTCCAGTTGTGTGTAAACTATGGTGTGGCGGGACCATGTGTGGAGGAAACCTAGAGGAGAGAAAGCTGTGTAAATTGTCAGAATAAAAATGAATGAATGGGGAGGGATGTGTACACACATTAATAAAAAAAAAAAAAAAAAAAAAAACAACTGGCATATAACAAGCACATGACAGCTAGACAAAGCATATGAAAGCTGGCAGCATTAATTAGCAATAAATTAAACATAATGACTCTTCTAATGTCATTAAAGCCAATCTTCCCCTTCATTATCATTACTGACACGAGACATCATGATTTTTAACATTAACAAAAGGCGAATTCAACTGGATGAACTTGCATGAAGGTGGAATTTCAGCTACCTGAAAAAAAATCCACCAGTCCATTTCTTTGCTGAGAAATTATGTGTGGCAGCCAAGGAATCAATTTTTATAGTTTTGAATCGTGTTGTGAATTTAGGATGACATCTTTTATTCTATATTGACAGCAAAATAAAATATTAATGCCAACACATTCTAGATGCATTTTTGATAATATTTATAGATGCCTCATTAGCTACATTTTGTTGATGGAGCAAAAGAAAAATATTTATTTGTGTCTAATAAATCTCTGAGCCACACTGCTTTAACAGAAGGTGGAAGATTGTGGAATTTTTGAACCATTTAAGTAACCTAGAAAGGCTTTAACAATCTAGCCTTTCTAAAGAGAAAAAAATGTTGCCAGCTTTATGGTTTATGGTCATATACATGGACAGATCCCGGTCCTTCAAGTGGATTCAGAGGGATATGCAATCCTTCTGCATGAATCTAATTGCTTGGTCGGGACCACAGCACAAACATGGCACAATCATTCAGACTTTTTACATTTTATGAAATATAAGAGAAATTAACAAAATTCTCAATGAACAAAAATGAACAAAATTCTCAAAAGCAGGATTGACTTATATCATTGTTTCTCAACAGTCGCAGAAAGGCTTTGCAGTAAATAAAGAAAGCACAGCATGACTGACTGCCTTCCCCCACTGAAGTCAACCGGTTTCCAAGGAATGGGTTCTAGCCTAAAATTATGTTTCAGAAGTAACTTTCCTCAAAATGCCAAAATTAAAGTGATCTGGCAAGGGCTTTTCTCACTGCAAATCCCCACTCTCATCCCAGATTTTGAACAATCTGATCCAAGTAAAACAACCCAAGATTATGGAACCCTCAATGAGATAAGTAATTATTTCTTCTATCATCAATATAGAATGATTTTTTCTATCCAACAGGATTTTAAATGGGGTGATATACCATGGATATCGTCGTATATAAGCATCAGAAATATAGTGGGGTTATCTTTTTCTCTCCCCTCTTATGAATCCCAATGCCAAGCTTAACAATACCATCCCCCATGACTGCCTAGACATTCTCTACATTCACAAGATGACACAGAAGTACTTTCATGAACAAGAGCACTGTCCACTACAAGCTCTGATGATCTTTTGTCTATCAGCTGGTAGTATTCAGGGTGATTAGACAGAACTATTTTGTCTTTGAAGGCAGTGGTGGGAAGAGCAAGGACTGACAGGGAGAATGTGAAATTGTTCAAGTTGTAGAGAATTGCAGTTCTTCATGAACAAAGGCACGGAGAGAAGGGAGGCAGGAAGGTGGGATGGCAAGGGAAGAGGAGAATGGGCAGCAAAATGGTCATTCCTACTTCTGCTAAAGACTCACGGACACAAATCGCCAAGTGGGTTGTCCAAGTGCCTTCCCACTCTCTGACAAAAGTAGCTGGGAGAGAAGCACACATTTGAGGATATGGTTTGGTTCATGGCAGGTCAGAACAGAAGACAATGTCGAGGCCGCAAAGGAGACTGGCATCCTTGTCCCAGTTCTGCCACAGAACTGCTCACCCTCAGCAAGACACAAAGTGGGCCTTTGTATTATTTTTTTCTATTCTTTCTCTACTTCCATGTGTATGTATTTTGATTGGACTTATCTAAAATTTGTTCACACACACCTGGGACCTTCAGACACGGTACAATGAAATAAAAACTGGCAGTATGAGCTGGATTTTTTAAAAAAATAACTAACAAACATGATCAAAAATAAAAGTGGTGGTAAAAAACCTGACCTTGCTGAACACAGTCTAAGCACAGTGATAAAAGGTTGAGGCACATCCTATCAAGGGACTGTCCCAGGCAAGACCTTGTGTTTCAGAGAGGACTATGCTGCTCGGGCTGGCTAGGCCAGAGACAAAGGGACAATGAAAGATGAAGATGGAGATGAAAAGCCTTCCTTCAGAGAGCAGGCAGGAAGAGCTCTGCTGGTCTGACACGAGGGCTCAGCATGAAGTGTGGTGGGCATGTACCAGCAGGGAGAAAATCTAAAAATCTAAATGCAGAGCACAGCATGCCCACATTGTGTGAAAGCCTGAAGGATGGCAAAGCCTCCACTGACCTCAGCTGGGATATTTTACTCACTGGGCTCTAAACTCCAGAGACAGCAGCCTTCATCAACAGGCAGCTGCAGCTCAGTGGTTATTTTCAGGGTTGCAGTTTCCACGAGGAAGTGCTGTGTTCATTACCAATGACCATTCACTTTTTCATACTGAATCTGTCCAATTCACAAGGCTGCCTATTGGACTTACACACCCCTTCCTATATTTAGGGCTATAAAAACATGCTCCAGAACACAAAGTTGCTCTCACAATCCCATGGACTTCCACTGGTGGGATGAGAGTCCAGCCCAAGATCTGAGTGCCTGCTCATTTCCATGTAGACAGCCACTCACATGGCAATATGAGCAGGGGAAGGGTGTTAATTTTTAACTTCCTGGCTACACTCCAACTTCAGTAATTACATTCAGCAAAAGTGAATTTCCCCTGAAATTTCAATTACAGAAGGTATTTTCCACTGCCACCACTTAACTGCTGTGCAGTGTTTGTCTGGTGTAATTCTGCTAAATTATTTCCTGATTTCCTCTCACAGCAGTTGTTTTTTCATAGTGGGTCCACTGTTTGCCCATCATTCAGTTAGCCCTGTCTCATTTTACCTTAAAGGCATATTACAGAGGGGTAATGAAGGATCAAGAGATCTTACAGGCGTACTACAGGCATACAACGTGAATGTGGCAAGGCTACAAGTAACAACTAAGAGTTGTAACTGGTTAAAGACACTACCTTAATAGTCTAAACAATTTATGGAAAATCACCATTAGTCACCCTTAACCTTTTATAAACTATTCATAAGCACACTTAAACTAATAAACAGCAATTTCTAAGCTTAGGGAACTAAAGGTTGGGAAGCACTACAGGCTCCAAAGATCTACACCATAATGCAGGCAAAGATGGGAACTATTTCTGAAGGCAGGCACTGGAAAACTGTGGACGGAGGGGTGAGGTTTGAGGTCTGTGCTGACTTCACTGCACAGCCAGCACAGCAAAGGCAAGGTCTGCAGCAGGGGCTTGCAGCAGGGCCCTGCAGGGCAGCTGCACAGGGCCAGCATGTCTGAAAGCCAGCATGGGCATCACCAGCAATCTCCTGACCACACCAGACACCTGGACAAGGGCTGTCCCCTGCTGAGCCCAGGCTGACGTGGGAAAACATACATGAAACCATGTATGAGAGCACAGAGGGTGCTCCCATCTAGAGGAAACCAGAGGAGAAGTTTCTGGGCTGAAAACAAAGGGTAAACACCTTAAATGAATTCATCCCCCTGCACGTGTGCCTGAGCACGTGCACACGCATGGGCTTCTGTCAGAGACAAAAAGAAAGGCTCCCTGTGTATGTGCACACCCCTCACCTTCGCCTAAGACATTCACCAGATTTTTTTTCTCTAGACAAGTATTCCATGAATTGCAATAAACACCCTAAAAATTCTAAGCAGCTCATTATACACTACTGTCTCCTTTTATGGCTCCAAGCCAGAATATAATGATGAGTCTTAACTTGTTAAGGACAACTAATTTTTTGTTCCTGGCTGTCTCAGGGGCTTCTCTCTTACTCACTCTCACTTTACTTCACTGTTGACATGTTTCTGTTAACTGGATGTCATCTGCCTGCCTTGATTTTATGCACAAGCAGTGGGATGCATTTTTCTGTGCAACAATTCTGCTTTGAGTTGCATTAGATTTGTCATTATTCTCTCATTTTCCCCTTGCACTTGTAACATTTCATCTATTCCTGCCTTATTTTTTGAGCCACGGTGCACCCACATTATGGTTTATACATGATCTTGCTCCCTTTGAAGCCGGCAGATTTCAGAGCCAGCCCTCGTCAGGAGAAGTGCCTGCTACCAATTTAGCAGGCTGAGGGCCCCGAGCTCCAACAACTCAATCTAAAGGGGGTCACAGGGTGGCACAAGCGAGTGTCAGCAAGTGCTGTTTAATTGCCAATCTAGGCTTCTCCATGGTGTTTAAAGTATAATGACCCATCACTTAATTCTGAGAAGTCCTGGCCCTGCTGCTGAATGGAATGAATATCAAAGGATGTGCTAGAACAGGGCAAGGAGCCTACATTTCCTATAACTGCCATAAGTATAATAGACCTCTACTTCTGTCGTCCCATTACCACAATAATGTATTTAATTTGCTGTGTACTCTTTTTAACTAGATACCTTTCATAAAGTCTATCTTGGGAATATAGCCCCCCCTGCTTCCACATCTCCCCCCTCCCTCAAATGACTAGCCTCTCTAATAATAATTAAACTAAATCAAGCTCTACTTTGCCTCACACCATGCCCGCAAGTCTTTTATAGATATTAAAAAAGATTAAACAGGGGGAGGGAACCATTGTTTAAATTTGCAGCTCTCTCCCCAGCCTAGTATTTTTTTCTGGTCTGGGACTACCCTTTTTTTTTAAGTTGATATTCCAGTTGTCTATTTGCTGGGACAGTTTTAATTTAAATTTTCAGTTTTTTGTCTACTTATCTAAAGCACACACCACACTGTTTTCCCACCCATTCATTCACGAGCCCTAGGTACAGATTTCCACTTCTCAATGAGGTGTGCTTCCCCCCAGCCCTCACCAGTCTTTTCCTCCTTAGATCATCTATGCACCAGTGCTCACATATTAAACTGCAGAGATGGAGAGGAAGGGACAGAGCAGGGAAGAGATGTGGAACCTTGCTATGTAATGCATGCTAATTTAATTATGTGCCATCATCAAAATGGATTAGCTGTTTCAGCCCATCAGGAAAGTCTAAACTTCCACCGATTTAATTAACCAGGCTGAAAATCAGATGAACAGAAAATAAAACTATCATTAGGAGCAATTACTGATTACTTAAACATAGTGCTGCCAACCAGTTTGTAAATAAAACTAGCAGCCCCTGGAAAATTAGATGGAATTAATTGGAGGTAGGGAGGGGGAGAAATATATACTTCTAAAGCTTTTGAGGGTCAGGCAGGCCCTTTTATGTTGACTATTAGTGTTTGGAGCTTTGGGAGGGGAAAATACAGCACAATAACCTTCCTCCCAACTCTGCTGAAGAGTAGTCCTCCTCCCTCCTGAGCCTCCCCTCCCGCGCACACAGCGCTGCTCTGGCTGCTGGCCACCGGGAAAGCAAAGGCTATCACCACTTCTCATCCCTGCTTTTTCAACATTACCCTCTCCCAGCTCTTTCATTTAGTTTGGCTTTCAAAGGTGGCTTCTCACTCCTCCACCTCTCCCTCTAAGGCAAATGTTTGAGGCCCAATGACAGCGTCAGGACACCACCTTCTCCTCACATGGGAAGGCAGCCCTCGCCCTCTCCTCCACCCCACCAAAAAGCTAAGGATGGATGTTTAACTCAAGTGCTTTCAGGAATCTGCTGCCTAGATGAAATGCTCTCCTCCTACAGAGAGTGGGAGGAGGAGCTACATTTGCTCTTGATTTAGGACCTCAGCATTTGAACTCACCTTGACATGGAAGCATTGACGGTCAGAGCTGTTGGGTAGGGGTGGCGGAAACCCCCTGTCGTGATTGGGTACACTGGCTGACCTTGCCTGGCAAAAAAGAAGGGAGAGAGGGAATGAGAGAAAGGAAAAAAGGGCTTAAAAAAAAAAAAAAGAACAACAAAAAACTTCTCTCTGCACAGTAAGCTTTATTCTCATTTGATCAGAACAAAAATCTTGGGGATTGTACAGCAAGGATCAAAGGAAAGAAACACAGAACAATTTGAATGCCATAAATCTGATAGGAATGGCTAATTAAATTTTATAACCTCTGCTTATGTCAATAGAGACCCTCTCCCCAAGCTGAAACTAGGTGTTTTGTTGTAATAATTAAAGGCGAAGTCTCGCTTGCTTTAATGGAGCCATCACACTAATTGAGGGCTACACATCCAAAGGAAAACAATAATGAATGTAAATTTATACCAAAATAAAGTACAGTGAATCAAAGGACTTCAGTTGCGCTTTGGGCCTCTTTCGGTATTTAGATCTCGGTGAGAAAACATTAAATTAACAGAGCTTAATTTGTAGCCTTTTGTCAGATTAACAAGTGTTGACAAGAGTTACCGGGGGAGAGTCCCCAAGAAGTATTGTGGGTAACCAATAGACAATCACACCTCATTACAATAATTAAAAAATACAGCAACATGCAAAACAGCATCCTCATGAAAGACACACAACTTTTTCTGATGGAGGTTTGTCTGTGCTGGCTAGCTCGTTTCATCTGTCCTTCAAATACATCATCTGACTGGGCAGGATGCTTTTGGAGTGGGTGCTATGCCAGGAACATGCAGGCCAGTGGAGGACAGATGGGTTGGGAAGTTGATGGTGAAGTGCAAGTGGCAAGGAGAGGGGAAATGAAAAACTTGGGGTTACTTCTGTGAAGTTGGCCGTGCCGCTCTCCCAGAGCAAAAGCCAATGTGATGGTGTCACCCCTCACCAAAAATCACTGGGAGAAGCTGTAAGAGCTGTGGGTAGGCAAGCACACCATGGTGTTGACTTGTTCTGAAACAGTGGGGATGGCAGAGTTGTCCAGAGACAGAGGTGGCATTAGCATCCATCTGGTGAAACTGGCTACACGTGGCATCATCCATGTGCTTTGGCAGCCATGGCATGAGGTGCAAGAAGGACAAACCTGTGTCTGCACAGTACAGACACCCACATGAGCAATGGGGTATAGGCCAGGGACACTGAAGAGTTTCTTCCCTGCACCCTCATGTCTTTCATGTCTTTTGGCACTAGCTGAGTGTATTTGTTTGAAATGTTGAGGCTATTGCTGTGCAAATTTGAACTAAGAAGCTCACATGCAGTCTACAATTGTTCAGGGTGTCTTTTAGAAAAGGTAAACCACCACAAACTAGGAGGAATTTCAGATTTCAGGGAGCAATGCTTTGGTTTTTTATTCTGCTCATGATGTGCTCTTCTGGAGAAGCAACGTTCAGCAGAGAGGTGATGGACATGCTTCACCTTCAGGATGGGGGAACCTCTATCCAAAACAGCTGCATGACCACCCACAAGGAAGAGCAGCCTGCAAAATGGCCAGAAGCTCCATCTCTCCTGCATCAACACTTCTGTGTCTGAGAAAGGTCTCCAAGGCCTCTGATGCCACCACTGCAAGGGCTCTGATGGCCACCACCAGGTCTTGCCCAAGACCTGGGGATATGCAGTGACCTCCTGCCCTGTCCTGCTTTCCCTTTGGGGTATCAACTCCAGTTCCTCATGGAAGAAATTGTGAAGAAGTATTTTAGCACAGCTGGAGAAACAACCTCAAGCAGGAGCAAACTATTTTGAACTTTGGGCAATTAATTTCTATAAAAAATATGATCACCCCAAAACAGAGGAGGCCTGTTATGTGAGAAAAACAGGGTAAAGTCTTGATTTATAATGCAGAGAACTGTTGTATCCAGCAATACAAATGGATTTTATAAGCATTTAAATCAAATATACTACACAAAAGGCTTAGGCAGTGCTTAAGTATATTTAAACCTATTGAGAGATGGCAACATAGGAAATAAAAGAAAATAAGGACTTGATTACTGCTGGGAGCCTCATACCCAGCAAGGCTCTGCAAGTGGGATCTGAGGAGTTGAAAATGAATCCAAATCCCAAATTTTCCATTTCTTTTTTCTTAACCAGTTTTAAAGTAAACTAATTCCTTTTACTTGTTTAAAATTCCATTCCTTAGATGCCAATTGCCAACTGCCCAGCCACATCTCAACTAGGAATGCTGCTTATGGCTGATGTAAAGCTCTACTATTTCATAAGTAAAACAAAAGTGTTTTCAAAAGACAAGGCAAATGAAACTTAAAATTGCAAATTTGTAGTGAGGATGGGCCTAGTAAAAAAAGAAAACAAAGGGTCTGTGAGAACTACCCTGAGCCCCAAGAAAGCCAAATCTGAGAAAAATTCATATGGTGCAGTGTAAGGGCAGTAACAAGAAAAGGACATTTCTGCAGAAGGATTTCAAAATTCATGCTTCATGAGCTGTCAGCTGGTTAGGATGACATGCAAAGCTGTGTCCAACTGCTCAGGTTCTGTTTATGACCACATGACCTGGCATATATTTTAATTAACCTTCATGAGGTGGGTAAATTCATAACACTCAGTGAAGTGGCAGTTGTCAAACAAACTCATCCCAATGCACACGCATACATACACACACACATATATTTTTACATAAATTTTACACATCAGAAAAAGAAAAAAAGAAATTAAAAAAATGGAACTCCTTACTGTGGTACTAACCATCCTAGCGGATGGGGGATTTGTCCTACAGTGCCTGGTGATAATGGATAATAAGGAGATATATCTGGAGGATGTGGAGGCCTTGGAATTCCTATAGAAGAGGAACATAAAGCACCATCAGTATTGAAATATGGAAATAAATAAAATATAAAGAAAAAACACATATGTTTCTAAATTTCTGTCAATTTATTTTTATTACAGTATTTGTGACTTTGCTTAGGGTTTTCAAAGGCTTTTTCACATTCTTATTTTTTAAACAAGAAAAAATGTTATTCACTCCCTCAGTCACCTCTCCAGTCAGAGATAATTATTTTTGTTATTCAGAATTCAGCAGTCTCAGACACGATTTTGGTGTGATGCTGTACTAGATATACTCTTAAATGTTCAACACAAAGATGGACCCTGCAACAGCTTCATGGTTATTTTAGTTTCAAAGTCAGCCAAAAGACCACAGGCCCTACCCATGTGGTGACTGGGTACTCAATAACATGGCATTATTCCAACGCAATCTCCAGAACAAGTTTGAAAGTCATTAAAATTGCAAATGATGTTTCCTTTTGAGCAAACCTAGGAAAACTTTTCTGAAACCAGGAGTGGAGGTGAGGACCCCTGGAAATGCTTGGTGAAACCAGGGGCAGATGTTGAAGGTGTGCGGGGGAGGATGGAGAGCCCACCCATCCTCTCTGGACTGAGGTACAGTTCCTACTCAGAAAGCAGAAACCAGCTCCAGATACAAGCCTTAAATATTAACGCTCCTTACCTTAAGAGCAAATAGGAATTACTCAGAGGAGTAAGGGTTACAAAGCTGGGTCTTTCAATTAACAAGCCAGGGCACAATTACACAGCAGAAACAAAATTAAAACAGAGAGCATTAAAAAGAAGGGGTACTGTATTCAGGGCTAAAAACTATTTCTTTAAGTCACTTGGGAAGCTTTTAATCTCTAAATTAAATCTCCTTATGTGACATTTTCATGCAGACATTGCTTTTTCTCCATTACAAAACCCAAACAGATTAACTGGGCTTTAACCATCCAGTGAGCTATTTGCACACTTGAAAGAATGTTCACAGAAGAAAAGCAAACAGTCTACAGACGTTAATCATATGTTTTACGATAACCATTTAAGAGCTATTCCCTGTACTACCATTATTTAAATGAGAGGTTGACTATGCCATTCACTTGCAATACCCAGGGATGGTGAGATGGATTCCTTTCAAGCCATGTGAAGTCAGCATTAAGCACAATTAAAAGGGGGCCCCAGTTGAAGCATATCGAGTGACAACCAGCTAATGCACAGTCTCATTCAAGGGTTGGAGTTTAGATAAATTATCTGCATAAGTTAAGGCTGACACAGAGTGATTCCTTTGACATGAATTCTGTTTCTGATGAACTTCACAATTAACTAAATGGGGCTTGGATTAACAAAACCAAAAACCACTGTCACTAGGAACTCAGCACAGCCTGGAGAAAGAAGATTGACACTGTTTGACTTCTTTGGGGCCTCAGGTTAAAAAGGGACTCTTAAAAAGTTAGAATAACATGTAAATTCTACTCTGTAACACCAATAAATCTAGTCAGGATTTTACGTGGTGCTCTATATTCAAGCAGAGTGCCCTTCAGGCTGAACTTAGAGTTGGGTAGACTTACATTGGGGAAAAGAATTGCAAGTGTAAAGCTGGAGCTAAGTAGTTACAGTGGATGAAAATTCAACATTATAGAAGAAAAATGGCTGAACTCCTGACACAGAAACAATGGGATTTGGGGAATTAAAAGAGATTCATTTTGAAACCGGTCATGACCCACCACCTTTAAAATTCCAGCTGCAATTCTGTAAGTGCAGATCACAGAATGTACATGTTTAATTCTCTGGGTCGTGCATGCAAACCAAGCACTGGTAGATTGAACTACCAGGTGGGGTATCATGCTTGCAAAGAAACACACCTGCAAGCGACCCCACACATGCAACTCTGGTGTCACCCTGCAGAAGCTCTATGAAAATTCACCCAGTAGGTTTCCTTCTGAAGCCTAATTGGCTTAAAAAGAAAGTATTTTGTCTGGCTTTGACATTTTACATGCCCCCTTTGGTGCTCCAGCATGGGAAATCCATTCTCCCGCACTCCGCTCCCCTAATGCGCAAAAAGGGAAGATCCACCCACTCCCTCCCAAAAGCAACCCCAAAATACTTCCCACCTACCTGTTTTGGGGTCTACGTCAGCTGGTAAGTGTGGAGGAGGGTTTCCTGGTGTGAAGTGCTCATTGCTGTATGTGATAAGCGGCGTAAGAGGGTGTACATGGTGTGGGTGCTGCACAACTGGCACTTTGTTAGACTGTCAAGAGAAAAAGGTTGACACTGTTAGAGCAGCGCTGGGCATCCCCCCACTACAGCATGAGTACACACAAAAAATCTGAGTAGCCAGGATTTCAATGCGATCCTCAGACTTTTCCAGATTCCTTCTCGGCGTCACCCTTGCAGTTTTCCCACCCTCTTGCTTAAAACCTGCTCACACACTTTCCCTGCTGTTGAGGTTCTTTAATCTTTTTGACCTGTCATGCTCCTGTATGGAGCAACAGCAATTCTTTAAAATTTTTCCTTTTTCTTTTATAATCTTGTGCTTCACCTTCAAGATGCAGGCAGACTCCTCAGTGAGGGGCTGAGAGAGTCCCCCATTTAATTAGCAAGAGACCCAAATGCTCAATGACCTGTAGGTCTTTTCCTCTCCCCTTCCTGTCCTCACTCTCAGTTCTGCATTTTACTGCTCATTGCAAATACTCCAGATAAAAAGCCTTTGTAGTGCTGGAGTATTCCCTTCATCAGCAAGCATTAAGCTGACAAGCGATCACCTGCATATTTTATATATATATTTTAGAAGAGCTGATTAATTATCAATTCATCAGAGAGCGCTAATAAATGGAAACTGGATACTGATTAATTAGGCTACTAAAATATTCAGCTATATAAATAATGGCAAAACCCCCCAGATAAAGCCATTGAAATTAACACTCTTGTAGGGGGAATAATCACGTAGATATCATGAGGTTTTCCCCATCACATTCCTAGCTCTGGGGAAAAAAAATATTTTTCTCAACAACAATTAAAAAAAAAAAAATTAAAAGGAGTGAATGAATGAAAGAAAAAGGCAGGCTGAACTGTAACTTACCCTTACAAGATCACAAAGAAAAAATTAAGCTGAACCAGCTGAACCGCTGGACCATTTACTGTGAGTAATCCAATTGCAAAAAACCCTATTCCCCATAGAGGATTTTCACTAAAATCCTACAACAGGGACATTTAACCAGATTAGGTACCAGCAAAGATAAAGAGGCTGGTATTAGATGATGAATGGATTAGAGTCAGGTTTCATTTTAGAATGTGTCTTCATTTCCTTTTATTACTTTAAGTAAGGAACAACTTGCATTAACATCAAGTAAAAGGAATCACATTAAAATAAAGTAGTGATACCATGGTGGCCACGATAGCGCCACTGCTGTTCAGGGTCTGCCAGCACTCTCCTGCTCCCTCCCCAGCACCCCCAAACACACACACACACCCTCACCGTGCCACCTTAGACAAGCTATTGCTGTTATCTGATCCAGCTTCCAATGCTCTGAGCTTCCCTTAAAAGCATTTCAAAAATAATTCAGTTATTCTTTGGGAATGAGCTGCTAGACTGTGGGGAAGGAAGAGGGAAGACAAACTGGGAGCAAGGAGGAAAAGAAACATCTGCCTTCCCTGAATGAACAAGAAGTCCCTCCACCATGCTTTGGCCAAATGAAGCCCCTTTGGCTCCCCCAGCCCCAGTCCCTGCCATAAGTGGCTATTTGGGCTCACTGCTTTGATAACTGCAGGAAAAAGTGTGCATCCAAAAGAAGCCAGACAAGGGCTGTACTTGTGCCTCCCACAACTTCTCCTGTATTCTTCACCATGTTCATCTCTTTGTGCCACCCTTACATGGGATGATTCCTCTCCACCACCAAGCGCTTGGCACAGGGGATTCCACTGTCAAGTGGCCACCACGCAGAGAAGAACGTGGTCACAACAGCCAGTGCTATGATTAACAGCAGCTTGTGCTGGCTGGGTTGTGGGTCACATTTGCCAGCTGAACAGCCAAGGACAACTTTTGGCCACATGGATCTGTAATGGTTTCACATCAGGAGGAGCCAAAGGAGATGCCATAACCCAAAATCTGTTCTCTTTCAAGTGAACCAGCCCAAGCAGTCTAAAGTAACTGAAGGCTTTGGTAAGGGTTTCACCTAACAAATTATATTTCACACCATACAAAGTAGCAGGCATCTACCCAACAACACATGACATTACAAGCCAAATGACCACTTGATGAGGTTCACAAAAATGATCATTTCCAATAAGAGCTACTTTTTCTGGCCAAGAATTGTGTGAACTCCTGCTGTTAGGTGACCCACAATGTGGCCCCATTTATTGAAGAAGTTAATACAGGCTGTAGCTTTGTGCTCCCCCAGCTCTATCTATCTGCACATCATGGTAAACCTCACCCAGACCCTGACAGACTTTAAGTGCTGTCTTCCACAGAGAGCTTATTTTCACAGAAACTGGAGCTGGTTAGCTAAAAAAATATGTAGAATAACATTAGAGGGTCAGACTTAAGCCGAGAAACAAGAAACAACACGTGAAAGGAAAGCTGGACTGACATGGCTCCATCACCAAAGCCAGATGTACCATAGGGGGTTACATGTCAACTGTGGGAAACCGCCACTCCTTGCTTTGATATACCAAGACCGCCCACAATATCTCCACAAAACAGAACAACTGCTAAATTATGATGTATTTCACTTAACATGTTTCAGAAACAAATAAAAAGCAAAAGTAAAGCAAATAAAAATCAGCAGTTAAGAGCTTGAACCTTAGGTCTGCAAATTTTTCCCCTGGTAAGTAATTTTTGTTTGGGTCACTACCATGCACTCAAATGGACCACTCATATAAAGGTGCAAGGGTAGGATACTCTTTTGACACTGATGATGCTGGGGCAGAGGTGGGGGGAGAATGTGCCAGGGGAAAGGGAGAAACTATCATATACATGCTTAAAAAACTGGGACAGAGGAGTGTGATCTACTTCCCAGCGAGTCAGTCTGCATCTGTACCACTACCCAGGGACAGGTTTCCATTCCATTTTGCACTGTTTGGCACACACTGGGGAAAGGGACCATAACTCCCCTCAGAACAGCACACACAATTTGCAAGCCAAGCTAAACATGCATAATATGCTAAACAAGCTGCTCCTTAAAAGTACCGTTCCTGAAGTTAACTAAGCTTCCTTGGAAAATAAAAATAAAGGACAATCTGGGAAAGAGCAGGATTAATCCTGCAGATGCATCTTCCTTTGAAGCCAATGGGAGCCCTGCCTGAGTTACAAGTGTGGTCCTAACCCCATCCACTGGCAATGAAAGGTAAACCACAGAAACCATCAATAGGAGACACCCATTAGATGACTTTAGACATCCCCCTGCAAAAGGCAATATTCTCCAATATACATTTGTGAGCACTTCATCAATGGCACTTTTAAGCTAAGGGCCGTTGTGAGATGCAGGCGTTTCTCTGGCAAGCTGAAGAGCTCCATGTCTGGCTCTGTCAGGCACGGGAAGGGAGCTACACTGGTACACACAGATCAGCATCAGGGCATGTGCTGACAGGACTGGACAAGTGGAGACTTCTAGAGAGAAATCCCAGCACCTAAGAAGTACCAAGCCCTCTGCTGATAAATCACCCCTGTCCATTGAAAGCTGAGGTCTCATATGGTAGCTTAGAGGGCATGGTAAAGAATTGCAAAAAGACAAGAGAAGTTTGCTTTTCTTGGTAACTGCTGCCTGAAGCAACCAGAAGAAATTGTCCCCACAGGGGCTCTACTACTAAACCTCTCTATATGAATTTGAAATGCTTCTGGGAGTGCTTAAACACAGATCAGTTTAAACAATAATGGAGCTCTAGAACAAAAAAAATTCCCGCACCAAAACCACAACAAATTTTGGACTGATAAATGTTTGAAAGGAGTACTGAGATCCATTTAGACTAAGTTCTGATAGGTGCCTTTAGGGAACAAAAAAACCTATCTGAACTTCAGATTTAAACTGCAGGGGATTGTGTGTATAAATTGCTGTGTATTAGTCTTTGTTGCATGGTAAGGACATTTCATTAACAGGATGAAAGATGCTTCTATGCGTATACAGCCCAATTTAATACACCCCACTGATGAATACTCCCCATTTATTGAAGAAGTTAATACATGCTGCATAAATCAATAGTTCCTAAGTCTCTGAAAGCAACATAGGACTTGTGTAAGATGAAACATTGTATTGTTGAGCACACAAAGAGAAACCAACCTCTAAACAGGAAGAGTTTACGACTGCAATTTCTGCTTGCAAATTCATGGCTTGTTTGGCTTTGGCAATAAAACCACAGTGTCGTATCAACTCCAAGTCAGAAAAAAAACCATGACAGAGACACCAGAGAATGTCCTCACCAGAATAATGTGGGGTTAGTAAAGGCAGGTCTGCACAAAAGCCACCCAGGCTGAAAACAAGCCATCATGCCATGTCAGCATGGCAGCGGCCAAAGCCTCCGGCCCCTGACTCCTTCCCAGAGCATCCCGAGGGCAGGGGGAGGCTCCTGCACCAACCCAGCCTCAAACCCCAGCACAGCCCATGCAGCTGCAGCCCTTTCCCTGACCTGGTGCCCTTTGAAACGTCCTTCCAGCCCTGGGAGGTGCTGCAGCCCGCCGGGCACCCCTCAAGCACCCGCCAGCGGGAGGGACTGAGCCGGTGCTCACACCCAGAGCCCAGAGCCCCGGCCCCTTCCTCCACCATCAGAGGAACGGGAGCTCTCCATCCTCCTCAAAACCTACTAATCAAGAGACACTGAAAACAAATGGAGCTAGAGCTCCGCCTGTCTTTTTGCCATGTCCTCCTCTTCCCCACTGCTCTCCTTTTCTGCTGAAGAAAGATGGGCCCTGAAAGTGCTTTTATGAGCCAGTACAATACAATAAAACAAAAGCAGCACAGAAGAGGGTTTGTCAGCCTTTTCCCCTCCTCCAGGGTGGATGCAGGTCGACAGTGGTCTTGAATTAGCAGGCCCTCCTGGAGTTGCTCCCTGGGCTTAGCAAGGAGTACCATTCAATACCAGTTCACATTTAAATATATGTGTTTCTCTATATTTTCCAGATAATGCTATTGCAGTTTTGCTGACTTGTGGCCAGTGAAATGCTAACAGATGTTCCTGAACTGCTCTGCAGTTCCAAAGATACTCATAAAAGGCGTTTATTTTTTTCTAAAGGTCGATCTCTCCCTGATTCTGCCTAGGAATGACATCCTTACACCCCCTCACCACCCTGACACCCCACACAAACCAGGAAATTAAGTTGCAAGTAAAGGCAAATCCCAAAATATCGCTGCAAATATTGAAATGTTTTTCCATTTCCAGCAGAGTCACCACCACCCAAATCAGAACATCTGTAAGCACCACTGCAGGTCTGGGGATCACCCACATCAGGAGCCACTCTGGGTGGCACCCCAAACTACACCAAGGAAAATGCACACCATTTGGGTTAACTGAGAAGTTAAAGCCAACCAAACCCACCAGCTATATGTAACTTGGTACTCATCCCCTCCCCAAGCATAAAAATTCAACACGAGTGATGAAGCATTTCCTGAAAAATATCAAAGATTTAATTTCACCCAGCCCTGCACAGCTAGTGAAGTCACAGTTTATTTTTTTTAAGGATGCTTTCACACCTGACTAAGCATTCCTGAAAACTACTTCCCCTTGCTCCTTTATGGCTGATACAGTGGCCTGAGCCCTTTCTCAGTTTAATGTAGCTGATTCCTGCCTAAGGTCCTGCCCTAAGCTAACTGCCCATTGTAGCAGGAGACAAGGCCTCCATTGATAATCACAACTCACCCTGCTAGAAAAAGGCTCATTTTCCTCTTTCACACAAATGATGACAGGAGCACTGACAACCATGTGCTGGGACAATGCCCTCCCCAGGCAGAGCCTTAAAAAATAACCCCGAAACCCCTGCAACAACCCCCTCTGTCCTACCCTTAGTATAAAAATAAAATTAAATTTAATTTAAAAAAATGGGGATACACAAACAAACACACTTTAGCAGCCTTCTGTTTCTTCCCCTTCCCCCCCTGACCACTTCCCAGGCCACTGAGTGCCTACCTGCTCCTGCAAGAACTGCTGGCTTTCAATAAAACCCCGTGGTCTATTAGCAGTCTCTCAGACAAAACAACAAAATCAGCTTCCTGCTTTTAAGTGTCCAGCAATTCATTCATGAAAAGAATAATTTTGGGTTTTTTCCCCCCCTTTAACTCAGATGAAGTGTCCCCTGAATACTGGAGAGCTAAGCCACCGTGCTTGACATTTTTCCACATCCTTCCTGTCAGGGTGCGAAGGTACTGAGGGGAGGGGGTGGGGAAATGAGGATTTAAGATGTTCAGGAAATTTCCACTTAATTTCGCCGAAAGGCAATTATGTGAAATGATCTGGTGACAATTAGCATACGCCAAATCCTCTAGTGTACAAGGGGAAGGACTGGGGTTTAGCTATCTAATTACCGCCTGTTAGTTCCGACGCAGGAGGATAAAACACACTAGTAGTAAAACATTATTAAGTGTGCTCACACTCTGCTTTCAAAGCTGTTGTGGGCTGTAAGTTTATTCCTATGGTACTTGGAGTGGGGTTTTTATATTTTTTATATATTTTTTTTAGCAGAAGAAAGAAACTTGGGGTTTTAAATACAAGGTAAGTGCTGTAGTCTTGGACAATGTGGTGTTACTCCAATGTCAGGTCAGACCCAAACAAGCACCTGCTACACAAGTCTATAATTTGAGATCCTTCAGCAACACTGGGATTACATTTACAGCAGATAGATTTTACCTTACCTATTCTCTTAAGGCTTCACTGATAAAGAGAAAGCACTCTGCTCGCCTGCTCTGCCTCACCTCAGCATATGAATTCACACAGCAGTTACATCATCTATAGCCCAGAACTGTGGCCTGCATGCATCCAGGCAAGCCTTACACTGAGGATCAACATTACAGATTATTTGATCAACAGGTGGACTTTTCCATACCAATAGGACAGGGTAGTGCTCAGTCTCTTCGAGTTTCAGGTAAAAAAGCACCCATATTTATTTCTTCCATTGCAAAAGGACAAGCAGTTTCTTCCCCAATGTGACAAATACTCGGTGTTTTCTCTGCAGACTTTAGTTAATTTTAATTACTAGACAGATACCATCTCTGCAGAGCAGGCAAGCCTTCGTTCATTCTAACAAGGCAAAAAAGCAAAAACACTTGGTATATATTACATTAAAACTGAAAAATACCTTTTTGCAAAACCATACCAGTACAAGGTGTGCTGGATGCACAACCACTAAGCATAGATATGGGTGAAACCAAAGCAGGTCTTTGGGAAATGGTCCTGAACACAAATAGGGCAGGAAGGGGAGAGGCACAGAGCAATAATACAAGCACAAAAATTAAGAGAAGATGAGAAGCAGAGAAAAAAGCAAATATAAGCAAAATAGTGCATACAATTGCCCCGACAGACCTTCCTCTATGTTTTTATGTGAATACCTAGTCAAGCAATTTGATTTACTGTCCAACAGTCTCTGAAATGCCACATTATAAACAGCTTTAATTCTTGCTTATAAACCACTTATTTCAGCACTAGGCAGGCATATATACTCTTTTGTAGGCAAAACAGCTCCTGATTTTTATTAGGGTATCTGTGATTTCTGTCTATAGCAAGAACTTAAATGTGAGGCCGTCAAAAATCTGCAAGAAATTAATAAAAAATAGCATGTACGCCTATGCCTTCTTGTATTTGGTAATTTCAGTAATAACAGCATTATTTAAAACCTACCATGCACATACATGCCTTAAGATATTATGGCAAGTTTTCAGTACAGCTTTTTAAAATGCAGCATTCACAGCAGACTGTGCTCAACACCGATATGCAACATATGTAGCAAATGCATATTAAATTCCTTAACAAATAACAAGGCTCTAAAAACTGTTTTCATTTTTTTATATGCTAAAAACATTACATGCTGCACAATTAACTGATGCAATTAAGTAAATCCAGACCAATTATTTATTGCATAAATTCAAAAAATTTCCGTAAAAACGTTATGTTAAACGCACATCAGACCTGAAACACCTTGCAAGTATTTCAGAAGAAAAGTAACAGGCACGTTTGCACAGTGCTGTCAGGCCTTTTGCCCCAAGTCCTAGTAAAAAAAAAATTCCTCTAAAGATATAACGTTTGTGAGATCTCACCACCAGTCTTGTAAAACCTGCATATGCAACAACACGCAGTGAAAGAAAAAACATCTAAATAACTGTCCATTTAGATTAAATAATTTTAGACAAATTCTACAGAATTTTATCCCTTGTTTTATATAAGAAAAGGCAAATAAATCAAGTAAGCTAATCAGGCTTACTTCTATCATCAGGCTTATTTCTATCACTTCAGTACCACAGAGTACTGAAATGATAGAAATCCTCCTCCTGGATAAAGTGACTCTGTAAGCAAGTCTGGCAGAGTTAGAAAAGGAAACAGCAGAAACTCAAGACTTCCACAAAACCAACAGTGAAAATCTGATGCATTGTAGAATTCATCAGTAAGTTTCTATTTTCTGTGTGCAAGTAAGGGTAATACACAAAACAGGCTGAGGGGTAGCTTTACTTTCTGCAATTTATAATAATAGGAGAAACAAAGTCTCGTGGACTTCTGACAGCAAGCACAGAAGCACTGTATTAAAACATGTGCTACCTCATATTTATCAGTGTTCAGTCTGATTTTTCATACTCCTTTATCCCTGGGTAAAATAATTCTTATGCAGTGTCCCTAAAATTTTCCCCTTTCACACTACAGATGAGCTTTCTGAAGAACTCAGAAAATCTAACTGTCAACCAAACACAGGACCAAAAGCACCCAATAAATAGTACTATGTAGCATTTTTAATAATTAAAACAAAAAATCTCGTTTCGTGTATGACAAGAGTTAAACCATTCCATCTCCAAACCCCCTTAACTGTAACATATGTGCCCTGCTACAAACCAACTTTTCTTCCTTTAAGAAAAAAAAAACCCCAAAACCCAAACATTTTTACCTTCATGGTTTCAGAGTTTAGGAAATATCGTACTGAACTGAAGAAAGCTTTGAAGTGGCCCCCTCCGCCCCAAAGGAAAAAAAGAGAAGAAAAGCTAGTGATGTCATGGTCACTGTGTGAGTGCCTGACTGCAGATGTAACACAGCCCTACACGCGCTCACACTTCTCCCTCGCTGGTAACCATTGTTCAGCAGCCAGGAATCAGCCCCCGAAACCTGCTGCACACCGGGCTCCGAAACGCCGCCCTGCCAACACACCCCGATCCCACCCTGGATGCACCAGGAAAAAAGAAAATCCCATTTCCCCCCCTCCCGCCCCCCCCAGGCAAACCCCAAACCCGGGCGGAGGGAAGGGCGCAGAGGAGGAGGGCAACAACTGTCCCGCTGCTGCACCGCTGTGTCGCGACAGCGGCTCTGCCGCGCGCGCCTCGCCACCGCCGCCAAATTCAGCGGCATCGAAAAGTCGCGCTTCCCCCTACTAGAAAAGGCAATTACCATAAAATAAATAAATAAAAACAATGTAGCTAACAAAGGTCACAGCTGGAGATGCTTGCTTGGTTTCTCACGCTCTCCCCCCCCCCCCCCCATTTTTTTTTTTTTTTGATTCCACACAGGAAGAAAGGGAAGGAGAGGGAGAGAGGAGGAGAGGGAGAGAAGTCACATCAGAAGTTCAATGGTCAAGACAGAAAGCGCGCACGCAGAAAGTGCTACTCACCCAGCAATTCAAATTGAGATGCCAGCAGCCGAACTGCTGGAAGAGAGAGAACCCAGAGGCAAGCGCTCCTCCTTTACCACTCAAATCTTCCATTCCCACTAAAATTGCATCCCTCGGGTACATAACAGCTTTGTCTTTCCTTCTGTTAACCTCAAAAACTTTTTTTCTTTACTGTCTAGATGCCAATTGTGCTGGCTTTGTATTATTTTCCTTGCAGCTTTTCTCTCTCTTTTTCTTTCCCCGCTCCCCCCCTTCACTTAAAGTACTGGAAAAGCTGTCTTAAAAGATCAAGATGTCTCCAGTTTTTTGGCCTGGTGTTTTCTGAATGCTCAAAATCCACTGTCATGTTGGCTGTGAGAAGTGTCTTATTTCTAAATTGTCGGCTGCAGTTATCAAAATTTAGAGAAGCCTCCTGTCTTTTCCAATATAGCACTTTACCATCACCCTTCCAGGGAGTGGGGAAAAGACTTTCTACCCCCCCCCCCCGCCCCCCCCCACGCAGGTATGTCTGTTCACAAGAGCTAAAAAGCAGTTACTTTGGAAATCAATGACAATGCTACTCCAAGCCAGGTTGCGCAGGTATTACTAAGAGCAACGAGGAAACGCCGGCCGGCCGTGAGGGAGCATGATCAGTTAAGTGTAGCAAGCAGTCACTTTATCTGCAAGATTGTCAAATCCCTCAAAACAAATTTCTTAGGGGGAGAGCTGTAAGGAAAGTGTATTTTCTTGTCATTGCAACACTGAGGTGACATTTGGCAGACCTTTACCATTAGCTCTGTTCTCTCCCCCTCCTCCCTTTTCCTTTAGTATTTAATATTTCTGTAAAACACTGACCTACTGCAACAGGGATGCAAGAGGAACTTTGAGATAAGGTGCCCTGGTTACTGTATTTTCCCAAGCTGCTTCTAAATGAGAATTAACAGGGGCACCTGAGAGCATTGCTGAACTGAGCAAGGGTAAAGCCTTCTGCCCTGTGCTTTGCTCTTGCCTACGAGCACTACACGATGCCCACTTCCTAAATCTGAGCTGACTATCACGGGCATCCGAGTTTGCCAAGAGTCAATCTCCCATCTCCTTTTCATGCTTTCCCCCAAAGTTGTAAAGTAGTTACTCTGCAACAAGGTAAAAAGCCAAAAAGGATGGTTTAAAGGGAAACAATTCGGAAAAGTGGGCTGCGTTGTTCCCCTCCTCACTTTCTAAGCAAATTTGTCAACACTGACGGAAGCTGCACGCACGGGGAGCGATCGCCATGTGGGACGGATGCTGCTGCAGACGAGGCACTGGAGGAGACCAGTTGCAAACACTTGTCTTCCCCACGCACATCTGGCTGATCACACCAACGAGTTCTCTTCCCCCTCACCCCCAAAGAGTGAAACAACAGGACCAAATAAATATAGGGGTAAAAATAAAACTGTTTTGAGAAGGGAGACCTTAAGTGCGTCCAAGTTTGCCTTTTAAGCGGCAGTTTAAAATGCGGGGGCCACAGGCTAAACAAAATATAACAAACGACAACGAAACACAAGCTGGTACCCAGGCCCCGGGGAAAAAAAAGAAGAAGATGAGCAGAAGAAGAAAACGGGGGAAAATCTGTGCAGTCTCTGTCCGCCGGAGCCCCGTCCCTGGTCCCTGGTCCTCTCCCTGCGCTGCTCTGGCCTTCGCGTGTGCAGTGTCAGCCAGCAACCTCTAAGGCCCTTAATACCAAAACAAAACCCCACGATTTCCCTTTACACGGCAATAACAAAAGCAACGAGGCTCCAGTTTGACAAGTAAAAAGCCCCAACAACACGGCAGCTAATTGCCTTCCCTCCCTCTATTCACAGCAGCCACCACACTCCAGCGGCTGCCTTTGTCCCACGTGCGGTTCCCGGGTTCCCGGGGCTGCTGACGGACAGTTCCCCACCATTTACCAACAATAACTTGGAAAAGTGCAGCCAACGGGACGGGGAGCTCGGAATTCGGGATTGCCGGCTCTTCCCGAAAGATGCGCAGCACACGGGATGGAGATGCTGAGCTCCCTATTCCCATGCCTCCCCAAACACCCCCCAGGACCAGCTCCTGCGGGATGCAAGTTCTCCCCCGGCCGTGGCCGATTCCCCGGGGCCGTCGGGGAAGAGCAGCCCGGAGTGGGGCGGCCGAGGGCGGCGGGAGGCGGGCGGGGGGC